>NC_140514.1:822441-1544688 GCF_964339955.1 Pipistrellus hanaki
AGGGTTCCGGGTTCAATTCTGGTCAAGGGCATGTACGTTGGTTGCGGGCACATTCCCAGTAGGGGTGTGTGCAGGAGGCAGCTGATCGATGTTTCTCTCTCATCGATGTTTCTGGCTCTCTATCCCTCTCCCTTCCTCTCTGTAAAAAATCAATAAATTTTATTTTAAAACATGTAGAGGTGTGTGTCTTAATGGATCTCAGCGAGGGAGAAGGGGGAGAGACAGAAACATCCGTGATGAGAGAGTCACGGCCCGGCTGCCTCCTGCACACCCCTCCTGGGGGTCGAGCCCGGAACCTGGAATGAGTCCTGACCGGGAATCGAACCCTGACCTCCGGGTTCCTGGGCCAGCGGGCCAGGCGGCACCACTGCTTCCAGCTGGCTCAGGGGCCCCCGTGGCTGTTGGCATCGGGGACAGACTTCCAGGGAGCCCAGGGCCAGCCCGTGTGCCAGGCCCGGGGGGACCTGCTGGGAGGGACCGGGGCCGCCCGGGCTCAGGGCTGAGCTCTGCCTGGCACCTTCTCCCCTGGTGTGGGCGCTCCCGTCCCCCCAGGCCGGGCTCGGGGCGCTCCTGTCCCCCCCCCGCCCCCCTGTCCCCCCCCCAGGTCCTCCTGTCCCCCCCCAGGTCCCCCTGTCCCCCCAGGCCGGCCTCCGGGCGCTCCTGTCCCCCCCAGGGCCCCCTGTCCCCCCAGGCCGGCCTCGGGGCGCTCCTGTCCCCCCCCCGCCCCCCTGTCCCCCCAGGCCGGGCTCGGGGCGCTCCTGGCGGCTGGCAGGGCCCCCTGGCCCCTCTGCGGGCGTGCGGCGCCGCGGGCGGGCGGCAGGGGGCGCCGCGGGCGGGCGGGCGGGCGGGGGCCGCAGTCTTTGTGCCGTTCGCGCCGCGCCCGGAGCGGGGGAGGCGGAGGCCGGCCGGGCAGAGGCGCCGGCGGAGCGGGCGGAGGCGCCGGCGGCGGAGACAGGCCTGGGCGGAGCGTTCGGAGCGGCGGCGGCGGAGCGGACGGAGCCGGAGCCGGAGCCGGAGGCGGCGCGGCCGGTGCGTGACGCGCGGACCTTCCTTTGTGTCCGCATCGGGCGGGCGGGCGGGCGGGGCTCCGTGCGGGGCGCCCCCGGCCGGCTGCCCGCGGGGCGGCGGCCTCCGCGCGGCTGGGGGAGCGGGTCCCCTTCCCCCCGCGGGCGCCGGGCTCCGGCCGGGGCGGAGGGGCCGCGGGGCGCAGGCCGCGGAGGGCGAGGTCCGGGCGGGGCGCGGGGCGCGGGGACCGGCGCCCGTTACCCATCTCCCCGGGCGCCCAGGACCCGCCACCTCTCCCGCCGCCGCCCCTCCGAGGCCGGGGTCCCCGGTCCCCGGGTCCCCGCTCCCATCGGCGCCCAGGCCCCTGGGAAAGGGCTCCTCCTGGTGCCGATCCGTGGGGTCCCAGAGGGTCCCCGCTGTGGGCGCTCCCCCGCCCTCTGTCTCTGTCCCCCCAACACTCACACACTGAACCCCAAAGAGGAGAAACGCCGCCAGCAGCGTGTAGCCTGGCTCCTGGCGGCCAGGCGGGAGCGGGTGCCGGAGGGAGGGGAGACGGCCCGAGGCCTGCTGCCCGGGCTGGGGGCGGAGGCTGGTGCCTGCACCCAGAGGTGACCCCAGGCTGGGTCCCACAGGTCTGGGAGGACCCCTTCCTGGGGGCGGGCCTGGGGTTAGGAAAGGCCTGGAGGTGACTCAGGCCAGGCCCCCCGGGGAGTGTCCCACCCAGAGGTGCTGGTCAGTGAGGCCGGGGAGGCGGGCCGGGCCTGGGGGCTGGAGGGGAGGCCGGGGAGGCCACAGGGAGGCCGGAGGGGAGGCTGGAGGGAGAGGAAGCTTGCAGGGGCCCCGGGCAGAGGAGGAGGGAGAGACACAGGGGTGGGGGGCCCTGCCCCAGGTCCTGGGCCCTGCAGGCAGGCGGTGGTGTGTGCCTCCCTCCCCCAGCCCTGGCAAGAGGGCCCCCCCCCCCCCTCCCCGTCTTTGCAGCTTCCTGTCTGAGTTTTCTTTCGTTACTTTTTAAAAAGTGTGAAGAGGTTATGCCCAGAGAGGTCAGAGGGAAGAGGTCACGGAGTCTGGCTCCGGGCGGCCCGTCTCGCCTGTGGAGGGGGAGCATTGAGGGCTGGGGGGGGGGGGGGCGAGCTGGGAGGAGGGGAGGCTCCGGGCGGCCGGTCTCGCCCTGTGGAGGGGGAGCATTGAGGGCTGTGAGGAGGGGGGGTGAGCTGGGAGGAGGGGAGGGGTGCGGAGCATGAGCCCCAGAGCCCGCTCCCCACGCCGCACTGCTGCTCCACGGGCCAGGCCCGGACCCCGGTCCCCGGGGGAAAACGGGGTGCTTGTGACCCCATTCTGACGGCGTGGACACTGTCCCGTCCTGGCCCGGCTGGCGTTGGGGAGCTCATGTGGTTATAACTCAGTTTAAAAAAAAATGCTTTTATTGATTTCAGAGGGAGAGAGAGAGAAGCGTCCGTGATGGGGGAGAATCACGGACCGGCTGCCTCCAGCACGCCCGCACGGGATCGAGGCCATAACCCGGGCCTGTGCCCGGACCGGGAATGGAACCCTGACCTCCCGGGTCCTGGGTGACGCTCACCGAGCCGCACCGGCCGGTGGCGGTGTGTGCAAGGGGCCTGCCTCCTGTCAGTACGCGGAGGCGCAGTGGAGCGGGGACCCCGTGCGGGCCGGCTGGGGCGCGGAGAGGATGCGGGCCCAGGCGAGCGGCTGGGACAGGACACTGCACGCCAAGCGCCCACGCTGGGGCCGTGCTCGCAGGTCACAGTGGATAGAGCGTCGGCCTGTGGACTCAAGGGTCCCAGGTTCAATTCCGGTCAAGGGCATGTACCTGGGTTTTGGGCACATCCCCAGTGGGGGGTGTGCAGGAGGCAGCTGATCGATGTTTCTCTCTCGTCGATGTTTCTAACTCTCATCCCTCTCCCTTCTCTCTGTAAAAAAAAATCAATAAAATATATTCAATAAAAAAAAGATCAGCCGAATAGGCTAAGACGGCAGACCCTCTGGTCAGCGTCCGTGGAGCGGGCCCGCTCTGTGGACCGTGTGGTAACTCGCTCGTCTGCAAAGACCTGACCAAGGTCCCTCCACAGGCCCTGGGGCTCGGAGTTCAACCCCCATCCCCACCTGCCAGGGTCAGGAGCACGTGTTTACACGGACGGACATGTATGTCTCCGTGTGTTTGGCAGGACAGAGCTCCAACAAAGACCGGGCACAGGGCTCCTCGGCGAGGCTGACGGCAGGCGTGGTGGTGAGACCCAGTGCCCCGTGTGGCTCCGCCGACCTTCGCCTGTCACCTTTGCCCTCCGAGGGCGGCCCAGCCCAGCGGCTCTCCCAGGCTGCGGGCTCCTGTCTGTGTGTGAGGCCGCAGGACAGGAGGGGGCGTGGGGCCAGCCACCTCGGTCCTGTTACCGGAAGGACCCGCTTTTCCGGAGGCACCAGGCGGCTGCCTCTGCGTCTCCAGGACAGTCCGGGTCCGTGGCAGCTCCTGGTGGGGGGAGAGGGGGAGTGGAGACCGAGGCTGCGGGGCCCAGGACCCCCGGGAGAGGCCCGGCCCGTGGGGGCGGCGGACGGCGCGGTGATGAACCGGCCGGCGGGGGCCAGACCCCCGCGCCGCGCCGGTGTCCGTGGTGCTGTGCCGTAGCGGTGAGCGGTGAGCGTCTGCAGCCCGGGGGCAGCGAGGGCCGGGACCGCAGTCCCCAGGCCCAGCGCCGTGTCCTGTGCCGCACATAGGTCTCGGAAATGTCTGGAACGCACCAGGCGCCTTTCCCTCAGACACGCTCAGCCCAGGAGCGACCCCCGCTCGCACTCTCCCTCGTCCGTGGTGTGGCCACGCCTTCGGGCCGGGCTGGGAGGCCGGCGGAGGGACGCGGAGCCGGAGGCCGGCGGGGCGAGAACGAGGGGGCGGTCTGTGCGCGGAGGACGGGGTTCGTCTCTCAAACGCGGGGGGGTCGTGGCCGTGGGACAGAGGAGCCCCTGGTGCCCGCCACGTGGCTCTGTGCCCGCTTCTCCTCTTCGCACACCAGCCGCCATCCGAGCTGCGTGCTTCCCGTACGCTCACTGAACCCCGCCCAGGCCCACGGGCGGTGGGGCCTCTGGCGCGCGGTGTTTTGAAGGAATTCGCTCTTCCCGCCGGGCAGGGCGAGGCATCCCTTATCTGTGAGCGCTGTAATCTCTCCGATTCCTTCTCCCTGGCCTGAAGCCCTGGCCTTGGCCGTGACCTTGTTTTCGCTCCGTCCCTGGCCAGGGCAGCAGGTCCATGTGTTGGTTATTAAAACGTGTGTTTATTGATGTCAGGGAGGAGGGAGAGGGAGAGAGAAACATCCAGGATGCGGGGGAATCATGGGCCTCCTGCACGCCCCTCCAGGGGAGGGAGCCTGGGCCCCGGGCCGGGCCCTGACCGGGAGTGGAAGCGTGGCCTCCTGGTTCCCAGGGCGACGCTCAGCCACGCCGCCTGGTTCTGCCCTCACGTGTGAGCCATCAGCCCCGAGCCCTCTGGACGGGCAGCCTCTCAGGCTCCTGCCGTCCAGGGAGCGGCCAGTGCTCCCTTCTTCCACTTCTTATGGGCGTGGTTCTCCTGGCTGCTCCCCCTGTGGCCGGCGGGCAGTGCTGTGGGGTCTGGGCCTCCCAGGCTACCCCTCCCCCCACGCCCCGCTCTCCCCGCAGCCGCCTCACTCCGCTGCTCCCGAGGCCGCCCTGGTCCCTCGGGATTCCCGGTCCCCCGGTCACAGCGGGCGCAGTGGGAGCGGGCTGCAGGGAGGGTGTGCATGGTTTTAACTTCCGTTCCACGTGGGTCTCCCCTGGAGGGCACAGCCAAGGGTTCGGCGAGCCTGGGGAGGGGGGGGGGGGCGGCGAAGGATGAAGAAAAGACAGACGAAGAGAATAAGCTGGGTCTAGGTCCACAGTCAGCAAACAGGCTCACGAGCTGCCGCTCTGCTGACTAATGGGTCTGCCGACCACTGGTCTAGGAGGCTCTCCTGTGCCTGGCCGAGGCTGCAGGACAGGTCCAGGCGGCAAGCTGAGGCTTTGTTTTACAGCCAGAGGCAAACAAGGCGGTGGTCACCACAGTTACCGTGTTCCTGTGAGTCTCACTGGTTCTGGCAGCACCTGCTGCCCTCCCACAGCCGTCAGCTGCCCAGGAAGGCCCTGGGTGACAGAGAGGCCACCTGATGCTGCTGAGAGGCTGTGCCCTCCACGCCGGGACTTGTCTGTGGCTCTGCCAGCAGCTCAGTCCGAGGCCTAACCCTGCGCCGCTCCCTGCACCTGGGACATCAGCCAGCCCTCCGCGCGGGTCTGCGGAGACCGGCCCCTCGGGCGCCTGATGGGATCTCCGTGGTCAGCCCGGCGCTGGGGGCTCGTAAACATCTGCTGGGAGGGGGAGCGCGCCCGCGCGGGCAGGGCCTTCGGCATCAGTCCGGCCGTGGCGGGAGGGCGGGCGGCTATAGGGCCTGGGGGTGGGCGTGGGGGGTGCGGGGCCTCAGGACCGATGCCATGAAGGTCGGGTGGCACCAGCAGCCCGCGGGCCGGCGCTGGCCGGGAGCAGGTCTGGTGACGCTCAGCCCCGGCCCCGGCGCTGCTGTCTCCACCGGCAGCGCCCTGGCTCCCGGCATTCCGGCTGGAAACAGGAGAGCCGCAGCCAGAGGAGAAAAGCGCGGAGAGAGGGGTGATGGCGTCGCTCTGTGCGGGCGCTGGTCCCCGTGTCCCCGCGGAGCCACGAGAACGGGAGCCACGAGAACGGGACCGCGCTCGGTGGGGCCAAGGCTTTCCATCCTGGCGGACGGAGGCCGGGTGTTATCCAACCGGGAAATGGCGTCCAGATGCACTCCGCCCGGCGGCTCGGTCCGATTCCCAGAGCCTCCCCTCCCCGCTCCTCCATCGGCTCCTGCTGCCTCCGCCCGGCCCCCGGCGGCCCCGCCCCCGCCCTGCCCCCGCAGAGCCTCAGCACTCCTGCTGGAAGTCCTCAGGCCTCCGGCGTTTCTCAGGGACGGTTTATGGACCGCCCCCTCGGGGGAGCCCCCGAGAGAGAGGTCCCTGGAACTGCTCCCCCTTCCTGGACGGACAAAATGGGGACACGGACGGGTCAGAGGTCCCGGCAGCATCGGACGGGGTCTGAGGTCTGGGGCCTCCGGCTCAGAGGGTGCGTGCAGCCCTGAGGCTCCGCACCGGTACGGAAAACTGGAACCAAGCGATGCTGAGAGGGGGAGTCGGCCGGAGGAAAAGGTCTCCGATGCTGGGCCCCCCAGGGAGGAGCTTTCCCTGTTCATATGCTTTACCTTCTCTGTCTCCCAGTGCGGGTGTTCCCGGCCCCTTTGCAAATTCTTAAAGAGCCCCTGAGTGCTGGGCCCTGCGACCTCCGCCAGAGGCCTGGCTGCGCCAGCACCGATAGCCTCGTCCGGGGCAGGTTCCATGGCCGCGCCGGCGTGGGCGTCGTGTTACTTTCCTTAGTATTGAAGCAAGCGAGCGCTTACAGAAGCCAGTGGCAGGTTAACAGGTCAAACGGCAGTTTTTGTAGAAGATGGACGCTCAGGGCCTCCCCGTCAGATTCATTCCTTTGACGCGGGCGAGGGTGGCATTAGCACACGCCCTCCTCACCGGAGAGAGGAGGACACGGGTCCCGCCGCGGACGGCCAGCCAGCGAGCTGGGGGTGCGCTCCGCCCCGGGCAGGCAGATGTGGGCCGCTGGGCGGGGCACGGGGAGCGAGACTGAGGCCTCTGTCTCCGATTGAGCCGCTGGGGCGCGGGCCGGGACAGAGGCCGCTTTGTGGGCCGGACAAGCCCTCCATTCACCCGCCTGCCACACAGACGGCGTCCGAAGCCTCCGCGGACGGCAGCGGCGGACGCCGGCTCCCGGGAGCTCCGGGTGTTCGGACTGGGGCTTGGGATGGAGCGGAGCCACGAGACCCCTCCACCGGGGGGCGAGGGGCTGGGAGGCCGAGGGCTCCCGTGTCCCGCGGGTCAGGCAGGGGAGGCTCGGCTGTGCTCCGGCAGGCGTCGGCGCCGGCACCGGCTGGCCACTCGTGGTGGACAGAGGGGGAGGGAGACGGGGGAGCAGGAAGAGCTCAGGACTCGCCTGGGGGGGTGCCCGGCAGGCCCCCAGCGCGGAGGCGGGCTCCGGAGCCCAGGATGCAGAGCCGGGGAGGGGCGGGGGTGTCCGTGCAGAGGCGGCGGCAGGCCGCACTCACGGCTATGTTACGTGTTGGCCGGTGAGACAGGGTGCCTCCGTGAGCCCGTTCATCAGGAGCCACTGATCGCGGGGCCCCAGGAGGTGTCTCTTCCAAATCTCCGAGCATACAGCACCCAGGAAGTTCCCGGGTTTATGTCTTCGAGCTTCTCTGTCTGCAGATTTCACCAAGAGCTCGGCGCAGGTGATGGTTACCATCCGTTTTCAACCTGAGATCATCGTGAGCTACCCCTTGGCATGAGACTCTGGGAATTATCATCAAGGTCCGTCTGTTACCTTAGACCGTGGTCGGCAAACCGCGGCTCGCGAGCCACCTACGGCTCTGCGGCCCCCGAGTGCGGCTCTCCCACAAAACACCGCGTGCGGGCGCGCACGGACAGTGCGGTGGGAACTCCGAGGCCGTGCGCAGACGGCGGTGTTCGGCCTGGGCCAGTCTGTTCTGAAGAAGCGGCGTGAGAACGCTCCAGGGGCCAAGGAGCCGCAGGTGGCTCGCGCGCCGCGGTTTGCCGGCCACGGGCGTAGGTGATGGTTGCAAACAGTTTGCGACCTCGAGGTCGGCGTGAGCAAACCTGGGCCTGAGACCTTGGGAATTGTTATCCACGTCAGTCTGTTCCCTGAGGCGGTGAGCCTGCAAGGTCGGACAGTGAAGTTTATCTTTTCCCGTCACTTAAACAAAAACAGGTATGTCCCAGGGCAAGGGACTATCTAAAAACAGCAGGTTCACCTACAGGATGAGGGACCCTCTGAGGATAACGGAAAAGCAGCAGTTTTCCCCGGAGGGGCCACCCTGTCCGTTGTGTGATCCGCGGGAAGGAATTCCTTTCTCCGTGCGTGCAGCTCAGGGTCACACACTCAGAACCTTCAGCGGGAGACACGCCGCTCCCTGGGCAGCAGAAAGGAAGCGGGGCCAGGGAGGGGCCAGGCGAGGAGGACGGGCCTTCCTACCGCTTTTCCTTTTTTAAAAAGAATTCTAGAAAAATTAGGGGTGCCAGCGTCTCCCCGATATGTGTGCGCACAACTGGGTTTATAGGAGTTGCTCTCTATGACGCCTTTATTTTCTTGCTGGTCTGTCTTCGACCCCAGTTCGTACCGACACCGGGGGTAGTGTTCAGTCTCACGGGATGACACTGCGTGTCTCACTCCCATGTCCCCATCATGGCTCCTCGGGGCCCCCCGTGTCTGTGCCCGTCCCGTGTGCGCCAAGAACGTGCTCAGTGACACAGGACACGCTGGTGCCGTCCAGCCGCAGAGTCAGTCCTCAGGGTGGTGTGTGGGGGTCAGAGGTGTGTGTGGTTTATATTTCACCCACTCCCAGGTGATTGTCCAGGTGGCACTCGTTATTATGTTCCTGAGGAGTGAGTGAAGGTCTTCCCTTACCTCAGCCAGCGGCACCGAGTCTTTATTCTGCCGTGGCGGGTTTTTAGTGGCTGCCGATCGGACAGGTGAAGGGCGGCGCCTTTCGGTCCATTTAATTGCGAGGCCCGGCGTCTGGTCACGTGTGTGTGTGTGTGTGTGTGTGTGTGTGCGCGCGCGCGCTCGCTGATGTGCACATGGCTGACGAGACGGGTGAGAGGCGGACAGAACTGTCAGTGTGTGTTGGCCCCGGCTGGCTCTGTGGGGTGATCTGCTCACACGGACGCAGCAGCGGGCTGGCGTGTGCTCCCTTCCCCCTGCAGGCCGCCCTCTGAGCTCCGTGGCCCTCCTGTCTCCCAGGTGCTCGGCGGCCTGCTGACCGTGACACGCTGCGGTGCCCAGGGGCCTCGTCCCACTTCTCCACACGCGTGGCCGGGCGTGGGGGGAGGAGCCAGCCGAAGCACCGCTGCACACGGAACACAGCACACCTGGGCCCAGCACACCTGGACCAGAACACCGGAACACAGCACACCTGGACCCAGCACACCTGGACCAGAACACCGGAACACAGCACACCTGGGCCCAGCACGTCTGGACGCGGCACACCTGGGCCCAGCACGCCTGGACCAGAACACCGGAACACAGCACACCTGGGCCCAGCACGCCTGGACCAGAACACCGGAACACAGCACACCTGGGCCCAGCACGTCTGGACGCGGCACACCTGGGCCCAGCACGCCTGGACCAGAACACCGGAACACAGCACACCTGGACCCAGCACGTCTGGACGCGGCACACCTGGGCCCAGCACGCCTGGACCAGAACACCGGAACACAGCACACCTGGGCCCAGCACACCTGGACCAGAACACCGGAACACAGCACACCTGGACCCAGCACACCTGGACCAGAACACCGGAACACAGCACACCTGGGCCCAGCACGTCTGGACGCGGCACACCTGGGCCCAGCACGCCTGGACCAGAACACCGGAACACAGCACACCTGGGCCCAGCACGCCTGGACCAGAACACCGGAACACAGCACACCTGGGCCCAGCACGTCTGGACGCGGCACACCTGGGCCCAGCACGCCTGGACCAGAACACCGGAACACAGCACACCTGGACCCAGCACGTCTGGACGCGGCACACCTGGGCCCAGCACGCCTGGACCAGAACACCGGAACACAGCACACCTGGGCCCAGCACGCCTGGACCAGAACACCGGAACACAGCACACCTGGGCCCGGCACGCCTGCACACCAGGTTTTGGCCAGAAGACAGCCCGTCCCCTCCTCCCCTGGCTTCTCAGAGGTAACGTGGCACTCGGCAGGTTTGAATTGGCAAAGCTTCATTGCTGCCTTCTTAGTGCCGTGGTCGACCGCGGCTCTCGAGCCACAGGCGGCTCTTTGATCCCTGCAGTGTGGCTCTTCCACAAAACACCACGGCCTGGGCCAGTCTGTGTGGAAGTGGCGTTAAAAGTTTACGTTTAAAACGTGGCTCTCCGAAGACATGTCAGTCGTGCTGTTGGTGTGTGGCTCTGCGGGCCGATGAGTTTGCCGACCGCCGGCTTAGCGGCCTCGCAGGCCGTTGCCGGGGAGACGGAAGGCCTGCCAGTAAGTGCGTCTCCACCCCATGGAGCCGCACGTGGGAGCCGTGGCCAGCCCGTCCCGGGCGGCGGTGAGGCGGGACCTCGGCTCCGTGCGTGCCGTCTCGGTGACGTTTCATAACGATCCCCACCAGGGCCTCCCGCGGCTCCTCGCAGCCGGGAGCGCCGTGCCCTGGGCCGGAGACCCGGGAGCGGGCGGGAAGGCCAGAGGGTGCGTCTGGGCCGACCGGCTCCTTCCCTCACCGAGAGCCTGCGGGCCGGGCTCCTGGCGGTGCTGGCGCTCCTCTGACCCGGAATCCGGGGGCGCAGACACCAGCCCAGCTCTGGCGTGAGGCGGGGGGAGGGGGAGGGACAGGCAGGGCAGGAGGGAAAGGCCGAAGCCACACTGTGTGCCACGGGCATGTGGAGGAGAGAGAGGGACGGTGGGTGGGGGCCGGGGAGGGCGTGGCTTTGAATGGAAGGGCTGGGAGGTCTTGCTGTGAAGGTGACCTTGACCGTGGACCTCAGGGGTGTGGGGAGTCGGGAGCAGGCGTGGTGCTGGGAGGAGGAGGCAGGGCCGGGGGAGGGGGCAGGGGCCCCTCCACACCAGCGCGTGGGCGGGGCGGCGTGGGGGGTGGGGAGGGGGGCTAGGGGGACCTGGGGGGCGTGGCAGCAGCTGCCCGGGCGTGTCCTCAGGGCTCGCAGGGACCCCGTACCCGCCCGGCCGATTCGGGGGAGCGGAGGCTTTGCGATGGGAGGGGGCGCAGGGCTGAAGCAGAGGAGGGACGGGTGCGCCCGGCCTGTGGGCTGGTGATGGCGCAGGCTGGGCGGGGGGGGGGGGGTCAGGGACAGCGAGAGGCCGTGGGAGCTCCATGGACGCCCGGGCGATCCGGACGGCAGAGCGCGGCTGCTCCCCGCGGGCCGGGGCGGCGAGCGCGGCCGCTCTGGGTGCGGACCAGCCTGCGCTCCGGCAGATGGCGGCGTGGGAGGAGGAGGCGGTGCCGTGGGGCTCAGATGGAGCTGTGCCGCCCGAGGCAGCCGCGTCTGCCGGCGGAGACGGTCTCCGCGCCGAGAGAGCGGGAGCCCCGCTTTGCACAGGTCGCGTTGGGGACGACGGAGCCCTGCGTGGCGGCTGTGCCCACACGTGGCCGGAGACCGTGGCCGGAGACCGTGGTCGGCTGGAGACGCAGAGGGAGTCTTGGGGTGACGTTTACAGGGGAGACGAGGTGAGGTCCCAGCGAGGGGAGAGGGGGAATGGCTGCTCCCTGAGGCCCAGAGGCAAGGCCGGCGGAGGAGGCCCAGGGGCCCGGAGCGGGAGGCGGGGTGTGGCTGTCGGAGCCCCGGGAATGGCCCCGGGCGGGGGGGGCCAGGAGCCGTGTCCGGATGGCCGGGTGAGCGTGGCCGGTGCTGGCTCTGCGCCCGCAGCCCGGCGGTGGCTTTGGCAACCACGGAGAGATGCCGTGTGGGCCTGGCAGCAGTGCCCCGGCGGGTGTGGGTCCGGGGGGAGGGTGGAGGGGAGCATCGGGGACAGGAGTGGCTGCCACGGCTTCCGAGAGGGGAGCCGGGCGGGGGCTAAGTGAGGCCACAGGTGTGTGTTTCGCTGGGAGCATTCGTCGCTTATTTATTTTTATTTTTACACTTTTCATTGGCTTCAGAGAGGAAGGAAGAGGGAGAGAGAGAAACACCAGTGATGAGAGAATCATGGATCGGCTGCCTCCTGCACGGCCCCCACTGGGGATGGAGCCTGTACCCTGAGCAGAGAGAACCTTCCGGCAAAGGAGGCGCCGGTCGCCGTCCTCCGAGCCCTGCCTTGTTCCCAGGGCGGCCATTCCAAGCGGACACGGAATCTTTCGAGGAGCAGGAAAAACAAAAAAGGGGGGGGGTCCCCTGGAAATCAGGCAAAGGAAGTGAAAGAAAACACAGGCTAACCTCACGCGTGAGTCAGGAAACAAACATTTAAAACAAAACGCGAGCAAATGGAACCCAGGTGTCCGTCCGATGTGCGTTTGGGAAGAAAAACAACACTGACAGCCGGACAGCTCGATCCGCCCAGGGGTGCACGCCAGGGGCTCCGCTGGAGGGGGCTCCCCGCCCCGGGACGCAGGGGGCAGGGGGCCACGTGACCCTCCTGGGAAGAGGGCGCCTTCGGGGACCCAGCGCCGCGGTGGTAAAGCCCGCACGGCGAACAGAAATGGCACGCCCTTGGCCTGACGGGCACGGGCCTGCGGCCGGGCGGGCAGGCGGTGCCGGGCGGGCACCGGGAGGAAGCTGGGCACGGCCAGGAGCCAGCCTGCGGAGAGCAGTCCCCACCGGGGGTGCCCGCAGGGTCTCGGACCCCGGCCGCCCGCCAGCCCGCCTCCTGGCCCTCGGCTTCCTCCCGGGGAGGGGAGGGGGTCTGGGGTTGTGTCTGCACAGGAGGGGCGGCGTGGCTGTGGGCCTCCTGCTCCCACACCGACTGCAGGGGGTCAGCGCTCCCCTCAGCCTCCCCCCCCCCAGGTCTGTTTACTTCCTGAGCCCCAAGGCCCCGGAGAGGGCGGGGGGGGGGGGGGGGTGCCTCCTGCTGGCCTTGGCGCGGACGGGACTGTGAGCTCATGGGCGGTTGGTGCCGGCAAAGGGCTGTGTGTGTGTGTGTGTGTGTGTGCGCGCGCGCGTGTGTGTGTGTGTGTGCGCGCGCGCGTGTGTGTGAGTGCGTGTATGTGTGTGTGTGTGAGTGTCTCTGTGCGTGCGTGTGTGTGTGTGAGCGTGTGTGTGTGTGTGAGTGCGTGTGTGCGTGTATGTGTGTGAGTGTGTGAGTGTCTCTGCGTGTGTGAGTGTGTGTGAGTGTGTGTGAGCATGTGTGTATGAGTGTGTGTGCGTGTGAATGTGTGTGTGTGAGTGTGTGTGTGCGTGTATGTGTGTGAGTGTGTGTGAGTGTCTCTGTGCGTGTGTGAGTGTGTGTGCGTGTGAATGTGTGTGTGCGTGTGTGAGTGTGTGTGTATGTGTGTGAGCATGTGTGTGCGTGAGAAATTTGGAAAACCCCGCTCTGTGTTGGGAACAGCTGCCCCGGGTATCCTCCTGGCTTGGGATTATCGTGTGTTTTCTTTTCGCCGTTTATCGTCTTTCCCTGCGAACTCGGGACGGTTTGCGGTTGGGAAGGAAGGACAAACCCTCCTCCCTTTTCTACGTCTGACGTGACCTCAGCGGCTCTCCCGCGGCCTCGCCCTCGCCCTCGGGAGGTCGGTCCTCCCTGGGAGTCGGATTCCTGCTCCGAGGGCCCTTCCTTCCGGAGTCTGCTCAGAGTGAGAGCGATAACACGCTCCCGGCGTGTGGCTCCGGGTGACGTCCGCCAGGGACCCGGAGGCCACGGCTCCATCCCGCTCCGGGCACAGGCCGGGCTGTGGGCTCAGGACCCGGAGGCCACGGCTCCATTCCCCCGGGCACAGGCCGGGCTGTGGGCTCAGGACCCGGAGGCCACGGCTCCATCCCCCCGGGCACAGGCCGGGCTGTGGCTCAGGAACCCGGCGGTCACGGCCCCATTCCCCCGGGCACAGGCCGGGCTGTGGGCTCCATCCCGGTGGGGGGCCTGCAGGAGGCAGCCGATCGGGATTCTCTCATCACTGATGTTTCTCCCTCTCTGAGGTCAGTGGGGTATGTTTTTAAAGGGACTGAGCGGACAGTCTCTGAGTGTGCGAGCGGAGAGCAGATTGGAGCAGGGCCCAGAGCGGTCGGGACACGGGTGCGAGCCAGGGGGACTCTGGCCAGGACAAACCCAGCTGGCACCGCCCCGAGCCAGCGCCCGCCCACCTCCTCCCCGCAAACCCGCTCTCCGCGTGGACTCTGGGCCGAAAGCTGCTCCCGTAATTGAAGCCTGTCCTGTGGCCGCGGCCGTAGTGAGGGCTCCGTGCCGACTCGCAGGAGGCCTGGTGGGGATGCCCCTCCCCTCCCCTCCCCCCCTCCCCTCCCCTCCCCTCTCTGCCGGCCTGCTCTCACGCTGGAACACACAGTTGACAGCAGTCATTTTCTCAGCTCACTCGGAGAGACCAGGCTCCCGCCTGTGCTGTTACAGACCCGGGCAGCCGGAGGGGGGGGGGGCAGGAGAGAGGAACCGGCCTCAGGACAGCGGAGGTGCTTTCTGCACCCAGTTCCATCGCCTGGCCCCAGGGACGTCCCCTCACCCCGGGTGGGTGACCTCTGCCCTCCGTGGCGCGGTGGGCAGCGCGGGCGCTGTGTTCCGTGGCGCGGTGGGCAGAGCGGGTGCTCTTGTCCGTGGCGCCGTGGTTCTAGAACAAGCAGGTCAGCCGCGGGATGAACAAGGTGTGCGTGGATGTGGCCGCTGAAACCCAAAGCTCCCATTTTCACAGAAACACAGGTCCGTTCCGACGGAGACACGCTGAACACCGAGGGCTGAGATAAACGAGTCACCGTCCACGTAACATAATGGAGCGCTTTAATAAAAATTAACGTTTTTTCTTGAACATTAGCTTACCAGACACCGTCTAACTGCACAAATTAATAAGCGTCAGGCAAATAAATGAAGGCCTGCCCACAGAGGACTCCACGGAGGCCCCGGCAATGAGCCTGGCAGTGAGCCGGGCCGTGGCCGTGGCTGGAATCACCGCGTCCTCCGGGCCTGATCAGGGTCCCCCGGGCCCTCCCGGCCGCGCACCTGCTCCAGGTGGTGTTTCCGGGAGCAGGTGAGGCCGCAGCTGCTGGGGGGGGGAGGGGGGGGCGGCGGGTTGCGTCAGTGGATCGGGGCGGGGTCCCTGGGGCGGGCTGGGTCAGAGCCTTCTGCTCGGAGACAAAGGAGCCGGGGCGCGCAGAGCCTGCGTCTGCCCGGCTTTCCCTCCGTCTGCAGGAATATTCCTTTTTTAAAAATTGTTATTTTTAAATATATTTTTGCTGACTCCAGAGAGGAAGGGGGGAGACAGAAACACCAGTGATGGGAAAGAATCACAGACCGGCTGCCTCCTGCACGCCCCGCACCGGACCGAGCCCGCACCCTGGGCCTGTGCCCTGCCGGGAATCGAACCCTGACCTCCTGGCTCCTGGGTGGACGCTCGGGCCCGGGGCCCCCGGCCGGGCTGGGTGCATACCCGTTGGCTACAGCTCCGTGTCGGCACCGGGCCCGGCCGCCATGTCGGAGCTGATTCTGAGTGAGTCCTGGGCGCCCCGCGGGGAGATGGCAGGACGGGTGAGGCCCGGGTCCGAGGGGGACCGTCCCCAGCGTTCTCGGCCGTTCCGTGGCCACGCCCCCTCGGACTTTGGGTCTGTCTTCAGCCGGGCCTGGAAGGAGACGGCCCCGACGCCCCTGAGCTGGCCAGCGCTCCGGCCGCGGCCGGCAGGGGCAGGGTGTGCCGGGGCCAGGGCGTGAGATCGCACCCCCACCCCCGCTTTACCCCGATGCCCCGTGGGGGCTGCCACTTCAGCGTCGAGTCAGGAAAAGACAGCCATCCTGGCGAACGTGGCGAACGTGGCCGGGAGGTTTGCCCCCGGCACAGGGAGGGGAGGGTGTGGGCGAGCCCCTGCGTCCCTGACTGAGCCCTGGGGGTGAGGAGGCCGCTCCCAAGGCCAGGGCCAAGCCCAGGGACCGTGTCTGACTCACAGCGTCGCCCGCTGGCCGCCTGCCTCATGACTCCGAGCCCGTGGAGCTGGGTGTGGGGCTCCCCTGTGTCTGTTCCTGCGGCGCCCGGCCAGGCGGCCGGCGTGGGGGCAGGCGGCCGGCGTGGGGGGCAGGGGCAGACGTGGGGGGCAGGCGGCCGGCGTGGGGGGCAGACGTGGGGGCCGTGATGGGGTGTGGGCGGCGATGGGGTGTGGGCGGCGATGGGGTGAGGGCAGCGGTGGGCATGGCTGCTGTGGCGTCCGCTGCAGTTGGTGTGGCTGTGGGTTTCCAGACTTTGGGGCTGATCCTGGGGAACCGTGAGGAGAAGGAGCCCCGTGTTCTGTCCGGTGACAGGAGTGGGGGCTGTGGGGGGGGCCGGGCTGGGGGCAGTGCTCGCTGCCCTCTGCTCGCTGCAGGGGTGCAGGGGGAGGAGTGGGCCCGCAGCCCCAGCCGGGGACGGAGACGGGGTCCTGGCCCAGCGGCCACACCACCTGCTCCTTCTGGACCACCCGTCCGGGCTGAGCTCCTGCAGATATGTCCTCCTGTCCGTCTGTCTGTCCGCTGACCCCCCGTCCATCCATCCGTTCGCTGACCCCCCCATCCGTCTGTCCGCTATCTCCCCATCTGTCTGTCCGTCCGTCTGCTGTCCCCCGTCCGTCCGCGGTCTGTCCCCCGTCCGTCTGTCCGTCTGCTGTCTCCCTGTCCCGTCCACTGTCTCCTGGTCTGTTGTCCTCCCATCTGTCTGTCCGCTGTCTCCCCGTCTGTCCGCTGTCTCCCCGTCTGTCCGTCCATCTGTCCACTGTTCCCCGTCCGTCTGCGGTCTGTCCCCGTCACAGCTCCGTGGCGGCCCTGGCCCGTGCTGAAGGGACAGGCGCCTCCTGACCCCCCTGAGCTGCTGGACGGACAGAACCGCCAGATGTTCCTGAAGGCGGGCTGCTCCGTAAGCTCCCGCTGCCCCCTCTGTGCTCCCCGCTGCCCGCTGCCCCCTCTGTGCTCCCCGCTGCCCGCTGCCCCCTCTGTGCTCCCCGCTGCCCGCTGCCCCATCTGTGCTCCCCGCTGCCCGCTCCCCACTCCCCGCTGCCCGCTGTCCGCTCCCCGCTCCCTGCTGCCCCCTCTGTGCTCCCCGCTGCCCCCTCTGTGCTCCCCGCTGCCCGCTTCCCCCTCTGTGCTCCCTGCTCCCCGCTGCCCCCTCTGTGCTCCCTGCTGCCCACTGTCCGCTCCCCGCTGCCCGCTGCCCCCTCTGTGCTCCCTGCTGTCCCCTCTGTGCTCCCCGCTGCCCCCTCTGTGTTCCCCGCTGCCCGCTCCCCGCTCCCTGCTCCCCGCTCCCTGCTCCCCGGGGAACAAAGCCCGTGTCTCCGCTCTGTGACTCCAGCACATTCCCGCTCAGCCTGCAGCTGCGGCTGCTCCCACCCTCCTCCGGCTGTGGCCGGCCGTGCGGCCAGGGCTGACACAGGCGCTCAGACACAGGGACTCAGACACAGGGGCTCAGGCACAGGCGCTCAGACACAGGCGCTCAGACACAGGGGCTCAGACACAGGCGCTCAGACACGGGCTCAGGCACAGGCGCTCAGACACAGGCGCTCAGACACAGGCGCTCAGACACAGGGGCTCAGACACAGGCGCTCAGACACAGGCGCTCAGACACAGGCGCTCAGACACAGGGGCTCAGACACAGGCGCTCAGACACAGGGGCTCAGACACAGGCGCTCAGACACAGGCGCTCAGACACAGGCGCTCAGACACAGGGGCTCAGACACAGGGGCTCAGACACAGGCGCTCAGACACAGGGGCTCAGACACAGGCGCTCAGACACAGGGGCTCAGACACAGGCGCGCTTCGGGGTGAACCAGGCCCCTGCCGTCAGCGAGGGGGTCGGGATGAACGCGGCCAGAGGGTGAATCCCCTCGAGGGGGCCGCTGACTGATGTGCTGGGCGCTGGGTCTGTCTGACCTGGGAGGGCCGGGCCTGGGGGAGGGGCCGGGCCATCTCTAGGTGGAGTGCGAGCGGCCGTCCGCCCGGGAGAGGAAGGAGCGGTGGAGCCCGCAGAGTGTGCGCAGGGTCAGGCCTCCCGGAGGATGTAAACAGGAAGGGCCTCGCTGGGCGGCGGGCGGACAGCAGGGGGGCTGGTTCGGGTGACGGGAGGGAGGGGCGGCCAGCGGGAGGGGCGGACAGTGGGGGGAAGGGGGATAGCGGGGGACTGGTCCGGGGGGACGGGCAGTGGTGAGGGCGGGAGGGGCGGTAAGTGGGCGGGGCGGACAGCGGGAGGGCCTGGTCTGGGGGTTCAGCGGGGGGACTGGTCCGGGGGACGGGCAGTGGTGAGGGCGGGAGGAGAGCGGGGTGGGGGGGGGCCCTTCAGGGGCTTCGGGCGGAAGGGGGACCTCGGCTCCCGCCTTCTGGAACGCACTGGGGCCACGTCGGCCGGGACCCCGCGCGCGTCCCCAGCAGGTGGCGCTCCACGCGCAGCAGGTGGAGGTGGAGGGGACGGGGACTCGGGTTCGAAACGCAGGAGGGAAGTGATCTCTCCCACACCCCGTACCTCCCGTCACCCCAGACCCTGCCCCGGCCGGAGACTGACCTCTGACCCAGGCCTTTAGCACAGCCTGCCCCCCCCTCCCCCCATGCACTGAGCAGCCAGCGCCCCCTGGAGGACAAGCCAGTGTTCTTTTTTAAAAAGCACACGTTTGTTATTGATCCCAGAGGGGAAGGGGGAGAGAGAGAGAGAGACATCCGTGATGAGAGAGAAGCACTGATTGACGGCTGCCTCTCGCACACTCCCCGCTGGGGACGGAGCCCGCCCCGCGGGCATGCGCCGGGCCTGCCGGGCCTGCGGAAGGACCGTGACCCTGGGTGGGGCGGGCAGCGTGTGTCGGAGGATGGGCTGGGCCTGGCCTCCCGGCGTGCTGGTGTGACGCGGACGGAGGTCCCCGACTGAGCAGACTGGGACCCGTGAGGGCGTAAGGAGGCCATGGCCGTGTCCGAGGTTCCGGCCCCCGGGGTGTGGATGGAGCCAGGGTGGGAGGCAGGTCCCTCTGAGGCCCCCGGGGCTGAGGCCAGCGCCCCATCGACGGCTCTCTCAGCAGCAGCCGCTCCGGCCGCTGAGGCTCTGCCTCCGGCCTGGGTGCAGGGCCGGGGGGGGTCCCCCTTACTCAGGGCCTCGGAGGGATGTGGGACCTGTGGGCCGGTGGCTCTCTCGCCATCTGACCTTGACCGTCTCCATCCACACGGGAAAGGAACCGCCCACAGACCACGTCGGGGGCCTCTCTCCGGGGAACCTCTCGGAGCACCCCAGGGGGTCCCCGGAACCCCAGGGTCCGCGCAGGCCTCCGCCCCGCCCCCGCCCGTCTCCCCTCCGTGCTGCGGCCGGGAGATGCAGCCCCTGCCTGCCCTGGCTCAGGACGGGGGGGTCTGACCGCGCCTTCTCTCCGCAGACTGCTCGGCCATGGCCACGGCGTGGGACCGGCCCACGTGGGACCTGGCGCTGGACCCGCTGGTGTCTTGCAAGCTGTGCCTGGGCGCGCACCCGCCGGAGCGGATGACCACGCTGGCCCAGTGCCGCTGCGTGTTCTGCACGCTGGTGGGTGCCGGCCGGGGGCGTCAGGCCTGCGTCCTGCCTGCACACCACGCCTGTAACGTGTCACGTGTGTGTCTGCGTCTCGGTCTGTTGCAGTGCCTGAAGCAGTACGTGGAGCTCCTGATCAGAGAAGGATTCGCAACCACCATCAGCTGCCCCGACGCCTCCTGCCCGAAGCAGGGCCGCCTGCAGGAGCACGAGGCACGGCCGGGACCGTGGGGCGGGGCGGAGGCGGGTGTGTGTGTGTGTGTGTGTGTGTGAGTGTGATCAGCTTGTCACACCTCGTCCTGTGTTTTCTCCCTCAGATCGAGTGCATGGTGGCGGCTGAGATCATGCAGAGATATAAGAAGCTGCAGTTTGAGAGAGGTAGGTGCCCGGCTCTTCACGCCAAACCCGCTGAGACTTCCAGCTCGGTTTGCCGTCACGCCTGGGCTGTCCACTCCCGCCTGGACGGGGACTGGGCCCTGGTCTGCGTCACGGGCATCCACTCCTGCCCCCGCCGGCCCCGGTCCGCAGGGAACCGTCCCAACGGGAGTGGGGGTGAGACCAGAGGGCGGCGGGGTCTCCGCCCGTCTCTGTGTGTTTGAAAGAAGCACTGGCGCCGTGTCCTTGTGAGGCCACTTCTCCAAATTACGATGACGATAAAGGGTGTGTGGCCACATCAGAGAAGCAGAGCCAGCCTTGGGGGCCTCGGCGGTACTTCTCAGGAGCTGGTTTTATTTAATTAAGAAAACGTTTCTATTGATTTCAGAGAGGAAGGGAGATAGAAGCGCCAGTGAGGAGAGAGAATCACTGACCGGCCGCCTCCTGCCCGCCCCCCACTGGGGACGGAACCCAGAACCGGGGCCTGTGCCCTGACTGGGAATCGAACTCTCACCTCCTGGGTCTGAGGTCGGCGCTCAGCCCCTGAGCCGCCGGGAGGAGCTTGTGTGTGTCCGTGAGGCCTGGCGCTGGGGTTTGGCGGTGGTCAGTCCGCCCCCGGCCGTGTGGCCGCGGCTCAGCGGAGGGGCGGCTCCGAAGGGGGCAGCTCCTCGGAAGACATTCCCTGGAGGGACCCTGGCCGTGTGGCCGCCTGGGTCCGAGGGGGCGGCCGCCCTGGGACACCGGAGCGCTGAGCCAGGCGGCCGGGTCGGCGTCCCGCCGGCCGTGCGCGCCCTCAGGCTCCAGAGCCGGGGCTCGGTCCACGGGCTGTTTTGTTTGTTTTGCATAAAAACGGGCCGGTGTGAGGGTCAGACAGGCCTGTGGGGCCTGTGGGGCCTGCGGCTGGGAAGCCTCGGCTCACGTGGCGTCCCCGGCAAAGCCCGTGGCTGGGCCGTCCTGGCGGGAGCGTGCCCGCCAGCACCCTCACACGTCAGGGTCCGCGCTCAGACAGCGGCGACCGAGCCGCCCAGGGGCCGGCTGGAGGGACGGCTGAGCACACGGGCTCGCTCTGTTCCTGTGAAACAGGGGTCCTCAAACTTTTTAAAGTGGGGGCCAGATCACGGTCCCTCAGAGAGCTGGAGGGCCAGACTATATGAACTACTAATTCCTACTGTAACACCTTGGCTGCGCTCACTGCCCAAAAAACCTGGCGGGCCGGATCAGACTCCTCTGCGGGCCGCATGTGGCCCGCGGGCCGTAGTTTGAAGACCCCTGTGTGAAACGTGCTGTAAAACCTGCAGGATGACCACACGTTCTCCCCCGAGCACTGTGAGGCCCGGCTCCGTGTGAGCGCCGCCCTGTGACCCGGAGGTCACGGCTCCATTCCCGGGCCTGTGCCCTGACCGGGCTCCGTCCCCAGTGTGGGGCGTGCAGGAGGCAGCCGACCCATGACTCTCTCCTCACTGATGTTCCTCTCCCTCCCTCTCCCTGCCTCTGTGAAGTCAGTAAACATATATTTATAAGTGAAATAAAACGAAGTAAGAACGTGAGGCTGCGTCTGGGGGAGGCCCCGCCCGCACGCCTGACCTGCCCCCCCTCCCCCGTCCCTGTGCCAGAGGTGCTGCTGGACCCCTGCCGGACCTGGTGCCCGGTGTCCGCCTGCCAGGCCGTGTGCCCGCTCCCGGAGCTGGGGCTGCAGACGCCGCAGCCGGTGCGGTGCCAGGCCTGCGCCACGGAGTTCTGCTCCACCTGCAAGGCCAGCTGGCACCCCGGCCGGGGCTGCCCGGAGACCACGCCCATGGCCTTCCTCCCCGGGGACACCAGGTAGGTCCGGCGCAGGGGGTGGGGGGAGTGGAGAAGATGCCCGGGAACACTGGTCTCTGCCCCCACCCCACCCCGTTCCTGGGACTCCTTATCAGCCCCCAAGCCTGGCTCCTGGCCTCCCTCTTCCTGTAGTTTTATCTCGTTTACTAACAAGCGACCTGGTCCCTCCCGGGAAGCCCCGCGCCCAGCACAGCGGCCCGCCTGCCCCTGGGCCCTGCGGGCGGCCCTGACCCCCTTCTCCCGCAGTTCGGGGTTCAGGCCGGAGGAGGACGACGCGCCCATCAAACGCTGCCCCAAGTGCAAGGTCTACATCGAGCGGGACGAAGGCTGCGCCCAGATGATGTGCAAGAACTGCAAGCACGCCTTCTGCTGGTACTGCCTGGAGTCGCTGGACGTGAGTGCCGCCCGCCTGCACACCGCCCGCCGCCCGCCGCCCGCTGTCTGCCTGTCAGGGAGGGGAATCTGAGCATCCAGTGCGGGTCAAGGTCATGGGGAGGTGATCTGAGGTCAAGGTGGGGGTGAGAGCAGCAGGAGGGAGGCAGGGGCAGCCTGTGCCTGAGAGTCAGAGGCGCTGCTGCCCCCTCCTGGACAGCGGGAGACATTGCAGAGGCTGGTGCCTCGGGGGCTGCTGTTGATGAGCTGAGAGCAGCACCTCCCGGGAGAGAGGTCTGCGCGGTGCAGGGGGGTGGCCGGTGGGAGGGGAGCTCCTGCTGGGACGGAGGCCGACAGAGGTGGAGACTCCGGGACACGCTGGCCAGGGCAGGCGCGGCCTGGGGGGGGAGGGCGGAGCCTCTGGTCACTGGATCAGACCCAGCATCACCGGGTTCTCTCCTCCACCATCTGGAGCCGCTCAGCAGGACCCCGTGGGCGGGTGTGCCGGTCCCACTGCAGGTCCCACTGGCCGGGGCGTAAAGACGGACACGGCGGACCAGGCACTGCCCCCTGATACCCCCTGATGCCCCTGACTGCCCCCTGACTGCCCCTTGATGCCCCCTGATGCCCCCCTGATGCCGTCTGATGCCTCCCTGACTGCCCCCCTGATGCCCCCTGATGCCCCCTGATGTCCCCTGATGCCCATGATGCCCCCTGACTGCCCCCTGATGCCCCCTGACTGCCCCCCTGATGCCCCCTGATGCCCCCTGATGCCCCCTGATGCCCCTCTCCCCAGGACGACTTCCTGCTCATCCACTACGACAAGGGGCCGTGCAGGAACAAGCTGGGTCACTCCCGGGCCTCCGTCATCTGGCACCGCACGCAGGTGGGCACGGCCGGGCTCCCGTCCTGGGGAGTGTGTGAGTGTGTGTGTGTGTGTGTGTGTGGTTAGGTGGGTGCATGCATGTGCATTCGTGCAGGAGGGTGTGTGTGTGCATGTGTATATGTGGGGGTGCATGTGTGTGTGGTGCGTGTGTGCCTGTGTGAGTGTGCACCCGAATGTGCTCATATGTGCGTGCAAGTGCACACAGGTGAACTCGATGGTCCCGCTGACGATTGCTCAAGAGCGCCCTCTGGCGCAGAACAGCGTCCTGCGTGTTTTCACGTTTTCCGGAATGTCTGTGTGCGCGTGATGGCGGCACACTGGCCAGAATTCACGGCGCACGGTCCCCCGTGGACATTGGGACCGCGGGCAGAAAACACCGACTCGGCATGAGCCCAGCGCCCACCGTGCGGGTGCGTGTGATGGCGTGCCGTGCGTGTCGGCAGGAAGCTAAGACACATGCTGGGGCGCTGGACATACCGCAGAGTCCCAGGGCTGCTCACGGTCCTTCGAGACCTCTTACCTCCCGAGTGTGTCATCCCTGAGAAAACTCAGGCCCAGAGAGAAGCCCACAGTCAGTCAGACCAGGTGCTGTGCGTTTGTGCATTTCCCCCTCAGGCCACTAGGTGGGGCTGTCACCCCATCTTCAGGTCTGTCCTGGCCGCTGGCTGCCTGGGAGGGAGGTATGGGTGGGTGAGGGCTGGGTGGCTGGCTGTGTGGTCTATACCAGTGGTCGGCAAACCGCGGCTCTCGAGCCACATGCGGCTCTTTGGCCCCTTGAGTGTGGCTCTTCCACAAAACACCACGGCCTGGGCGAGTCTATTTTCAAGAGGTGGCATTAGAAGAAGTTTAAGTTTAAAAAACGTGGCTCTCAAAAGACATTTCAGTTGTTGTACCGTTGACATTTGGCTCCGTGGACTGATGTTTGCCGACCGCGGGATCACACTGTAGTGTGGCCCCTCCAGATGCCCCCTGACCCTCCGCTCTGGCTTCCTCCCTGCAGGTCGTGGGCATCTTTGCGGGCTTCGGGCTCCTGCTCCTGGTGGCCTCGCCTTTCCTGCTGCTGGCCACGCCCTTCGTGCTCTGCTGCAAGTGCAAGTGCAGCAAAGGCGACGATGACCCGCTGCCCACCTAGAGCACAGGACGGGACGCGGGAGGAGGCGTGCCTCGGAGGCCTGGCTCCGCCCGTCCCCTCATAAACATCCTTCTTGCCTTACGTGCCCGTGAGCTTCACCGTCACCGGTGCCGGGACTTCGGGGCCGATGTCCCCGTCTGCGGAGGCCCCGTGGCGTCCCGAGGCCAGGCGGGGGCAGGGCTGGCTGCGGGCACATCCCCGCAGACTGGCCGGACGGCAGGTGCTGGAGGAGGCACCGGGCCGGCCGGCTTCCTCCCCGTGGTGAGGGCCTGGGACCCCTGGTCGCCTAGGAGACCTTCTCCTCCAAGTGTCCTCCTCCTCCTCGGCCTCAAGGGGGCAGCTCGCTCGCTGCCAAGACACGTCCGGGTTCGACCGTCTTCACCCAGAATGCAACAGTCCCGTTGACGACAGCGGTCTTCTTCGCTAAGGCGTCTGGCGAGGCCCTTCCTTCCCGGGAGCGCCGGCCAGGCGCCTCCATGCCGCCCACGCCTCTCGGACACGCGTGGTCGGAGGCTGTTGTGAAAGGATGTGCCTGGCCCGCCACTTCCCGGGAGACGCGGGCAGCCCCCTCCACCCCCCCACACTCCTCGTGTCCCCAGCACCTGTAGGGCGGGGGCCGGGCACCGCTGCGGACGTGGCCTCTGGGCCGTGGCGTCTCAGGTGTGGCCCTGGCCGGTGTGGCTCGGTGGACAGGGCGCCAGCCCTTGGACTGCAGGGTTCCAGGTTCGATTCCGGTCGAGGGCAGGCACCTCGGTTGCAGGCTTGACCCCTGGGCAGGAGGCAGCCAGCAGATGTGTCCCTCACGTCGGCCGCCCTCGGCTCTCCCTCTCCTCTCTCAGAGTGGATGGAGAGGTATCCCCGGGCGAGGACGGAGAGAGGAGGCAGGTGTGTTTGCAGAGCAGCTGCGCCTCCCGTCCTTCCCTTGGCTGAGCCGGTTCCGCTCCGGCTCGCTCCCCGGCAGCGGCAGGGGTTCCGGTCTTCAGAAACGACGCTTTGGCTCGAGGGGTTTGGCGGGAAGCCCCTCTGTCCTCTGCCTTCCGGGGCCTTGGTCCTTGGCGGGGTCCCGGGGCCGCTGCCCGGGTTTCGGGTTTTCCGGGACTTTGCTAGCCTGCAGACGCCCTGGTCCCCGGAGCCCCGGTCCTGATGCAGGCTGTGTGTGACTGTTGCCATGGCAGCAGCGTGACCGATGAGACACACGTGGCCCCATCGAACGTTGGGAAGCGGGGAGTGTGTATTCTTTACAGAGCATTGATGTTAACTTGGCTTCTACAGCCACGTGGGCTTTCATGGGTATTTTTTATTTTGTTAAATACATTTGTATTGGTGTCGGAGAGGAAGGGAGAGGGAGAGAGAAGCATCCATGCTGAGAAGCATGGACCAGCCGCCTCCTGCCTGCCCGCCCCCCGCTGGGGATGGAGCCCACAACCCAGGCCTGTGTCCTGACCGGAAGTCGGACCCTGACCTCCTGGTTCACAGGTCGATGCTCACCCCCTGGGCCCTGCCCGCTGGGTGAGCTGGTGCTTTTAAAGGGTCCACGGGAGGGCAGGTGCTGTGGCGTGGCCGCCGTGGAGGGCCAGGCTGAGTGGGGGCAGACCTGTGTCACGGAGCTGGCACCTTCCCGTGGACGTGGCATCGGCTCCGGCCCGGCAGACATCCCTCCTGTGCGTGTCCGCGCTCCAGTGAGCGGGATCGCCGCCGTCCCTCTGCTACTCTCCTTACCGGACGGAAGCCACCGAGAGGCCCGTCCGTGACATCGCTCCGGGGATGCTGTCTGATCCTCAGGCACGACCGGGGCGGGCCTGGGCCGCCTCCTGGGCTGAGGCCGGCCGTGAGGGTGTGACAGGTCGGAGGGCAATGCTTTCTGAGACGCCCACCCCGGGGGCCTGGGTTCGAGGCCTCATGGCGGGGTTTGTGATGGGCTTTCTCCAGCCGGGGCCCTTTAAGACCTGGCAGTGTGTCCCATCCTGCCAGGCCCACTGCCCTGTGGGCTCCAGGTGACCCTGTCCTCCAGTCACTTCTTCCCGTGTATCCATCTGTCCATCTGTCCTGGGGGCCCACCGCAGCCCCTCCCGCCCCAGCCCGGCCGCCCGGTGCCTTCCCGCTGACGGGCCCGCAGGCACGGGGCCGGGCTGGGGGACCAGAGGCTGTGGCGCAGTGGGAGCCAGAGGGCACCCCCTGCCCAGAGCGCCCGCACCAGCACCCCTCACTCCGCTGAGCGAGGACCAAACGGACCGCCTGCTCCCCGACACCAGCCGGCCGCCGAGGCCCTCGGACCCATCTCCCCGCCCCGCCTGCCCCGGCGCCAGCGACCAGGCAGCTCATGGAGCGGAGCTCGGTGCCGCGCGCTAACCTGCCGCCCATCCCCGTGAAGAGGGGGCGGGGGACCTCCCTGTTCCCAGCACCCGTGTCTCGGGGCAATGCCATCCCCCCTCACCCCGGAGCACACGCCTGCCCGTCCATGTAGAGGCCTCTCCATCCTGGGGGAGGGGGGAAGGGGGGTTAGGAGAACCACCCGGGGCCATGGAGGGCCCAGCCGACCCCCGGGGCCTGACCCCCTCTGGAACCGGCCGTGTGGGGAGGGGCCTGGGCTCGGTGGCCCTGTCCGGGGTCTGAGAGGAGGGGTTACGGGGTCTGAGAGGAGGGGTTACGGGGTCTGAGAGGAGGGGTTACGGGGTCTGAGAGGAGGGATTACCTGCCGGGGTCTGAGAGGAGGGGTTATGGGGTCTGAGAGGAGGGGTTACGGGGCCTGAGAGGAGGGGTTACGGGGTCTGAGAGGACGGGTTACGGGGTCCCCGAGCGGAGGCCGGCGGGGGTCTGCGCAGGCAGAACCTTCGCCGGCACAGACACCCGTCCGGGTGGCTCGTCCTCTGCCCCCCAGTGGCCCCGGCCCCCCGCTCCCCACTTCTCCACAAGGGAGAGCACGTTCTCACCACACGCTGTCCACACACCGGTCAGAGCTGCGCCCCACTTCTGTTCGAGGCCCAGGCTCCTGGGGAAGGGGTCCGATTTCGGAAACGCAGACGAGGTGATCTTGGTTCACCCGCATCACAGAAGTTCAAGGTTATCCCACCTGACGGGGACGCCCCCCTCGGCCGCTGGAAAGCGTCCCGGGTGGAGGACCAGGGAGAGCTGTGTGCTGCTCAGAGGCTCAGGTGGGCACCCCCTGTGCTCACACGGGAAGGTCATGAAGGTCTCATTTAAACCGCCACAGCTGGTTTACCCTTACCATGCCCCAAGCCCTGACAGAAGAAAGTGAGGAGATTTGGGCTGCTGTTGCCAAAAATGCCCAATGGAGCCTGGCCGGCGTGGCAGGTGCAACGAGGCCCCGGCCCCCTGGGTCTGTGCCACCCCGTGTGCCAGGAGCCTCCGGAGGGCGGGCCCTGCCGCCCGCCCGCCTGCCCCTCCGTCTTTGCTCACATCCCATGGGTGTCAGTCCTGTGGAGAGCATGCAGCGTTGCTCCGCGGTTGGACATGTGTTGTATTGGACATGTCACGTGGTGCATCGGACACGTGGTATATCAGACACGTGGTGCATCGGACATGTGATATATCAGACACGTGGTATATCAGACATGTGGTGCATCGGACACGTGGTATATCAGACACGTGGTGCATCGGACATGTGATATATCAGACACGTGGTATATCAGACACGTGGTGCATCGGACACGTGGAACCACGCCATGTTTGTCCCTGAGACCTGAGCCACCAACACTGTGATGTACAGAGGATGCCCAGGTCCTTCCCCCGTGTGTGTGCACTTGGGAGTCCTGCGGACAGAGTGTGATCTGTAATCTCAGTCATATCCCCATGTATGTATGGCGTCTTACGTGGTGTGTCTGTTCCTTTCGGAAGGGATTTCTTTTTAAAGATATTTTGGCTGGAATACAGGTTCCTTTTGTAAATCCTGTCTGCCACTCTGTTCTTTGTGGTGGCTGGCCTGGAGGCAGAAGTGGTGAGTGGGGGAGGGGGGACAGGCCTGGTGGGCGGGGCCTTACACCTAGTGGGTGGGCCTTAGGCCTGGTGGGTGGGCCTTAGGCCTGGTGGGTGGGGCTTAGACCTAGGGGGATTGGGCTGTGGGGGGCAGGGCTGTGGGGGGCTGAATGAAGAGACACCCCCTTCCTCAGTCCAACGGGCTCCGAAGCCGCCCTGTGGCTCCTCCAGCCGCTCCGGGGTCTGGCGGCCGCTCCGGGGTCTGGCGGCCGCTCCGGGGTCTGGCGGCCACTCCAGGGTCCGGCGGCCGCTCCGCTGGTGGCTCTGCCCGCGGCCTCGGCGGCTCCGGCAGAAACAGACATTCCTCCGGCTTTGCCCCAAAGCCACACCTGCACGGGGCTCAGCGGCTGAGCACTGACCTGTGAACCAGGAGGTCAGGGTTCGATCCCCAGTCAGGGCACAGGCTGGGTTGTGAGGTTGATCCCCATTGGGGGCGTGCAGGAGGCAGTGGGTCCATGATTCCAATGATTCTCTCTCATCACTGATGTTTCTCTCTCTCCCTCTCCCTTCCTCTCTGACGTCAATAAAAATACATTTTTAAAAAACAGCCTGCGTGGGAATCGGGGAACTCCCCCCCCTGCAGCCCCCCTCCCGGCTCTCCTCAGACCCGCCCGGCCTCCACGCCCCCCCCCTCGGGGGCCCAGCGAGAACACCGGTGACCCGCCTGCCCCCCCCCCCCCCCCCCCCGCTCGGGGTCCAGCGAGAACACCGGTGACCCGCCCGCCCCCATCGGCAGCAAAGCCACTGGCATCCAGTCACCTCGTGCACCTGGAGCAAGCGCCCGGGAGCGCCTGAGGCACCCGTCAGAGGGACAGCTTTCCTTTCATGGGTTTTCACACGCGTGTTTTAATCCCGTGTTTGCACGCGTGGGCTCTGTCGGAAGGCCTGCGCGGGCCGGCCCCCTCCTCTCGTTCCCGGAGGGAGAGACGGTCCTCCTGTCACGCCGCAGAGCAGCCGCTGGCGTCGGGGGCCCTGCTCAGAGCAGGTCGCCAGCCGGGGCCTGAGGTCCGGAAGGTTGCTGACCGCGGTCTTAGAGGGACCCCCCCGCTGCTCGGTTCAAGACACCCACTCCTTTTTAAAAACATTTCCATTGATGTCAGAGAGGAAGGGAGAGAGAGAAACATCCATGAGGAGAGAGAATCATGGACCGGCTGCCTCCTGCACACCCCACACGGGTTCGAGCCCGCAACCCGGGCCGGTGCCCTGACCGGGAATCGAACCTGACCTCCTGGTTCCCGGTGGATGCTCGCTCACTGAGCCCCGCCGGCCGGGTTAACCCGCCTTCTGGAAGCTGCTTCACCGGGGAACGTGTGTGCGCATGCAGAGCCACGGCACAGACCAGAGTGCAATGGAGGCCTGGAGGGGCGGGGGCGGGGTGGAGGGGGCGGTGGGAAAAACTGGGGCATCCGTAATGTCAACAATAAAGATGCATTAAAATAAATAAATAAAAGCTGGGCTTTAAGCCCTTTTTCCATCTTCCCGTTTTCCACCCTGCCCTGGGGGCGGGCTGCCCTCTCCCTCTCTTTCCCCCTCCCTCCCCCTCTCCCCCTCTCCCTCTCCCCTCTCCCCCTCTCTGGATTTCCCTCTGTGTCAGCAGGCGGCTGTCTTTCCCAGGGTGCACCGGGAATCTCGGCCCGTGGTCCAGGCCCGTGGTCCCTGTCAGCGCTCATGCCGTCCTGGGACGCCCGCACCATCTAAACAGAAACCGCGCGTCCCAGCCCGATTCGGCCTCAAATAAAACCCAAACGTGGCGGAGTGTGGCCCTGGCCTGGGCAGCGCAATGCAAATGTGGCAAATGTATGCAAATGTATGCAAATACACCCCTATTAGAATCACGGTCTGCCTGCTCCTCCATGGCCCAGGGAGCCCTATGACCTGCCTTTGCACCTGCTGCTTAATTAAAGGGACAGGTGCTCCCTCTGCCCCCCACCAGCTCCCCGAGGTGGCGGGCGACGGCGAGCCGGCCGCTCCCTGCTCTGGCCGCTCTCTCAGCTCTTCCTCCCGTGGCCGCCGGCAGGAGGCTCCCCAGGATGGGTGGCTCAGAGGGCAGGTCGGAGGGAAGTGCCTTCAGGGCGGCTCGGCGGAGGGAAGCCCAGACCCTCGCTGGGCGGCCTCAGGCTCCGAGGCCCGGAGCCCCGGGCGGGTGGGCGGGAGCAGAGGAGATGCTCCCATTGCTCCCGTTTGCTCTCTCCCCACCGCATCCCCGAAAGCCCCGTCCCCCCGGAAACTCCCTGAGCTCCGGCCCGGCCGGGAGGGGGCGCCACACGCTGGCCGGACCGGACGGAGGCCGCCTGGAGGAATCGCCTGTCGGAGACATACGGGAGCCCGGGCCGAGAACAGCTCTGAGCAGCGCTGTCTCTGGCAGCTCAGCGCCCGCAGCCTGGGGCCGTTAGAGGGAGTCGGGGGGTGTGTGGGGGGCTCAGAGCGGACAATGCCCCCCCACGCCCAGACCCACCGGGCGACAGAAGCTCCGGGCTCCACGCTGGGGGAGTCACCGCTCGGGGCTGGGACACGCACACGGTCCTGCTGCGAGGTCCCTCCTCTCGGACACGCTGTGTCTGGCCCCTCGCGTGGAGGACGGAGCACGCCCCCCGGCGCCCGGCATGGTGAGCCGGGCAAACAGCCAGCCTCCCGGAGCCGTCCGGGCCGGGCTCAGAGCGTGCCCGTCGCTGCTCCGGGTGGGACGCCCTCAGTGCCCGCCCTGGGGCGCTCCCACTGGGTCCCCCTCTGCCAGGAGCCCCTGGTCACCGCCCTGGGGCGCTCTCCCAGGGTCCCCTCTGCCAGGAGCCCTGGTCACCACCCTGGGGCGCTCTCACAGGGTCCCCTCTGCCAGGAGCCCTGGTCACCGCCCTGGGGCGCTCCCACTGGGTCCCCTCTGCCAGGAGCCCTGGTCACCGCCCTGGGGTGCTCCCACTGGGTCCCCCTCTGCCAGGAGCCCTGGTCACCGCCCTGGGGCGCTCCCACTGGGTCCCCCCGTCAGGAGCCCTGGTCACCGCCCTGGGGCGCTCTCACAGGGTCCCCCCTCTGCCAGGAGCCCCTGGTCACCGCCCTGGGGCGCTCCCACAGGGCCCCCTCTGCCAGGAGCTTCTGGTCACCGCCCTGGGGCGCTCCCACAGGGCCCCCTCTGCCAGGAGCCCCTGGTCACCCTGGAGGGGGCGGACGGAGGCCGCGCACAGGACTGGCAGGACTCTGCGTGGCGGCCGCGGCGGGCGGCCCGGGCCTCTGTCTGCGCTGGGGGCAGCCGGGTCACAGCGGCCATGGCTGCTTCAGAGGCCAGAGAGCGAGGCTGGCGACTGGAGGTGGGGGGCCGTGCGGTTTCGAACGGTGCGCGGGCTCCTGTGTGTATGTGACCGACGGAGGCTGAGACCTTCCCCGCCTCCCGCAGCGACCGGCAGGCTGCCCGCCCGGACGGCTGCCTCTGACCCCGGAGCCACGGAGCGCGGCCGCAGAGAGCGGTGACCGGGTCACCCCACGGGCCGGGCCGCACGGGAGCGCAGTGAGGCCGCGCAGAACGGCGCTGGTCAGCGAGGAGCAGGCGGGACCTGGCTCAGAGTCCGGGGAGCTGTCCCGCGCCCGGGGGTCAGGGCAGGCGGCCCCGGGCGGGTCTCCGGGCAGGGGAGGCGGCCCCGGGCGGGTCTCCGGGCGGGTCTCCGGGCAGGGCTGGCGGAGGGGCAGGGGAGGCCTGGTGTGTTCTGGTCCCGGGCTCTGTCCCCGGAGCCCCCAGGAGCCCGGGCGTGAGCCACGGCCTGGGCCTTGGATGCGTCTCGGAGCCGCTGGGTCTCTGGTGCGGACGGGCGGGCGGGAGGCTGAGCCAGGAGCCGTCCTGCGGCCGGTGGGGCGGGCGGGCGGGCGGGCGGAGGCTGAGCTGAGCCGTCCTGCGGCCGGTGGGGCGGGCTGCCCTCCGCCTGGCGCCGCCCAGTTATCTTTCTTCCGCGTCAGGAAACAGGCTGTGGCATCAGGAGGCGCCGGGCCGGAGCGTCTTCCCGGTGACAGATGGCCTCCGCCCCTCCCGGCCCCGGCCCGCTGCGCACACACGCCGCCACGAGGCAGCACTCTGTCATCCATCCCCGCTCACGCGTGACGGGGCCGGGGCCAGGGTGCCGCGGGGAGCGGGGGGCGGAGGGCGGAGGGATGGGGGCGGGATCCTGGCTGAGGCGCCGGCTCCCGGGCCAGGACACGGCGGCCGGGCGCAGGCTCAGCACCGCCATCCTGGATCGCTCGGCTCAGGCCCTGATGTTCCACGCCCGGGATCGGCAAAGCACGGCTGGGGAGCCGCAGGCGGCTCTCTGGCCCCGGAGTGTGGCTCTTCCACAGAGCACCACGGCCCGGGCGGGTCTGTGTGGAAGAAGGGGCGTTAGAAGAAGTTTAAGTTTAAAGAATGTGGCTCTCCGAAGACATGTCAGTCGTTGTGCTGTTGCTGTTTGGCTCTGTGGACGGAGGAGTTTGCCGACCGCGGGCGCCGGTGACGTGGGGCTGCCAGTCCCGGGGAGTCGGTCGCAGAGCCGGGCGCTGCGCTGAGCTGCGGCGGGCGGAGGCTCGGGAGCCAGGGCTCCTGTCTCCGTGGCTCTGCGCGCCCCGTCTGCCGTTCTGTTCTGTTGTTATCGGGCCCTTTTCCTCTTTGTTTCCTGTTTGTTTTGCTCCTTTAACCTGGCGGCTGAGCGGGTGTGGGTGCTGAGACTCCAGGGCCTGTCTTTGCTGCAGGAAACGAAGAGTGGCGGCGGCGGAGGTGGTGACGGACAGGAGACCAGGCGGGACAGGCCGTCCTCTCCCTGCTCCTCCCCGCCTCCCGGTCCCCCGCGAACACCTCGCTGCCAGGCTGCCTCTCAGCGCTGAGGCCACGTGGCCACGTTCTGACGGCTCTCTCTCTCTCTCTCTCTCTCTCTCTCTCTCTCTCTCTCTCTCTCTCTCCTCCTCACCCAAGACATTCCCATTGATTTCAGAGAGAGTGGAGGAGAGGGAGTGAAAGACACATCGATGTCAGAGAGACACACCGACGGGCTGCCTCTTGCGTGAGCCCCGACCAGACCCTGGATGGGGAGGAGCTGCAGCCGAGTTACGTGCCCTTGGCCGGAATTGAACCCGGTACCTTTGGGGCCACAGGTCGATGCTCTGTCAACTGAGCCACCCCGGCCAGGGCCCACCTTGGCATTCTGACTGCCATTGGCCACTTCCTTCACGTCACCCGGGAGACGGAGGCCCCGTGAGAGTGCAGTGACTGCCACAGGCTGCACAGCCATTGACCGCCTGATCTGTGACTCCTGCCCTGTGACCTCTGCCCTGTGACCCCTGCCCTGCGACCCCTGCCCTGTGACCTCTGCCCTGGCAGGCGGCTCCATGGTCAGAGCACCTCCCCACGGGCCCTGGTGCCAGGTCCAGTTCCCATCGGGGCACGGACAAGAGGCAGCCGTACAGACATCACCAAGCGGAACAGCAAACCGGAGTGTCTCCCTTCTCCCTCCCTGAACTCCATCGGTGATTGGAAAACAGACCGAGTCACCGACCTTGGCCCCGCCGTCCGCCCTGGCCCTCGCGCCCTCGGCTGGGCGTGGCTCTGTCCTGCTCAGCCACTGCCTCCCGTCTCCGAAGGAACCGGTCCTCCTCTGGGTCCTCGTCCTCCGGCTCCGAGAGCTCGCGCCCCTCCCGGCCGAGGGCTCAGCCTGGCCGTCGTGATTATTCCGATGTCTGTCGCCTGCCATCCCCGTGCCGCGTCCCGCTGCGCGGTCAGACGGCCGTGCAGGTAGCGCCCGCGCCATCTGTGCGGCCCGGGCCCCGGCGGCGCGGCAGCTGCGGCCCGTCTGCTCAGGTGCGGCGGCGGGCGGCGGGCGGCGGGCGGGCGGCGGGCGGGCGGCGGGCGGCGGGCGGGCGGGCGGCGGGCGGCGGGCGGGCGGGCGGGCGGGCGCGGCCGGGCCGGGCCGAGGCGCCGGGGCTGCCAGGAGTGCTGCCAGGAGCAGCACCTGGGCGCGGCCACCGGCGCCGCCTCCGGCAGAGGGGGCCTTGGCTCCGGGAGGCCCGGCTGCCAGGAGCGGCGGGGACCGGACGCCGCAGCCAGGACACCCGCTCCTCTCTCACCGCCGCGCGGCCCCTCCGGGGTGACTGCGGGAAGGCAGGGCCTGCCTGTGCGGGTCCGGGGCTCCGGGTCTCGTCCGGCCTGGCTCCCGCTCCCGCTGTCTGTCCCGTTCCGTCCGGGGAAGGGAGCACCAGGGGGTGGGGGGAGGCCTCTCACTGTGCCCGTGTTTATGGGTAAAATGTCAGCATACGCTGTGCACAGGACCTCGGAGCGTCAGAACGCCCTCTGAGTGTCCGTGTTTGGTCTCAGCAGCGAAGGCACAAAACCAGGCTGCGGGCGGGTGGAGGGAGGGGCGGACAGGGGCGGGCGGGGCGGGGCCGGGCCTGGGTCACAGCACGGGCCCCGGCCACGCTGTCCCGCTGCCCTCCCCGCTCAGAGCGCCGTGTCCCCTGCGTGTTTGAGAGCGGAGCCGGGACGGGGCACAGAGAGAACCCGGGAATGGGGACCACGGGAGAACACGGGAGAACACGGGAGAACACGGGAGAACACGGGAGAACACGGGGCTGGTTGGGGAGCAGGGCATGAACGGGGACTCTCTCCTTGGAAACCCCGAGCTCAGGACGAGGGCTTCCTGTTCAGGCGGGATCCGCCCTCGGGGACGGCGTGCAGGGGCCGGTGGTGGGGGGTGAGGGAGCCTCTTAGGGGAACATGGGCCCGAGGTGACCGGAGAGAGGGAGAGAGAGGGAGGGAGGAGGAGGGGGAGAGAGGGAGTGGGAGAAGGAGGGGTAGGGGGAGGGGGAGGGAGAGAGAAAGGGGGAGAGAGGGAGTGGCAGGGACAGCGGGAGGGAGGGAGAGGGAGGGAGGAGGAGGGGGAGGAAGGGATGAGGAGGGGGAGGGGGAGGGAAGGAGAGGAGGAGGAGGGAACAGACGCTGAGGGCTGTGGGCGCCCCCCTCCCCAGGGCTGCAGCGTGCAGGCTGGGGCGTGCCCCTCCCCCAGCTGTGCACGGGGGATGGGGGGGGCCCAGCGCGGGGCGGCTGTTCTGTGTCCTCGGGCGCCCGCCCCGGGGAAGGGCGCCTGAGGGGACTGGGGACAGGGGCCCCGGCTCCCGCCCCGCCCTGCAGACAGTGCTCTCCGGGGGAAGTGGTGCTGTAATTCCGTTTTATTTTTAGAAAAAGCCCGGGCCCTGAGGAGGGCAGCTGGAGCGGGGACGTGGGCGCTGTGTCCTCCTCCCTCTCCTCGCGCGGGAGCCAGATGGTGGCCGCTGGCCGTGCCACGCGGGGCCACGAGGGCACAGCCAGCTGCGTCCACGGAGAGGCCTCCTGGCCCGGGAGGGTCCCTCCTCCTCCCCCTCCCCACTCAGCGCCTGAGACATGTCTGAGGCACCAGCCGTGGACCGGCCCCAGGCAGTGAGTCCTGGCACCTGTGGGCACATCGCGGGGGGGTGACAGGTGCAGGGGTGACAGGGGCAGGGGGTGACAGGTGCAGGGGTGACAGGGGCAGGGGGTGACAGGTGCAGGGGTGACAGGGGCAGGGGTGACAGGAGGTGACAGGGGCAGGGGTGACAGGGGGTGACAGGTGCAGGGGTGACAGGGGCAGGGGTGACAGGTGTAGGGGTGACAGAGGCAGGGGGTGACAGGGGCAGGGGGTGACAGGTGCAGGGGTGACAGGTGCAGGGGGTGACAGGTGCAGGGGGTGACAGGGGCAGGGGGGTGACAGGTGCAGGGGGTGACAGGCAGGGGGGTGACAGGCAGGGGGGTGACAGGTGCAGGGGGTGACAGGTGTAGGGGGTGACAGGTGTAGGGGTGACAGGTGCAGGGGTGACAGGCAGGGGGGTGACGGGCAGGGGGGTGACAGGTGCAGGGGTGACAGGGGCAGGGGGTGACAGGTGTAGGGGTGACAGGTGTAGGGGTGACAGGTGCAGGGGTGACAGGCAGGGGGGTGACGGGCAGGGGGTGACAGGTGCAGGGGTGAGAGGTGCAGGTGTGGCTGCTGATAGGTGTGGCCACTGGCCAGCCCTGGGCAGCTTGCAGTGTCGCTGCTAACAGAGCCAGGCTGGCTGAGGCCCCGTCCCGCGTGGCAGCCCTGGAGGGTGAGGCTCAGCCCCCGTCTGCACAGGGCGGACACGGAGGCCCCGAGGCCCGCTGAGCTGTGCGGGCGGGGCATGAAGGAGGCCTCTGACCCGGGCCCGGCGCACATTCCTAGAATCAAACCCTGGAGGGTCACCCGTGTCCCCATCCTGGCGTTCGTCACTCCGGCCACTAGGTGGCGCTGCGCCGCAGGCCGTGCGGCCGCGGTGGTTTCTGTGTGGCCGTCAGCAGTGCCTGCGGGGCCGGAGGGAGGGTAGGGCTCTCCGTGGCCATGGGAACGTGCCTTTGAGCGCCGTGTTCGTGGTGTGTTTGGCCCGATGGGGTTTATTTCAGAGAAACACGCACCGAACGGGGGCCTCCGTGGTCATCGCCGGACGCCCTTTCGCGGCGTGGGTGCGGCAGGGGGAGCCGTCTGGCTGCCGGTGTGAGGCCCGGTTCCCGGCCGTCTGGTCCGCCCCGGCTGCCTCCGGGCCTCGGCCGCTCATGGGGGGCTGGACACCCACAGGCACCCCCAACTCACGTCCCGAACGCCTGCTCTCGCCTCGTTCCCATCTCCCAGTCCCGGCACCGGCCGGGCCGGACCAGTCAGTGTCCGTGTCTGGGTCCCCGCTGCCCTTTCGGCCACTTAGTCACTGAGTCCAGAGGGTGGGAACCCCGACTTCTGTCTCTAAAACACGAAGGAGGTCCCCCCGCCCACGGCATCCTGGGGCCCGAGCCCGGCTGGCCCTCTGCCCTCCCCCTGCCTGCCCGCCGGCCCTCCACTCCGCCCCAAGCCTCAGCGATGGCACCGAGCGCTCACCCACGGCTTCCTCAGCCGGCCCGCAGCCAGCGCCTCCTCTGCGGCCTCGGCTCCCTCCCCCTCCTCCCCCCCAGGAGCCTCCTCTCCTCTCACGGCTTCACAGCAGAGAAGGTCTCAGGGCTCACATGGTGGCCCGGCCGCTCCTCCCTCCAGCTGTGCGGGCGGCGTGTTCCGAGGACTCGGGGAGCTGTGTCCAGTGTGGCCCCCGGCCCCTCGGCCCCCGGCCCCCTGCCCTCCTGCCCTCCTGCCCCCGGCCCCCGGCCCCCCGGCCCCCGGCCCCCCGACCCCCTGCCCCTCCTGCCCCCCGGCCCCCCGGCCCCCGGCCCCCCGACCCCCTGCCCCTCCTGCCCCCGGCCCCCGGCCCCCCGGCCCCCCGACCCCCTGCCCCTCCTGCCCCCGGCCCCCGGCCCCCCGGCCCCCGGCCCCCCGACCCCCTGCCCCTCCTGCCCCCCGACCCCCGGCCCCCCGACCCCCTGCCCCTCCTGCCCCCCGGCACCCCGGCCCCTGGCCCCCTTGCCCCCCGCCCCCCAGCCCCTCTGCCCCCCGACCCCCAGCCCCCTGACCCCCTGCCCTCCTGCCCCCCGGCCCCTGGCCCCCCGACCCCCTGCCCTCCAGTCTCCCGACCCCCAGCCCCTCTGCCCCCCGGCCCCCGGCCCCCCGACACCCTGCCCTTCTGCCCCCCTGCCCCCTGGCCCCCCTGCCCCCCAGTGATGGTGACAGTGATGGTGATGTGATGGTGATAGTGACGGTGACGGGGATGGTGACGGTGATGGTGATGGTGATGGTGATGGTGACGGTGACGGGGACGGGGACGGTGACGGTGACAGTGACGGTGACAGTGACGATGATGGTGACAGTGATGGTGACGGTGACGGTGATGGTGACAGTGACGGTGACGGTGACAGTGATGGTGATGGTGACGATGATGGTGATGGTTATGGTGATGGTGATGGTGAGACCATTTGCTGCTGGGAGCAAAAGGCAATGGAGCAAGCAATCACCGATGTCGCCCTCACACTTTTAAAACTGTCCACCCAGACGGACAGACTGAGGGGCTGTAACACAGGGGACAGAGAACTGATGTCTCTAATGCGTCTGATCCCTGACATCAGTCCTAAAGGACACGGGTTTGGTGCGAAAACGGGTGAGGTGGAGGCCTGTATAAGACAGGAAGCAGTGTCGCCGGAGCAGCCAGGGTCTCCGTTCCCCCTGCCGAGGGCGCCTGCCTGGACCCCGGGGCCCGCCCAGGCCAGCGGGGCGTCCGGAGGAACAGCTGCTGTGTCCCTACGAGAAACTACCCTGAGCTTAAGCCTGAAGCCCGCCTCCCGAGAGCGCGCTAACCCGCCGTTAGGCCGGGACCGGGGGCGGGCCACGCCGGTGACGGACGCCGGCTTCTCCCGTCACCCCGCCGCACGGCCGGGGCCGTGGTGACCCTGAGGGATTCTCCCGGAAACGCTCCCGCTGCGGTGGGAAGGGTTCGCGGCGGATCTCAGGGGCCCCACCGGCCCTCGTGTGCCACAGGCCGACCAGCCCCGGGGGGAGGGCGGCCTGTGACGGACGTCACTCTCAGGACGCGGGGAGGGGCGACCGGAGTCGTCACGCCCAGCCCGTGACTCAGCCGACCCGGCCGTCGCCTGCGTGGGACTGGCCACCACGGAGCCTCTCTGAGCGGATCTGCTCTCCGCCTGGCAGGCAGGAGCCGCCACGTCTGCAGAGGTCCCGGGAGGCCCGGCGGGCCCCACGCAGGGGCCACGCGCAGCCTCTGGGGCCACGGCCACGAGGAGAAGGACTCTGTCCACGCTGCGCGCAGACCGCCTGCACCGTCCCCGTCACCCCGGAGAACGGCCCGGCCCACCACCGGCTCCCGGAGGAGAACGGCCCGCTCCACCGCCGGCTCCCGGCCACTGGGAGCCGGTGGGACGCTGCCAGAGCGGAGAAACGCTGTGACCGTGAAACCAGCCATAGGAGCGGCGGGGTCCTTCCTTCCCGCCTGTCGGAAAGGCTTCTTCTGAGCTGACAGATGTGAAAAGTTCATAAATAATTCACACGCAGGACAATGGGGAGTAATTGGGAGCCATTGCATCAGGCGCCATTGTCTGTTATAAATACCCGCACGTTATAAATATGACTCTCTGGAGCTTCCGTGGCCAGCGCGGCTGGCAGTGCGGGCAGTGAGGCCGCCACCTGGGGCTCAGCATCCGCTCTGGCCCCGGGGTGTGCTCACACCGTCCGCTCCGGCCTCGGGGGCGTGCTCACACCGTCCACTCCGGCCCGGGGGTGGCTCACACCGTCCACTCCGGCCCCGGGGTGTGGCTCACACCGTCCACTCCGGCCCCGGGGTGTGGCTCACACCGTCCGCTCCGGCCCCGGGGTGTGGCTCACACCGTCCGCTCCGGCCCCGGGGTGTGGCTCACACCGTCCGCTCCGGCCCCGGGGTGTGCTCACACCGTCCGCTCCGGCCCCGGGGTGTGGCTCACACCATCCGCTCACACCGTCCACTTTGGCCCCGGGGTGTGGCTCACACCGTCCACTCCGGCCCCGGGGTGTGGCTCACACCGTCCGCTCCGGCCCCGGGGGTGGCTCACACCGTCCGCTCACACCGTCCACTCTGGCCCCGGGGTGTGCTCACACCGTCCGCTCCGGGGGGCGGGGGGCACCGGGGTCCTGAGTCAGGATGAGGGCGACCCGGTGCCATCGGCAGAGGATGCGTGTGGAGGGGAGGCTGAGGGATGGCGGGGAAACATCACCGGAGAACAGCAGCCGGCAGCCCCCCGGCTCAGCACCGCAGGGCCCCGTGTTAGCCTGGACGGTGAGGTGCTCCCACAGAGCACCGTGTTCTATAGGAACGCCCCCGGGAGGCCCAGGGACAGCGCACGCACAGCTGCGAAGGGCTGGCACTGGGTCCGTGCGAGGGGAGGAGTTCAGGGAGAAATGACCATTTGCCTCCGCGGAGCGCGGCCGCGGGGAAATGCCCCCCCGGGAGACGGCTATTCCAGCCCGAGCGCCTGGCTGCCAGTTCGTCCGGCAGAGAGCCATGCGGACGCAGCGGCCTCGCCGACGCCGTGGGGCTGGGGAGGCGCAGACACCGTCCTGTGTCCGGCCTGGACAGACCGGCCTCCCCGTGGCACCGGGTGACCCGCGGCCGCTGACCGAGCCAGCCGGCATTTACCCCATCCCCCTCCTGTCTCCCCACTGCTCCCGCCGACCCCCCTCCTAAGGACCCGGCCCTTCACCGCCCTCCTCTGAGCCCACCTGGCGCCTCATCACCTACATGGCCCTCTCCCCAAGTGCCCCCCAGAGCGCCTGGCCCCGGCTGGCAGCCAGGGGAAGGCGGTAAGAGGGAGACTCAGTGACGGACACCCCCTCTCCTCAGCACCAGGGGTTAAGTCCCAGCTCGCTGCCACGGCTCATGCGGCTCTTCCAGCCTCACTGGGCGGCCAGCTGATGGCCTTCCCGGCCCATGTCCCCCTCTCCCCCACCCGTGTCCCTCCCCACCCGTGTCCCACCTGTGTGCCCGCTTCCTGTCTTGTCTGCCGGCTGCTGTCTCCCCTCCCAAACGGGGGTACTCACCCCTGATCTGCGTAGGACGTAAGTATTTATCCTTCAAGACACAGGTGGCCCTTCTCGTTTTTATCTTATTTTATTTTGTAAAATATTTTTATTGATGTCAGAGAGGAAGGGAGAGGGATAGAGAGAAAGAGAAACACCCATGATGAGAGAGAATCACGGATCAGCTGCCTCCTGCACGCCCCACACTGGGGATCCAGCCCGCACCCCGGGCCTGTGCCCTGAGCGGGAATCGAACCCTGACCTCCCGGGGCCTAGGTGGACGCTCAGCCCCCGAGGCCGCCGGCCGGGCTGCTGTGGCCGCCTCAGCTCGCGCCGCGCTGCCCGGGAGGCACCGTCTGTGTGGCCGGAACGTCCCCGCCAGTTCAAAAACGGCCTGGAGGGGGCACACGTCCGGAGCGCCACACGCCCCCGTCCGCGTCTTCCCGGATCGGCAGCCCGGAGGGAGAGACAGTCCCCTCCGCAGACCCCCCGGGATAGCCCCTCTGTGTGATCACGGATCTAAATAAAACCCACACGCTCAGATCACCGTCATCTTCAACGTCCCCTCCTCTCCCCAGCGCACGGGCATCCTGTTTCTCATAGCGGCTCAGAAACAGCCTGACATGGCTGCCCGAACCTCACAAACACACACCCGGCCCCGGCTCCAGACAGACATGCCCGCGGCTGCTCCGGGGCGGGCCGCACGCACACACACGCACACACACACACACACACACACACACCCGGCCCCGGACAGACATGCCCGCGGCTGCTCCGGGGCGGGCCGCACGCGCACACACACACACACACACACACACACCCGGCCCCGGACAGACATGCCCGCGGCTGCTCCGGGGCGGGCCGCACGCGCACACACACACACACACACACACACACCCGGCCCCGGACAGACATGCCCGCGGCTGCTCCGGGGCGGGCCGCACACACACACACACACACACACACACACACACACACACGGCCCCGGCCCCGGCCCCGGCCCCGGACAGACAGCCCGCGGCTGCTCCGGGGCGGGCCGCACGCACACACACGCACACACACACACACACACACACACACACACCCGGCCCCGGACAGACATGCCCGCGGCTGCTCCGGGGCGGGCCGCACACACACACACACACACACACACACACACACACACACACGGCCCCGGCCCCGGCCCCGGACAGACAGCCCGCGGCTGCTCCGGGGCGGGCCGCACGCACACACACGCACACACACACACACACACACACACGGCCCCGGCCCCGGCCCCGGACAGACAGCCCGCGGCTGCTCCGGGGTGGGCCGCACACGCTGGCAGCCACGGCGCAGCCACGCTCACAGACCGGCTCCTTCTGGAAAACTCCGCCCTCCTGAGCCAGTGCGTCAGCCTCGGAGACCCCGCCCCTGCCTCCGTGAGGCGCTCAGGAGCGGGGACCCCAACCAGGCGCCCAGCGGCCCGGACCGGAGGGAGCCGCCTGCGGGAGCACTCGGGCGCGGACGCGCGGTGACGGCGAGAGGGGACGCACCCCGTGCCTCTCCGGAGAGCCAGCAGACGCGGCCCCTCTGCCTCCATCGCCTCGTCGGTAAACGGGGGCTCAGCCATCGGACGGACTGATGGTCCACGCGATGAGGTCACCCCTCTCCCCGCCCCCGAGCGGGGAGCCCATCGCGGACGGGCTCTGCGCGAAGAGGCCGCGCTCCGTGGCCGCGCCCCCAGCCCCGCCGCGTGGGGTCACAGCGTCCGCCCCCCGGTTTCTGTCGGCACAGAAGGACCATCCCTGTCTGATGCCGGTGGGATCCGTAAGAAAGTGAGTTCCGCCCGCAGTTACAGCAGCGGCGTTGTGTGACGGAGCCTTTTCTCGTCGATGTTTCTAACACTCTCTCCCTTCCTCTCTATAAAAAATCAATAAAACATATTAAAAAAAAAAAAAAGAGGAGGAAGTGAAAAACTCAAACCGCTGTGCCCGCCGTCCACGCCGTCACCGGCACCGTCTTCCTGCCATCCAGGAGGTTCTCCAGGTCGCCGTGTGTGTTTTTTCCCAACATCCCACACGTATGGGTTGCGTGTCTGCGCCAGGCCAGGCAGGGCCAGCGGCAGAAGCACACGGATGCACACACAGAAGCAGCCCCCTTGCCCCCCCTGGTGGGCACTCCTCCCTGCTCCCGGGCTCCTGGGTCAAAGCCACCGCGCTGAAATCTCCCTCTTTTCCCTGCACCCTCCCCGGGGACTGTGCTCCGAGCCTGGGGCCTTTCCTGGTGGATGTGTTTGTACTTTGTTCACTCAGCCAACCTGGCCGGAGCCCGCGGTGTGCCCCGCGGGTGCCTGCGGCTGGGACACTGCAAACGGCTGTCTCCCCCGGCCCGCCTTCACCGCTGGACACGGGGACAAAGGCCGGCAGCTGTGACGGGGTTGTGGAAAAGGGAGGGGCACAGCGGGGCGCTGAGGGCCCCTGGGGCCCCTGTCCGGTGTGGGTGGTCGGGAAGACCATCCGAGAGCATGGCTCCCCAACTGACATCTCCGGGAGGAGTGCGGACACGGAGTGAAGGGGGAGCCGGGCCATCCAGCCAGGCCGCCTGTGGGTGGTGAGAGTCCGTCTACAGGAGGGGCTGTGTGAGCTGCTGGACAGCGTCCTCCGAGGCACCAGCCACGGGTGAGATACCCAGAGCAGGAGCCAGGCCGGCCCTGTGGGCTGGGAGCTCAGCGAATCCTGGAAAAGGCGCCCTGGCGGCGTCCGACTATCACAGCCGGGCCTGGGCCCCTCGCCCTCCTGGGTCCTGGCCGGGCCTGGGCCCCTCGCCCTCCTGGGTCCTGGCCGGGCCTGGGCCCCTCGCCCTCCCGCGCCCCCCGGGGCCGGGAAGTGGGGCTGCTGCAGGCGTGTTTACGCCGGAGACACAGAGGAAAGCGAGGAGCGAGGTGAGTGGCGGGGGTTTCTCGGAGGCACTTTAATAAACTTTCCTGATTCTCAGCCAGAGGATGTGGTCTCCATCAAACGCGCGTTTCGGTAACCGAATCAACAAGAGGAGAAAAATACACCTACACAGCCCAGGTGCAGGGGCGGGGCCCGGGAGGGGGGTGCGGGCTCCTGCTCCAGGCCTGCCGGGGCTCCTGGCCCAGCCACTCCCCCTCTGCCCCCTGTCCTCCCCTCCCCTCCCCCTGCTCCTCTCTCCGCTCCTCTCCTCTCCTCCCCTCCTCCTCCTGGTCCCTGTGTGAGGGAGGGAGCATCTCCCAGCCGTGAGCTCTGGGACAGGCCGGCCACACTGCACCCCCCTCCGGCTTCTTCCCAACCCCGAGCCCCCCACCCCCCGCAACGCCCGGCCCAGGACTGAGCGGGCAGAGGCCCCTCCCCCGCCCCGCCGCAGGCTCCCCCTGGCTTAGCCGCCAGGCATCCCGGTGGCGGGTGCCGGGAGGAAGTCCGTGATCCGCTCGGGCTGCCGGAGCGAGAACAGCCCGTCTGTCCGCAGACGGACCAGCCGTGGCCGTGGGCCGTTCCCAGAGTCCTCTCCTCCGGGCACACACACTCGCCGCGTCTCCTGCCGCTGCGCCCTGGGTCGAGGATCCTGAGACGCAGGGATGGGCAGGCGTGGCTGACACCAGGCTGGGAGCTCTCACTCACGCCTCTCTGGGAAACCCCGTCTCATTCTCTCTGCTCCGTCGTGGCCCTGCGCCCGCTCAGACACGCTCCTCCGTCCGCGCTGCCCGGGGCTCTGGGTGCCGGGGGCGGCCGGCCCACACGCCAGGCGCTCCGGGCCGGTGGGGTCTCGGGACTCCGTGTCCGAGGCACCATCCCAGCCACGCGCAGCCGCTTCAGTCAGGCCTCGGCGAGCGGTCACACCCGCAGCGGCGGCCGGCGGAGGGGAAGGTGTCTGTGTCAGTGCTGAGCCCGCGTTCCCCCTCTCCTGGCCTCGGACCGGCTTCCCCAGGCTGTTTCAGGGAGTCCCTCCCTGCCGAAACCGGTGTGGCTCAGTGGATAGAGCGTCGGCCTGCGGACTGAAAGGTCCCGGGTTCGATTCCGGTCAAGGGCATGTACCTTGGTTGCAGGCACATCCCCAGTGGGGGGTGTGCAGGAGGCAGCTGGTCGATGTTTCCCTCTCCCTTCCTCTCTGTAAAAAATCAATAAAATATGTTTTAAAAAAGGAAGTCCCTCCCTCCCCCTCCCTGTACTCTGGATGACGGGGACTCTGAGGGACGAGGTAACTGCGGACCACGGAGGGGAAAGCGGAGGCCTGGGAGCCACTGCGCCCGCCACGGCGGCCACGCCCCCTCCGCTCCTCTCCTCGGAGGAGGAGACGGACTGCTCTGCTCTGCGGGCGGGAGAAGGGAGGAGGAAGAAGACTGAGTGTCTGTCCAATGTCACCGCACAGGGCAGTGGAAGAGCTAAAAGCGCGTCTCAGCCCATAAAGTCACTATTTAGTGAAACACTGTCTTCCTCTGAGGCCACAGCTCACCAGGCCAGCCGGGAGCGGGGTCCGGCCAGGACCCACCTCCTGTCCATCAAAACCGCGTCCCGGACACGCTCCGGTTTTCGGGAACGAGACGGCACATTCCAATTTAAAAAGTGATAATCGACAAACGTGCCGAGGGGCCGGCCCCCCCGCAGGTGGGCTCCTCCGAGCGGCGGCTCCGGGCTGAGCCAGCAGCACCCGGGGCCGTCCGGGGGAAGCGTGTGCTGGTGGACCAGCTGTCCGGCCGGAGGCGGCTTCGGCAGACACCTCCCGGAGTCCCGAGGAGGGAAGCCCGCCGTCCACAGGAGGGCGAGGAGGAGTCTGGTTCGCAGGGAAGAGCTGGGCCAGCGCTTCCGGAATTTCCCGTCACCTGCTCACACGGAAGCCACGTGTGAGGGAGGCCGCGATCGGCAGAGCCACGGAGGCACGTGGGCTGGTTTCCGTGGAACGTCTGCTTCTTGGCCGACAACCGCAGGTGCCACGTCTGGTGTGGCCGACACAGCACATCCTCGTGGGTGCGAGGAGCCGGGAGCCGGGGCCGGGAGCCAGGAGCCGGGGCCGGGAGCTGGGAGCCGGGGCCGGGAGCCAGGAGCCGGGGCCGGGAGCTGGGAGCCGGGGCCGGGAGTTGGGCCGGGAGCCGGGGCCGGGAGTTGGGCCGGGAGCCGGGGCCGGGAGCTGGGAGCTGGGGCCGGGAGTTGGGAGCCGGGGCCGGGAGCTGGGAGCCGGGGCCGGGAGCTGGGAGCCGGGGCCGGGAGTTGGGCCGGGAGCCGGGGCCGGGAGTTGGGCCGGGAGCCGGGGCCGGGAGTGGGGCCAGGAGTTGGGAGCCGGGGCCGGGAGCTGGGAGCCGGGGCCGGGAGCTGGGAGCCGGGGCCGGGAGTTGGGCCGGGAGCCGGGGCCGGGAGTTGGGCCGGGAGCCGGGGCCGGGAGTTGGGCCGGGAGCCGGGGCCGGGAGCCGGGAGCCGGGGCCGGGAGCCGGGAGCCGGGAGCCGGGAGCCGGGGCCGAGAACTGGGAGCTGGGAGCCGGGGCCGGGGCTGGGAGCTGGGGCAGGGGCTGGGGGCCGGGAGCCGGGGCTGGGAGCAGGGGGCCGGGAGCCGGGGCCGGGAGCCGGGAGCTGGGAGCCGGGGTCGGGAGCCGGGAGCCGGGAGCTGGGAGCCGGGGCCGGGAGCCGGGAGCCGGGAGCTGGGAGCCGGGAGCTGGGAGCCGGGAGCTGGGAGCCGGGGTCGGGAGCCGGGAGCTGGGAGCCGGGGCCGGGAGCTGGGAGCCGGGGCCGGGAGCCGGGAGCCGGGAGCCGGGAGCCGGGAGCCGGGGCTGGGAGCCGGGGCCGGGAGCCGGGGTCGGGAGCCGGGGCCGGGAGCCGGGAGCCGGGAGCTGGGAGCCGGGGCCGGGAGCCGGGAGCCGGGAGCTGGGAGCCGGGGCCGGGAGCCGGGAGCCGGGGGCGGGAGCCGGGAGCCGGGAGCTGGGAGCCGGGGCTGGGAGCCGGGGCCGGGAGCCGGGGCCGGGGGCCAAGAACCAGGGCAGGGGCCGCCGGGTGAGATGCCGTGGGAAGGGAGTCCTCCTGCAGCCGCAGCAGCCCGGCATGCTGAGCCCGGGCCTGGATGAGCAGCTGCAGATGACAATGCCTCCTCTCTTTGTTTCCTTCCCAAACAGCGACAATGAGGCCAGTGATTGCAGCCCGGCACAGACAAAAGCCGTTTTCAGGGGCTGCTGCCTGCCAGGCCCAGGAAGCCCGCTTCCCGCAGACAATAGGCCTTTTAACCTCACCCTCGCTCAGCGGACGGAGACACAGCCCTGCGGTCCACCCAGCAGGGGCGCCGGTGGCCAGGAAAGCACCTCGGAGCGCGGCGCGCGGCCGGTGGTGAGGTTTGTTGACGTTGAAGTAGGAACCGAGGCCTGTCCCGGGGCCACTTGGGTGTCTCCCCGGCACCTGTCCCACCGGGGAAGGCCAGCCCTGCCACGCACAGGGCCAGGCCTGCAGGAGGGTCAGCGCCGGGCACGGCTCACTGTCTGCCCGCCCAGGCCAGTGGAAGTTTTGGCTCCCCTACGGACACTCCCTAACTGTGCCTGCAGCTCCGGTGAGCTCAGGAACGGTGCAGCGCGGGAGGGGAGGAGGAGGGGGAGACACGCTCCCAGCAAGCACTGCTGCGGCTGCACACAGGGGCCCGCCTGGAGGGGCGAGCTGAGGAGGGTTGGCAGGACCGCGGGAGGCAGAGAGCGAAGGCCTGGGGCGGAGGAGAGAGCCGGGAGGACCGCCCAGGGGGGCGGTGCGAGCCGGAGAACAGGAACCAGCCGTCCGCACACAGACAGCCCAGCTGCCCCCGATGGGGAGGCACCCAGCCGTCAGCCACCCTCAGTCACTGCTTCCGAGACCTGATGTCAGGCCGGGGGCAGGCGCCCACAGAGCGACAGGCGCACTTCCTGTGTCGCAGGAGCCGCCAGAGAGGCTGGGTAGTCGGTCCACACGCACGGCCTGTGACCACGCCCGTGGTGTCTGCCGTGGGGCAGGGAGGGCACAGGCGGTGAGTCCCGCTGAGATCTCACAAGAGCGGTCACTGTGGGCGGGTGTACAGCGGGTAGCGCAGGCCTGACAGTGGGCGGGGGGTATGGCCGCCAGAGCCGAGAACGGCCTGGAGCGTCGGAGGGGAGAAGCGGACAGGACTGCACAGAGACAGCCACAGGCAGCGTGTCTAGGCTGTGACTACTAGAACCCGGCTTCCATGTAGAATCTGTGCAACATGCAGGTCACGTGATAGACCCAGCTCAAAGCGCAGAAGTGCTTGAAGGCGACCATCAGGTGACGCGCTGTGTTCTATTTCTCTTTTTAAAGCGTTTGTGTTGATGTCAGGGAGGAAGGGAGAGGGAGAGAGATGGAAACACCAATGACCAGAGAGAATCATTTGTCTGCTGTCTCCTGCACGCCCCCACGTGGCACAGCGGAGGGTCCGGTGTCTGACAGAGCCGCTGGCGACCTGCTGGCTCCTCTTAAAAAGTGCCGCTGTGCGAGGTTCACAGAGGACCCCAACTTCCCGAACCACCGAACCCTCGCTGGGCGTCAGCTGGCGGGGACGCTGGAGGAGGGGCCGGGCTGGCCGATGGTCCCGAGCTGCGTGGACCGGGCGCCTGGACGGGACGGACACACACCGCGCCGGACGCTCACGCCTGAGTCCCCGGTCCCGCCTCGGGCACGGGCGGCGCTGACGGGACTCTGATCTGCCCGGCGGTGCTGGCAGCTGGCGCTCAGCGAGTGAGCACATCCACAGGCCGCCAACGGCTCACCCAGCGGCTTAATGACCCCAAAGTAAAGCGCTTAGAGCAGCGTCTGTCCCGGCAGCTGGCGCTCCGCGGGAGCAGGCAGGCTTGCGGGCCGCGCTCTGGCCCTGCCCCCCTCGCCCTCGCCGCCGGAGCCATCGCCGCACACCACTCCACCGCGGTCAGCGGGGCAGCGCCCGGAGCCGTCCGCGGGCTCGGAGCCGGAGCTTAGGATTAAATGTGTGTCCGGGGGGCGCCGGCGGGGCACCTGCCGATGGCCATGCGCCCCCCTCTGGGCGGGAAGCGGGGTCCCTGTCCCGGTGCAGGGGCGTGGAGGGGCGTCCGGGCTGGGATGACCCGTCCGGAGCGGCGGCGGCTGTGGGGTTAACGGCTCAGGAAGTGGGACCTGGGGCTGAGGGTCTGAGCCACACACGCTCCGGGACACCGGCGACCCGCGTCTCCCACTCCTGACGTTAACGCCGACGGCTGTGTGCGGCCCCGGAGACAGAAGGAAAGCGTCACTTTGGGTAACAGACTCCCTCTGGTCCGTGTTCACTCAGCTGCTGTCTGTGGCTTCCCGGCCATCGGCGGAACAACCGTGCTCATCAATGGAACGCCTGAAACAGCCAGCGTCCGCGTGAGCTCGGAGAACCGTGCGAGGGTCGGAAGGAAAGACAGCGGCCGGTGAAGCACGGGGCGGGAACACTGGCCGAGGCTCTGCGCGGGGAGGAGGGTGTCGCCTACAGACGCCATCGGCGCCGCCCGGGCGGACGCACTCTGCCAGGGTCCCGAGGACGCACTCCGAGCAGAGAGGATCCTTGTCTTGCTTGGGAATTTAAAATTTTTTAAATTTATTTATTTTAGAGAGAGAGAGGGAGGGAGAAACACCCGTTGTTGTCCCACCTCCCCACGCCCTCACTGGCTGTTTCCTGAATGTGCCCTGAGGGGGTTCGGACCCTGAACCCTGGGTGTCAGGACCTGGCTACCCAAACCCTCGATACTGAGAGCCTGTGACCAGGACTATCTCCTGGTCTGGGAAGTACAGGGCCGTCCTCCCCTGTGCCGTCCAGTCCGCGCTGACGGCCAAGCCGAAGGCCCTGGGGGACGCGGCGCGGAGCCTGTGGCTGGGCCTCCCGGGCCTCGGCCCTGAGGCGTGGTCCGGGGCGAAGCCAGCAGGAAGCAGTGGTTCTCACAGGGCTGCTCCCGCACAAGCCCACCGCCTCAGCTGGGGACTTCAGACGGGCGCATTCTGGGCCACCTTCCTCCCCCTGGGCAGAGAGCCCTCTGCGTGGCTTTGGTCTTCCCAGCGCTGGAGGGTCCCGTTCCTTCCCGGCAATGCAGGGCCAGCACCGGGGCCCCCGGCCGCAGGCCTGCTCTGCGCGGTGCAGCTGTGACATCAGCCGCGCTGTCCACTGTGGTAGAGGTGAGAGGGGACGTGCAGGTGGCTGAACACAGGCCCCGGCCTTCCTGCAGAGGGGAGGGCGGGAGGCCGAGGCCTGCTGCTCTCCGTGCCTCTCCCTTCGGAGCCCCGGTCCCCACGCCCTTCTGGGCCGGCCCTCTGGACGCGCCAAGGGCCGCCCCCCCGACACGCCAGAGGCTGTGGGACAGAACCACCAGCCCGTTAAGAGTCCAAGAATGCCAGTGCCTGGAGGGCCCTGCAGACCACGCCCCCGCCCCCTCGTGGTTCGGTGGCCATGCTGAGGACCAGGAGGCCAGGGGACCGGTCCCTGGCCGCCTGGACGGGAAGCGCAGGGACTGCGGCTGGTCTGCCTCTCGGCTCCTCTCCCGCCCCAGCGCCTCCCGCACAGGCCGGCCACGCTGTCCCAGCGCCGGGGGTGACCCCGTGCACGGATCGCGCACGGAGGGTTTGGGGGCGGAGGGGTAGGGTGGGAAGAGCTTGCCCATGAAGCAGGAACGCCAGCCGGTGATCGCCAGGTGGAGGCACACGGCGGGCCCGGCAGGTCTCACTTTTTATGTGAAAACTCTGGGTTGGCAAGCGCGGCCTCCGATGAAGGATGATCGGGGGTGAACCAGCGCGTTACGGCTGACGGGGCCGCGGCCGCCAGGTCGGAAGCTCGGCGTCTCCGGCGAAGGCGGCACCACGCCGGCTCCGCTCGCGTCTCCTCCGTTCCCTCCCTCCGTTCGCCCCGTGTGACGCCCTCTCTCTCCAGCCCTCCCGCCTGGAGCAACATCTGCTCCATCTCTCTGACCCACTTTCCTTCCTGCCGCTCTCCTCGCGCTCCGTGCAGGGCCGTACCCGGCTCCGGCGATCGAGGCGAGGCGCACGCCACCGCGCAGCCATCCCTGTCGGCCTGAGCCGGCCGCGGGGCCGGCCTCTTGGGGAGCGCAGTGATTGGGGATGAGAGCAGCAGGGGCTCGGCCGGGGGCCTGGGGCAGGGAGGGCCCCTCCAGCCCGGCGTCCTCCGGGGAGCTGGGAAGGCACTGCCCTCCCTCCTCGGCTCCGGCAGCCTGGCCTCACTGGTCTCGGGCGGGACCCTGGCCCTCCTGTGTGCTGCCCAGTGAGCAGAGCTCGCCGGAACGGAGAAAGACGGAGTCGGGTCACCGGGTCGTCCTCACAGGCGTGTTCTGATTAATCAGACTGCAATCAGTGAAAAAGCAGGGAGGGCCAAAACCAGTTTGGCTCATTGAATAGACCGTTGGTCTGCGGACTGAAAGGTCCCAGGTTCGATTCTGGTCAAGGGCATGTACCTTGGTTGTAGGTACATCCCCAGTAGGGGGTGTGCAGGAGGCAACTGGTCAATGTTTCTCTCTCATCAATGTTTCTAGCTCTCTGTCCCTCTCTCTTCCCCTCTGTAAAAAATAAATAAATAAAATATATTTAAAAAAAACAGGGAGGGGATTTACATTGACATTCTCCCCTCAGAGGAGGCCAGTGTGACAGACGTGGGTGCTGGGTGCAGCCAGCGGGCGTCTGGCCCATCAGAGACCCACGCGCCTGCGTGTCTGCCTCAGCGGCTCGGACTCCCCTTCCCGGTGAGGGTTCCGGGTTCCTCTGGCCGGGAGGACACGTCTGTTTATCATGTTTGTACAAACCGAACCTAAAAGTTTACCTCCGAAGAACATAACTGCCACTCAGTTAAAGAACAGCTGCCGTTGTGCCTTAGAAGTTAAATAATTGAAAACACTCGTTTTGAACAAGGCCTTGCCAGGTAGAGATCTGGGAGTAGAGAGAATCTCTTTAATCTGACGAAGTGTAACTACAGACTCAAAATATGTATCAGCACTCACACGGACAGCAAGACTGTAACGTCATTCTCATTTAAATCAGAGGCAGGTCCTGGTGCCCCGCTGCCATCCAGGAACCCCATCCAGTGTGTGAAAGAAAAAAGCCACATGCTAACCTGACAAGCTCAGGGAAGGCCTGCGTGGCAGTCTTGCAAACCCAGAGACCTAAGATAACCACAAAAGATGGTTTGAAAATTAAAATATCTTACAGGTTATAGTAGGTAGTCATGTCCCAGATATTTTCCCAGACAAAGATCAACTTTGATCTTTTTACTGAGCCCATTTGCCTTTTTGCCTCTAAGATAACATATCTGTGAGATGTCTGGGTAACTTGTAACTTCCCTTTTTTCCCCGGAGCCCCTGGGGAACAACCAAATGTGGTGGGTGCCAGGACAAATGCCTCAAATTCCTTCTTTATCATGTTAATTGTTCCTGCACTCACCTGAGTACCCGTCCATCATTTTACTTTTTATCCAATCCTAGGAGTTTCCCACCACTTTGCTTTCTCCCGCCTCCTTACTCCATCACCAATGAATTTCATGTAACCCACCTATGTCCCTCCTTTGATTTCGGTGAATAAATAGAGAAATGTAACTCGCCATTCTTCGGAGCATTATCTCAATCCGTTGAGGTTTTGCTTCCCGGCAATTGTCGACAATTTTGGCTCAAATAAACTCATTAAAAAAATTCTTTACAGGTTTCAATGGTTTTTTCGTTAACAAGTGCCATAAAACAAGACGTAACCCAGAGCCAGCCCATCAGGGGGCGCCGAGGACTGAGTGGGGCACAGACAGGGCTCCCAAACCCAGAGCACGCGACTGAGGGGCCCTGCCCGTGACCCAGGGCCCCTGGTCAGCGGCCCCAGGGGATGGTCCCCTCATCCGAAGGCGGCAGCACGGCCCACACACCCACACTGGGGTCGGAGAAGCAGGAGGGGGGAGAGCCATGGAGGAACGGCAGGAGCCAGCCTCCCTCCTCCCAGCCCGGGGTCATTAGCTTAATGAGCTATTGTATTTCTCTCTTTCTCTGAAAAGTCGCTGAAGCACCCTCCCAGGAGCCAAATGAGGAGGCTCAGAAATAAACAACAGCTGATGGGGAGGGAGCAGCCAGAGAGTCTCCGCCAGGCCCGCCCTCGAGGATCCGAGGATCCGTGCTCCCCTGGGCCACTGTCCCCGCCCACCCCACCCACCCCATCTCCACCACCCACCCTCCCCCAGGACCCCAGGCCCCACCCTCGGAGCTCCGTGCTCCCCTGGGCCACTGTCCCTGCCCGGCCCACCTCACCCACCCCGATCTCCACCGCCCACCCTCCCGCCAGGCCCCGCCCTCAGGGCTCCATGCTCCACTGTCCCTGCCCCGCCCACCACCCAGCACGATCTCCATCGGCCACCCCCCCAGCCCGAAAACTTTGGGAGACTTTCTAAGTCCATTCCTCATCACGCTCTTTTTCAAATAATTGATTTTTAAAGAGAGAGGAAGGAAGAGAGAGAGAGAGAGAGAGAGAGAGAGAGAGAGAGAGAGAGAGAGAGGGAGAGAAACATCAGTGATGAGAGAAAATCATGGATGGGCTGCCTCCTGCCTCCCCTCTCCCCCCACTGGGATCGAGCTCACAACCCGGGCCTGTGTCCTGACCAGGAATTGAACTTTGACCTCCTCACCCCCTGAGCAGTGCCTCTGAGGTCCTCTCGGAGCTGCTCCCGCCAAGAGGACCCTCCCTCAGGGCGGCCCCGTCACCGCCTGGTGCCCGCCCTCCCCATTGCGCTGATTTTCGGCTCAGGCACCCTCTCCTTCCAGTGTCTCCTCACGTCCGAGGGACCCCGCGTCTGACTCCTGCCCTCCGCCCCCCACCCCTGCAGATCCGGTGGGCACAGCCAGGCACCCAGAGCCCGGCCGCTCCCCTCGCCCGGAGCCCGGCTCCGGACCAGGCTGCGCAGGGCGCCCGGTTTCCCTGGCAACCTGCTCCCTGGCAGAGCGTGCTCCCTGGCAGAGCGTGCTCCCTGGCAGTGCCGGCTGCGACTGGGCCATATGTCGCTGCCTGTGCCGCGGCCCAGCCGACCGATCGGCGTTATAATTAAGCCGGGGTCGGGGCGGGCAGGCGGCCATGCCCGCGTGGCGGGTGCAGGGACGTCCCCATCTTCTATTCGGGGACAGATGGGGGGGACAGAGAGCACCATGCGGGGCAGACAAAGGGGCAGGTGCCCGGGGAGTGGCTCCGCCGGGTCCCGGCTTCTCTCGGCTCCGGGGTCCTGACTCCAGGTGACGACCAGGCGAGGTCGGTACGACACGGAGTCTGCCTGCTCGCGTGTCTGCGTGTGCGTGGGCCCTGCCTCCCCAGCTGTGTTCCTGGACCACACGGACCCGAGGGTCTGAAGGCCTCCACCCGCCGGTTCCGTTATGCCTCGGCGACAGGCAGCCCAGCTCCCGTGTCCTCGCCCACGGAGCTCCCGCCCTCTGGGTCCCGCCCGCCCCTGCGCCCCCTCCCCGCCTCTGGGGGGAAGGAGCAGAGGCACACACCTTCCCCCCCCCTCGCCCAGGCCAGAGGGGATGGGCGTCCCCCGGTGACGGCCGGAGTGAGCGCCCTCTCACAGGACGGACCCCAGGGAATAGGGGCAGAAAGGACCCTGCACCCGGGCATCTCTGCTGGAGGCTGCACGGTGCCGTTCCCGTGCCCACCCGGCCTCCTCCTGCTGCTCAGAGGCTCCTGCCTCTCCCCGCCCCGGCCCGCCTCACCGCGCCCGCAGCTCCCGCCTCTGCAGCCCTGTCCTCCCCTCTGCCCGGGAGGACCCGCCCGGCCCCGGTGTCTGAGCGGAGGAGACCCCGCAGGCTCCGGGTCTGGCCTGGGAAAACCTCGTCGGAGCAACGGGAGCTGGAAAGCATGTGCTCCTCCTTCTGAGCTCGCCCGTGGACCGAGGAGGCAGTAGTGCCTGGCTCACAGTCCTCTGCCCGCAGGCTGCCCGGGGGCGGGGCGCGGGTGCTGAGACAGCCACCCTCACGCACCACGTTTTATTCCACGTTTTATCCCGTCGCCTCCGGGCGGGCCGGGGGCCGCTCCCTGCCATCTGAGGTTCTGTGTGAGCGGATGCACTTTACTGTGTTTTATCACTAAAAGCAGCAGAGAGGACGCACTGACGCACTGACAGCAGGTCTGAGGACGCACCGCACGGCCTCTCTCTGCAGAGCCGCGCCATGGTTAGCGCCCTGGGCACGCGGCGGCGGCAGGTAGCTGGCAGATGGCGCGGGCGCGAGCGAGCGATGGCGCAGCAGGCGGCCCGCACGCCGGCTATTTTGGGCCGTTCGGCAGATTTCGCCGTTCTATAATAAGTGGATTTTCTCCACCGAATTTTAAATTTAACTGATTTTCCCTCAACAACATGAAGTTCCTCCAACAGGGAGTGTCAGTTAACTCTTTGCCGTTAGCTTACTCCTGTGATCGCATTGAGTTTCCGTTTGGAATCACAGCTAAGACTCTGCAAGGAGAGATGATAGTGAGCTTAGAATTTTTAAAAAGGGACCTCATCGGAGTAGGAAAAGGATGGAGAGTGGCTGCTCCCCCCCCCTCTGCGGTGACACCCCCTCCCCCCCAATAACCCAGCACTGCCGCCGGGGCAGTGATGTCACTGTCTGACAGGAAGGTGACGGCTGAGCCAATGCCGGGCAGGGGGTGGACATCGGTGGCGCCGGAGAAGGAGTGAGGGGTGCAGGCTGCGGCTGTGGGGGAACCCCAGTGGGGCACCGACCAGGACGACCTGTGACCCCTCAGCTACCTGCTCGGCCCCTCACCCCTCCGACTCGGCTGGGCCGCGGACAGCACAGCCAGCGCCGGGCCGGGCCGGACGGCTCCAGGCCGGGCTCCAGGCCGGGAGGTCAGGCCGGGCACCGGCAGGCTGGGAGGGTGCAGGCGGCGTGTCTGCTGAGAGCCGACACGGAAGTTCTGTTTCCATTGTGCTGAGCAGTCTTTCTGATGTGCTTCGCCTCCATTCCGGACCTGCTTTTACCTTGTTTTTCTTTTAAAAATATGTTTTTATTGATGTCACAGAGGAAGGGAGTGGGAGAGAGAGAGAGAGAGAGAGAGAGAGAGGGAGAGAGAGAAACATCACTGATGAGAGAGAATCCTGGATGGGCTGCCTCCTGCACACCCCACACTGGGGATCGAGCCCGCACCCAGGGCCTGTGCCCCGACCGGGATGGAACCCTGACCTCCTGGTTCACAGGTTGATGCTCAGCCCCTGGGCCCACCGGCCGGACTCAGTGTGGCTCAGTGAGCGCACGCTTCGAAGGAGATGCTTCAGGTGCAGGTGAGGTCTGATCGTCACACAACTGGAAAAGCCGAAGCCTGGCTCTCCGGCAAACAGGTGTTTCCAGGGAGGTTTGGGGCAAGATGCTGGCCCCGCCCCGTTGGAGGGCTGCGGGGTCCCGGGGAGACACGGGCTGGCAGTGCCGCTCCCCGCTCAGCCCCTCCCCGCGCCCGAGCCGCCTCCTGCCAGCCCCGGCCCCAGGTGGAAGCCGGCTTCCCGCTGGATGTGATGGGCAGCTACACGGCAGCCCTAAATATAGGAGGGTAACTGGGTAATGGCATGTCTGTGTGCAGCGAGGGGGAAGGAAGAGAGTGAAGAACAGCAGTTAAGTGTCACCTCCTGTGGGGCCCGCCCTGTGAGACCCGGGACGAGTAAAATTACATGGCGGGTCCTTCGTGGCAGACTGGTTACTCCTGTCGCGGCTGTTCCACGGGGACCCGCGAGGCCGCTGGCCAGGGCTTCCTGCGGAAGGGGGCTCCTGCGGAAGACCTGCCCCTGACTGACTCCCTCCGCCTTCCACCCGGGCGGCCACGGCCACGGCCACGGCCACGGCGAGGCTGCAGGAGCTCCGGTGGAGCACACGCAGAAGGAGGGTCACCAGGACCAGTGGCTCCCTCCTCGCCCAGCGGCTTCCTCGTCTCCCAGATTTCACCGACCGCCCCGTCTTTACCCTCCCCTCCTCCTCTGGGCAGATCCCTGTCCGGAGGCCTGGACACCTGGTACGTAATTTCCCTCTGACGTGTGACCGGGGTCGGTGCTGGCGTAAAAGTCACACACACACACACACACACACACACACACACACACACACACACACGGGCAGTGACGGCGGCGAGAGCATGGGCTCACGAAGTGACCCCTCCCACAGCCTCTCCTGGAGAGGAGCAGACACCGGGCCCGGGGCCTGGACGCCCCGCCCCGCCCGGGCCGGTGGGCGGCGTGGGCCCATCTCCCCGCTCCCACTTCGGCCCGAGCCCCCGAGCGGCGGCGCCCCAATGCCACGGCGCCCACGGTGATGGATTGGCCCGCGGTCGGCAAACCCATCCATCCACAGAGCCCAATACCAACAGCACAACGACCGACATGTCTTCGGAGAGCCACATTTTCTAAACTTCAACTTCTTCTGACGCCACGTCTTCAGCACGGACTCGCCCGGGCCGTGGTGTTTTGTGGAAGAGCCACACTCAGGGGCCAGAGAGCCGCCTGTGGCTCCGAGCCGCAGTTTGCCGACCGCGGCCTCAGGGAAAGGAAGTATTAAGACACCTCCTCCTCCCTCCCCCTCCCCCATCACTCGCTCTGCGGGGCTCATGGTTCACAGAGCCCGGGCCCACACGGCGTGACCCTGCCCCGGGCGGGCCTGGGGGCCCCGGGCCCCGTGCCCCGGCTCCCGCCAGAGGAGCAGACAGAGAACTGTGAACGGCTCCTCACTGCCGCTCCGTCAGACCCGTGCGTCCCCCCGTCTTCCCCTCCTCCTCCGCACAGTGTGGCTGTGAGGCGCACAGGTGCCCGCTGACCTCACACCGCGGGGCGGCATCCACCAGCGCGGAGGCGGGCGCCCCGGTCCCGGGCTTTCCGGGCCGGCACCTCCGCGCAGCTGCGGTCCGCGGAGGAGGCGCCTGCGGCCGAGGAGCAGGCAGGGCCGTCCTGCTGCCCGCCGTGTCATCGGCGGCAGAATGCCCCATTGACGGGCTCGGGGCTGGGAATTAATGCCCTGGGACGGGCCGGGGAGACCCTCCGCAGGTGACGGAGGCGCCTGGGGCCGGGGCCCGGAGAGTCACGCCGACGCCACCGCGCAGCCCCCTCATTACTGATCTTTAAAGCACGTTTTTATTGATTCCGAGAGGAAGGGAGAGGGAGGGCTCCGGGCCCGGGACACGCCCGCTGGGCCACGGCAGGGAGGCGCCAGCCGCAGGGAAAGGGCCATGTCCACGGGCAGCGTGCCCGGTGAGACCGTGTGGTCTGCCCGCCGGCCAGGCCCATGGGTGAGGAGGCTCGCCACGCTGGTCAGGCAGACTGGGTGCCAGGAACGCCGTGAGGCTGCCAGAGGGGAAGCCCGAGTCCCTACACGGCTGGGAAGGCGGCCCGGAGGGGACTGGCCTGATCCAGCCTGTGCCGGACCGCGGGCGGGAAGCGGGAAGGGAGAGCCGCCCCGGAGCCGGCAGTCTGGGGGAGACTCGCTGCCCGCACCCCACCCCACGGCGGGAAGGTCTCAGAGAACCTCCAACGCCGCCCTGAGGTGACAAAGGGCGGAGGTGGCGACCCCGCGGCCGGATCCCAGCCCGGAACGGAACGGAGGCAACGAGCGCCGTCCGGGCTGGCTCTCCGGCACAGACACGCCCTGCCCGTGAGGCTCGGCGGACAGGCCTTCCCCGGAGGCCCGGGCGCCCATGCAGGGCGCTGTGGCCTGGCCCTGAGCTCCATCCCCCGGACAGCGGGCCTGAGGAGGCCGAGGCCGTGGTGCAGAGGGACTGTCCTGTCCCCCCGCACTGCACGGGCATAGCCAGGTGCTCGGCGTGGGAGGGGCGGCTGTGCCAGGCCTGGAGCCGTCTCCAGCAGCACCAGGCCCGGAGCCGTCTCCAGCACCAGGCCCGGAGCCGTCTCCAGCAGCACCAGCTCCGGCCGCGTCCCCGCTTCTCACACCGTGACCGTGTCCGGGCCTCGTCCTGGTCTGTGGGAGCTGACCCTCCGGCTGCCGAGGGTGGAGCCAGCCCAGTGGCGTGCCAGCCTCCCGGCCCAGCCTGACACCGGCCGACGGGCGTGTGGACACCAGGGGGTTTGGCAGAAGCGAGCAGCCCGGGCCTCTGTGCCTCACTCGCCCCGAGACAGCCACGCAGCGTCCCCGGCCCACAGCGGGGCGCCTGGCTCTGCCGGTTACAGTGGCTGCTGTCTCCCTCAGATCTAGGGCACATGGCATTTTCTTATGTGGTTTGTACCAGCTCCTCCGCCGCCAGCATGCCCGCGGACCCGTACAATAACCAGCCCTCGCCCAGGAGAGAGAGGGGGTGTTCTAAATCCGAAGCCCGCGTCCACCTCCCGCGAGGAGTCTAAATTCCAAGGTCTATATATTCCCGGTTCCATATGGCGCCGGAGGGCTCAGTAAATACCACTCATGGCGCTGATTCAGGACAGTCACACATCGCTGCAGTCCAGTCATCTGCCATCTGCCGGACTCTGCGCAGGAGCCCTGGTCCCCGTCCGGGAGCTGTGCTCACAGACTCACCTCCTCCTGCTCCAAACACCTCACCTGCTCCTGCTCACCTCCACCTGCTCCAGACGCCGAGCCCCAGCTTCTCCTCACCTCCACCTGCTCCAGACACCGAGCCCCAGCTTCTCCTCACCTCCACCTGCTCCAGACACTGAGCCCCAGCTTCTCCTCACCTCCACCTGCTCCAGACACCCAGCCCCAGCTTCTCCTCACCTCCACCTGCTCCAGACACTGAGCCCCAGCTTCTCCTCACCTACACCTGCTCCAGACACCCATTCCCAGCTTCCTGCTCACCTCCACCTGCTCCAGACACCTCACCTCCACCTGCTCCAGACATTGAGTCCAAGCTTCTCCTCACCTCCACCTGCTCCAGACACCCATCCCCAGCTTCCTGCTCACCTCCACCTGCTCCAGACACCTCACCTCCACCTGCTCCAGACACCGAGCCCCAGCTTCTCCTCACCTCCACCTGCTCCAGACACCGAGCCCCAGCTTCTCCTCACCTCCACCTGCTCCAGACACCAAACCCCAGCTTCTCCTCACCTCCACCTGCTCCAGACACTGAGCCCCAGCTTCTCCTCACCTCCACCTGCTCCAGACACCCAGCCCCAGCTTCTCCTCACCTCCACCTGCTCCAGACACCAAGCCCCAGCTTCTCCTCACCTCCCCTGCTCCAGACACCCAGCCCCAGCTTCTCCCGCTCACCTCCTCCTGCTTCAGACACCGAGCCCCAGCTTCTCCTCACTTCCACCTGCTCCAGACACCGAGCCCCAGCTTCTCCTGTTCACCTCCACCTGCTCCAGACGCCAAACCACAGCTTCTCCCTGATGTGGAAAGACTGACAAGATATTTATTTCCTTAAAAGTGGCTTTCATGTGTGAGCTGGAGGGAAGGCCAGTTCTCCATCTGCTCTGCCTCTCAAAGGCCAGTCCCACTGCCAGGAGGCTCATAGACCTCCTAAGAATATGGGGAGACTCATGGGCCTCCTAAGAATATGGGGGAGGCTCATGGGCCTCCTAAGAATATGGGGGAGGCTCGTGGGCCTCCTAAGAATATGGGGAGACTCATGGGCCTCCTAAGAATATGGGGAGACTCATGGGCCTCCTAAGAATATGGGGGTGTTCCATGGGCCTCCTAAGAATATGGGGGTGTTCCATGGGCCTCCTAAGAATATAGGGGTGTTCCATGGGCCTCCTAAGAATATGGAGGTGTTCCATGGGCCTCCTAAGAATATGGGGGAGCCTAATGGGCCTCCTAAGAATATGGGGGTGTTCCATAGACCTCCTAAGAATATGGGGGAGACTCATGGGCCTCCTAAGAATATGGGGAGACTCATGGGCCTCCTAAGAATATGGGGGAGACTCATGGGCCTCCTAAGAATATGGGGAGACTCATGGGCCTCCTAAGAATATGGGGGTGTTCCATGGGCCTCCTAAGAATATGGGGGTGTTCCATGGGCCTCCTAAGAATATAGGGGTGTTCCATGGGCCTCCTAAGAATATGGAGGTGTTCCATGGGCCTCCTAAGAATATGGGGGTGTTCCATGGGCCTCCTAAGAATATGGGGGTGTTCCATGGCCTCCTAAGAATACGGGGGAGGCTCATGGACCTCCTAAGAATATGGGGGAGACTCATGGGCCTCCTAAGAATATGGGGGAGACTCATGGGCCTCCTAAGAATATGGGGTGTTCCATGGGCCTCCTAAGAATATGGGGTGAGGGGTTAGAAAAGAGCTTCCCACTCATCCTGCCCCAAGCCCACACTAACTCTATCAGGAACTTGACTCAGCTTCTGATCTGGTTCCCGAAACACCGTGATCTCCTCAACCAAGGCCCCGCGGTGAACACCGGGGCTGTGCTGAGCCCCGGGTGTGGTCTGACGCGATGGCCGCAGGGCCGTGGGAGACAGACCGGAGACAGACCTGCACGGAGACAGCAAGCACACCGGGGAGGCGCCGCGAGCATGTGTGTGTGTGTGTGTGTGTGTGTGTGTGTGTGTGTGAGAGTGTGAGTGTGTGAGTGTGTGTGTATGTGTGTGTGAGTGAGTGTGTGTGTGAGTGTGTGAGTGTGTGTGTATGTGTGTGTGAGTGAGTGTGTGTGTGAGTGTGTGAGTGTGTGTGTGTGAGTGTGTGTGTGTGGGTGTGAGTGTGTGTGTGAGTGTGTGTGTGTGAGTGTGTGTGTGTGAGTGTGTGTGTGAGAGTGTGTGTGTGAGAGTGTGTGTGTAAGTGTGTGTGTGAGTGTGTGTGTGTGTGATTTCTGACCTGCCCTCCGGGCCCGGGCGCATGTGCCTTCTCGGTTTTGAACAGCCGGCCTGTGATCGCTTGTTTTGTGTTCTCTCTCCCCCCACGCCCCCTGGTGCCCGTCACAAAGGAGGGCTGTAACCACTCCGGAATTAGCCCTGTTGTCAGAGATGGCCGCTGGATGCTGACTCCGAGAGCCTGCGCCTCCCCAAGGCCACTGTGCGGTGTCCGCGGCCCCTGAGGGCCCCATAACCCACAGCGCCCGCAGCCAGCCCTCCCGGAGGCCGGAGTGAGATAGAGACCCCTGTCCCAGCGGGGGAGGGAGGCTGGAGTGAGAGTGAGACCCCTGTCCCAGCGCGGGAGGGGGGCTGGAGTGAGAGGGAGACCCCTGTCCCAGCGGGGGAGGGAGGCTGGAGTGAGAGGAGAGACCCCGTTCCCAGCGCGGCTCCGCCGGTCAGAGCCCTCGCTGCTCACTCCCAGGCGCCCGCTGATGGCCCCCCTCCCGGCGAACAGATGCACGGCCGCATGTCGGCACCAGCCCCGCCACCGCGCGGTGCCAGCCCGCGTCCGCCGAGCGCGTCCCGAGCAGATGGCGCGCCGCGCGGGCGCCCGCTCCCGGTAATTACCAGCCTTCCTCCAGATGGAGATGCCAGTCAGCCGCAGGCCCCGCCGCCATCCCGGCCCACAGCCTCCACCGCGGCTGCCAGCAGCACCGTGTGCTGTGACTGCTGACGCGGCAGCAGCAAACCTGAGCCATGAATATGCATGGCGGCCTGGCGGGTCTGCTCCCGCCGCTAAGGAGCCGCCTGGGGTCCGCACCTCGGAGAGCCGTCCCTGCCCCTGTTCTCTGAGCTCAGAGCTGGCCCGCAGAGGCTGCCATGGCACCACGGAGGCCCCCGGAGCGCGGCCACTGGGGCTGCTGCAGCACCCGGTGGTCTGGCGGACGGTCCTCCCGGCTGTTCGGTCACTGACTCTGCTCCTGTTGGCCCGGACGGAGAGCCGGCAGCTGCCAGAGGGCGGGGGACGAGGGCTGCACCAGGCTCCTGCTCCTGCGTCTAAGCTTACTCACTGCCCACGGCTCCTCCCTTCAGGCCATCACTGCTCCGGGCCGTGAGCGACAGAAAGGGTGTCTTCCTGCGGCTCCAGGAGGGGGGCTGGGCTCTGAGCGGAGAGCGGAGGGGAGGCCGGACCAGGCTGCTCCGAAGGAGCTCAGCACAGACCGCTCAGCGGCTCAGGGGGGGGGTGGGGGGGACGAGAGGGGGGCTGCAGGCGGGCCAGGCGGGGCACGGGGGGGGGGCGGGGGAGAAGCCGAGCAGCCCCCACATGTCACTGCAGAGAAATCACCATCGCATTCCCAAACCGGGTGCAGTGCTGGGCTGAGGGGCAGCACCGCCCGGGGTCTTGCTGGCCGCAGGGAGGGAGAGGGCAGCGGGCGGCAGCTGAGCCCGGCTTCCTGACCCCGAAGAAGATGAGTTTTTATAGGAAATGTGCGTCTTCCCTGCGGTCTCTTCTCTGGGATCCTCCGGGGAGGGAGGGCGGAGGGAGGGCGGAGGGGCCGGGGCTGAGGTCTGTGTCGGCCGGGAGGCCTCCTGTGAGTCCAGAGGCCCCGCCCCCCCGGGTTCCTGGGGAGACGTGATGTGTGTGCCCTCCCGGTCAGAAGGAACCTTCCGGACGGAGCAGCAGGGGGTGGGGGGGGCTTCTAGAGGGCCCCACAGAGCCCGTGCCTCCCGGTCCCTCCGTCCAGGAAGGGGGCAGCCCAGGGAGGGCGGGGTGCTGCTGGCAGAGCAGCCGGGCTCCCCGTCCGGGTTCAAGGCCACTGTGAGGGCATCAGGTGATGCTATCAGACCCTCCAAATAACAACAAGTGCTGGCATATGTACGTGGATATAACTTCACTGCAAAGCGCACCCACGTAGGGGTGGCCAGCATGCAGTTCACGAGCAGCCGTGACACACACAGGGCTCCCTCTGCAGACTCCCCCCCCCAGCCGGCCCTCACAGCCCGTTCTCCGACTGGCCACTCCCTGTGCTGCAGCCACAGATCCACGGTCGTGATGGGATGGGGAAGGTGAGCGGCCCCCGGTCTGCCGGCTCTCTCCCGGGAAAGGGCCGTCACGTCTGAGATGTGATCTGTCCTCAAGCGGCCACCCGCTCCCACACCGGCTGCGTCTGCTGGGCTGGGCCCGGTCCAGCTTTCTCCCCGCGGGTGGGGCTCCCCTCCTCGCCCCACGGCGCGAGGGACACGCACTCCCACCCACACCCTTCCTCCCGTGGCTGTGCGGCCCACGGCAGCCACGGCCACGCAGCCCACGTGGCAGCCGCAGCCTTCCCCCCACCCTTTCCTGGGCCTCGTCGCTTGACAAAGCCATCCATCAGGTCCGATCTGCGGCGTCTGCCAGTTCCCGTGGCACAGACACGCCACCCGCGGCCCAGGTCCGGCGCCGGGCCTGAGCACAGGGCGCCAGCGTGGGCGGAGCACAGGGCACGCTGAGGCCTGACAGCGGCTGCGTCTCACGTCCAGCCTCAGCGTCCTTGCACACGTGGCCCAGTCAGCGCGTCAGCTCCCACACACGCGTGTGCGCACACCACAGCCCCCCCTCCCCTCGCTCCCGGGCGCCGCCGCCTTGCGGTGTGCGTGTGCCGCCCGCAGATCACACACGGCGAGTCTCCTCCAGCGGCCGCGCCGTGGCTGTGAGAGGAGCCGGGGCGCCCTGAGAAGGAAGCTCGGGCACGTCCCAGGCCGGTGCCAGAGCCCACGCCCTGGCGGGGAGCCCCCGGCGCCGGGGGAGACGGGAAGCAGGCTCACAGAGGAGCCAGGGCGTGGCTGACGTGTGTGCGCGGGGAGACTGAGTGGGAGCTGAGACCGCAGAGGAGGCCAAGGACCCAGAGCCCCCCACTCAGGGCCGTGCGGACGGGCGTGGCCCGTACCTGGAGACGGCGACCCGGGCTGCGTGGAGAGAGAGGAGGGAACACTCACCAGCTATCCTCAAAAGACACAGGGTCAGCCTGAAGAGCGTCCCGGCCTCCAGGCCAGTGTTTCCCAAACTTCTGACATGTGTGTGCCCCTTCAGTGATTTCCGTAACGCCGAGTGCCCCTCGTACTCCTGAGAACGTAGAATTAGGCGCAGCTAAGCTCGGCGCAGTGCGTATCCCCACCGAACGCCGGTGCAGCGCACACCCCCACCAGACTCTTCCCGCACCCCTGGGGGTACGCGCACCGCACTTTGGGGAACACTGCTCTGCGCAGACGAAGGGACTCGAAGTGAAACGCCGCTTTCTGAGGGCGTGTGAGGGTCTGGTCACCCCGGGAGCCGCCAGGGCCGGCACAGGACAGCGGGGAGCGTGAAGCACAGCACGGGACGGTGTCAGTGACGCCGCAGTGACTGCGGACACTTATTTGTGGGAAAACAATAAACCCCTCCATTTCTAAAGAAAGAGGGGAAATACAGTGCAGCCCACTATCTGTCCTTCCATCCACCCCTCCGTCTGCCGGACAAACTGATTCATCACCCTGAGAAGCCATCAGAGGAGGAAACTATGTCAAAAGGCAGTGCAGTCCCTCGTCCCCGCGTCATGCTCGCTGGGCCCATCCCCGTGTGGGGCGGGGGCTGTGTGACGGGGGACAAGCCCTGCCCCTGGGGAGAGTCCCACCTCCGGAGCGGGGAGAGGCGCTGGGGAGGGCGCGGCTTGTGTGCAGGTGCTGTGTCCCCCGCCTGCCCTCCCCCCCCCCCTCCCGGCACACAGAGGCAGGCCCGGCTGCCGGAGCCCGGAGCCCAGAGCGGGGAGCGCGGCTGGGGAGGGTGCAGTGCAGGGTGCTGTGTCCCCCTCCTCCCCCCCGGGGCCCGGAGCCCAGAGTGGGGAGAGGGGCTGGGGAGGGTGCAGTGCAGGGTGCTGTGTCCCCCCTCCCGGCCGGGGCCCGGAGCCCGGAGCCCGGAGCGGGGAGCGGGGAGAGGGGCTGGGGAGGGTGCAGTGCAGGTGCTGTGTCCCCCCTCCCCGCCAGGGCCCGGAGCCCGGGGCCCAGAGCCCGGAGCGGGGAGCGGGGAGCGGGGAGCGGGGAGCGGGGAGCCGCGTGCTGGCGGCGTGTCTGCCGCGGGAGCGCGTCCGCTCAATGAGTGGACACAGTGCGGAGCTCCACGCCCAGCGCCGGGTTTACGGAGCGGCCGCACCAGCTCCGGGAGCCGTCTGCTCCCCGCCCGGACGCCCGCGGCGGTCACTGCTCCCCCCCCGCGGGGCCGTGCGGCTCAGGGCCGGAGGCGGGGGCCGCTCGGCCTGAGGGCGGCGGCGGGTCTGGGCGTGACCCAGGCTCTGGGGCCTGCTCTGCGCCCGTGTTCGCAGACGCGCAGGGGAGGGATCCTGGGCCGGCCACAGGCGTCACACACACCCAGGGCGCCTCCGGGGCGGCCCTCACGCTGCGGCCCCTGGAGGACGGGTCCCACCCCCGGGACAGGACGGTCACCCGGTCAGAGCCGAGGGGCCGGAAGTCAGGACGCTCGGCCCCCAACTCCCCCGCGTAGCCCAGCCCCACAGCTGGGCCTGAAGCCTCGTCCACTCGCTCAGGCCGATGGGCAGGGCGGTCAGTGCCGGGAGGGCGGTCAGTGCCAGCAGGACGGTCAGTGCCGGGAGGGCGGTCAGTGCCGGGAGGGCGGTCAGTGCCGGGAGGGCGGTCAGTGCCGAGAGGGCGGTCAGTGCCAGCAGGGCGGTCAGTGCCCAGCAGGGCGGTCAGTGCCAGCAGGGCGGTCAGTGCCCAGCAGGATGGTCAGTGCCCAGCAGGACGGTCAGTGTCCGGGAGGGCGGTCAGTGCCAGGAGGGCGGTCAGTGCCCAGCAGGGCGGTCAGTGCCAGCAGGGCGGTCAGTGCCCAGCAGGATGGTCAGTGCCCAGCAGGGCGGTCAGTGCCCAGCAGGGCGGTCAGTGTCCGGGAGGGCGGTCAGTGCCAGGAGGGCAGCGGGCGGCTGTGAGCCAACTGGGCCTGATGACCGAGCGAGTGAGTGGGAGTACGAGGCGCCTGGGAGTGGCCGGACGGCTGCTGAGGTGACACTGCAGGACACGGGCCCAGGTCACCGGGGCACCGGCCCTGCGGCACGCCGCACCTGTTTCTCAGCTCGCTCCCGGCCTGGCTGCTTTGCCCAAAGTCAGGACTGGTGTGGCCGGTGGCTGGTCTGGCTCCGGGGCTGAGCGTTGGCCTGTGACCCAGGAGGTCAGGGTTCAGTTCCCGGTCAGGGCGCAGGCCCGGGGGAGGCTCCATCCCCAGTGCGGGCGCGCAGGAGGCAGCGGCTCAGTGATTCCCATCGCTGGTGTTTGTCTCTCTCCCTCTCCCTTCCTCTCTGAGTCAATAAAATTCGTTAAAACAGAGACCGGTGTGGCCGGTCTGAACCAGGGCCGGCGGAGTCCGGCGGGGATGGCCCTCCCCCCGGGGCACAGAAACGGCCGAAGGGGACGCCGGTTCGGAGGGAGCGTGCTCAGGGGAAGGTCCACGGGGAGGGGAGGGAGCAGTGGCTGTGCTGGCACCGGGGGGACGGGGCCGGGGCCGGGGCCGGGGACGGGGACAGGGACGGGGACGGGGACGGGGACGGAGCCACGGGGCCGGGGCCGGGGACGGGGATGGGGATGCGGACGGGGACGGGGCCACAGGGACGGGGCCACGGGGACGGGGACGGGGACGGGGACGGGGACGGGGACTGGGCCACGGGGCCGGGGACAGGGACGGGGACGCGGGGACGGGGACGGGGACGGGGACGGGGACGGGGCCACGGGGACGGGGACGGGGACGGGGACGGGGACGGGGATGGGGATGCGGACGGGGATGGGGCCACAGGGACGGGGCCACGGGGACGGGGACGGGGACGGGGACGGGGACACGGGGACGGGGCCACGGGGACGGGGACGGGCGTGGCTGGGCGCCCTGTGGCTGCCGGTGCGTTCCGGGGAGGACACCGGGGGAGGGGGGGCGGGGGCTCCGGGCCCCGGACGCCGGGGGAGGGCGCGGGGACGAGCCCGCCCGTCCTGTCCTGCACAGACGCCGGCGGCTCCCACCGGATGGCGCCCCATGTGGGCCCCGCCACCGCAGGCCAGGGCTGGCAGCCGCCACGTCACAGCCGCTCTCTCCGCCCTCCCTCGTCTGCCTCCCCACGTGCCTGGAACACAACGGCCACACACACCACCCTCTGTGCGGGTGTCACATAGCGGCGCACCTTCTGAGGTTTTTAAAACCCCGCTCTCCGAATCCTGACAGCGGTTCGCATTGTCCTAACGTTTATACTTTCCAGGTCTGAGCTTCATCGTTCCGATCGGAAGCTCGTTTCCTATAAACATGTCCATGGTTTTTTTTTTTTTTTATCGATACTGCTTTTATTTTATTTTTATTTTAAAAAATATATTTTATTGATTTTTTACAGAGAGGAAGGGAGAGGGATAGAGAGCTAGAATCATCGATGAGAGAGAAACATGGACCTGCTGCCTCCTGCACACCCTCCACCGGGGATGTGCCCGCAACCAAGGTCCATGCCCTTGACTGGAATCGAACTGGGACACTTCAGTCCGCAGGCCGACGCTCTACCCACTGAGGCACACCGGCTTTGGCTTGATACTGCTTTTAAGCCCGCCTCCCGGCGATGCGGTGCCGGTGGGCAGTTCGGTCCCGGCCGCCGCGCCCGCCCCGGCCCCCGCCACGCAGCCCAGGCGCTCGGGGAACCCGGGCCTCTGACCACGAGCCTCGGACACGATGTAACTCCCTCTGGTGCGCGCTGACGTCAATGTTTAGGTTCGGCTCTAATTACCATGAAGCTGACTAAACACCCACCTGTCAGTGCGGAAACAGCCTGATGATTTCCGTTAGACGCTCCCCCGGGAAGCAGGTGTGGCACCTGCAGGTATTTACCCAACAGGCGGGGTATCTGGAGCCGCGGAGCTAAACACGCTGGTCTGGAGCCGGTGCCGCCCTGCGGTCCCCAACGCCGGGAGGGAGGGTCCCGGTGGGCGGGGCCCCCTCCCCGCCTCCTGCTCAGGGCTGACGCCCCTCCACCTGGGCTGGGGTGACCCCCCCACACCTGTGCTGGGCCAGGGTGACCCCTCCGCCTGGGCTAGGGTGACCCCCCCCACACCTGTGCTGGGCCAGGGTGACCCCCCCACACCTGTGCTGGGCCAGGGTGACCCCCCACCCACCTGTGCTGGGCCAGGGTGACCCCCCCACACCTGTGCTGGGCAAGGGTGACCCCTCCGCCTGGGCTAGGGTGACCCCCCCCACACCTGTGTTGGGCCAGAGTGACCCCCCACCCACCTGTGCTGGGCCAGGGTGACCCCTCCGCCTGTGCTAGGGTGACCACACACACACACACACTCACACACACACACACACACACACACACACACACACACCATACACACACACACCCGCCCTTCCTGAGCCCCAGGCGGTGAGCTGCCCCCCCCCCCCCGACAGTGACCCCCCAGAGGCGCTCCCCGTGGTCTGTGGGTGACAGACACCGAAAGCCTGCACCCGGGCTCAGGCGGCCGGCACACGCCCAGAGGGGGGCACCGGGCCGACAGCTGGCATTCTCCCTCGTTCCCGCCGTCCCCACAGAGCGGAGCGGCTCACAGCCCAGGCCGAAGCCTCCGCAAGGACTGAAGGCGCCACCCCTGCGTCTGAGCGGTGCTTCGCACATCACACGCGTCTCAGGGGCTGTTTGCAGCCACGGGCGTGGACACAGGAGCGTCTGGAAGGGGGGCCATTGTAACGCACCCCCAGACACAGGGCCGGGCGTGTCCCAGGGCGGGGGCGCTGGCAGGGCAGCCGGAGCGCACACGGGGGTTAGAGATGTGACCGCGTCTGCAGCCAGGGGGCCAGTAACTCCACGGTTTGCGTTAACCTGGGAGATGGAGATGTTCCCGATGAGGCTCTGCCCGCGCGCGGTAAAGCTGCTCGGCGGAGCGCTGACGGTGCCAGCTGGCTCCTGCGCCGCGTGCGGGGAGGAGGGAGAGAGAAAGAGCGAACGGGAGCGGCTCCGCATGCGAGCAGAACGCCCATCCACGCTCACGGGGCTGAAAATAAAACTCACACTTCCCGGCTCTCCAGCTGGCAGCAGCCTCTCACAACGAGAAAGGGCCTCCCGCCCTGGCTGGTGTGGCTCAGTGGATAGAGCATCGGCCTGTGGACTGAAGGCTCCCGGGTTCAATCCTGGAGAAGGGCACAGGCCCCGGGGGTAGGGAGCAGTCAGGAGACAGCTGATCCATGATTCTCTCTCATCATTGACATTCCCGTCTCTCTCTCCCTCTCCCTTCCCCTCTGAAATCAATAAAAACATATTAAGAAAGAAAGAAAGAAAGAAAGAAAGAAAGAAAGAAAGAAAGAAAGAAAGAAAGAAAGGCCTCAGGGTAGAGTGAAGCCAAGGATGTGGCCATAAGACCCTTGTCAAGACCCCAGGGAGACCCCGGCCCAGGAGCCCTCTCCTCCGGCACAAAGCATGTCTGAGAGTCTCAGGGCCGCTTCAGTCTCAGGGCGGCTCCTGCCCCGAGGGAGCGCCCGCTCGGAGGGAGGGGCGGCTGTGGGGACAGGAAGGGACGCTCAGGCAGATGCGTAGGAAGCCCGCAAAGGCGTTGAAGGCTGCAGGAGTTGAACGGGGGCAGAAGTCGTTCTGAAGGAAAAGATACTCCGAGCCTGCCCGTCTGCAGGCAGGGAGAGGCGGGGCCTGTCCCTGAAAACAGGCCATTTCTGACGGGAAGAAAGCTGCTCCAGAGGAAGGCCCGGCGGGGGGAGCCCAACCAGAGAAATCCCGAATTAGAGAACTCCAGATCGAGGAAGACCTCTCTGCCGGACGGGGAGCCTCGCGGGGTCACGGGGTTTCACAGTCGCTGTGGACAGGCCTCCGGTGCCCGTCCCTCCCGTTCAGAGCATCTGGTCCCCCTCCCCCATGCGCAGGTGCGGGGCCAGGCTGCGTGCGTTAATCCACAGCTCTCCGCGTCAGAGAGAGCGTCCGCGGAGCCCACGCCACGCCTGGGCTGAGTGCGGACCCTGGGACCCCACGTCCAGCTCCCTGCTGTGATCGATGAGGTTGGGGCGGGGTCTCATTACACCGGCGATGCCAGTGAGCCAGACCGCCCAGGACCCGGGCCTGTGTCATCGGCTCTCCGACGCCCGGGCGTGGCCACGGAGTGTTCCAGCCGTGGGCATTGGCAAGTGTGTGGCAAGCACACGCGTCCGCAACTGCTGTTCAGTGGTTCTTGCCTTTCGGAGCCTGGCTGCCCTGTGGGAGGGCACTCAGCCCCATCGGCCATCAGGAGGTGACAACCCGGCGGAGCTCCATCCCAAGCTGCGCTCTGGTGGGACGCCATCACAACACACCAGTGAGCCCAGCCTGGGAACCACCAGCAGTCCCAGAGAGTCATGACAAACGATGCATCATCATCATCACCATCACCATCACCATCATCATCATCATCATCACCATCATCATCACCACAATCATCACCATCACCATCATCATCACCATCATCATTACCACCATCATCACTATCATCATCACCATCATCACCATCATCATCATCATCACCATCACCATCGTCATCATCACCATCATCATCGCCATCACCATCATCATCACCATCACCATCATCATCATCATCATCACCATCACCATCATCACCATCACCATCATCATTACCACCATCATCATCACTATCATCACCATCATCACCATCATCACCATCATCACCATCATCACCATCATCACCATCATCATCATCATCATCATCACCATCACCATCATCCTCATCATCACCATCATCACCATCACCATCATCATCACCATCACCATCATCATCACCATCATCATCACCATCACCATCATCATCACCATCACCACCATCACCATCATCATTACCACCATCATCACCATCACCACCATCACCATCACCACCATCACCATCATCATTACCACCATCACCACCATCACCATCACCACCATCATCACCATCACCATCATTTTAGCACTAAGATCGGTGACCGTTGCCCACTCACGAGAGATCACTGGGACAGGCTATTTTAATGGCAGCAGAGGAGCTAGGAGAAAGTGGTCACCGTCTTCACATTTATTTCGGGAAAAATCCATTTTCACCTGAAATCCTATTTCTGCCCAAACCATTCAACAGGACGACGTGTGGGACAATGAACGCCATCAGACGGACACGTTCTCAGCATTTTACTTTGATTCCTCTTGTGTTGGAAGAGGAACTCCGATAAAGGAGGCATGGCCCGTGATGGAGGAAGAGACGAATTCCAATAAAGAAATAGTTAACGCGGAGAAACGGCAAGTGAGCAGGCGGGTTCCCGGGGGGGTGGCAGAGGGAACCCCCGGGGCTCGGGGACGCGCGGGCCCCGCTCAGGGGAGAAAGCAGACGACTCCCGGCGGGTGTCTCCCCGCAGATAAAACACCAGACCTGTTAACGGGAGACTTCCCACTGGGGAGTGCAGCGTGGATTCATCGCCATACGCACACATCGAAACGGATGAGAGCGATAATAGATTAGAACGAACAGCACACAGACATTAATTACCAGGAGACGATGGGTGTGATGCACAGAAACCGCCCCCTTCGGGAAGTGGGCGCGCCCACCCTGTCCACAGGAGGGTGGGTGGGCACAGAGCAGGCGCCGCTCTCGCACACACAGGAGCCAGTAGACACTGTCTCGGGCGGGAACATTGAGGCCAGAAGCCCCTGGTGCTTTCCATGTGGGTCGTCGCCGAGGAGACACAGCTGCCGGGCTCAGGCACACTGTGGGGGGGCGGGGGGCATGGACACAGAGGCGGCCCCGGCCCGCTGGTCCCGTCCTCCGGTCACAGAGCTGGTGACTCTCGGGCAGCGAGGCTCAGTGAGAAAGCCCGTCACCTGAGCGTCTCACAGGCACTAAGAGGTAATTTGTTTTCCTGGATTGGCCGGGAGTCCCCGCCGCCTGGGGCAGAGAGAGCAGACACCCGGGGCAGCCCCCGGTGACCCCGCCGGCCGCGGACACCCCTCGGGCACGCCGGTGCAGGCACCGCCCGGCTCGCTCATGCCGCTGGCTCTTCGCTCTGAGGACCGAGCTGCTGTGCCGGAGTTCCTGCGGAGATGCACACTCCGAGGGCGGCCACTAGGGGACAGCAGCCGCCGGCCGCTGTCCGGGAGGCCTGGCTGTCACCCGGGCCCCGCCACCTCTTCCAGGCTGAGCGTGCGAGGCTGTGATGCCACCTGGGCTTCTATTATGTAGGATAACAGATGGAATCTATGTGTTTTATTACTTTAATAAAGCCCTTTTACTATGTATTTACATGCATATTACATGTTTGCTCTGCCCCCTCACTAACGGGTTTGATGGCTGTCGATAGCACTTTAATAGCGGAATAGAAGCTTGCCATCTGCAGTCCCACGGCCACGGCTTCCACGGCCCACGGCTCCCACGGCCCGTGGCTCCCACAACCCATGGCTCCCACAGCCCACGGCTCCCACGGCCCACGGCTCCCACGGCCCGCGGCTCCCACAGCCCGTGGCTCATGGCTCCCACAGCCCGCCAGCGTCTGCAGGAAGTCGGGGCCTCTGACGTCAGTGATGATGCCCTGGGATCCAGACCTTCCTTCCAGCCCAGCCGGTGTGGCTCAGTGGATAGAGCATTGGCCTTCGGACTGAAGGCTCTGGGTTCGATTCCCGGTCAGGGCACAGGCCCAGGTTGCAGGCTTTATCCTCAGTGTGGGGCATGCAGGAGGCAGCCAATCGACTGCCTCTCATCATGGATGTGATCTCCTGATTCATAGGATCAGCTGGGCTGGGAGCACTTATTGAATGAGTGGATTCCACTGAGTGATTTAGAAATTTGCCCAAATTGCCGAGACCGGTTTGGCTCAATGGATAGAGCGTCGGCTTGGGGACTGAAAGGTCCCGGGTTTGATTCCGGTCAAGGGCATGTACATTGGTTGCGGGCACATCCCCAGTAGGGGGTGTGCAGGGGGCAGCTGATCGATGATTCTCTCTCATCGATATTTCTAACTCTCTATCCCTCTCTCTTCCTCTCTGTAAAAAAAAACAATAAAATATAATAAATAAATAAATAAATAAATAAATAAATAAAATAAATTTGTCACTTTAAAAAAAATTTGCCCAAATTACAAAGCCTATTATATAAGCACCCCTCCCACCACATGCACACATGCACACACGCATGCACACACATGCACACACGCAGGGGCATGCACAGGCCTGTCTCTGCACTCCCCTCACTCCCCGGGGGTGGGCCCTGGAGAGCGGTGGGCGGGAGGAGGGGGGAGGAAGGGCCCGAGGGGTGGACCCATCCCGTGTCTCCTCCCCATGGGGCTCAGCAGGTCAGAGCGAACCCTCAGACACGGGACCGGCCTCACCGGCGCACACGGCCCGGGAGCACTTCCCTCGAACCCGCGCCCAGCCCTGGCTCAGCAGCGAGCTGCCGCTCGGCACTTTCGGTGCTGTGTTAAAGGAGGTGGAGGGTGGTGGGACGGTGATGACCACAGGAGCACATCCCGGGGGACAGACAGGAGACCAGGCTCCGACCGGCCGGCCTGTGCCCAGCGCAGAGCCACCCGCGTCCGGGAAGAAGCGGGGCGACCGCAGAGCGGCTCCCCTGGAGCGAGGCCCAGCGTTTGGGGTGCCAGCGAGGGCGCCGGGGGGGGGGGGCACAGAGGAGAGCCCCCCCCGGGCGAAGGCCGCCAGGTAGCTCCGGGCCCGGCTGCCGCTGGCGCGGGAGGCACCACAGAGGCCCACTGTGCCGGCGGGAGGACGGCCGGAAGCCACGGGGAAGCCGATCGCACAGTCCTCCCGGTGCCGCGGACCGCAGCTGCCGGCACCGGGCTGAGCGCAGACGGTTTGCAAAACTCGAGTTTGCACGGGAACGCTCCACTGTGCCCGCCGCCTCTTAGACATGGAAACACGGGAGCCGTGGAAAAGGGGGGGCGCCATGCCCTCCGCCCCGGCTCTCCTTCCTCCTCTCCGAGCCAGGGACCGCGGGGCAGGAGCCGGTGGGGCCGTGCCGGTGGGGGCCGTGCCGGTGGGGGCTGTGCCGGTGGGGGCTGTGCCGGTGGGGGCTGTGCCGGTGGGGGCCGTGCCGGTGGGGGCTGTGCCGGTGGGGCCTGGCCGAGCAGGCGCAGTGACCTGTCCGTGTGCCCTCGAGGGCCGGGGACCCGGCAGCGGCTGGGATTCGGCCGGGGCCTCTGATCGGCCGCAGGAAGGGCCCCCGGCCCCTCGGGGAGGACATCCGCTCACAGACGTGGCGTTGTCGTTGTGGGGCCGCCGCCGGGACAGGCCCCGCATTGTGAGCCCGGCCCCGCCCCCCAGGCCGACGCCGCGGCAGCTGGAGCTCATGGGGGGCGGGGGCCGCAGAAGCGGGAAGGAGCCGTGCCGGTGCCAGGTGCCGCCTGCGGCGCTGCAGGTGGAGAACCTGCGGTTCCAGCCGAGAAGCCAGACCGCACGCCGGCGGCCTGAGCCGGCCGGGCCGGAGCGCTCCAGACACGGCCGGCGGCCAGGTTCCCGGGGCGGCCGCCTGCTCCGGTGTGGGCTCGCCGGGGGCCGGGGTCACCGGGAAGCCGGCCTTCCCTCCCTCCCTGCAGCAGGCCCCCCCCCCCCCAGCAGGCACACCCTCCGCGGCCCCACCCCTCTCACGCCCCAGCAGCCCGTCTCCGCTCTCGTCCCCAGACCTCCGGGGCCTCAGGGACAGGAAGGAGCCCTCTCTGCTGGCGTGTCACCGGGCGGAAACCTCTCCCGGCCCGGCCTGCCCCGGCCCGGCCCGGCGTGTGGGATGGGAGCGATGCTGGCGGTTCGGCTGCCCTGGCCCGGCCCGGCGTGAGGGAGCGGGAGCGGGAGCAAGGCTGGGATGTCAGACGGGTGAGCGATCCGACATCGGCTTCGGACGCACACCTCCGGGCACGCTCCTCCGGCCCCCCCCCCCCGGGCCCCCCTCCGCCCCCGGGCCCCCTCCGCCCCCGGGCCCCCTCCACCCCGGGCCCCCTCCGCCCCCGGGCCCCCCCCCGCCCCCCGGGCCCCCTCCGCCCCCGGGCCCCTCTGCCCCCGGGCCCCCTCTGCCCCCGGGCCCCCTCTGCCCCCGGGCCCCCTCCGCCCCCCGGGCCCCCTCCGGCCCCCGGGTCCCCCCCCGTCCCCCGGGCCCCCTCCGGCCCCCTGGGCCCCCCCCCCGCCCCCCGGGCCCCCTCCGCCCCCGGGCCCCTCTGCCCCCGGGCCCCCTCTGCCCCCGGGCCCCCTCCACCCCCCCGGGCCCCCTCTGCCCCCGGGTCCCCCCCGCCCCCTGGGCCCCCTCCGGCCCCCTGGGCCCCCCCCCCGCCCCCCGGGCCCCCTCCGCCCCCGGGCCCCCTCCGCCCCCAGCCCCCTCCGCCCCGGGCCCAGGGCGGGATCTGGACGAGGCTCTTGCTCCCAGTCCAAGCCCGCGGAGAGAAGGGCACAGAGCTGACGTGTGGCCGGGCTCTCGCCCAGGAGATGCCGCTCTAAGAACTTACACATGTTCCACGTTATTGTTCCCTCACAGGAGGGGCATTCGGCCTGTGGGATTGATGTAATTTCACAGGAAAAGCAGCCCGAGAACCATTTCTCCGCACACGTTACCCCCATCTGCTCACGGGGAGGGCCCGGCCGCGGCCCCGAGCAGAGCTGGCTGCTCCCACGCCAGGCCCCTCGTGACGACATTTCTTCTTTTAAAAAATATGTGTTTATTGATGTCAGAGAGGCAGGGAGAGGGAGAGGGGTAGAAGCGTCCATGATGAGAGAATCATCGATCAGCTGCCTCCTGCACACCCCCCACTGGGGATGGAGCCCACAGCCCGGGCCTGTGCCCTGACTGAGCCTTGGCCTGTGACCCCTGGTTGCTAGGTGGACGCTCAGCCCCGGAGCCTTGGCCTGTGACCCCTGGTTGCTAGGTGGACGCTCAGCCCCGGAGCCTTGGCCTGTGACCCCTGGTTGCTAGGTGGACGCTCAGCCCCGGAGCCGTGTCCGCTCCCCTCGGCGGACGGTGCTGGTGGAACAGCAGCCGCGGGCCGAGCAGACCCGCTCCGCTGTCCCGGCCGGGTGGCCCGTGCGGGGTGGGCCCGAGCCTGCGTCCGCGTGGGCACACCGTCCACACCGCCCGGCGGGCAGGAGCCCCGGGGGCCGGAACCCGCCTGGGAGGCTCTGGCGGAGGAGGCGAGGCCGGGCAGGGTGCAGCGGGGGGTTGGGGGGGGGCGGGCGCCAGCCGGGACATCAGGTCCTTCCTTCCCCGCAGGGGGCGGCCCCGAGGCCGGGGCTGGAGACTCCCTGCTCCTCGGAGACGTGACCGGCGCTGGGAGGCGCTGAGAGAACGCCTGGCAGCCCGTCCTGTCCGTTCCCAAAGGCAGCTCCTCACCGAGACTCCGCCGGCCTTCAGACCGGCTCTCGCTGGTTCCCGCCCTCCTCTGGGGTCTCTGGGCATCGGGCTCGGGGCGCCTGCTGCTCCCTGTGCCCACCCCCTGCGCCCTGTGGTGTGTGACGTGACGGCCTTTCCTCGACGCCCGGCTCCCCGGCTGCCCAGCTGCCCCGTGCCACCCCCCTCCCAAACACCCCCCCAAATACTCCCCTAAACACCCCCCTAAACACCGCCCCTCCCCGCTGTCCACGGCTGCGGTCCTCCCCTCCTCGGCACTGCAGCCTGCGCTCTGACATCGCAGAGGCCAGGTGCCCTCGCAGCTCAGGGGCCACCCCCGCGTCCCCGCCCATGAGCCGCGTGCTCGCTCCGGAGAGCCCCTCACGGGGCCCGTCCTGCCGCCCGGCGGCCCGTCCGTCCGGCGACACTCAGGCCTGACTCAGGGGCAGCGGGACCCGCGGGCCCTGCCCACCCTGTGGGGGGGTGAGCCCGGCGCCCCGGCCGGGCTGGGGCACCGGGAGCTTTGTGTGTGTGGCTCCGTCTATTTCCTCAAACATTCGGAATGATAATTAGCTTTGATTCTTGTGTCTATTCATAATGATAGCAGAGGGCACCGCTCCACAGAGAGGGGCTGCAAGCCTTCCACTTAGCAATTAATTCTATTATTAAACCTAAGAAAAAAATAAGTGCCTGCCAGCTGCAGCCTTTTATGTTTTCCCAGAAACCCTAATGAGGGGCTGCGAGCGGCCATTATCCGTCCCCTCCTCCCAGGGAGGGCCCGGGGGGGGGGGGGCTCCGTCCAGGGGAGCAGTCTCCCCGCTGGGGGGCCTCTGCCCGGCCACGCCTGGGCGAGCAGGGTGGGACTGAGACATGGGCCACCGGCTCCCGGAGGTCACGGCCGGCAGGCCTGGGCGACACGGGCAGCAGGGAGTGTGGGGCATGGTGAGCGGCCCGGAGCACGCAGGTTGGGATAACAGTGCGTGTGGCGGTCCGGGTCCCCACTCCCTCCCGAACCCACCCCTTCCCCCCTCCCCCCGGGCTTCCCGCAGACGAACGGGACCCTCTGTCTCCACGGAAACAGGTAGCCCCCGGGCAGGGGCTCCCGCCTTCTCAGGCCTCTCTGGTGAGAGTGGGGAGCGGCACCTGCACCTGCACTGGGTGAGTGTGATTGCAGCCGCGGAGCGGGGCACTCCGGGCACACACCCCGTCCTTGGCCAGCGGCCGGCCCTGCTGGGCAGGAGGCAGGCCAGCCTCAGGCACCAGACCACAGCGATGCCCCAGGCACCACAGCCCTCACCCTCCAGCGGGACACACAGGTGTGTTCATACACTCACACAGACTCACACTCACACACAGACTCTCACACACACACACAGACACATACTCACACACACACTCACACACACTCACACACTCACATACATTCACACACTCTCACACACACTCACACACTCACATACACTCACACTCACATACATTCACACTCACACACGCACAGACTTACACTCACACACAGACTCTCACACACACTCACATACACACACACACTCACACACACTCACACACTCACATACATTCACACACTCTCACACACACTCACACACTCACATACACTCACACTCACATACATTCACACTCACACACGCACAGACTTACACTCACACACAGACTCTCACACACACTCACATACACACACACACTCACACACACTCACACACTCACATACATTCACACACAGAATACTCACACTCATACAAACTGACACACACTCACACACACACACTCACACACACATACTCACAGACATACTCATACACATACACACACACACTCACACACACACTCACACGCGCACTCACACACACACACGCACTCACACTCACACACACACTCACACACACACTCACACGCGCACTCACACACACGCACTCTCACACACACATGCACGCACTCACACTCACACACACACTCACATACACACATAGTGACACACACTCACACTCACTCACACTCACACACACATGCACTCACATGCACTCACACTCACACTCACACACACGCACTCACACTCACACACACGCACTCACACTCACACTCACATACACACATACTGACACAACTCACACTCACACACGGAATAATCGCAGTGAGGTCAGCACCTCCCTCCCTCACTGCCGACCGCCAGTGATTCCTCTCTAACTTGTGTATAAAAGTGTCTTCTCGCCTGGGTCCCCTCACAAACATAAAACTGCGCCTCCCTCTAACGGGACTGGGAATTTAAATAAAGTCCACCTTGCAAATCCCGTAGACTTCAGAAACGAGGCTGAGGCTGCCAGCTGTGGCCTGCACCCGCCCCCTCCCGTCCACCCCCGGGGAGGGGCTCCCGCCCTCCGATGGGGCTGTGACCCGGCCAGAGCCAGGGATCCGCTCTCACCGCTGCTGGCCTCCGTCGCGGAGGAGAGGCCGGGCTGCGGTGCCTGCGGTTCCAGCGGACAGCACCCGGGCCGGGCCGCTCCTCGTCACCGATGCCCGCGCCCTGGTCCTCACCTCTGAGCTGCCAGGGAGCACGGCGGCGTGTGCTCTCCCCCGGGCCTGCGGGCCCCTCCCCGCCCGCCCACCCGCAGCCACGCCCTGGAGAGCCTGGTGCCCAGGACTCTGCGCAGGAGGGAGGGGCTGGCGGCAGCCTGGGTTTCAAATGTGCCTGCCACAGCCCTCGCTGGTGTGGCTCAGTGGATAGAGCCTCGGCCTGCACACTCAAAGGTCCCGGGTTCGATTCCAGTCCAGGGCACATGCCCGGATTGTGGGGCTACATCCCCAGCAGGGGGTGTGCAGGAGGCAGCCGATCATGGTCCTCTCTCATCATGGATGTTTCTCTCTCCCTCTCCCTTCCTCTCTGACGTCAATAAAAACACAGAGCTCAGAGTGATGTCACAGTACCTGAGGGTTAGCGTCCGGATCGGGGCGGGGGGACTGGCATTGCGCATCCCCTCGACGGGATCAGGACACCACCCGACCCCGGCCTCCGCCCTCCCTCCGCTCGCACCCTCCACCTTCACCCCTCCGTCCTCCCTCGGCTCGTACCCTCCACCTTCACCCCTCCGCCCTCCCTCGGCTCGTACCCTCCACCTTCACCCCTCCGCCCTCCCTCGGCTCGTACCCTCCACCTTCACCCCTCCGTCCTCCCTCGGCTCATACCCTCCACCCCACCTCGCCCTCCGCCCTCCCTCCGCTCGCACCCTCCACCTTCACCCCTCCGCCCTCCCTCCGCTCGCACCCTCCATCCCACCTCGCCCTCCGCCCTCCCTCCGCTCGCACCCTCCACCTTCACCCTCCCCGGCGGGAGCAGCCACGTGACCCTCCACATCTGCTTCCTTTCTTCTCTCCGGAGCGTGAGTGATGAGGCCGGGCGGTAATTGTGGACGCCAGAGCGGCTCCCAGGTGCTGTTTACTATCGGCATTGTCATGTCCGTCCGGAATCAGCGACTCCGCCAGCGCCGTCTGCCCGGGGCAGGCTCCGCAGCCGGCAGCCTCCGGGCGGGGGTGCGGCCCGTTCGCGGGTCCGGAGGGACCGGAGGGACCAGGCGCCTCCCGCCAGCAGCCACCGCGGCCACGGACCTCCCGCGGGCCCGGCCGGCTCCCCGTCCACCCTCTGCGGCGGCGGGACATCGCTGAGACAGGCGGGGCCCGACCCACTTCCTCCTGCTCCTCCCGCCCGTCCCCACGGACCCGGGGGCTGTAGGGAGACGGCTCCGAGCCACCGGGCAGCCGGGTGTGTGTGTGTGTGTGTGTGTGTGTGTGTGTGTGTGTGTGAGTGTGTGTGTGTGTGTGTGTGTGTGAGTGTGTGTGAGTGTGTGTGTGTGAGTGTGTGTGAGTGTGTGTGTCTGTGTGTGTGTGTGTGTGTGTCTGTGTGTGTGAGTGTGTGTGTGTGTGTGAGTGTGTGTGTGTGTGTCTGTGTGTGTGAGTGTGTGTGTGTGTCTGTGTGTGTGTGTGTCTGTGTGTGTGAGTGTGTGTGTCTGTGTGTCTGTGTGTGTGTGTGTGTGTCTGTGTGTGTGTGTGTCTGTGTGTGTGAGTGTGTGTGTGTGTGTCTGTGTGTGTGTGTGTGTGTCTGTGTGTGTGTGTGTGTGTGAGTGTGTGTGTGTGTGTGTGTGTGTCTGTGTGTGTGTGAGTGTGTGTGTGTGTGTCTCTGTGTGTGTGTGTGAGTGTGTGTGTGTGAGTGTGTGTGTGTGTGTCTGTGTGTGTGTGTGAGTGTGTGTGTGTGTGTGTGTGAGTGTGTGTGAGTGTGTGTGTGTGTGTGAGTGTGTGTGTGTGTCTGTGTGTGTGAGTGTGTGTGTGTGTGTCTGTGTGTGTGTGTGTCTGTGTGTGTGAGTGTGTGTGTGTGTGAGTGTGTGTGTGTGAGTGTGTGTGTCTGTGTGTGTGTGAGTGTGTGTGTGTGTGTCTCTGTGTGTGTGTGTGAGTGTGTGTGTGTGAGTGTGTGTGTGTGTGTCTCTGTGTGTGTGTGTGAGTGTGTGTGAGTGTGTGTGTGTGTGCGCGCTCGCGCAAACGAGGGCCAGGAGGCGGCCAGTCGGGACCCAGAAAGCCCGATGCAAAGAGATCCCACAGAGACCACAGCAGGAGGCGGGAGGAACTCTGCGGAAGCCATGCAGCACGGCCGACGCTTTTGTTCCACAAAACACGTGGCAGCCTCCGTCCGCGCCCAGGAAGGCACCTGGGTCTCCTCCGCGCTCCGGGCGAGAGGCACGAAGCTGGAGCTTCCGCCCCAGGAGACCGCAGCCTGAGGGCACCCGGGTCCTTCCCGGGCCCCACAGTCCCCTCTCCGCTCCCCGGGGGGGGCCACAGTCCCCACTCCGCTCCCCGGGGGGGCCACAGTCCCCTCTCCGCTCCCCTGGGGGGGCCCACAGTCCCCACTCCGCTCCCCGTGGGGGGCCCACAGTCCCCACTCCGCTCCCCGTGGGGGGCCCACAGTCCCCACTCCGCTCCCCCTGGGGGGGGGCCCACAGTCCCCACTCCGCTCCCCTGGGGGGGCCCACAGTCCCCACTCCGCTCCCCCTGGGGGGGGGCCCACAGTCCCCTCTCCGCTCCCCGGGGGGGGGGCCACAGCCCCCTCTCCGCTCCCCGGGGGGGGGGGGGCCCACAGTCCCCACTCCGCTCCCCGGGGGGGGCCCACAGTCCCCTCTCCGCTCCCCTGGGGGGGCCCACAGTCCCCACTCCGCTCCCCCTGGGGGGGGGCCCACAGTCCCCTCTCCGCTCCCCGGGGGGGGGGGCCACAGTCCCCTCTCCGCTCCCCTGGGGGGGCCCACAGTCCCCTCTCCACTCCCCCTGGGGGGGGGGCCCACAGTCCCCACTCCGCTCCCCCTGGGGGGGGGCCCACAGTCCCCACTCCGCTCCCCCTGGGGGGGGGCCCACAGTCCCCTCTCCGCTCCCCTGGGGGGGCCCACAGTCCCCTCTCCGCTCCCCCTGGGGGGGGGCCCACAGTCCCCACTCCGCTCCCCGGGGGGGAGCCCACAGTCCCCTCTCCGCTCCCCGGGGGGGGGGCCCACAGTCCCCTCTCCGCTCCCCGGGGGGCCCACAGTCCCCTCTCCGCTCCCCGGGGGGGGGCCCACAGTCCCCTCTCCGCTCCCCGGGGGGCCCACAGTCCCCCTCCGCTCCCCGGGGGGGGGCCCACAGTCCCCTCTCCGCTCCCCGGGGGTCCACAGTCCCTCTCCGCTCCCGGGGGGGGGCCCACAGTCCCCTCTCCGCTCCCCGGGGGGCCCACGCCTCCAGGATCACGGGGGAGCCAGCAGGCTGAGGAGCGGCTCCCTCGCTCCGCTCTGCAGTGCTGTGTGCGTGGACAGCCACAGGCGCTGTGTCAGGGCGGTGTCACTGTTGCACGGCCCTGCTGCAGAGGCATTGGGAATGCACCCACGGCAAGCAGCTCCCGGCTGTACACTTTCACCAGAGGCCCGTGCACGGAATTCATGCACAGGTGGGTCCCCAGGCCTGGCCGGCGATCAGGGCCGATCAGGGCCTTCCAGCTGCCGGCCTCGGCCTCCCTTCCTTCGTTCCACGCCGCCCCCTGGTGGTCAGCACACACCATAGTGAGCTATCGAACTCCCGGTCGAACTCCCGAGGGGGCACTTTTCATGTTAGCCTTTTATACACACAGCTATTCCTGGCCGCGTTCCGCACCTGGACGGAGGAGCAGCTCCTCCTGAGAGCCGTTCTGATTCGAACACTCACTGCCCGCTGGAGCAGGAGGCCCTCAGGGACCTCTAACCCGAGCACGCAAACTCGGGCCGGCGGGCTGAGGATGTGCTGTGCCTGCTCTGATCCAGCCTCACGTGCAGGGTCCTCCCTGAGACACCAGGACACTGACTGTGCTGAGCTATGTTTTCCACTGGCATCATCATCACCTTCCCTGGTCTCCTCCGCACCCCAGAGAAGAATCCCAGAACTACATTTCCCAGAAGCCCTTGCCCCGCAGGTGCCCAGGCGAGTGTCTCGCCCTGAGAGAGGAGAAGTCGGATTCTCCAGCAGCGTCCCAGGAGGAAGGGCAGTGAGACTCGCAGGGAAAAGGACTGTGGGTAGAAAGTGGGGGGAGTTTCCGAGCGCCCCCCGGTGAACCCTGCAGGACGCGCCTCGGTCAGTGCTGCCAGGTCAGAGCTGTGGGATGGCTCCGCTGCCACTGGTCCCCACGCCCTTCGGGGTGCGCTGCTCGGTGTTAACGCTTCCTCTGAGAGGAGAGTTGCCTTTTCAATAAGGGCTGCTGGGTCCCCTGAATATGCATAGCAGGGGGCGGGGGGCGGGAATGAATTCTGACTCCCTACCTTACACCATCCAGAAAGACCAAATCCAGACCGATGATTACAGATCTCAAAGCGAAAAGTAAAACAACAAAGGCTTCGAAGAAAACAAGAACTTCTTCACAATCTTGGGTAAGCAAACACACACACACACACACACACACACACACACAAAACAAATCGATAACCATAAAAGACAAAACCGATAGGTAGGACTCCATTACAATGAAGATCCTCTGAATAGCCAAATTCATCACCGAGAGACGTGGGAGGCAGGCCCGTAACGGGAAAAGGTCTTTGTCAGGCATGTGTCTTACAAAGGGCTATGCAGCACGGAGAAAAGGCTTTTATAAATAAATAAGGAAAATTCAGGCCTGCCAGAATAGGAGAAAAACTTTCATAGGCACATAAAAAGATAATATCTAAGTAGCAAAAAATGTGTTTAAAAGATGCTCAACTTCATTAATCGTTAGATAATTGCAAATTAAAACCAGATCCGATAAATGCAAATGAAATTAAAAAGTGGGAGAAAGTCTATAATTCAGAAGACAGACAAAACCAATTGTTGTGCTTGGAGCAACTAGAATTCACATAATCAGAGGGGAGTAAGTGGTAAGTGTGTGTGTGTACACATATTTATGTACATGTGGAATTATAGATAGATATATAGAAATATATTTACAAAAAATATACTCACGCATACTCAATACAGCAATATTTGAATAGGCTCATATTAGAAAAACACCTGAACTATCAATCAATAGTAGATAATAGATAAACTGTGGTGTGTACAAAAAATGGACTATGAAGCGATGAGGAAAAAATATCTACAGTTTCCTTCAACAAATGGAGGAATTGCAATCAGAGTAACTCAAATATAAAAAACCATGTACTGGATAATCCCATTTGTGTAAAGTTTAAAATCAGAAAACATCCAGCCTGTGGTTTCGTAAGTCAGGCTGGCCGCCGCTCTTGAGGAGGCAATGGCGAGAAAGGTCCCCTTCACACAGCATGACCTTCACCTTGACCCCAGACTTCTCCCGACCTCAGGCTCCGCATCCGGCTCTCTGCGGCTCGCCTGCACCTGCGCATCCGGACGGCAGGCCAGCGGGGACCACGTGCGACGGAGGAGACGGGACCACAGACCCGGCCACCCGTCCCATCCCTTCTCTTCCTTTCTTAGTTAGCTGACAAGTATCCGCAGACAGCTCTATCCGGGAGTATTAATCACACACAATTTATATCATAAGCATTTATTTCGTACCAGTGGGATGCATAAAACAGTTACCTGCTTATAGCTACTGGAGGTTAACTACTTGAGTTTTGTTTTTTATACAAAACACTCACGGGAGACTTCCAATCAGATCACCAGGCTTTTAATTTTCTGTGACAGGACGCTACAGTACCCGTCATGGCGGCTAATGAGTGTGTTTGTGGGTCTGAGTGTGCAGACACACACATGTGAGTTTGTGTATGAGTGTTTTATGCATATGTGTGTGTGAGAGTGTGTGTATAAGTGTTTTGTGTATGTGTGTATGAGTGTTTTGTACATGTGTGAGTGTGTGCATGTATGTGTTTTGTGATTGCGTGAGAGTATGCTTGTGTGTACATGTGTATGAGTGTCTTGTGCATGTGTATGTGTATGAGTGTGCTTTGTGCATGTGTGAGTGTGAGTATGAGTGTGCTTTGTGCATGTGTGAGTAGGAGTGTGCTTTGTGCATGTGTGAGAGTGCATGTATGTGTGTTTTGTGCATGTGTGTGAGTGTGTTTTGTGCGCGTGAGTGTGTGTTTGTGTGTGTGTCCCAGCCGCTCTCTCCCCTCTGGCTTCTCTCCAGTCCCCTTTCCTTCCCCTCCCTTCACCTGCAGCCCTGACAGCGGCCGGCCTGGCTCCCTCTCCTCTCCGGGAGTGTCTCCCACCCTGCGATGCTGGCTCATCGGGCGTGAATGCTGCGTGGGTCACGCACAGCCGCCCGCAGGCCCCGGCCTGCACCCACGGGCTCAGGACGCCCGCCGCACGCCGCCTTCCTTCCGCCTCCACAGATGCTCGTGGACACAGGGGTCAAAGTGTGAATCTGCCACTCGCCTCCCTCTGCACCCTGACCCCGCATTGGGGGGTCCAGGGCAGGCGCCTGCCATTGGGGTCCAGGAGGGACCAGAGACAGCGTGGCCCTCAGCGCTGCCTGTCACCCGGGGCTCTGCCCACCAACTCCCCGCCCGCCTGGCCCGACTCCAGAGCAGCCTGTGCCGTTGCCTGATGGGCCCGGTCTCGGAGAGCCTTTCTCTTTCCCTCCCTCCTCCCCAGAGCGGCGGCAGCAGCTCCTCCTCTCCCTCCTCCGAGGGGCAGCAGCCAAAGGCTCGGTTTTGTTCCGTTTGCCCGCACCGCGCCAGGCGCCAAACCTGACTGCCAATTACCACCATTGTCTTCAGGAGGGAACCATCCTCCCCACCCGGCTCTTGGAAGGGTGCTCCGCCCGGCTCCCGGCGCACACCCCCTCGCCGGAGGGAGCCAGCGGGGACGGGGCTGAGTCGGAGCGGAGAGTTCACAAAGCAGTGGAGCTCTATATAGAGACGGTGCTCACTTCTCCTCCTCCCGGAGCCAGACAAAGGCGCTAGGTAAACACAGCTGCAGGCTCAGGCATGCAACCAAATGCAAAAATAATATTGGGAAACTATGGTAATTATTGTAATTACATTGTGAGCAGTATCGATAGAGACATATCTGTAAAACCTATGGAATCGGCACGGAGCATGCGGCCTGCTGGGCACTCGCTCTCCATAGATGTGCCGGCGGGGGGTGGGGGGGGCTGCGCAGACGGAAGGCACCCCAGAGGGCCCACACCTGTCCACGACCCCGCTGACGTCAGGGTGGGGGGGAGCCGGCCTGGCCAGCTCTGGGCCTGGGACAGAGCTGGGACAGAAGCACAGGTCCTGTCCGGCTGGTCGGTATTGAAACCCGCTCAGTCACCGATCGGCGGAGGGATTTAGTCTCTGTCCCCGTCGGGGGGAGGTGGCCGGGTCCTGAGACAGTCGGGGTCCAACATGCCCTGCGACTGCTCAGCCGTCCGCACCGAAGGCCACGCGCCTGCTCCCCGCCTCGGCTCTCCGGCGTCACCTGACTCGGAGTTCTCCTTTTTGTTTTCTCATTTTGTGAATCCTCACCCAGGGATATTTCCCATTGATGTTTAGAGAGCGTGGAAGGGAGGGGGAGACAGAGGAACATGAATGTGAGAGAGAGAAGTCGATGGGCTGTTTCCACGTGCACCCCGGCCGGAGCAGGGAAGAGCCTGCAACCCAGGCATGTGCCCTTGACCAGACTCAAACCGGGCCTCCAGTCCAAGGCCGATGCTCTGCCCGCTGAGCCGCACTGGCCAGGGCGGAGTCCTCCTGGATTCTCCAGGCCTTGGTGTTAAGAAGCGGCGGAGTGTGCTCGGCTAACCAGCACGTCAGCTCCTGCCCCGAGTCAGAGACACTGTGGGGGCCACAGCCCCGGGACCGCCTGCCCACGGAGCCCACGGCGTGAAGACCTGGCACTCGGAGAGCGGTCTGTGCCGGTGCCGGGCCCTGCGGCGAGAAAGCCGGCCTCAGCCAGGAGGGTCCATCCTCCACGTCCCTCCCGTCGCCCGAGCGAGCGTGTGTCCAGGCTTCCCGTCAGCACCGCTCCCCACGGGATGGGGGCGGGGCGGACACGCTGGTTCTCCCCCTGCTGCTCTGTGGAAACGCCGCATCATAAGAAAAGCAAGCTACAGGCCAACATTTCCATGAACATGGGTGCAAAAATCCTCAGCCATTAACGAATTAAGCCCAGCAGCGTAGGAAAGAACTTTACACCACAAACCAAGTAGGACTTCTTTCAGTTATCCACGTCTCACTGGCTCAACATTCAAAAGTCAATGCAATCCGTTATATCAACAAACGAAAAAAGAAAGCTCACGTGATCGTATCAACGCATGCAGAAAAGGCATCTGGTACTGGTTTAAAACCCAACGTGAATCCTTATAAAAACTCTTGGCAAGCGGGAAATCCAGGGGAGCTTCCTGAACCTGATAAAGAACATTTACAGAATGCTGCAGCTACCAGCACACCTGATGCTGGAAACGGCCGCCCACTGGCCCCGCAGACAAGGCAAGGCTGCCCTCAGCGCCCCCTCCACACGGAGCTGCAGACGGACAGCGCAAAGACACAGGGACAGAAACAGTGAGTCTGCAGGTGAGGAAGGAAGAAATAAATCATCTTTGGACACAGAGGACATGGTCATCGATGTAGAAAATTTAAGAATCAACAAAAACTCCTGGACTGAGGAGCAATTACAGCAAAGTGGCAGGATACCAGGTTAGCATGTAAAAGTTGACCACTTCACTCTGTACCAGCCATTGGTAAGTGGAATTTTACATTACAACATAATACCATTTGTATTAACACACACACACACACACACACACACACACACACACACCCCAGAATACTAAGGCATAAATTTAACAAGCTATGGACAAGATCGATATGAGGAAGTTTATAATGAACAAAAATCAAAGAACTGAACAAAGGGAGAGACAGTTTATGCTCATGGATGGGAAGACTCAAGATCATCAAGATGTCAGTCCTTCCCACTTTGATCTATAGATTCAATGTGAACCCAGTCAGAATTCCAGTACGTTATCTTGTGAACCAACAACCTTCTTTTGAAGTTTGCATCAAATGTCAAAAGACCTGTCATGGCCAACACTCTACTGAAGGAGAAGAATAACATTGGAATCTACTTGACTTCAAGACATATAAGAAAGCCACAATAAGACAGAAGTTTTGGTGAAGGAATAAACAAACAAATCAATGAAACAGAACAGAGAGCCCAGAAATAGGTCCTCATAAACACAGTCAACTGACCTTTGACAAAGGAGCAGAGGCAAGACCATGGAGCAAAGAAAGAGAGTCTTTCCAAATAATGGTGATGGAACAACTGGACACACACACACACACACACACTCACTCACACATACACACTCTCACACACGCACACACACGCACACGCACACAGAATGTAGCTCTTTGGCTCAATGGATAGAGCATCAGCCTGTGGACTGAGGGTTCTGGGTTTGATTTCGATCAAGGGAACAGGCCCGGGTTGCAGGCTCAACCCTCAGTAGGGAGCATGCAGGAGGCAGCCGATCGATGATTCTCTCTCATCATTGATGTTTCTCTCTCTCTCTCCCCCCCCCTTCCTCTCTGAAATCAATAAAAATATATATATTTTAAAAATGAATGTAGACAAAGACCTTACAACCTTCACAGATATTAACTCAACGTGGATCACAGATCCTAACGGAAAACACAAAACATTAAAACTCCCGTCAGAGAACAGGAGAGACCTTGATGACCTTGAGCTTGGTGCTGCCCTTTTACACACACACACACCCCCGGAGGTCTGAGCCGGGAGAAGTGGCTCATGATCGGGGCTTCACCACCATTAAAGCGTCCGCCCTGTGAGAGGAATAGCAGGAGGAGGAGGAGATAAGCCACCAACTGGGAGACAGTATCTGCGAAGACACCGGTGATCACAGACTGTCCTCCCACACACACACACACACACACACACAAGGAAACTCCTCAAACTCAGCGGTAAAGGAAAGCAAACACCTCATTCAAAAATGTGTCAGCAACCTCGGCAGACACCTCCCCGAAGATGAGACACAGATGGCAAACGAGTGTGTGAGAGGACGTCCCACATCACACCTCCTCAGGAGACGGAAACCACGCCGCCGGGAGACGGCACTGCCCACCGGGAAAACGGGCCAAGCCGGCCGCCCGGCACCGAAGGCCGGGAGGGCGCAGGACAACGCAAACTCACTCATGTTCGTGGGAACGAAAGCCGAGCCAGCCCCTTGGGAGACCGGCTGGGGACACAGAGCTGGAGGCTCTGCCGGGGGGTCCGCAGCCGGACGCTGGCATGTCCCCCCGGAGCTGAGAACTTACGTCCACAGAAAAACCCGCACATCGACCTTTCTAGAGCCTTCCTGTCATCCCAGCCCCAGTCCCAGCCCCAGTCGCCGTGACGGGAAACAGCGCTGCCTGCCGATCGCTGTGATGCCCGGAACTCGGCCCAGCAAGGCCCTCCTGACGGGGTCCATGCGGGATCAGGATGAGATCATGGAGTCAGGACACGCCCCGGGCAGGCAGGTGGTGGCATCCCATTATCGGGCATCGGCTCCCGTGGACGAACTGTCCATCTGTTGCTTGTTGCCACACGGACGGGCACGGCGTCATTAGCTGGCATGGGTACGGGCAGCAGGTGCTCACACCCGCCTGTCACTGAGACCCACTCATGGGCTGCCACGCCTCTTCTTCCCGGGACGTCACGTGTCCACACATCACCTTTCTCCCGGAGCACGTGAGCTTGGCAGAATTCCAACACGGAATCTCCAAGACGCCCCCCCCCCCCCTGCAGGCTCACACGGGCAGCGTGGAAGCTTGGACCTCGGGCTGTCCAGCTCCCCGCACGCGCTGGACGGCGGAGCCTGTGGGACGCCCCCACAGGTTTCATCTCTCCCAGAACCCGGGCCGGGCAGCTGGGCCACCTGCTCCCACGCGGCTGTGTCTGCCATCCCTCCGCCGCCTAACGGTTCGCTTACCCTCGTCTGCCTCCGCATCCTGCCGGCTAAGCTATTCCGCACACTCAGGATTCTCCGCGTGGGGGAAAATTAAAAAAGCAGCGCTTCCTGACATCTGCTCGGAATTTGTTTTTCTTTCATTTTCATTTATACCCTCTTGTTCTATCATCTGTGTTGGGCTCAAAATAGGAAGCCATGTTGACATTTTCCAAACCATTTAAGTTTTATGTTCCTTAATTAAAACCCCTCTTAACTCGATGGGAGCCAACCTGGTGGGCAGATGCTGGGACACCGCGTTCCGAGGGAAGACGGTGTTTTAAAATTTCCCCATCTCACCAGGGGGACAAAGATGAAGTTATGGGATTTCAATGTTACCCGAACCGAAGAAGAGACTGGGGCACTTTCATTCTCCCCCAAGTCAAGAACTGGCTCACCGGGACCGAAACCAGGCGTTAAGACCCAGCCGGCTGCCGCCACGGGCTTCTTACAAGCCCCCCCCACCCCCCCACCCCCGCCCCGCTCCCCGCTGGGCAATGGCGTTTGCGTTGGTCAGACACCCTGGCTGCACAGACCGGTTCCAGATTCCTCGGCTCACACATCCTGCTCCCAGCCGTGGAAGCCAGTGGGAGCCCGTCCACTTTGGACATGGGCTGCACTGAATGAAAAGAGCCACGTTTCCGTGAGACCCGGGGGCCCACAAATGCAGTGGGACACAGGCTCTCTCGGGAGGAGGTCCGGTTCTGTTGGGCCCAACGTGTCCAAGAACCGGTGGTTCAGAGGCCGCGGGAGCCTTCACTGAACTCCTGGTGCCCTCCCACGGGGTCTGGAAGCCGGCCTGTCAGACACTGCAGTTTGGTAGTTCTGCTTAGCTTCTTCTTCTTCTTTTTTCTTTCTTTCTTTCTTTTTTTTTTTTTTTTTTTTTAACATTTAATAATAAAAGCGCAATATGCTAATGAGGCCAGGCAGCCGGACGACCTTCCGGACGAAGCCAGGGCTGCGAGCGACGGCTGAGGCTGCAAGAGGCTGTAAGGGCCATGTCCCTTGCACGAATTTTGTGCATCGGGCCACGTGTGTGTGCGTGTGTGTGTGTGTGTGTGTGAGAGAGAGAGAGAGAGAGAGAGAGAGAGAGTGTGTGTGTGTGAGAGAGAGAGAGAGTGTGTATGTGTGTGTGAGAGAGAGAGAGAGAGTGTGTGTGTGGAGTGAGTGTGTGTGTGTGTACATTTTTACTGAGCTCAGAGAGGAAGAGATAGAAACATCAATGATGAGAGAGAATCATTGATTGGTTGCCTCCTGCATGCCCTGCACTTGGGGATCAAACCCAAAACCCGGGCCTGTGCTCTTGACCAGAATCAAACCCAGGACCCTCAGCCGACACTCCATCCACTGAGCCAAACTGGCCAGGGCTGCTTGGCTCCTTTTATTTATTCACCAGAGGCCCAGTGCACCAATCTGTGCGCAGGTGGGGTCCCTCAGCCTGGCGGGCGATGGGGTCAGAACTGAGCTGTGACCGCCTGGTTCATGTGTCGATGCTCAGCCGCTGAGCCCTCGGGGCTACACCTTGTTCTTCTCACCACGCCTGTGTGACGGTGCCGGACTCAGGGGCGGAGACACAGAGCCACCCAGGACCCAGCCTCCGGGGGACGGGGCCCGGAGTTCGTTCAGGAATGAGGCTGCAGTGGCAGCTCGGTTTGGCTCGGAGGGAGTAAGTTTGAAACAGGAACTGCCACGTTCACCGTGACGTGTAGCTTCCACACGGGAACCGAGCCGCTCCACGCTGAGTGTGCGTGTTTGGCCAGCAGCAGCCAAACCCGCAGGGAGCGTGGGCCCAATCCGGCCCTCCACCCCGAGGGCCGGAGTCTAACGGAACCGCGGACCAGAGCCGGGGCTCCTGGGCAGAAAGCTGAGCGCCCCCTCGTCACCCACACTCTCCGGGGGCGCCGGGAGGCGGGAGGGAGGCCACGGGGGACTCACACGCCACGCCCCACGCCCCCCAGCCCGGCCCTCAATGTCGGGGCCACAGGACGCCGGCAGGCGCTCGGTGGATTCTGGGAAAGTCCGCCAGGGTTCCAGCTGTTCTGTTTCTGGGGGAGGGATCCAGGAACGGCCGTCCACGGTGTGAGCGAGCGTGAGGGCACGTGGCCGCGTGGCAAGGGCAGTGGACACACACGGGGCCCTCAGGAGGCCTGGCCGGGGCTGGGGGACCCCGGCTGCGGGGGGAGCAGATGCTGCCGTCTCCAGGGCAACCGCTCCAGAGAGCGGGGTCGGGAGCTGCGGGGACCGCGCAGGAGGGAGGCTCGCCGTTCGCCCTCGTGTGTGTGTGTGTGTGTGTGTGTGTGTGTGTGTGTCTGTGTGTGTGTGTGGTGTGTGTGTGTCTGTGTGTGTGTGTCTGTGTGTGTCTATGTGTGTGTGTGTCTGTGTGTCTCTGTGTGTCTCTGTGTGTGTGTGTCTGTGTGTCTGTGTGTGTGTGTGTCTCTCTGTGTGTGTGTGTGTGTGTCTGTGTGTGTGTGTGTCTCTGTGTGTGTGTGTGTGTGTCTCTCCCGGGGACTTGCCCTCCGCGGCCGCGTGGCTCTCGGTCTCACTGCCTCCTCTCCGAACGGCGTGTCCTTTCCGAGCGCGTACTTTGTGCCGCTGAGAAGCACACGTTTTTGGCCGAAGCGGTGGGAGCTGCGCCAAACGAGGACAAATGTGAGCGATTAATGAGCCCTGCGGCGGCTGTGATTTACGGATTCCTTGGCGGCGGCCGCCGCTCCGTTCCCTTCCCGGCGCCCCTTCTCAGGGGGACGCGGGGGGAGGCCTGCCCGTCTCTGCCGCCCTCTTTCAGCCCCCTCTGCCGCCCCCTCTGCCCCTGTCTCTGCCCCTGTCTCTGCCGCCCCCTCTGCCGCCCCCTCTGCCCCTGTCTCTGCCGCCCCCTCTGCCGCCCCCTCTGCCCCTGTCTCTGCCGCCCCCTCTGCCGCCCCCTCTGCCGCCCACGGCAGACCCACGTGGTGGCCTGTGAACTGGCTTCTGGTGATCTCTGCCACCGGCACAATCTTCCATGTAATCACCCAGACTCACACAGCATCTTCCAAGATGCTACACGGAGCTCGGCATTCGAGGAACCTTCCGAGGCCTATGGAGCAGGGGGCCAGGACCCCGCTTGCTGGAAACCGATGGGGACCCTCTTCCAGCCTCTGAGACCCCCGGGAATGAGGAGCCAGAGAAGCGGGCTCCCAGGGCGGGGAGGAGCGGGGGCGCCATGGTTCACTCTGTGTCATCGGCCGGGCCAGGGGCAGTGGGAGGCCTCGGGCGGACGGGGCAGTGGGAGGCCTCGGGCGGACGGGGCAGAGGCGGGAGTGGGAGGGAAGCCCGCTGGCCGAGCGGGCAGCACCCGCGGCCGGAGGACGGAGAGGAGGGCGGCGGGCTCCCTGTGCTGACTGGCCCCGTCCCCCTGCCCAGGCCGGCTCCTCACTCCGGCTTCGGGGCTCAGACCCGGACTCCCCCGTGGCCCGGTTCTCAGGCCTCGGCGGGACGGGCCACCACGGTCCCGGGCCGCAGCCTCCGTCCGGCGGGAGCGAGTCCGCTCTGCAGGCGGCCGGAGGGAGGTCTCCCCGCCCTGCCCTCCCCCTGCGGGCGGGCACCCCGCCCCTCCACCCCGGGAGCCGCTGAGGGAGACCAGCTGAGTGACACCCATCGCCTCGCCACGTGCTCAGCCACCGGGCCCACGGGTGGTCGGGCAAACGGCCACAGCAGCCAGTTCTGGCCACAGGGAGAGAGGAAGCCGGAAGGGGGCCAGGCCGGGACCGAGCCGGGCCCTGAAGGAAACTGGTCTCTGCAGCCCCGGCCCTGCTCCGCTGTCCCGGCTCTGGGGCCGCGGGGTGGAGGGAGCCATGGTGGGGGGGTGAGGGGGGTGACCGGGGGGGGGGGCGCTGAAAGGCTGTGGGGGTGCAGGCGGGAGCCGGGGTGACCGGACGCACCGGCGCCTCTAAACCAGCGCAGGGCGGGCCGGCGGGCCGGGAGACGCCGGGGGACGAGCCGGTAGAACGGGGTGGCACCCGGCTCCGGTGAGGACGGGCCCTGCCCTCGGCTGCGGGCCCTCCTGTTCCCGCGCCAGCCCGCCTCTCACGCCGGGATCCGGGCAGATGGCGTGAGCGCTCCGAGCTTAATATATTCGCACAGGAATGCGGATCCGCGGTGCATATGGCCCGGCATCTGCAGGTCTATTTTAATGGGGTTTTTATTAAGCTTAAAGCACGCCGTCTTATTTTTTAAACCTGATGAGCCTGTTTAAGTTATTTCTTGGCTCCACGGGGCAATTTTTAAACTTAAAAATATGTTGAGGTCTCTTTTTTTTTTTAATAGAGCCTTCAACTGTGCCTCCTTCTGCCCCCCTGCCCCCCCCCCCCAAACCCTCGGCCTGTGACCACAGCGCTCCGCAGGCCGCGGAGGGGAGGGCCGGGGAGCGGGAGGCTCGGCTCCTCCAGGACTCAGACCCCAGGGCAGGGCCTCCCGGGGACCATCAGAGAGAGGCTTCCAGAGTCCAGAGGCTATTCTGGGCGGAGGCTGGAGTTCTTCGAAACAACGGGAGCAGCTGCCTCCCAGGCCGTTTCCGGCTGTAAACGCAGGGCCCGGGAGCCGGGTGACTCGGCCGCCGCCTGGGCGGGGTGGGCAGGGGCCAGGGGGGAGAAGGGGACACGGGGACACACACACACACACACACACCACTCTCTCTTCACTCCCCCTCCCGCGACCTGCTTCTCGGGGAGGCAGGCGGGGAGCAGGCCCGGACGAGGCTCCTGTCTGCGGGGAGAGGGCTCAGCCTGCTGCTCGGTCCGGCAGAGAAGAGCAGCCCCCGCCCCCGGCCACGACTGGGGTCTCTCTGGTCCCGGCTGAAAGGGGGACTCGGGGCGGAGTCGGGGAGACAGAGGGCTCGGGGGCCGGCACTGTCGTTTACGGCTGGTCTCCAGGTTTCTCTGTTGGAGACAAAGTGCGCCCTCGGAGGGCGGGGGGAGGGCACAGACGCAGGTCCCTGGAGCCCTCCCCGCGAGCGTCAGCACCGGAGGCACGGGAGTGCTCCCCCAGGAGGGACAGGAAGGGCTTCGCTCCTCGGCTCGCTCTGCGGGCGTCGAGAGGAAGGTGCCCGAAAGGCCTGTCGCGAGGGGTCGCCCGGCTCGGACCAGAGACGCCGCCGCACTGAGCATGCAGGGCCGAGCCGTTAACGGTCACGGCTCACCGAGCGGGAAGGCCTCAGCACGGGCGGGTGTTAGCACAGGTGATCCAGGTGTTTTTGTTTTTCAATATATTTTCACTGATGTCAGAGAGGCAGGAGAGGGGGAGAGAGAAACATCCATGATGAGAGAGAATCATGGATCAGCTGTGTGCACGCCCCACCCTGGGGATGGAGCCTGCACCCCGGGCCTGTGCCCTAGCCGGGAATCGAACTGCCACCTCCCGGTTCAGAGGTCAATGCTCAGCCCCTGATTCGTGCCGGCCGGGCTGCGTGTGTTTGGCTGTGGCCGCCTGGTGACCAGCAGTGACACCCTCAGCCCCAGTGGACGTGCAGTTCCGGGAGTAGGACCCCTGGGACAGGGTGAGCCCGTGAGGACTGTTGCTTGGGAGACGAGGCCGGAGGGGCGGGCCAGGCACTCGGCACGGCCGATGGACCGAGAGCGGGCGTCCCGTTAGCTGGGGAAGCTCCTCACAGGCCCCTGGCTCCGGGCCCGAGCCGGAGAGCACGTGATTCCGGTTGGAGTTTGGGGGCGGGGCGGGGCGAGCCGGGTCCGAGGGCAGGCCTCCGGGTGTGCGGGAGGCGGTGGGCTGAAGTTCTGTCGATGGCCCTGCCTCGGCCGTCGTACACACTCTCACTATCCCGCTCTGCTGCGGCCATATGGCACAGAAAGTTCAGGAAACCCTGCCCATTCGTCTAAATACCACCTCCTGGCCAGATTCACGCGGGCCCAGGGCCCGGGAGGGCGCAGCTGCATGGCCGCCGCACTGGCCAACATGGCCGCCAGCGCAGCTGCTGGCCGGCTCCCTCGCGCCCAGGCCTGGCCGCCCATCCGCGTGGAAGCCGGGGCGGCGAGGGTGGCGAGGGCAGGAGTGGAGGCGGAGAGATTCCTGTGCTCCCGGCCCCTGTGCCTTCAGAGTGCCATCCCCTGCCTGACACCTTCCCCGCACCTCCCCTTCCCGCCAGGGGGTGTCACTGCTCCTGAGGCCGGGCTCCGGGATCCTGGGCCCACGCCCCCGTGCCCCGGGCTCACCTGGGCGGGAGAGCCGCAGTCCCGGGGTCTGTCACCGAGCCCCCTGCCCCGGGCAGACCGGGGCGGCCCTGCAGGCACTCGGGGGCAAATCATCGTCCTCGAACGGCAGCCGAGCAGGCGCGGGGACAGCAGCGAAACGCCTCTCGTTAGGAAGGCGGAGGGTCCGGCCGCTGAGGGTGACCGAGCACCGCTGTGCGGGCGCGCTGCTCGGGGAGGGAAGACGGAGGCGGCCCAGGTCTGAAGGCCCCGGAGGGAGCTGGAAATCCACGGCCTGGCTTCGTGACCCCTGGGTGACCTCGTTTCCTTGCCCACTCAATGGAGATATCGATAATCAATAATCAGCGTTAGCACAACGCTGTACTGAGGATCGAGTGGACAGAACTGAGGTAACGCTTAGCTTGTGGCTGGGGAGGCAGCGGCCTAAATACCTCCACCAATATGATCCCATTAAATGTACAGCTGTGGCCCTAACCGGTGCGGCTCATTGGATAGAGCGTCGGCCTGAGGATTGAAGGGTCCCGGGTTCGATTCCAGTCAAGGGCATGGACCTTGGTTGCGGGCACATTCCCAGTGCGGGGTGTGCAAGAGGCAGCTGATCGATGATTCTCTCTCATCAATGTTTCTAACTCTTTATCCCTCTCTCTTCCTCTCTGTGAAAAATCAATAAAATATATATTTTAAAAAAAATAAATGTACAGCCGTGTCAGGACAAACAGGCTCACACTGAGAGAATATCAGATACATCATTGGCAAATATGTTCAATAGCATCTTTATACACCAACAATGAACTTCCAGGAAGTGAAACTAAAACACAAGACAAAACAAAACAAAAATCCCACTTACCATTGCAACAACAACAACAAATAAGATACTTAGGAATAAACTTAACCAAGGAGGTAAAACAGCTCATAAAACTACAGAATGTTGACAAGAGAGATAGAGGAAGACATCCTGCATAGTAAAAGACTAATATGCAAATTGCCCCCTTGACCAGGAGTTCGACCGGGGAGCCAAATGGGCCGGCTAACCTCCCGCAGCCCCTCCCCCAGCCGGCCTGGCCCAATCGGCCTGATGGGGGTGGGCGGCCAGCCAGACTCCACCTGTGCACAAATCCACGCACCAAGCCTCTAGTTTATAAACAAGTGACAGAATATGCCGTGTTCATGGATTGGTAGAATTAACATCGTTAAAATGTCCACACCATCCAATGAAATCTATAGATTCCACGCAATCCCTGTTAGAATACCAACGGCACATTTTACAGACCTGGAACAAACACTCAGGGACGCATGTGGAACAAACAAACAAACAAGACCCCGAGGAGCCACAGCAATCCTGAGGAAGAAGAACGAAGTTGGAGGGACCACATACCAGACAGCAAGCTCCATTACAAAGCCACGGTACTCAAACCGCCCGGTCCTGGCACAGAACAGACGTAGAGACCCATGGAATACAGCAGAGACCCAGAAACCAGCCCAGACCACCGTGGTCAATTACTATTGGACAAAGTGGGCAGGAGCATACAGCGCAGCCAAGACAGTCACTTCAGTAAGTGATGTGGGGAAATTGGACAGACACATGCAAACAACGACACCACCACATCGTCCACCAGACACAAGAATAAACTCAAAATGGGCGAAGGACTTGAATGGAAGACAGGAAACCATACGAATCCTACAAGACTCCGAAGGCAGAAGCCTCAGACGTCTCCCACAGCCCTCCTGGTCCATCTCACAAGGACAGCGTTCTCCGGCCTCATGCCCGCTGCCAGGGCAACCACACTCCAGGCAGAAGCGCCAGGCTCTGCAGCACCTCCCCTCTCTGACCGGACCTGGGGGGCCATCCCCCCTCTGACCGGATCTGGGGCCAGGCCTCCCCCCTCTGACCGGACCTGGGGGGCCAGGCCTCCCCCCTCTGACCGGACCCGGGGCCAGGCCTCCCCCCTCTCTGACCGGACCTGGGGGGCCAGGCCTCCCCCCTCTGACCGGACCTGGGGGGCCAGGCCTCCCCCTCTGACCGGACCTGGGGCCAGGCCTCCCCCCTCTGACCGGACCTGGGGGGCCAGGCCTCCCCCCTCTGACCGGACCTGGGGGGGCCAGGCCTCCCCCCTCTGACCGGACCTGGGGCCAGGCCTCCCCCCTCTGACCGGACCTGGGGCCAGGCCTCCTGCCTCTCTGGGGGCAGACCTGGGGGCGGGGCCTGGCATCAGAAACCGCTGCTCACCGCTCACCGGAGCGAGAAGCCGGCGGGGGACCGGGCGGCGGAGGTGGGTGGAAGGGGCGGGGGTATGTGCACACCAGTGCCCGCCGCCGGGCGTGGCAGTGACCGGGCCGTACCTGCCTGTCCTCCGCTGGGACCAGGGGTGCCCGGATGCAGGAAGCAGCCCCAGCCCCCGGCCCGCGCTCCCTCCTGCAGCCACGCCCGTCCACGGCGAGGGCACGGGCTCGGGGCCTGCCCGCCGGGTCCACGCGGACACGAGCTCCGTCCCGGCTGCACCCGCCCTCACGGGCCCAGGAGCTCTGCCGGCTGAGTCTGCCACGGAAGGACTCCTTCTCCCATCTCGAAAGGATCTAAAGCGACTAAGGAGAGACACAGCCCATCCAGGGAGGGCGAGTGAGTCTGGAAACTCAGAGCCAACGGGAAGAGGAGCTTCCCCTCAGTCCCCGTGCCCGTGCTCGCCTCGTTTTACGGCGAGACAACCTGGTGTTCGTTTGAGGAAACGGCCCATCGGCTCAGGGTGGCCAGGAAGGTGCCCGCTCTGCCGTTCGGCGTCCCTCTGACCCCCCACGTGAGAAATGCTTCCCACACCGATCGATCGCCGGGACAGGTGTCTGCGCGCCGGTGTGCCCCGCCCTCGGACGGGGTGCCCTGTGACGCCAGGCCTCCTCTTCCCCTCGCTCCCAGTCCGCTCCCGGCTCCCACAGCCCGCCCGCAGCCCACACACCGCCGGGCACGGCCGCCTCCTGCCGGTCTGGCCCGTCAGCGGGCACGTCTGCGGCACAGACCGGAGGCAGCAGGCGTGGGAGCGCCCCGCACAGCGCCCGGCCCGCTGGGACTCAGACACGGTGATCTCCAGGGAAACAGGACTGGACAGAGCAGAGCCAGGCTGGACTCACCAGGGCCGGTCCCTCCTCCTGCCCTGACGCTGCCCCGGGTCCGACGGCTCCTCTCGGCTCCCGGATGCCGTGGCTCCCGCTGTTCGGTCTCACAGACGGGCCTGTGGGTGCGGCTCCCCCACGGCCCGGGCAGAGCCTCCTGCGTCCACGGCCACGTCAGGCCCCAGGAGAGTCCCTGGAAGAGAGAGAGCCGGTCAGCACAGCCTGTCCACTCGGCGTCCGAGGACAGAGGACAGAGCACGGCGACACAAACAAAAGGGAGGAGAACCAGCACCACCGGCACCGATCCACTCTCTGGGGCTCTCGTCCTTGGTCCGCCGGGGGCCGGGCGGGAGGGTCAGAGCCCGAAGAGACCACAGGGGAAGGGGGACTGGCCGCAGCCAGGCGGTCCCTGCACGGGAGCTCCCTGTGAGCGCGGTGCTGGCCACTGGCTTTCGGGGGGCGATAGGAGCCCTGCCCGGGTTAGCCCAGTGGGTAGAGCGTCAGTCTGCAGACTGAAGGGTCCCGGGTTCGATTCTGGTCCAGGGCACGGACCTCGGTTGCAGGCTCGATCCCTGACCCCGGCTGGGACAAGTGTAGGAGGCGGTGTGTCCTCTGAGGTGTCTCTCTCACAGAGATGTTTCTCTCTCTGCCTCTCTCCATCTCTTCCACTCTCTCTCAAAATCAAGGGGAAAATACCCTCAGGTGAGGATTAGCAAACAGAAAAGGCGTAATTTGAGATCGTGAGGGTGATAAAAAGACGCTCTGTCCTCAGTTCTCAGCCAGGCTCTCAGCTGACCTGGCTGGGGGCCTACACACCGCTTCTCTCTCTCCTGCAGAACTAGCTTTCCTGCCGCCCCTCCACGTCCGCGGCCCCGCCCCCCAGCCGGGGTCACCGGGGATCTTGTGGGACTGACTCCCTGGGTGGACGCCCTCCTTTCCACCCCCTGGGCTAAGCGCCCTCAGAGGAGGGGTCACCAGGGAGCAGGGGTCACCAGGGAGCAGGGGTCACCAGGCAGCAGGGGTCACCAGGCAGCAGGGGTCACCAGGCAGCAGGGGTCACCAGGCAGCAGGGGTCACCAGGCAGCAGGGGTCACCAGGCAGCAGGGGTCACCAGGCAGCAGGGGGTCATGGCAGGGGCAGGGGTCACCAGGGAGCAGGGGGTCACGGCAGGGGCAAGGGTCACCAGGCAGCAGGGGGTCACGGCGGGGGCAGGGGTCACCAGGCAGCAGGGCCCTCGGGGCAGTCCCCTAAGCGCACGCAGTGAGGACGGGCGGAGGAGACGGGGACGAGACGGCCGGGCCTCCTCTGTCAGCCTCGCAGGACGCAGGGCCCCGGGCGCCCGCAGAGCCGCCAAGTCTAGACTCCAGATGTGTCCGGTCCCGGCCAAGTCCCGCCAGGGCCGATGTCCCACCAGCCACAGCGGCCGGCCCAGCACCAGGAGAGGACAAAACGGGCGGGTACCTGCGGCACTGCTGCCCGGAGGTGACTCTTACACACCCCCACGTGCTCGCACACACAGGCTGCACTCACACCCTCCACACATGCTCACACACCCTCACACTCACACACTCACAACCCTCCACACGTGCTCACACACCCTCACAGGCACGCACTCACATTCACACACTCACACCCCTCCACACATGCTCACACACCGTCACATCTACACACTCACACTCACACACTCACACCCCTCCACACATGCTCACACACCCTCACACTCACACACTCACACCCTCCACACATGCTCACACACCCTCACATCTACACACTCACCCCTCCACACATGCTCACACACCCTCACACTGACACACTCACACTCACACACTCACACCCCTCCACACATGCTCACACACCCTCACACTGACACACTCACACTCACACACTCACACCCCTCCACACATGTTCACACACCGTCACATCTACACACTCACACTCACACACTCACACCCCTCCACACATGTTCACACACCCTCACATCTACACACTCACACCCCTCCACACATGCTCACACACCCTCACACTGACACACTCACACTCACACACTCACACCCCTCCACACATGCTCACACACCCTCACACTGACACACTCACACTCACACACTCACACCCCTCCACACATGTTCACACACTGTCACATCTACACACTCACACTCACACACTCACACCCCTCCACACATGTTCACACACCGTCACATCTACACACTCACACTCACACACTCACACCCCTCCACACATGTTCACACACCCTCACATCTACACACTCACACTCACATGCTCGCACACCCTCACACTCACACACTCACACCCCCTCATGCTCACACCCCCTCACAGGCACGCACTCACACACACATGCTTGCACACCCTCACACTCACATGCTTGTAAGCACATTCACACACTCACGTGTTTATACTCACACACACACAGGCATGTACACATTCACAGAGACTCACACACACACTCACAGGCACAGGCATACACATACACTCTCACACACATGCTGTACGCACACACACTCACTCTCACACAGACTCACACGGACTCAGGCCGGCACACACACGTTCCCATGCTTGCACACGCTGTGATGTCAGTAGGTCATACATCCTTATATTTTCCCGCCGGTGAAACAGGTCCCCGAGGAGCGGGGACTGAGCCAGTGAGACATTTAAAAGGGCTGGAATCGGGGCGTGGAGAGGACACGGGCAGTGCGCTCTGACAGTCAGCCTTCAGGAAGCCGGAGCCGGGAAACAGGACATTTTTAAAAGTCAGAACGCGGGGCCGCAGAGTAGCCACGGACTCGGCGATGAGAGTGTCACGGTTTGGGAGCGTCAGTGTCCCTGCCCAGCAGGACCCCAAATTCCCCCTTCTCTCCGGACCGCTGGGCGGAGCCCCGGCCCCCACCGCGCCCCCCAGAGCCGTGCGTCAGGCCGATGCCACGCTGACTGCGCCGCCGCCTCCAGCTGCTGCGGGAGGAGGGCTTCCACCGCCCCCGCCGTGACATCTCCGCTAAAACACCGCACCTGTGGGAGGCCAGGTGCCGCTTCCCCGAGAGATCGCAGCCGCCATCTGTCGGAGAAACCGCGGAAAAGGAGCGAAATGCGAGAATTTCCCACAAACCCCTGGACCCGCAGCCCGGGAGGGCCAGCCTTCGGAGTCTCCTGCTTTCCCTCTCGGGAGGGCGGGACGGTCAGGGCAGAGGCAGAGCGGGGGGACGGGATAGGGGGGAGGGACATAGAGGTGGGGGACAGTCAGGGCAGAGGCAGAGCCGGGGGCGGTGGGGACAGAAGGGAGAGCAGTCAGGGCAGAGGCAGAGCCGGGGGGCGGGGACAGAAGGGGGGACGGTCAGGGCAGAGGCAGAGCCGGGGGGCGGGGACAGAAGGGGGGACGGTCAGGGCAGAGGCAGAGCCGGGGGACATAAGAGGGGGGCGGACAGTCGGGGCAGAGCCACCCCTCACCCCAGTGCGGCCGCCAGCACACGCGCCTCCCTCCCTCCCTCCGTCCGTGTGGGTCCTGCGCCAGCTTCCTGCACATCTCTCGGCAGCTGCCGCACGCCGTGCTATTTCCATGCCAGCCGCCCCGAGCTATTTGCAGAGGAGCAGCTCAGAAAGCGCTTTGTAATTAAGGAAACAGAAATATCTTCCTCTCGGAGGCAGGTCTGGGGGTGAGAATCACACACACAACACGCAGCCCCGTCGCAGAGCACGCCGGCTGGCTGCGGTGAGCGGAGCCTCCAGGCAGCCCCACACCTCCCGGCGAGGGGTGCTCTGTGCCACGGCCCCACTGCCTCTGCTCCTCCCGGCGAGGGGGTGCTCTGTGCCACGGCCCCACTGCCTCTGCTCCTCCCGGCGAGGGGTGCTCTGTGCCACGGCCCCACTGCCTCTGCTCCTCCCGGCGAGGGGGTGCTCTGTGCCACGGCCCCACTGCCTCTGCTCCTCCCGGCGAGGGGTGCTCTGTGCCACGGCCCCACTGCCTCTGCTCCTCCCGGCGAGGGGTGCTCTGTGCCACGGCCCCACTGCCTCTGCTCCTCCCGGCGAGGGGTGCTCTGTGCCACGGCCCCACTGCCTCTCCTGTGGTGTTTGTTCTGTTCTGTTTTTAAGCAAAGGCCATATTTTTCAGGGTGGGTTCTTAAAATGTGTGTGCACGCCTATGTGTGCACGTGTGTGTGTGTGTGTGTGTGTGTGAGAGTGTGTGCGGTGTGTGTCTCTATGGTGTGTGTGGTGTGTGTGTGTGGTGTGTGGTGTGTGTGGTGTGTGTGTGTGGGGGTGTGCATGTGAGTGTGTGTGTGTGTGTATGTGTGCATGTGTGTGTGTGTGTGAGTGTGTGTGGTGTGTGTCTCTATGGTGTGTGGTGTGTGTGTGGGGGGGTGTGGGGTGTGTGTGTGTGGTGTGTGGTGTGTGTGGTGTGTGGGGGGTGGGGGGGTGAGTGTGTGTGTGTGTGTGAGTGTGTGTGTGAGTGTGAGTGTGTGTGTGTGTGTGTGTGTGTGTGTGTGTGTGGTGTGTGTCTCTATGGTGTGTGGTGTGTGTGTGGGGGGGTGTGGGGTGTGTGTGTGTGGTGTGTGGTGTGTGTGGTGTGTGGGGGGTGGGGGGGTGAGTGTGTGTGTGTGTGTGTGTGAGTGTGTGTGTGTGAGTGTGTGTGTGTGTGTGTGTGTGTGGTGTGTGGTGTGTGTGGTGTGTGAGGGGTGGGGGGGTGAGTGTGTGTGTGTGTGTGTCTGTGTGAGTGTGTCTGTGTGAGTGTGTGTGAGTGTGTATGATAAAACAACAGGGTACCAGGAACACACGGTAGCCCTGGCCTAGCAGGGCTTGAAATCGGCCTGCACTCGAGAGACAGAAGGGTCTGAGCACCAGCAGGAACGCTCGGCGCACAGTGGGACAGACTGAGTCAGTAGATACTATGGGTTATGTGATGGCGCCATGGAAGTAGCTGCCGGACGAAAAGAAACGTGAAAGACCAGTCACGGCATTAAAATAAATAAATAAATAAATGAATGCCGGCCGCTGAGGCTCGGGGTAGTGTCACCCAGGAACCAGGAGGTCAGGGTTCAGTACCCGGTCAGGGCACAGCCTGTGCTGTGGGCTCCATCCCCAGTAGGGGGCGTGCAGGAGGCAGCTGATTGAGGATGTTTCTCTCTCAAGGATGTTTCTATATCTCTTTCCCTCTCCCTTCCTCTCTCTAAAAATATCAATAGAAACATTTTTAAAGAGGCTCGGGTTCCAGTCCAATCTACCACCGGGCATTTCCCAGGAGGGCCCGTCTTTGCTCATGACCTTTCAGTAACTCTCACCCACCCTCCTCCTCAAAGCTGCCGCTGGCTGAACTCTGCTCGCCCTCCCGGAGCCACGCGACCCCAGAGGGACGGAACACAGGCTGCTGTTCGCCGCGTGTCAGCCTGGCCACAGGGAGGTTCCCGAGCCTCCGACACTGTCACACCAGCAGGCCCCTCCCACTCCCGAGGGCTCAGTAAACATCCACACAGTCTTACCGAGCACACGTCTATCACACGGTCCACACCGGTACCGTATGAGACAGTCTTACCGAGCACACGTCTATCACACGGCCCACACCGGTACCGTATGAGACAGTCTTACTGAGCACACGTCTATCACACGGCCCACACCGGTACCGTATGAGACAGTCTTACCGAGCACACGTCTATCACACGGCCCACACCGGTACCGTATGAGACAGTCTTACTGAGCACACGGCCCACACCGGTACCGTATGAGACAGTCTTACCGAGCACACGTCTAGCACACGGCCCACACCGGTACCGTATGAGACAGGCAGTGTGCGTGCGTGTCCAGCTGCGGGGAACGGCGAAGAATCCGCGGTAGACGCTCTCAGTGGGAAGTCTTTCCGCCAGACTAAACTCCTTCCTGAAATCTCAGTGACTCGGGGGATGTTTACTACATAACGCTGAGGGACAAGAAGATGATCTCAATCCTGTACAAACTAAAGCGCAAACCAGCGGGAGGAAATAACGTTTCAGGACGCGAACAGCGGTTCCATTCGGGAGATGGGGCAGAGATGGATTTTATTTCCCTCCTTTAATGACGAGTGTGTTCCAAGGTTATATTCTAAGCATTTACGAATCCCAGATCAATAAAACGTTGCTTAATGACCCTGTCCTTAAAATCCTCTGAAGTGTATTAAAACAGAAAACATTAAAATATTTCTCTGTGCAAATTTTTTTTAAAAAAATAAAAAAATAAATATAACGTTGCTTTAAACATTTCTGAGCACTTTTAACCGGCACAGCAATGACGGCTGAGAGCGGTGAGCCGGCTCTGGGCGCCGCCTCGTCCCCCCGGACAGCCCCCCCGCCCCCACCCCCGCGGCTCCACCACACGCCCCCTGCCCCCCCCCCCCCCCCCCGCCGGGCTCCGTCCCCGTACGCCAGGGCTGCTGGGCGTGCGCCGGGCCGGCACCAGGAGCAGCTTCACCAAAGGCCTGGACGTGTTCGAACGGAGGATTCCATGCGTCTGGCGTCATCCGATGACACCAGGCAGGGAGACGCCAGGACATTGCTGGGCAGTGCAGTCAGGATGACCACGGTTCTGGCGTCTTTTCGAAACGCCGGCCAGAGCGCACGAGGTGAGAATAAACAGGACCCAGAGCCAGCTCTGAGTCAGAGCGCCTGTCCCGGGCCGGACCCGGGCCGGAGGGGGCACAGCTGGGGCGGGGGCTCACTGGCGGGGGTGCGGGTGCCCACTGCCGGTGCTGGAGGCGGAGGAGGGAACCGCCCCGGGCACCCCCGCCCCGGAGTCTGTGTCTGCATCCGCCGGAGCCCAGGTCAAGGAGAAAATCGGCCATTGAAGCCTCTCCGCTGGGCGGCCTGAGGGGACGTCCTGGGACCTCCCGGAGGAGGCGAGGAGGGAGGGTCCCCGGGCGGGCAGGAAGGACATGCCGTCACGTCTGCGCAGAGCTCCCGGGGGTCCCCTCGTGTCCCGGGGAGTCCCCCCACGTCCCGGGGGTCCCCTCGTGTCCCGGGAGTCCCCCCCACGTCCCGGGAGTCCCCCCACGTCCCGGGGGTCCCCTCGTGTCCCGGGGGTCCCCCCCACGTCCCGGGGAGTCCCCTCGTGTCCCGGGGAGTCCCCCCCACGTCCCGGGAGTCCCCTCGTGTCCCGGGGAGTCCCCTCGTGTCCCGGGGAGTCCCCTCGTGTCCCGGGGGTCCCCCCACGTCCCGGGAGTCCCCTCGTGTCCCGAGGGTCCCCCCACGTCCCGGGAGTCCCCTCGTGTCCCGGGGAGTCCCCCCCACGTCCCGGGAGTCCCCTCGTGTCCCGGGGAGTCCCCCCCACGTCCCGGGGGTCCCCTCGTGTCCCGGGGAGTCCCCCCCACGTCCCGGGGAGTCCCCTCGTGTCCCGGGGAGTCCCCTCGTGTCCCGGGGAGTCCCCCCACGTCCCGGGGAGTCCCCCCACGTCCCGGGGAGTCCCCCCACGTCCCGGGGAGTCCCCTCGTGTCCCGGGGAGTCCCCTCGTGTCCCGGGGAGTCCCCCCACATCCCGGGGAGTCCCCCCACGTCCCGGGGGTCCCCTCGTGTCCCGGGGAGTCCCCCCCACGTCCCGGGGAGTCCCCCCACGTCCCGGGGAGTCCCCCCACGTCCCGGGGAGTCCCCTCGTGTCCCGGGGAGTCCCCCCCACGTCCCGGGAGTCCCCTCGTGTCCCGGGAGTCCCCTCGTGTCCCGGGGAGTCCCCCCCACGTCCCGGGAGTCCCCCCCACGTCCCGGGAGTCCCCTCGTGTCCCGGGAGTCCCCTCGTGTCCCGGGGAGTCCCCCCCACGTCCCGGGGAGTCCCCTCGTGTCCCGGAGAGTCCCCCCCACGTCCCGGGGAGTCCCCCCACGTCCCGGGGAGTCCCCCCACGTCCCGGGGAGTCCCCTCGTGTCCCGGGGAGTCCCCCCCACGTCCCGGGAGTCCCCTCGTGTCCCGGGAGTCCCCTCGTGTCCCGGGGAGTCCCCCCCACGTCCCGGGAGTCCCCTCGTGTCCCGGGAGTCCCCTCGTGTCCCGGGGAGTCCCCCCCACGTCCCGGGAGTCCCCCCCACGTCCCGGGGAGTCCCCCCACGTCCCGGGGGTCCCCTCGTGTCCCGGGGAGTCCCCCCCACGTCCCGGGAGTCCCCTCGTGTCCCGGGAGTCCCCTCGTGTCCCGGGGAGTCCCCCCCACGTCCCGGGAGTCCCCTCGTGTCCCGGGAGTCCCCTCGTGTCCCGGGGAGTCCCCCCCACGTCCCGGGAGTCCCCCCCACGTCCCGGGAGTCCCCTCGTGTCCCGGGAGTCCCCTCGTGTCCCGGGGAGTCCCCCCCACGTCCCGGGGAGTCCCCTCGTGTCCCGGAGAGTCCCCCCCACGTCCCGGGGAGTCCCCCCACGTCCCGGGGAGTCCCCCCACGTCCCGGGGAGTCCCCTCGTGTCCCGGGGAGTCCCCCCCACGTCCCGGGAGTCCCCTCGTGTCCCGGGAGTCCCCTCGTGTCCCGGGGAGTCCCCCCCACGTCCCGGGAGTCCCCTCGTGTCCCGGGAGTCCCCTCGTGTCCCGGGGAGTCCCCCCCACGTCCCGGGAGTCCCCCCCACGTCCCGGGGAGTCCCCCCACGTCCCGGGGGTCCCCTCGTGTCCCGGGGAGTCCCCCCCACGTCCCGGGAGTCCCCTCGTGTCCCGGGAGTCCCCTCGTGTCCCGGGGAGTCCCCCCCACGTCCCGGGAGTCCCCCCCACGTCCCGGGGAGTCCCCCCACGTCCCGGGGGTCCCCTCGTGTCCCGGGGAGTCCCCCCCACGTCCCGGGGAGTCCCCCCCACGTCCCGGGGTGGCACCAGGTCGCGGCGGGAAGCAGCACCAGCAGCAGCACCCTGGAATGGGGCCTGTCCTCCTCCCCAGCCCCCCCACACACACACACACCGCCCAGTCTCTCAGTCTAATCCCGGGGCCGCCCCTGGAGGCGCCTCCGTAATCGTCTCCCAGTGGCACCTGCTCGGCCCCGTGGGCCTGGCGACTCCTCCTGCGGGAGGTCCTGGCCCCTCACCCCTGCCTGCGAGGACCCCGCCGCCCGGCCCCAGCCCTGCACCCACCGCTCCTCCCCTCACCCCTGCCCCCACCGCTCCTCCCCTCACCCCTGCCCCCACCGCTCCTCCCCACACCCTTGGGGGAGCGGGGTGAGGGCCAGGCAGCCCGCTCTGTCCCCCCCGGGGGGTTCCTTCCAGCAGGACCCGCTGCAGGGGTTTTATCTGAGCCCCGCAGCCCCGCGGGCCAGGTCCGGCTCGGCCAGCTCAGCCCCTCACCCCGGCCGGACTCACGGCAGGAGCAGCCGATGGCACAGCAGAGGCTCTGCGTACGTCCTCACGCCGAGCATCCACCTTCCCCACAGCATCCAATCTGTCCCGAAGCCAGGAAACTTAAAAGAAAACGATGGGTTTTTTTCCCTGTGAATTCAACTACAGAGCTGTCAGCGTCTGTTTCTCCTCAGACGCTGTGCTCAGCCAGGAAACACTGAGTGAACACACGCGCACCCTGCCCCCAGAGGACAGCCCGCAGGAGAGACACACACGCTACACACACACACATGCTACACACGCACTACACACACATGCGCACGCTACACACCACACACTACGCACATTACACACATGCGCACGCTACACACACGCTACACACACGCTACACACACGCGCACACTACATACACACACTCACACACACTACACACACCACACACTATACACACGTGCATGCGAGCTGCGGTGGCCAGGAACGCACACGCACCGGCACGCAGAGACGGGAGCACGTGTGGGAGCAGCTCCCGGAGGGGCGTCTGGCGGTGGGAGACAGAGCCCGGTCTGTGCCCAGCCAGGCCTCCCGGCTCCGGGAGGTCCTCGGTGCCCGGCCGGCTCTGCGCTCCTGTGGGCCTTCCCCGCACGATGGCTGCTCTTCAGACGGGACGACGGGAGGTTTCCGCTCTCCACACGCCTCCAAGGCGCCGGGACGCACATGCTCCATCCCTGACGTGCAATGCCTTTGCCCTGCAGGACGATGGCGTGTGCACGGCGTTCGGCGTCCCGCACGCTCCGGTGTGAGCTGGCCGCGGAACCCTGGCTGCTGCGGCCACAGCGGCCTCCGTGGGAGGTCTCCGTGCGACTGCGGATGGTGAGCCAGGATCCCGGTCCTGTGTGGGATGCCCCAGAAAGCTCCTGTGTGGCTGTAATATTCCTTTTCCTTTTCTGCGTCTTCCTGGGCCAGTCACAGCCCTTGGTTTTCCTGGGTCAGCGATCACCAACAGTGACTGTGTGGGAGCCGGCTGCGTCTGCTCTCCTGACGAAGGTGAATCCTTCGGGAATTTGGAAGGAGTCTGTATTTTGGCTGTGGTACCAGTGTGATAAAATTCTCATTTTGCCCTGGACCCCTGGCTGCCTGCGAGGATGTGTGACATCTAACGTGTTTCCTGAAGCCAAGCCCTCTCCTGGCACCGTCCCCCAGGAGCGTCCATCAGAGAAAACCCCCTGAATCAGCACCACGTTACCAGGCTCGCAGTCAGGGGCGGGTCCCTCTCCTCCCCAGGAGCACAGGCCAGGCTGCTGAGCATGCCGTCCACCCACCCTGTAACCGGCCAGAGCCGGCCCTGCGGCAGCCTCCCGCGCGCACCGGCACCGGCGTGGGTTCAGGAGGAGGTCCAAAATTATGTATATTTTGTCCAATTCATATACACACACACACACACACATATGCACATACATACACACATGCATGTACGTATACATATATGTATGCGTATACATTTATACCCATGTGCACATACATACACGTACGTGTGTGTATACATATGTGTATATATGCACTTATATACATACACATGCATGTGTGTGTACATGTATACGCCTGCCTGTACATATATACACACGCACACACATATATCAGTGCCATGTGCCCTGGCAGGATGAACTCTCGCCCCTGAGCCACACCGGCTGCGTGTGCCCAATGCGTGTTAACGGAAACGCTGTGAGGAGCCTGTGTGGGTGACCCCACCTGGTGGAGGGAGGCCCCCCTTTCCCTGCTGGACAAGGTGCCTCCGGGGGGACACGGGCACGTGGTATCCACGCCGCCGTGCTCACCGCACTGGGCAGTACCCGGGCTCAGCCAGCCACGCGGGCCCTGCGAGATGTAGGAGCCGTCCCGTGGGCAGCCGGTCCGTCTGGGTGTGTCGCAGGCTCCTCCTCCCCCGTGCAAAGTCCTTTAGACGCGCGAACAGCCAGCCCCCTCGGGGCTCTGCAGGCCCGGCCACAGCGCCCCCTTCGGGAGGCGGCACAAGCAGCACTCACAAACAACTGGGCCTGAACTTGTTCCCCGTCCTCTTTCTCCCTTTCTGCTTTTCCTCTGGTTTTTACTCCCTCTTCCCGCTCAGAGGCGCTCCTTTTTAGGAGGCTGGGAACGGGCAGGCGGTCGGGGTCTGGGCCGCGGCGGCGCGGGCTGGGGTCAGAGTGGTGCCCAGGCGCAGCCCTGGGCGTCGCGGGAGACCTCACACCCGGAGGAGGCCCGCTCGGCCGCGCCGGGGCCTGGCTCCATGCAGTCTGGCCGCCATCTGGGCCGGAGACCGGAGGCGCGGGGCCGGCCGGCGACACCTTTGTGCTCCGCGCGGCGAATCGAAAAGCAAAACAGACATGGAGGGTGTGTTTATATAACTGTCTCCGCGGTGCTCTCTGGGCTCCATCTGCTGCACGCCATCGGGCTCGGCGTTTGCCAATAAAGTAAAGGAGGAGCGGGGAGCGGGTGGCGTGGGAGGGCTGTGTGCAGGCCCGAGGCAGCGCCGGCCGGGGACGATCGTGAGCCGGAGCCGAGGAGGCGGCAGAGCCGGAGCCGGGTCCCCTGATCTCAGCCTCCGCGCTTTAGGCACACGTCCTCAGCGTGTGCCCGACCGCTCCACAGACAGGGCCTGGCTCCCCGCCCAGCTGCACGGCCGGGCGCGGGCGCGGGGGAGGAGGAGCCTGCGACACACCCGGTGCTGTGACCCTCCTCTCTCTCCCCCTGGACACGCGGGAGGGGCACCAGGGACCCCAAGCTCCTCCCCTTCCTTCCCTCCCGCCGGGCTGTGCCCGCTGCTCAGGAGGGGCCTGCCGGGGGCACCGCCCTGTTATGGGGCTGAGGGGACCGACCATGACAAGAACGGGCGCAGTCCCTGTCAGTGCCCGCCCCCCCCCCCCCCGCCCCCGGGAGCCCCGAGCCTCACCCTGCACCCAGTCTGTAAGCGGAGACTGGTCACAGCCGGGCACCTGTGCTCGGACTAACGCACACGGGAGCCCGGCCGGCTGGCTCAGGGCTGAGCATCGCCCTGTGAACCAGGAGCTCAGGGTTCGATTCCCGGTCAGGGCACAGGCCCGGGCTGTGGGCTCCATCCCCAGTGCGGGGCGGGCAGGAGGCAGCCGACCCATGCTTCTCTCTCATCACGGATGCTTCTCTCTCTCGCCCTCTCCCTTCCTCCCTGACATCAGTAGAAACATACTTTAAAAAGGCACGGGGACGGAGGCCTGTGCTCACAGAGGCCGTTCCACACCCTGTGCGGCCCGCTCCCCCAGAAGGAAGAGGTTCAGGTGGCGGGGCCCGTTCTCCGGGGAGAGCTCCGTGGCTGCAGAGCGGGTGGGTCCCTGCTGCCCTGCAGCACCCGCACCCCCTTCCCCAAAGCCCAGCAGGTGTGGGCACCCCAGACACGAGGGGGGCGAGAGGCTGTCTCCCTCCACCTCCACGTCCCGGTGCGCGGCCCGGGCCGGAACCTCACGCCGCTGCCCCGTCTCTCCGCATCACACCCCCACACCCCCCGTCTGCCCCGCCCCCGCCCAGCCCCCCGCCCGCCCCCGGCCCGGCTCCCCTCCCCACGCCCCCGGGGAGGCGCGCTCGCCTGAAGAGCAGCCGTGGCTGCGGGAGCCAGGCAGCCGATCCCGTGCGCTCTCCCCTCAAAGCGGCCGAGCCGGCTGCCAGCAGCTGTGACTTCCCTCCCCGCCTGGCAGAGGCCGCCTGCAGCTGGGCCAGCACCGCGCTCCGGGCAACGGGACGTGCACGCCCTGCAGCAATGTCGGCCGTCGCCTCCTCACGGCCTCACCCCTGCTCGCAGGACCTCACCCCTGTGCACGGCCTCACCCCTGTTCACACGGCCTCACCCCTGCTCACGGCCTCACCCTGTGCACGGCCTCACCCCTGCTCACGGCCTCACCCTGTGCATGGCCTCACTCCTGCTCACTAGGGTTCAGGCAGCGCTGACCCGTGCGGTCAGTCCAGCAGGAGCTGCTGCTGAGGAAGGTGAGCTTGGACCCTCCACCCACAGGGGCACTCGGACGCCTGCCACCATACACCTCTCTTGTGACCGTGATTGGAAGAAATGATTCTTTTTTAAAAAAACACGTTTTTAAATACATTCTTACTGCTTTCAGAGAGGAAAGGAGAGAGAGAGAAACATCAGTGATGAGAGAGACTCATGGATCAGCTGCCTCCTGCACACCCCACACTGGGGATCAAGCCCGCCACCCAGGCAGGTGCGCTGACCGGGAATCGAACCCTGACCTCCTGGTTCACAGGCCGATGCTCAGCCCCGAGCCGCGCGGCCGGGCTGAAAGAAATGGTTCTTGTTTTTCAGCTCAAACTTGGCTTCTCGGTCTGTGCCAGCTCGGACGGAGCCTCTATCGGCGGGACATTGATTGTTATGATTGGCAGGCTGGCGCTGGGAGCTATAAATACCCGTCAGCTGTCGGGGAAGGGGGCAGCCTGCGCGGTGCCGGGCCGATGCAGGAGGACGGTCCTCACGCCCGCTCTGCCAGCCGCGTCTGCCTCCCGCGGCCCTGCCGCCGCCGCCGCCGCCGCCGCCGAGAGCCGGGCCTGGTCCCCGCAGCCTCGGCCGGGGAGGGACTGCGCTCTCCACGAGGCCACCGCCGCCAGGGACCACGGACATCACGGCCCCTCCCACCCGGCCCTCTGCGGCTCCAGGGCCGGGGCGGGGGGGGGGGGGGGGGGGAAGCCGGCGTTTATCCGGCCTCCGCCAGCCCCCCCCACCCCCGGCCTCCGCCAGGGCCCACCGGCCTCCGCCAGGCCCCCCGGCACCGTTCACTGTCTCCAGGAGACTTGGATTCCTTTTTCCCAAAAAATAAAGAGGGAGGAAGGGCTGGCCGGGAAGTTACCAAAGTTACGTTTTAATCTCGTTCTAAACGTGCTCCTCAGAGTCGAGCCCTGGGGTTGAACACCCTGTGTGTGTGGGAACATCACTCCTCGGTCTCATGCCGGGACCGCCGCCCCCCACTCGCCGAGGGAGGCCATTTCTCTGCGAAGCCGGCCTCCTGCCGCGGGTCTGAGCTGCTTTCCTCCGGGGCCTCCCCGCCCGTCTGCTGGCCGCCCCTCAGCCGTCTCAGCTGCCGGAGCTGCGGAAACACCCTGGTCTCTGTGACGTGATTTCTGATTCAGACTCAGGCTCCTTTCTCGGTGGGAATCCCTCTGGAATCCCGCCCCCTCGGCCCCCTCGGCCCCCTCGGCCCCCCTCGGCCGCCCCAAGTTCAGCCCAGACCTGAGCTGCGTGGGGACCGGAGGAGCTGCCAGGACTCCCGGTGGGGGCACGGCCTCGGGAGGGCTCGCTGCTCCGAGGAGGTGACCCTTTGGAGGTTCCATGGGCTCCGGACCCAATTCTACAAAGTTCCTGCGGGACCTTGGTCCTAACACACACGGGGCCTGCGAGGACCCGAGTCTCTCTCTCCAGCGCAGACTGCGTGTGGCCCCGTGCTCAGCACTTCATCAGCCAACGGCAGCACTGAGTGTCCTGCTCGCCGGGCCCTCTGTCCGTGCCCCTTCCAAACCCACTGCGCGCCCGCTGGAGTGAGGACCCTCCGCCTGGGCACCCATTCTCCCCAGCCGCCGGGTGGAGCCGCTGAAAAACGGTTAAGATGCCCTGGCCAGTGTGCTCCGTGGTTGAACGCTGACCTCTGAACCAGGAGGTCAGGTCCTATTCCCAGTCAGGGCTCAGGCCGGGCTGTGAGCTGGATCCCCAGGGTGGGGCGTGCAGGCGGCAGCTGATCAATGATTCTCATCATTGATGTCTGTATCTCTCTCTCCCTCTCCCTTCCTCTCTGAAGTCAATAAAAATATATTTAAAGGTAAATGAATTAAATAAAGACGGTTAAGGAGCAGAAAGCCTCGTCTTGCACACGTGTGCGTACGGAGACAGCACTGCCAACTCCGTCTGCTTCTGGACGAGAGGGGAGGTGGCCCTGTGGCCAGGTCCCCGGGCGTTTTTCTGGGTAACTGATCTAACCCGGGGTGGGGAGCCTTTTTCCTGCCCAGGGCCCTGCGGGTATTTATGACATCATCTGCGGCCATACAAAACATCCACTTAAAAGCCAGCCTGCTGCAGCGGATCCGACATTGATTGACTCACTCCAATGCCTCGTCAGGGCCAGACCAAATCATTCCCCAGGCCTCCCCGGCCCCGGCCGGCGTCCCCCAGGCCGGCTCCCGGAGGCAGATCCTGGTCCCTGAGGATCCCAGCAAATGAGCTCTGACTCCGCAGGCAACGCTCCACCTCAGGGAGCCATCACCTCACACCCCACCTCCGGCCTGTGTGTGTGTGTGTGTGTGTGTCTGTGTGTCTGTGTGCGGTGTTTGCTTTCCATCCTTGGAAAGTGGACTCCACACACAGTGCCTGATGAAATAGATTCCAAATATGTCCCTGTGGGACGGGTCCCAGTCCCTGCTCAGTCCCCGGTGGGGGGCGTGCAAGAGGCAGCCAATCAATGATTCTCATCATGAATGTTTCTCTCTCTCTCCCCCTTGCTCTCTGAAATCAATAAAAATATATATTTTTTAATTGTTAACTCTTCCTCCAATTTTAAAGTATGTTACTTGTGAATACATCATTTTCTATAAGAAACTATGGAGAACGCTTCCAAAGGAGTTTTGTTTTTCATGAGCCAGTAAACAGTGGGAATTCTGGAGTGCGGGTCCAATGTGCCCACACAGCTGTGTGTGGGGGGGTGCCAGGGGCGGGGGGAATGAGGGGTGCGGGCACCCTGGGGCCTCCCACAGGCGCTGTGCCCTCCATCGGAGCTGCTCTGTCGTGTGTGCACCTTCCAGTGCCAGCTGCACGCTCACCTCACAATCAGAATCTTCACATGCGTGTTCAGTCGTGTTTGTGTGCTTTGATTTCAGAGAGGCAGGGCGAGGGAGAGACAGAAACATCAATGATGAGGAAGAATCATGGATGTCTGCCTCCTGCACGCCCCCCACCGGGGACTGAGCCTGCAGCCGGGCCGGGGAGACCCGGAGGGACCCGCCCCAGCGGCATGGAGAGCCGCCCGCCGTCACTGGCTGCGGCCTGGACATCTCGTCCCAAGGAAGCGCCAAGAATCACTCATCTCACACCTCCCCGTTCGCCTGAAATGGTGGAATCTCGTTGTTGTTGTTCCTCGATGGACGACCCCACCCATGGGAAGGGGAGCCAGCACTGCCGCCCTCCTGGGTGATTTACCCGCCCACAGCGCCCGGGCCTGGGTGGCCGTGGCAGGACCAGGCTGGCAGACCTCCCCCCGAGCCACCGCCCTCAGCAGAGCCGCCAGGTGCGGGCTGCCTGCAGGGGCGGCGGCGGGCGAGCCTCAGGCCGGTCCCGGTGGCTCGCACAGGCCGTGCGCTGTGCCTGCAGGTCTCCAACCACAAGCAGCGCCCACGGCCGGTCCCTGCGCTCCCAGCGGGCCAGCCCCGGCTCCCGGCTCTGAGCCGAGACTCCGGACTCTCAACAGGAACCATAAAGGGTGGAAGGGGATGGGGGTTTGAAATGCTATTGTTTTACACCGACCACTCTTCATTTTCTCCACTGCGGCTGGTTTTTTACATATATTCTTATTGATTTCGGAGAGAAAGGGAGAGAGAGAAACATCAATGATGAGAAAGAATCACAGATCAGCTGCCTCCTGCACGCCCCGCACTTGGGATGGAGACCACAACCCGGGCCTGTGCCCTGACCTCCTGGTTCATAGGTCAAAGGTCAACCACTGACCTGGGGATTTTTTTTTTTTTTTTTTTTTTTTAAATAACTAAGCCTGGATTGTCTCACAGTTCCTCTCAAATCCAAGGGCTCTTTTCCCCGGTTGCTTCCCCACCTTCTCCCCTTTACCCAGCGGGCCCACAAACGGGCTCGCTTCCTTCTCGTCACGGCTGCGTGTTTAAACCTGAGCACAGGGCGCCCCTGGGGGGTGGAGTTAGGGGTGCAGGACTGCAGAGCAGGGAGACGGCCTGGTATCCAGGGGGAGTCTCTCCCGGGGGAGCAGTCCTGCTCCTTCTCCCTCCCTTCCCAGCGAGAGGCACGTCCGATGCCAACCCCTCCGCTCTCCGCCGAGCGTCCGGGGCCCGTGGCCGCACGCCCGGAGGAGAGGCTGGTGTGGGAGGTGAGGCACACGCATGCCGCTCTGCACTCACAGGAGGACACGCAGCGAGCCCCCGGCCTTGGCTTTGCAGGACAGGGCGCTCTTCCCAGACCCGCCTTGCTCTGCGTCCCCTCCGCTGCCGCCCCTCGCCCAGCTGGTATCACACGGGCGCTCCGCTTCCCGGGCCGGAAAGAGCGGAAGAGCTGGAGCCGAGAGAAGGGGGGCGTCTGCGGGTCCCGCACAGCCCCCTCTCCAGGCTGTTCCGTCAGCACGGCTGGAGGACGGAAGAGACGGGCAAGTGGACAGGAACGCGTGAGGAGTTAAAAAGAATTAGATGGACTTGAAGCTCTATTGTGAACGTGCAGAATCCTCCCCAAGCATCTCTTACAAAAAGAGTTATTTTCGGGTCATTGTGAAGAAGAATATTGCGCTTTTTCTTTTTCTTTTTTCTTCCTGTATCCAAGGGTTGCCACAAACACAGCTTCTGCTCGGGGCAGAAGGGGGGTGGGTCAATAAGGCTGGCTCTGTTCTCGGGGGAGAAGGCAGCTCCCTATTTGGATGTGAAAGGCTTGTCAGGACACTGATATTTACTTTTCATAGCATTAAAGGTTATGGTTTATGCTGTTTAATTGTTCATTGAGATCTCAACACCCAACCGGCCTCCGTGCCAAGTATCTTTGTCATGTGAGCGTGTCCCACTGGCTGCTTATAATAGGTTTTCCCGTGGGACCCGGCCTGCTGGCAGGGCTTCGTCATGATATTATAACAATAATTAGCATTTAGCATGTGCTGGGGAGCCAGCCTTTGATCCATATTTCTCACAAAATATAATAACAATGCTCTTTCACACAGCACCCTCCGGGCCGCTGGCAGCACCCTATTATAGCCTGAGAAGGTGGCATTCTGTCCCGAAGCCCTGCCCACACCGGGCCCTGAGCAGCGGGTGTCCTCCCCGGGGCAGAAGGGGTGGGAGGAGAGGTCAGGGAGCTGCCAGCCTGCGGGCGAGGGGCCCAGCGGGAGTGAAGCCCGCCCCGTCTTCTTGTTCAGCCACCCAAAGCTTCCCTGCACCCATTTTTATTTTTATAAAGTACATTTTTGTGGATTTCAGAGGGGCAGGGAGAGGCAGAGGGAGATAGAAATATCAGCGATGAGAGGGAATCATGGATCAGCTGCCTCCTGCACGCCCCACACTGGGGATCGAGCCTGCAACCCAGGCCTGTGCCCTGACATGGAATCGAACCATGACCTCCTGGTTCCTAGGTCGACGCCCTCCACGTCTCCTGAAATGAGTCCTGAAACAGATTTCTGATTCGACTGTGAGAAGCCTGAGCCGCAGATGCCACCGATGTCTGCTCTGTGCCCGCGCCAGGTCTCCACTGAGCCCGTTAGTGCTAAGGCGGGGGGGGGGGTGGGGCCCTCAATTTGCTCTGCCAAGGGCCATTTGGGTATTTATAACAATTATGCTCAGTGGTTAGAGCAGTGGTCGGCAAACTCATTAGTCAACAGCCAAATATCAACAGGACGATGATTGAAATTCCTTTTAAATTTTTAAAAATTAAACTTCTCCTAACGCCACTGCTGGTTTGGGCCCGATCCCCACGGGGATGTAGTAGTGCACGAAGCAGCAGGAGGCGGGGTGGGGTGGGGGCGTGGAGTCCAAGCCCAGGCCAGGCACAGCACCACTCCCGCCCATCCTAGCTCCTCTGCGCCTGCTGACACTCGGTAGTGCTGCCACGGAGGTGGGTGAGCCCGGCGTCTGGCACCCATCGGTCAGCTGAGCGGCGCTCCCGCTGTTGGAGCGCACTGGCCACCAGGGCGCAGCTCCTGCACTGAGCGCCTGCCCCCAGTGGTCAGTGCGCATCATAGCGACCGGTCGGCTGGTCTTTTGGTGGTTCGGCCATTCAGTCGCTTAGGCGTTTACATAGAGAGATGATAGAATTCGCGTGCTATAAATGCACGTGGCTCTGAAAGAAGCTCTGATTTATGTGTTGGGTTTTGAGTCGCACCTGCGGCTGCCTTGGCAGGGCCAGACCCGGCGATCCCGAGGGCCTGGCACACAAAGGCGTTGAGGTGCCAGGATCCCGTACTCCACGGAAAGGTCAATGCGATTCAAGGCGCTGCTATTGATCATCTGCCGCGTGCAGGGAGATTCTAAAAACAGACACCTGGGCGGGCGGAGGGAAGCTGGGAGTTGTCAGAAGAGGAAGAGCAGGGAAATGTCGATGAAAACACTCCCCCCGCCAGCCTGTGGGTCCGCTGCAGATCTCGGGCGCAGATCTCGGGCCGCCTGCTTCTCTGAGAGACGGGAGGGGGGTCCACGGCCCGCGAGGGGCTCCCACTGGCCCGTGGTTCTCGGCACCTGCGCCCCCTGTGGCCCGAGGTTCCTGCAGACACGCTGGGCCGGGCTGACAGAGGCCGAGGGACCAGCGGGGACACGCTGCCCGGCTCCTCTCAGGCCGGTCCCACATGTGCCACTAACGCCCGGGGAGGGTGACTGGGTGTGTAAGGCGCGAGCCAAGTGTCCATCCAACCGCTTCCTGCAGAATTCCTTCCGGCCGGAACTAGTCACTGCCCCCACAGGGCCACGCTCACAGACGCTTCCCGAACTTGACGTCACGGGGACCCATGGGCGTGCGAGGGGCTGGTGGCTTGTCACCGCACGCTCCCCCTCCCCTCGGCGCCCCCGCCCCCGCCCCTCGGCGCCCCTGCACCCGCCCTCTCGCCCTGCAGCACCGGCGGGAGGGAGCGCGATTGTTCGGGGAAGATCGAAAACACCCCTCGCGCCGCGTGCCAGAGGATTTGCATTTTTGGAAGAGGCTCTAATTTCTTTTTCAGGCTCGGAGCGAGGAGCTTTTAGAAAAGCTAAAAATATCTGCTCACGAAGGAGGAGGAGGAACGGCCTGGCGTTCCCCTCTTTCTGCGCAAAAGGCTCGGAGCACCAGGGGGTGCGGCGTCAGCTGTCGGTTCTCAACTCTGAGCACAGGGCGGAGAGGGTCCTGCAGGGGGACCCAGAGCCACGGGCACACAACGGGGGGTGCGAGAAGTCAAAGCGCACTGTGGACGCGCAGAGGCGGCGGCTGGGAGTGGCCTGTGGGGTTAAGTCAACGTAAACTCCTCCTTTCACAGCTGAGAGAACTAAGGTGCAAACACACGGAATGGCCTGCATGCCGCCACACCGGGGAGCCACGCAGCCACACGGCCGAGCCACGGCAGCCGTGAGCAGGGAGGACCGGCCGCAGCCCCCGACTGCCACACCTTGCCCGGGATCATTGCCCACATCACATGCTTATACCTGCAACCCCCAAAGTGTTCTTGTGGGTCTGGTCCAACCCCTGCCTACGGGGTGCCAGTCCCACTCAGGGAGGGGGAGCCTGGCCAGGGAGCCCAGCCAGGATTCCATGGATGTGCCGCCAACGGAAGGGTGTGTCCCCCAATATCCGTATGTTGAAGCCTAACCCCAAAGTTGATGGTATCTGGAGATGGGGCCTTATTGAGGTCAGAGAGTCAGGAGGTCAGGAGGGTGGGGCCCCCATGGTAGGATTAGTGTCCCTCCTAGAGACCCCGCCGAACCCCTTCGCCTCTTCTGCCGGGAGAAGAGCGAGGAGCAGCGCCCACGACCCAGAGGCGGCCCCACCCGCACAGGTGCAGGCGCCTCCATTCGGCCTCCCGGGGCCCACGTGTTCTCTTACAGCCGCCGAGCTGGCAGAGACACCCCCCCTTCCCCCCCCCCCCCGCTCGCCCTGCGCGAGGCACCGTCTTCGGCCGCTGCCCTCGAGCCCGTCTCTCCCCGCCCACCCTCAGAGCCGCGACGGCGCCACCTTCCCTGGGCACGGCGCCCGCCACGTCACCACACAGGGACCGGAGGCCGCCCCTCCCGGTCCTGACACACGGACGCTGCTGTGGCCGCTGCCCTGGGCCGGGGGGCCGCCTCCCTCTGCCCGGCCGCGTGGCTCTGGTGACACCGTCCGTGTGACACCCTCCCTCAGTGACGCCCTCCCTCAGTGATGCCCTCCCTCAGTGACACCCTCCCTCAGTGACACCCTCCCTCAGTGACACCCTCCCTCAGTGACACCCTCCCTCAGTGACGCCCTCCCTCAGTGACACCCTCCCTCAGTGACACCCTCCCTCAGTGACGCCCTCACCCGGTGTGACACCCTCCCTCAGTGACACCCTCCCTCAGTGACACCCTCCCTCAGTGACACCCTCCCTCAGTGACGCCCTCACCCGGTGTGACACCCTCCCTCAGTGACGCCCTCCCTCAGTGACACCCTCCCTCAGTGACGCCCTCACTGTGTGCACGGACGCTGCTGCGAGGAGAGCCCCTGGGTGACTGAGGTTCCGGGCCTTTACACGCCCGCGGGCCGGACGCCCCTGCTCCCGGGCGGGGATCGGCAGGGCTGGTCAGCCATGGCAGCGCCCCCAGCTGCCCTCCAACGCCCCGCCCCCTCCGGGCGCAGAGCTCCCAGGTCACCGTGCCCAGCTGAAGGGCAGCGCCCCCAGGGTCTCCCCATGGACCCCCGCCCCCGGGACGGCAGGGGGACTGTGCGGGTGGGGGCCCCAAAGGCTGCTGCCAAAAGCAGAAGGGAGGGGCGGGCCTCAGCTCTTCCTCTTTTCTTTCCCCTGGGATACGGACGTGGTAGCCACAGCGCCCGCAGCGCCGTGACCTGGAGGTGACCCGGAGGAGCCGTGAGGTTGCAGTGAGCGGGGCCGCTGGGACGGGAGACGGGAGGTGCCCAGCACTCGGTGAGGTTCCGTCCATCAGGGCGTTCTCAGCTGTGTCCCCGCAACAGCAGGAACCGGCCATCAGAGCGGGTTCTGGAAGAGACCCCGCCCCATCCAATAAAACCCACGGAGCAGCCCGAGCCTGGCCGGAGCCTGGGACCCCGCCCCACCCAGATCAGCAGAGCCTCAGCCCAGCCACAGCCCATGTGCGCGCCCACACACACACACACACACACACACACACACGTGTGTCAGGGCGGAGATGTCAGGTGTTGGTCACTCAGCACCAGCAGCCGGGGGCAGACCAATGCGCGGGCAGAGCCACGGAACGGCGTGTCCCGTGTCCTCGTGGCCGTGGACGCCCGGACAGCCTGAGGCCGCTCTGCAGTGAGGCCCCTGAGGCTGGGAGGGCCGGGGGCACCCGCCAGGCCGCCTCCCTCCTACGTGACCCAGACAATGTCAGCACCCGTGCTCCCGGCTCCCAGGTCCCTCCGCGTCCTGTCCGTGTGACTCCTAATCTGGACATTAACTTTATCTCTCAGCCTGGGGACGTCACGGCTGCTTTCTCTGGTCCAGTGTCAGGGGCGAACTGCAGAGGAAAGAGGAAATGGAGTTCCAGCCGGTTGCTGGGTGGTCAGAGCATCGGCCCACAGCGGACTGTGGGCCAGGGTTCGATTCCAGCCAAGGGCACGTGTTTTAGTTGCTTAATCCCCAGCCCAGGTCAGGGCTCCTGTGGGAGGCAATACAGCATTGTGTCTCATGTCTACCTCTCTCCCCCTCTTTCTCTCTTCCTCTCTCTCTGTCTTTATCTCTCTCCCTCTCTCTCTTTATCTCTCTCCCTCTCTCTCTTTATCTCTCTCCCTTTCTCTCTCTCTGTGTGTGTGTGTGTGTGTGTGTGTGTCTTTCCTCTGCCTCCCTCCCTTCCACTCTCTCTAAAGATTGATGAAAACACCCTCGGTGAGGATTAGCAGAGAGAAGAAACCAGAAAGATGACGGAGCCCCCGCCGCCCACAGAGGCCGGATCGATGCGGTGGGACTTTTCTCCGAGGCCAACAAACAGGAAAGGCGTCTGGTTTTGAGAAATCCACCGGCTTCCTCGCTGCAGCCGTAGCCGGGTTTGCATCGAAGGAAACAAAAATAGCTCCGGCCCCGAAGGCAGATGGAGCGCTTCTGCCCTCAGCGCCGGCCGCTCGGCTCACTGCGGACCCGGCGGTCTGTGTCCCCCTCACAGGACGCGAAGGAGAGCAGGTCCCCGCGGGGCAGCCACAGAGCCGGGGGCGTGTGAGACCTTTCGCAACTGCTGCCGCCGCGGCCTGTGGTGCAGAAACAGCTGGGCGGGAAGCGGGCGAGCTGACGGGCTGCTCCCACCGCCCCGCCCCCGCCCCGCATCGCCGCAGCTGACCACCGGGAGACGCCACAGGACAGGAACGGGGACAGCAGCTCCTGTCCCAGCACCCACCTACACCCCCCAGCACCCTCCAGCACCCAGCCCAGGCCAGGGCTCCTGTCCCATCCACCCCCCAGCACCCTCCAGCACCCTCCAGCACCCCAGCACCCAGGCCAGGGCTGGGCTGAGGCTCTGCTCCATGGCTGCCGCCCGTTGCTGATCAGCTAATGACCTAACTTGTTAGACACACGGCTGGGGGGCAGGACAGACACAGCTCTGGGGGGGCTTCAGGAACCCCGGTGCCTGCACACACGTCGCGTTCCGTGACCAGTTCAGCAGCAGGTCAGGCGGGTGAGGGAAGAGCCTGAGAGAGGCAGTAAAGACAGGCGAATCCCGCACCGACAGGGATGTGAGGGAGTCGCCTTGTCCCCCCCATCACACACGCACACACGTGCACCCACTCATGCCTGCCGAGGTCTGTGCCGCCCCACCCTCCTCCAGCCGCTGTGTGACTAGCAGGTGCTCACGCTCACTCCCTGGTCCCCAGCCGTTCCCACCTCCACCCCTACCACCCCCACCCCCACCCCACCCGCTCCCCTACCACCCCCACCCTACCCCCCCACCCCCCCACCCCCTACCACTCCCACCCTCCACCCCTACCACCCACCCCACCCCCATCCCCCCACCCCCACCCCACCCGCTCCCCTACCACCCCCACCCCCACCCCACCCGCTCCCCTACCACCCCCACCCCCACCCCACCCGCTCCCCTACCACCCCCACCCCCCACCCCACCCCCCCACCCCCTACCACTCCCACCCCCCACCCCTAACACCCACCCCACCCCCACCCCTAATACCCACCCCACCCCCACCCACCCCCACTCCCCCCACCCCCACCCCACCCGCTCCCCTACCACCCCCACCCCCATCCCCCCACCCCGCTCCCCTACCACTCCCACCCCCCCACCCCTACCACCCACCCCACCCCCACCCCCACCCCCACCCCACCCGCTCCCCTACCACCCCCACCCCCACCCCACCCGCTCCCCTACCACCCCCACCCCCACCCCACCCGCTCCCCTACCACCCCCACCCCCACCCCACCCGCTCCCCTACCACTCCCACCCTACCCCCCCACCCCCCTACTCCCCTCCCCCCCCACCCCCCACCCCCCTACCCCCCTCCCCCCCCACCCCCCCACCCCCCTACCACTCCCACCCCCCCACCCCTACCACCCACCCCACCCCCACCCCCAGCCCCACCCCACCCTGCTCCCCTACCACCCCCAACCCCACCCACCCCCCTGCCACTCCCACCCCTCCACCCCTACCACCCACCCCACCCCCACCCTCCCAGCCCCCACCCCCAGCCCCACCCCCAGCCCCACCCCACCCCACCCCGCTCCCCTACCTCTCCCACCCTACCCCCCCACCCCCACCCCGCTCCCCGGCGGGCAGAGGCCCCTCTCACCGGGGACACACACACACACACACACACGCACACACACACACCCGTCTGTTGCTTCACTGGCTTCTCCTCTTGACAAAGGTCCGCAGTGGGAGCGCAGGGCGTTGCTCTATGTTTTGAAATCGGAAACGATATTTTGAAAATTTCAGAGCCAGAACCCGGCCCGCGTAGAGCGACTTCCTGAAAGCGGCCCTGAGCTGCTCGGGGCTGGCGTCGGCCTGGCTCGTCACGTGACCCGGGGCTGGAGACGTGGACGCCGGCCTGTGCCTGGATGACACACGTGACGTATACATGCAGGCATGACCTGTGGGACACAGGCCGCTCGGACACGGAGCGGTGTGAGCAGGTTGGGTTTCTGAATTCCGTCCTCGCCGGGAGCCTGAGCCCCCGGGCGGGTGATGAGGGCGCGGCCGGCTCTCCTCCCTCCTCGTCGCTGTGACGGGCAGGTGCCCACGGCCAGCCCTGCCCCGGCCCCGCCCCCGTGCCAGGCTGCCGACCACAACCTGCCCCCGCTGCTCCAGACCCTCCGGGCTGTGCGTTGAGGCCGTGGCTCAGACCGAGGAGGGAGAGGGCGCTCACACGGGGGACATGTGCTGACATGGATGTCATTTCACCAGAACGTCCAGGACAGGCGTCTCCCTGGAGACCGTCCCTCCGGAGGCGAGCGGCTCCCACGGAGCCCCATCCATGTCCTGTCAGACGGCCGGGCCGGTGCTGCCGGGCAGGGGGCGGGCCGGGGCTGGGGGAGCCGGGTGACGTCTGCACCAAAGGGGAGAGGAGAGTGAGGCAGAGCGATCTGTCCTGTCCTGTCGTCAACAAGCCATTGACTCAGGATTGTGGGACTCGAATTAACTTTGTGGAATGAGAAGAAAGAAAACAGAAAAGCTGGACTCTCAAATCAACGCCTGACAAGCATTTTGTGAACACCTCCAAGCCTAGGGAGAGACTAAATCGGGCCGAGAATTCAAATTGAAAAATAAAATAAAAACTTTTAAAAATCGGCCTCATTTCCTAACACGGGTCCCCGGGCCCCTCACCGCTATCAGCGTTTTCATTTCCACGCGTCATCCTTTCTTTCTCTGATTCACAGCCCGGCCCACTTCCTGCCCACACGCTGGTATCTGCATCTCCTCAGGCTCACGTCGCACACGGGCAACTTCTGTGAGTGCCCGCCGCTGCCCCCGCCGCCGGCCGGGCCCTCTGCCCTGCAGGGCGGCTGGAGCACTGCCCTCCCGCAGGCGGCAGGGGGCCTCGCGGGGCACGGGGATTCGGGTCTGGACGAGGCGGGAAGGGCCCGGCCTGTGTGGAGCTCGCCTTCTAGTTGAGAGAAGACAGATAACCATCACGGAAACAAAATGAAGATACTGCAGCCAGAGCTGAGCCCTGCAGAGGCCGGCGCGGGCCTGGCTCAGGCTTGAAGCGCGTCAGAAAGATCTGCAAGAACCATAGTGGTGGTGAGAAGAGGAGGCTCGGTGACGCTTTGGGGCCAGAACTTTCTAGAAGGAATTCACAATACACAAACTTTGGGAGCAAGAGTAAACATGGAGTGGGTTTCTGGGAGCTGTGCAGCGAGGAGAGAGAGCGTCCTGTCGCTGCCCTGGGGCCGCCAGGCCCCTGTGCCCACTGCCTCTGCCTTCATCCCGCCAGGCCGCTGCACAGTGTCTGACCCACCCCCGCGTGGCCAGGGCGTGGACGGTGGGAGCCAGCGGGAGTGCACCTGCACATGGTGGGGAGGGGAGAGGGGGGCCCAGACCATCCATGGGAACTAGTGACGCAACAGGAAACTGGCTCCCCCCCCAAAAAAAATTTAAAAATAAATAAAAAAGCCGTGGCCCGCAGTGTCTGCCCGTCCCCGTGGTGTCAGCGCCGTGTCTGCTCCGAAGGAGGCCGTTCACTGCACAGGGACCTCCAGGAACCGGGTGGCTGATTCTTGAAAGTTCAAGGTGCCTCTCTCTGCGCTGGCCGGGCGCCGCCAGGAAGCAGGATCACAGAGGGCCACGAACGTCACGCCCCCGGCCCCCACACGCTGACTCGGCTCTCGAGAACCAGCCCGATCAGACGGCGCCCTGTGCAGCGATAAGCATGCTCCCCCGGAAGCCCGGCTGGGCTGATGGTATCTCCGGGGGTGGGGCCGAGGGCGAGAGGCAGGAGCCAGCATCCCCAGGAGGTGAGAGGCGCGGGTGAGAGCGGGGCTGGGGGGGTGAGGATGGAGGAGGTAACACGTTAGTCCAGTCCCCGCACCCCTTCCCCCGCACTCTGTGGCAGCCCCAGACACACCTCTTACAATAGCCCCCCGTCCCCCCAGGCTGCGTGGCCCCCAGTCTGAGCCCTCGGCACCAAGGCCTCGCTCTGGACGGCGGGGGGCGGAGGCAGTGAGCAGTCCCAGCAGCCCTCCGGGTCCCCTCCCCAGCTCAGCCTGCTCCCCTCTGGGATTGCGTGGCCTGGACTCGGTCTTAGCTGGGCCCCCACCCCAAGGCGACTCACAGGCAGCAGACGGGAGTCCCCTGCCAGCGACTGGGACAGACTGAAAAACACAGTGGTCCGCAGGCCTCTGTCCACATCCCCCCTCATACGTGTACGCGAGGCCCAACATCTGATTAGTAACGTAACCTTCTGCCCGGCCGGCCTGGCTCAGGGGCTGAGCGTCCACCTGTGAACCAGGAGGTCAGGGTTCGATTCCCGGTCGGGGCACAGGCCCAGGTTTCAGGCTCCATCCCCAGTAGGGGGCGTGCAGGAGGCAGCCGTCCATGGTTCTCTCTCATCATGTATGTTTCTCTCTCTCTCTCCCTCGCCCTTCCTCTCTGAAATTAATAAGAGTATATTTTTAAAGGGGGAGGGGGAAAGGGGGACATAGATAATACTTTCAACAATAAAGACTCATTTAAAACAAAAGAAGAGCTGAAACCGGTGTGGCTCAGTGGATAGAGCGTCAACCTGCGGACTGAAGGGTCCCAAGTTCGATTCAGGTCAAGGGCATGTACCTTGGTTGCAGGCACATCCCCAGTAGGGAGTGTGCATGAGGCAGCTGATCGATGATTCTCTCTCATCAGTGTTTCTAACTCTCTCTCCCTCTCTTCCTCTCTGTAAAAAATAAATAAAACATATTTTAAAAATAAAAATAAAAGAAGAAGAAGAAAGCAGGAGGACCTGCAGGGCTTGCGTCCAGGCCACCCTCCGTCGATGCCAGTGAGGCTCCCACAGCTGACGGGAGCCAGAATCTTTGCATGGATTTGAAAGATTCTCTTTCAGAGCAGAAGGCCCGGCCCTGCTGCGGCCACACCTGGGGCCCCGCGGGGAAGGCCGGCGGAGTTCCTGTCAGAGGGGGAGGAGGAAACCCCTCTGTCCTTGAAAGAACGCGCTGCTCAGTCAACCCGAAACCCAGCGTGAACACATGCAAACTCGGGCGCGGCCTGTCCCGGAGGCCAGCCAAGCGGCGCCTGCACAGAGCCCGTCCGGACGGAGCCCCAGGCGGCGCCGGCACAGACCCTGTCCGCCCGGGAGCTGCCTCCGGGAGCGGGCTGGGACCCGGGGCCTCCCTCCCTTGGTGGTGCCCGGCTCTCTGACCGCGCCCACTGCCCTCGGGGGCCCACTTCTCTCCTCATTTCAGGACCAGCAGGAGGCGGGGAGAGGCCAGGCCGTCAGGACCTCCTCTTCTCTGGTGGTTTTTATGATAAAAGGCCCGAGGGGAAACCAGGGAAATTTCTCCACCGCAGCCAGAGCGGTGAACGCCCCGCTCCTCTGTGAATTCCCTCGGTGCCGGGTCCCTTGGGGTGTGTGTGTGTGTGTGTGTGTGTGTGTGTGAGAGAGTGTGTGTGTGTGTGTGTGAGTGTGTGTGTGAGTGTGTGTGTGTGTGTGTGTGTGAGTGTGTGTGTGTGTGTGAGTGTGTGTGTGAGTGTGTGTGAGTATGTGTATGTGTGTGAGTGTGAGTATGTGAGTGTGTGTGTGAGTGTGAGTGTGTGAGTGAGTGTGTGTGTGAGTTTGTGAGTGTGAGTGTGAGTGTGTGAGTGTGTGAGTGAGTGTGTTTCCAGTTCTCTGTGGGACTCGCTGTCACAGGAGCTGAGTGCCATCGTGGACAGGCACTCGCCCACAGCACCCTAAGGGCCCAGTGTGTGGGCACTCGTCACAGGCACACGTTCACAGAGGTCTGCCTTTTCATCGATTATAAACGCAAAGCTCATCTCCGCCCGGCAGGTCCGGCTCAGTGTAGAGCGTCGGCCTAGGGACGGAAGGGCCCGGGTTCGGTTCCGATCAAGGCCACGCCCTTGGCTGCGGCTCCTCCCTGGCCCGGGCCCTGGCCGGCTCCTGCAGGAGGCACCAGTCGATGTCTCTCTCCCATCGTCTCTCTCCCATCGGTGCTTCTCCGTCTTCCCCTCCCTCTAAAAATCAACGGGGACACGCCCTCGGTGAGGATTAGCATACATATGCATGTTCCCCCAAACCTGGAAGGGTTTGATCTTGTGGAAAAGAACTGCTTACCTGTTAGAAGCTCCGGTCTGGGCCCCGTGTGGCGAGGCGAGGGGTCCCCAGCACACCGAGCATCGAGCTGCTCTCACCCCTCCTCTCCGTGCTCCCCTCTCTTCTGTGCCTGCACCTCAAAATGATGTGCCACCCTCCCAGCCAGCAACCCTCACACGGGCCCTCTGCGGGGCGGGGGCACCCACTTCAGATCACACTCCCTCTCCAGTGACGCCGCGATCCGGGGTCTCCCTCGGCCCCTCAGGAACCTCTGACCTTCGAACAGAAGCAGCACCTCCGTGCGCAGAGGCAGAGCCTGAGTAGAAGCCAAGGCCGATGGACAGGACGGAACCCGGGGCCGGCACTCCAAGTCCAGGCCCGGAGGGACGGGCAGGTGCCCATCAGGCCTGGAGAGGTGCGCACAGGAGCCACAGGCTGCTTGTTGGCTCGGGTTCGATTCACATGTACATCTTGTTGGGAAGGGCCGCTCAGGCCCAGGCTGAGCCGGGGACTCCGCAGAGCAGGCGCCGGGCCCTGCACCCTGGTCTGGGCACTGCCAGGACTCAGCGAGGTGTCCCAGGAGGCCGCCCCCTGCCATCCCCCTCACCCCCACCCCCCGGGAGTGCTGAGAAGGCAGGACCACCACGGTGGGCGGCCCGGGCCCTGCAGGGCTGCCCCTCGCCCGGGGCCAGGGCCGGAGGGACAGCGGGATCGCAGCACGGGGCAGGTCAGGTCCCTCTGCGGCTGCCGCCGGAGCAGAATGGGCTGGGTGCTCCTCCCCGAGGCACGGCAGGTGGAGGGCCCGGGAGGTGGGCACACGCGGGGCACACGCGAGGGGCGCACTGCACACGCGGGAGCTGGAAACAGGTGGTGTGACCCCCGTTGTGTCTGACCGGGCGGGAGCCGGGGACACGGCGTCGCTGGGTTTTCTCGCTCAAAGCCACGCCCGCTCCCCGAGGCCTCAGTGGGACCATCACATCCGAGCTGAGCACCCCGGGAGCTGAGTCTCTACAGCTCCCCGCCCTCTCTGAGGGAGGGGAGGGCGAGGGGCAGGCACTGTAGGTTTCTGTCTATGTCCCTGGTGGCCCAGGTGAGGCTGGGATGGGTCTGACCGCCCCCATCAGACACCCCGGCCCCGCATCTTCAGACTCAGGCTGCATCCTGGCAGCAAGAACGGGGCTCAGTTCTGCCCCAGACCTTGCAACGCCGGGCAAAACGCCAGCGTCGGAAAACCGCCTGGAAGGGGCGGGCGCCTCCCGCTCAGCCGGCCCTCTAAGAGCCGAGGGCCAGGCCGCGGCCCCGGAGCCGGGCCTGCGGCACCGAGGTCAGCCCGCAGACACCGCCAGCACGAAACCAGCTGGAAGCAAGGAGTTCCCGCCGAAACCACCGCCGTTCCCTCCGGCTCCCAGGCCCTGGGTGTGCGTGTGGTTCCCGCTGACCTCCGCCCTCCGTCTCTGTGAAACCGGAGGTTTGAGCGGGAACAGCTGCCCCCGTTTCTCTGAGACCACGAGCCCGAGGTGCTCAGGGACAGACGCGCTTTTTAAAGGTCTTCATTGGTTTCAGAGAGGAAGGGAGTGGGAGAGGGAGCAACATCCAATCACAGATCAGCTGCCTCCGGCACCGCCCCACACTGGGGACAGAGCCCACAGCCCGGGCCTGGGCCCTGACCAGGAATCGAACCCCGACCTTCTGCTGAGCCACACCAGCTGGGCAAGGGTGGCTTTTTTTAAAAATTGTATTTTAGCCAAAATCGTTGCTACACGTGGCCCAGCTCCTAAGGCTGCCCTGGGAGCTGGCTGTCCACAGCCCTCCCCTGCAGCCCACTGTCCTGTCTGGGAGCCCTGGAGCCCCCTGCCCCGTCCCTCGCCCCCATACCCAGCCTGCCGCCCCGCCCCCCACCCCTGCCCTGCTGCCCCCTGCCGCCCTCCTGCGCCCTGCCAGGCCAGCCCCAGCCCACGTCTGACCAGAGCCTTCTGCCCGTCAGGCCACACGGCAGCACTGCCCAAGGCCAGCTCCAGCCCGCGGTCCCGTCACTGCAGTCCCCGCTCCGTCTCCTCCTCGGACACCCACGTCTTTTCCAGGATGGGGCCGGGCTGCCGGGCGAGGCCGTGGCCCAAATCACCCCCGGTCTCCGGTTCCCGAACCTGGCGTCCGCGGGAGCAGCTCCCAGGCCCGAGATGGGACCTTCGTCTGAGCGACAGGTAACACGCCTCCTACCCCGACCCCCTCACACAGCAGGAGGCGGCGGACGCTGCACAAAGACCAGGCCGGGCGGACCGGGCCGCCCTGCGTCAGCCAGCGTCCCACAGGATGGCACGGAGCACAGGAGCTGTGCCATGAGAAGCGGTTCTGACTGCCGCTCCGTCCCCCGGCCAGCCGCCGGCCCGTGGGCACACAGACCGGCTGCCCCGCCCAGGACCGCCCTGCGCGGCGATGGACACTGGGGGGCGGAGGGGGGGGGCTCCCCGGAGCTGGGTGCCCAGGCGCTGCCCTCAGCGGGCTGCGCAGAGGCCTGAGAAGTCCCCCTGACGTCAGCCCAGAGAAAGTCACCCTCAAAAGCCCCTGGGCTCAGGCAGCGTGCCGCCGGCAGGTGGTTTCAGCCGAGCAGACAGAGCGGAGGCACCGAGAGAGCCAGCGCCTCCTCCGGCGAGAGGCGAGAGGGGGCTGGAACCGCAGCCCCGAGCTGAGTCATCCTGCAGCCGCTCACGCGGAAGTCCCCAGCACCGAGCACAAGCACCGAGCTCGGGCCGCACGTCACACACACACACACACACACACACCCCGGCGGCACGCAGCCCCGCGCGGGCGGGTGGGCGGTGGAGCGGGCGGCTCGGTCCTGGCATGGAAGACGCTCGGCCTTCGATGGCAGTGGGCTGGATCGAAACCTGTCCAACCCCAGAAACCCACCCGGCGAGGGAGACTGGGACACGGGTGGGGACGCCCAGCGGTGGGAAGGGGGGACTCCGGTGGGGAGGTTACAGGGACGCCCAGGCTCATGGCGAGATGGTCCTGTGGGCCGAGAGCCCGCGTCAGTGCCGAGCCCAGAAGTGAAACTGGCCGCCGCCAGGATGTGAAAGCCCTGCCCGCAGCTCCAACGAGAGTTCAGGAAGGCCCGGCCCTGCCTGCTCCCCAGCCCCCCTCCGCCCCCGCCCCCAGGCCTCTGGGCCCCTCCCCCTCGGACCCGGCTCCAGCGACTGCCGACCAGACCTGCCCGCGAGGACAGGGGCTTCCAAACACGTGTGGCTCCCTCGGCAGCTCTGCGCCTCCATCCCCCGGCCCTGGGACACGGTCAGGGGCCAAGCTGCCGTGTGCAGACGGCCACACGTGCCTGCCGCGGCGCGGAAACCCCACGGCAACACGGTCCCACGCGTGTCCCGTGGACACAGGCGTTGCCCGGAACCCGCAGCCAGGACCGCACTCCGGAGGTTGGCCGGGACGCTCGGGCAGAGGCACCCCCCCCTCGCCCTTCCCGCCCCGTCCTCCGCTCTGTGCGGGAGCGGCACAGGAGCACCGTCCTCTGGGAGCCGCGCCCTCCTCAGGGACGCGAGGAGGTCCTGGCGGGACCACAGGCCTGACCCCGTCTGCGGGCCCCGCCCACGGCCGGGCGGGGGGGGGGGGGGGGCCCTCCACCGGCAGCTCGGGCCTCAGCGTACGCAGCTCTCGGCTTCAGTTCTCGGCTTTGCTCGGAGCCGAAGGCCACGTCCGCAGCCTCAGGGGTGAGCTGGGGTCCGCAGGCCCCGAGAGGAACAGGCTGGGACACGGAGGGGTCCCCGATGGCCGGCCCTCGCCTTCTGACGACAGCACCTGCCCCGCGGGCGCCGCCAGCCTCTGGGAGGAACCTGCACAAACTAAACTCTTCACATGCTTGGGTGAAGGTTGAACAAATGAGTACATGGGTGGATGGATGGATGGATGGATAAGTGGATGGATGAGTGGATGAGTGAGTGAGTGAATGAATGGATGGATGGATGGATAAGTGGATGGATGAGTGGATGAGTGAGTGAGTGAATGAATGGATGGATGGATGGGTGGATGGAAGGATGGATGGATGGATGAGTGGATGGATGAATGGATGAGTGGATGGATGGGTGGGTGGATGAGTGGATGGGTGGATGAGTGGGTGAATGGATGGATGGGTGGGTGGATGAGTGGATAAATGAATGAGTGAGTGAGTGAATGAATGAATGAGTGAATGGATGGCCGACGTCTTCCTGCATCCAGTCTCTTTGAGGAAACCTTCTCGCCTTCCTAGGTGGCAGGCAGTGGGCGGCCGCCTGGCCGCAGCCCTCGCCTCAGCTTTGCATGCGGCGGGCGTGGACACCCTCTGAGCGTCAGCGGTGGCGGAGGTGCCGTCCCTCCCGGAGCGGAAAGCCCCGGCCAGCGGACCGGGCCCTGTGGTTTCTGTGACCCACATCTGCCGTCTCAGCATGGCACCTCGGCGAGCATCTCCATGGCAACGGCACCCTGTGGTCCCCGCGCCTCACCCCCTCATCCTCAGGAAGCAGGAGGTCCGATGTCACCACCGCCACAGCGAGGGCGAAGGGGGCGGACACCGGGCCACGGACGCGGGCTCCTTCTCGCCGTCTCATCGGACCCGCACGGCCGGCCGGCCGGCTCGCCTCCTCTCGCCCAGCTTTCCCGGGGAGACCCCGACACAGCCGGGCCCCGCCCCGTACTCTGGCCCTGGGCGTCCGGTTTCCATGGGAACAGTCCGGCTGTGGCCTGGCAGCACTTCCCGGCGGTGCGTTTCCCCTAAGTCAGCCTCTCCCTCACCTCCACCAGGTTCTAACGCTCCGCCTGCCGATCCATTGGCGTCGAACCCGCGCCTCGCTTCTCGGAACGCCTCAGCCCTCGCCCGCCAACACGTGCGCCCAGCTAACACCTGGGGGAGTCTCCGCAGGCCGGACCTCCGGGCGCAGCCACCAGGGGGAGAGGCGCCCCCCCCCCCCGGGTCTGTGGGTAAGACACCCGAGCAGTCAGCTTCCCACCCCCAGAAAGACAGCCTCCAGGGCCCCGATTCCCTGGTGCCTGCCCCTCCCTCAGCGTCCGCCTCCATCGCCCACAGACCACACGGCGCCTGGAAGGCCCAGGGCCTGGGGTTTGGGCGCAACGTGAAGGCGGGGGATTAACTAGATGCCTCCAGTCACACACACATTTGGCCCTAAAACTTGTGGCAGCTGAAGGCAAGGCGTGGTTCTGGGTGTGAATGGCGGGGATTGTGTGAAGCGTCTTATCGGCACCACGTGGGCGAGACGCTCGGCCCAGGTACTTAGAACTGAAGGCATTTCAGCCACATGCCCGTGGGTGGTGACTCCACGGAGCTGTGCGGCCCAAAGGTGTCCCTGTATGTATGTATATATGTATGTACACATTGATTTCAGGGGGGAGGGGGAGGGGGAGGGGGAGGAGGTGGGGGAGAGGGGGAGGGAGAGGGAGAGGGAGAGGGAGAGGGAGGGGGAGAGGGAGGGGGAGAGGAAGGGGGAGAGGGAAATATCCATGATGACAGAGGATCACTGATCGGCTGCCTCCTGCACACCCCACACTGGGGATCCAGCCCACAACCCGCACGTGCCCTGACCAGGGTTGGAACCAGCGGCCTCAGGGCAGGGCTGAGCCGTCTCACCCGCGGCCGCCGTGTAGGACAAGCCCTGTAGGACACGCCATGGACCCGGGGTGCCCGCTGTGATGGGAGCGGGATGGGGGGGGGGGGGGCGGGGGCTCGGGGAGGCCCGGTCGCTGTGAGTCTACAGACGAGCTCTACGAATGGATGCCTTAGAAAGTGAGTCACGTGACCATCCAAGTTCACTCAAACCTCACGGACGGTGTCCACAGTCCCAGCAAGAGGAGCCGTGTGAGCCCTGCAGCGTGCCCCAATGCCCTCCCTGCTCTGCCATTGTCAGTGGGGCAGGCGGCCCACTTGTCTCCCACCGGCCCGTCCAGGAGGGGGAGCCCACTGGGGGCGGGAGGACTCTGCGGCAGGAACTTCCCTCCCCAGAGGCCAGGCCCCAGGGGCCCCTGGGGGGGACCTCAGGAAGGGCGGTGGGGGTATGGGCTTCCCCGGCCCCCTCCCCCAGTGCCATCTCACCCCGCGGGGCCAGTGAGTTTCTGTCCAATGAGCAAACCCCCAGGGGCCGCCCCAGCAGAGCACCAGGTTCCCCGGAACAGCAGTGATGCTGAGGGTGAGTGACACCCCCGGGGGCAGGCCCAGGCAGGGACAGCGGAGACCTCCGACCCCCCACGGGCTGGGCCCGTCCCCCCTCCCTCCCCCTCCCCTAGCCCAGCAGGGTTTCCCGGACTCTCGGGTCAGGCTCGGGGGTCCTTGGTGCCTGAGCTCCAGGTGCCGCTGCCTCTGCTCAGGCTGCCCTGGCCGCTGCCTGCCTCCATCGCCGGCGGCTCCTGCCTCCATCGCCGGGCGGCTCCTGCCTCCATCGCCGGGCAGCTCACAGTCAAGTTCTCGGCGGCCACAGCCGGGGAAGCTGCTTCGGCCGAAAGCTTATAGAAAGCAGACCTGTCGGAGTGCTGCTGGGTGACCGGTGCCACCTCTGCAGCGGGTCCCGGGACAGGCCGAGCCTCACCGCCAGACACACCGGTAAACCCTCCTCCCGCCGCCCGCCGCCCACCTGCCAGCGCCCAGCGCCCCCAGGCAGCCGCGGCCGCTCGGACCCGGCCTCCTCCTCCGCCGGGGGTTCGTCTGCTCTGGATGCTGATGTCAGAGAGCCTGCCGCCCCCTCTCTTCCACTCACAGCTTCACCGGAGCGTCCGGGGCAGACAGCCTGCAGCTGGGCCTGGCGGTCTGGGCAGTCTGCCTGGGGGCGGGGCCTGGGAGGGGGCGGGGCCCCGGCTCCCGGTGCTTCAGGAACCCAAGGGCCTCCGGTGGCTCAGCCAGGTCAGGAGAGGGCACGCCTGGCTTCGGTCCCGGGGCCATCGGAGCCGCCAGCCCCCAGCCGCCCGGAGGCAGGAGCTGGCGGCGCACAGAGAGGAAGGCTTCGGGCCGGCCAAAAGAGACAGAAACTAACCACAGGCTCCATCAAGGGCTGGTCTTTCTGGTTCGGCGGCCTGTCCCTGCCTGGCTCCCCTCGCCCCCGCGGCCCCCACCTCGCACATCTGTGTGTGTTTTGGCCGGAGGAGAAGGAACCAGCCACAGCCGTTGTCAGAAACCCTGAGCAGATGCTGATTCCTCTGCCCCAGGCCCGGTGCCCAGGAGCCGCTGCCCACTGGGAGGGCGCCCTGTGTGGTCAGGGGCGTGGGGACGGGGCTGGGCCTCCAGCCTGCAGTGCCCACTCCGCCCAGCCCAGGGGAGCCTGTGCACAGGATGGGGGTCAGAGCCCGGGGCTGAGTCCTCCCAGGAATGAGGGAGCCGTGCCAGCCGGTCCCCCTGCAGCGGGCGCCCACCCTGATGGGATGGAGCTCTGGGGCTCAAGGAAAACTGTGACCTTGGGGACCAGAACCAGCCATCAAAGGGGGAGGATCCGTAACAGACCAAGTGAGCATTTGCTGGGCATTGAACTAAGAATGTATCTGTGGCCCTGGGCAGTGTGGCTCAGTGGATAGAGCATCAGCCTGGAGACTGAAAGGTCCCAGGTTCGATTCCGGTCAAGGGCATGTACCTTGGTTGCGGGCACATCCCCAGTAGGGGGTGTGCAGGAGGCAGCTGATCGATGTTTCTCTCTCATCGATGTTTCTATCCCTCTCTCCTCCTCTCTGTAAAAAAAGAATGTATCTGTGGCCCTGGGCAGTGTGGCTCAGTGGATAGAGCACTGTCCCATGCACCAAGACATCACAGGTTGGATTCCCGGACAGGGCACAGGCCCGGGTTGTGGGCTCCATCCCCAGTGGGGTGCGTGCAGGAGGCAGCTGATCCTGATTCCCTCAGATCAATGATGTTTCTCTCTCTCCCCCTCCCTTCCTCCCTCTAAACATCAATAAAAAATATTTTTTAAAGTCGATACATCTCCAGCACCAAAGCCACAATCCGGGACGGACGCCTCACCCAAGAAGACCTGCCGTGGCCACACCCGCGGGAAAGACGCCCCCACCCTGTGTCCTCAGGGGCGTGCGAATCAAACAGCCGTTCCCAGGGGGACACGGGGAGGTTGGTGCGCCAAGAAGCAGATAAGCATTAAAGTGTGAAACCCCCCAAAACCTCGAGAAATACAGAACCAGCCAGCGTCAGCATGTGGGAGAGAGACAGGAGCGGGTAACAGCATTCGACCTGTTTCTTCCTCGTTCAGAGTTCAGGCACACAGGCCGAAGCTAGTGGAGCAGGGTGCAGGGAGCAATAGCTCAACTTGACCCTCAGAGGCAGCGTCCGGGGAGCTAAAAGCAGGAGTGCTCGTCCCAGGGGGCAGGGGGTAGGATGGGGAACGGGTGGGGACAGGGGACGGGGGCGGGGGTAGGACGGGGGACAGGGGGGAGGACAGGGGGATGGGGGTGTGGGGGGGAGGGCGGGGGCAGGGGGAGGACAGGGGGATGGGGGGCGGGGGGGAGGGCGGGGGGGATGGGGGTGTGGGGGGAGGGCGGGGGCAGGGGAAGGACGGAGGACGGGGGGAGGGTTGGGGGAGGGAGGACAGGGGGGATGGGGGGACGGGGGCGGGGGGAGGACAGGGGGGATGGGGGTGTGGGGGGGAGGGCGGGGGACAGGGGGGAGGGCGGGGGCAGGGGGGGAGGGTTGGGGGAGGGAGGAGAGGGGGCTGTCTAGAAAGAGAGCTGTTTTGGTTTGGACCCTCGCTGCCCTCAGGGTTTTTTTTTTTTTCTTACTAATGTGCACGAGGGCTCTCGTTCCAAAGCTGTTTCTGAGCCCTCGGGAAGGAAGCAGCCGAGAAGTGAAGTCCGTGCGATCTGCCCACAGGCCTCACAACGGATGAGTCACAGCATCGCCGGCGAGAGCGGACCTTCGCAAACCGCACGCCTCGAGGTCCGGCTCCCATCGCCGGCCTCCTCCGGGCGCCCTCGAGCCGTCCGCAGCCGACGGCCGCACGGCCACGTTCAAACGAGAACGCACCGCTGTGACCGGAGCAGCTGCAGCCTGGCGGGCTGACTGCCGGGGGGGGGGGGGGGGGGGGGGGGGGCCAGGGCTGCGGACTCCCGGCCGCGCTCCCGCATCCCGCACCGCGCCCTCCCGGCTCCCGGGCGCCACCGTGCTCCCAGTCGTGCCGGCCTCGTTGGTGGGAAGGCGCCTGGGAGCACACGGACATCCTTTAACCCAGTGTTTCCCAAACTTCTCTCATGATGAGAATCACCTGGTGGAGTTGTTAAAACACAGATTCCTGAATCCCAACTAAGAAGTGCTAAAACTAGAATTTTTGAGAACATATAGGTAAAATTGCATACCTAACTTAGTGCTCTGTATATAACATCTGTGTTAGAGCACTAGTTAAGTATACAATTTTACCTATATGTTCCCAAAAATTCTAGTTTAGCACTTCTTAGTTGGGATTCAGGAATCTGTGTTTTAACAACTCCACCAGGTGATTCTCATCATGAGAGAAGTTTGGGAAACACTGCTTTAAACCGTCAGCTGAGCCCGCGGCACCGGCTGGGTTATACCCCCCAAGAGGGTGGGGAGAGTGGTCAGTTCTGACTTACCTTGTCCAGGTGTCGGCAGGGGCGGGTCTAGATATGTAAATCCAGGGATGCTAGGGCCTAGGTAAGAATGCAAATACGCTCCTTGGATCCTATAAATAAACCTGCTGTGTGGCTCGGCCGCTGGCTGCCTCTCCATCAGAGAGATGGCGCCCACCTAGCGCCCAGCTTGATGAATCTATTTCTGCCTCTTGTCTCTTTTCTTTTTTTAAATATATTTTATTGATTTTTTACAGAGAGGAAGGGAGAGAGATAGAGAGCTAGAAATGTTGATGAGAGAGAAACATCGATCAGCTGCCTCCTGCACACCCCCCACCGGAGATGTGCCCGCAACCAATGTACATGCCCTTGACCGGAATCGAACCTGGGACCCTTCAGTCCGCAGACCAACTCTATCACTGAGCCACACCGGTTTCAGCGTCTTTCTTTTATTTCTTAATCCCCAGCTCCTCCCCTCAGGAGCTGACAAAGGAGAAGCACCCACCGCACATTAGCGCTGTGATGTGCAGGTGGAGGGTGCGGTCAGTGGACAGCACGGGGTTTCCCTGACCCTCTCCGTGGCGCACTGGGTGAGCTTCAGGCGGGGCAGCTGCTGCGGCAGAGGCGGCGGCGGATCTGACCTCGTTCCCGGCACTCAGGGAGTCCGCGCTGGTTACCGGCACAGACTCCGGACCCAGGAGGGGGCTCTCCCTGCTGCACGCTGGGGGCGCCCGGGGCTGGGGCTTGTGAGACGCCCCCTGCACCCCCGGCCCCCGGCCCCCGGCCTCGGCCTCGGCCTGCCTGAGCCCGGTCCTTCCTCGGCGTGGCTGGTTCTCGGCGCCCAGCACCTTTCCACAGGGAAGTGTCATGGCAGCGCTCCCTGGTCCTGCTCGGCCACGCCGGCTGCCGGGCCGCGGCCTCTGCGGGGACCGGGCCCCGGACGCCGGCCATGAGACGGAGAAGACTGGGAAGTCGTGGGCATCTCAGGGCGTCCTCACTGCAGCCCAGCGGCCACGCTGGCCAGGAGCGGTAGGGGCGCCTGGAAGGCACGGGGGCTTTGCTTCTCAGTGCTGCCAGCTGAGGCGAGACGATTGGCAGAGACACACACACGTTTCCCCGATGGCGAACAGTAATCAGCTCGGCCTTCCTATCAGCCCAGGTGTCGGCAGTAACAATTGCACTCCCCTGGCTGCTGGCTGCACCACGGCCCCCTGGGAATTGTGGGTGACCCGCAGGCCGGGCTGAGGGCTGTCCGGTAGGAGATGCGTCTCTGCCCAGGAAGTCTGCTCTCAGGCCCGGCTCCCCACCCGGGAACCCGGAGCCGAGACTGTGAGCTGACCACCGCCGCTCCGCCAGCCGGACAGCCCCTCCCGCCTCAGCCCTGCTCCCAGGCGGCTGGGACGGCCTCTCTGCCCTTTAGAGCGAACCACGCGACCCTCCTCACAGCTCCTGTCCCTCTCCCACCTCAGGCTGTTTCCCAGGACTGCCCCCCCCCCAGGCCGTCCCGCGCTGGGCCTCCCTCGGGGCGGGGAGCACAGGACTTGGGGGAGAGGGGTCGGGAGGCCGCTTGGATGGGAGCCGTCCATCACCCGGGGACCAGACTGCTGCTCCGGCGGGCGTTTATGATCCCTGAGCGCCCGAGGGCCGGGATGAACTCACTCCCAGGGCGACGAGGTGTTCTATTAACAGGTTTGGCCGCTGCACCTGAGGCATGTGAGCCGGTGGCAGCTGAGCCCAAGGGAGTGGCAGCTGAGCCCGGAAACTGGCTGGGACCTCCATCCGAGACGCCGGCCGCCATGCAGACACTGGCAGGTACCGAGGGCTCGGGCCGCCCCCCCGCCACCCCCTCCACCTTTGCACAAAGCCACTTCCCCGTCCGAGAGGCACCTACGGGCCCGGTACTTCCTCCTCCACTTTCATTTCCCGAAACTCGTCCCGAGCCACAGCCTCCGCGCCAGCAGCTCCCACTTCTGCTAGCTGCACCACTTCCTCCGCCCGCCCGCCGCCCGCCCAGGAGGCCCCTGCCCCTCCGCCGCAGGACCTGCAGGCCGCACGGAGGCCGGGGCCTGGCTGCTCCCCGGACCTGGCGACGGAGCTGCCTGGGAGGCCCGGGAGCCGGGCCAGGGACAGCCCGGGCCCCAGGAGTGAGGCCGGTGCCAGGAGGTGGCTTCCCGGGGGCTCAGCCTCCCCTCAGGGAGTCGGCCTGGAGGCTCCCTCTCCCCCTCCAGCTCCAGCCGGCCGCCCAGGGCCAGCCCCGTGTAAGGCAGGTGGCTCTCCGGGCTTCCCACTGCACCGGCCCAGCAGGTTTCCTCCAGTGGTTGGCGTCTGCATGGCAACGGCCAAAGCCCAGCTCACCTGAGGCCCCCCCCAGGGCCAGGCCCGGCCGGCGGCGGGCTGTCTGACCGCGACCCGCTTTCAGATCCGAGCGAGGTGGTTTGGAAACGGCGTCTGGGCCGGCGGTGAGGCCCTGGTTCCTGAAATCAGGTGCCGAGATGACAGGCCGCCCGGGGCCGTTGGCCTCAGGGGCGGGGGGGGGGGGGCAGGGGAGCACGAGGTGGTCGGGGTGGGAATGGAGGCACCTCAGCCCGGCCGCCTGCACCCACTTCCTGGAGGAGCGGGAGCGGGGGTCAGCCGGGCCCCGGGTGGCTGCGGTGAGGACAGACCCACAGCAGCGCCGGGGAGCTCAGCCGGCGTGGTCAGGGCTCAGAACACTCGCCGCCACCCGGGCCCGCTGGGCTCCGTGGAGAGAGCGTCGGCCGGACACTGAAGGGTCCCGGGTTCGATTCCGGTCAAGGGCATGGACCTTGGTTGCGCGCACATCCCCAGTGGGAAGGGGGGGAGGGGGCGTGCAGGAGGCAGCTGGTCGACGTTTCTCTCTCATCAACGTTTCTAACTTTCTGTCCCTGTCCCTTCCTCTCTGTAAAAAAATCAATAAAATATATTTTTTATAAAAATAAAAATAAAAGATGATCAAGAGTGGACCCCCAGTTTAAAATTTTTAAAAAATAAAAATAATAGCTATAACCGGTTTGGCTCAGTGGTAGAGCATCGGTCTGCAGACTGAAAGGTCCCAGGTTCGATTCCGGTCAGAGGCATGTACCTTGGTTGCAGGCACGTCCCCGATGGGGGTGTGCAGGAGGCAGTTGGTCGATGTTTCTCTCTCATCGACGTTTCTAGCTCTCTATCCCTCTTCCTTCCTCTCTGTAAAAAATCAGTAAAATATATTTTAAAAATAAAAATAATAAAATGAAATAAAGGTGCAGAGTCGCATTCACAGAGCAGGAAGTGGCTTGGAGAAAAGCAGCTAAAACCCATCTGGCGAATGGGCTGGCCCGGGGGCCGCCCTCCTCGGCAGCCGCTCTTCTCGGCAGTGTCGCCTCCCGAGCGGCCCGAGCGGCCGGAACGTTGTGTTTCATCGGGTGGCGGCAATAAAGGGGGTCTCCGGCGCCACCTGAGCCCAGCGGCTCATGAGTTTAAAACCATCTGCACTGTCCCTGCGCTCCGCTGCTCCTGCCCGTCACCCCACCCCCGCCCCGGTGCCGGCGGGGACCGGCCGTCCCGCACCTGCCGCCGGCAGCAGAGCCGTGCGTGTGCCGCCCTCTGCCAGCCGCCACCTGACAGCTGCGGCGTGGCTTTCCGAGAGGGTACGGTCAGGGCACACGTGACAGTCCCACGGGGGACCCCACGGCAGAGGAGGCGCAGGCCCCGTGGGCTCAGCCCCCTGGTGACGCCTGCCTCATCCTCATCCTCCCTGGGGTTGACAAGGCGATGGCCACGGTGACGGCCACGGCCACGGCGACGGCCACGGCGATGGTGATGGTGTCAGCCTCCCCGCGCGTGCGTCGTCCCACACGGAGGGGCGTGTCTCGCCGTGGGGGACTCTGGCCCAGCCGCGTGTCTGGGGAGAGACCGGACACCCAGGATTCCAAGGGCTGACCAGAGCCCCCCACTTCTCCGTGAAGAGACCACAGCCCTGACCCCAGAGACGCGAGCACCTTCCCGTGGCCCCTGCTCCGTCCAGAGACACCCCCTCCCCCCCGTAGGTCCAGGCGGTTACACAGCTCACCTCTCCCGTACGCTCACCCAGAGCGCTGAGAATTAAATGGCCTTGGACCCACTGGCCAGAGAGAAAACAGCCACACATCCACAGCAGGACACGCGCACACACGCTAGGTACATGGGTGTTTTCACGTGGTGGGGCTCACACTGCACCGGCCCTGTTACAGGCACCATTAACGCTGACGTCCCAGCACACTCTGCTCCTGTGCTGGGAGACATTACGGTCCCGCAGCCTCTGGGCGGTGGCCCGCCGTCGGAGGAGGGAGGACGGCCCCCTCCCGGTCCCTCACCTCCGCGGGGGTCCCGGGGCCGCAGGGGCGCCCGCTCAGAGCTGCCGAGAGCCGAGACCACGGGATTGAGAAACAGGTCGCCGTGCGGGAGGTTGCTGCGGTTCCTCTCACCGGCCGCTGGAAAGCCCCGGCCCGCGGCGCCCGCGCACCAGGTGCAGGAGGCCGTGGCCGTCAGGGCCGCAGACTCACCGTGTGGGCAGCGGGCAGGGTCCCCAGACCCGATCCTTCAGCCCAGATCTCCTGAGCCCTTCAGACCGGGACCGCTCAGGGCCGCTCAGCGCCTGCTGAGCACAGGCCGGGGCCCAGAGCACAGACTGGGAGTGGCGGGGAGAGCACAGAGCCGGGGGGGGGGGGGGGGGGGGGGGGCCCAGAGCACAGACTGGGAGTGGCGGGGAGAGCACAGAGCCGGGGGGGGGGGGGGTCCCAGAGCACAGACTGGGAGGGGCGGGGAGAGCACAGAGCCGGGGGGGGGGGGGGGGGGGCCCAGAGCACAGACTGGGAGTGGCGGGGAGAGCACAGAGCCGGGGGGGGGGGCCCAGAGCACAGACTGGGAGTGGCGGGGAGAGCACAGAGCCGGGGGGGGGGGGGGGCCAGAGCACAGAACTGCCCCCCTCCCCCCTCGGCAGCGTCTGGGTGGAGGGGGGCGGGCGGCAGCAGGGAGAGCCGGGCCGTGCACGGCCAGCGGAGGTTACAGACGAGGAGGGCTCTGGGATGAAGGATTCGATCTCGCTGGCAGGCATCCCGCCCGCCCCCATTGGGTGGGAAGCTCAGCCTCGGGGAGGGGGAGGGGGCCGGTCACAGGCTGGCAGCACCGAGCCCCTCGGGCACAGGAGGTGGGACGGGTGAGTGTGACCACAGGCTCCGGTGGAGTCAGGCGAGGCCAGGCGGGGTGGAGGGCGGCCCCCCTCGAGGGAGGCCCACGGCGGAGAAAGGCTCCACGCAGGCAGAGCGGCCAGGGACGCAGCTCCCTCCCTCTCCCAATGGAAGGGCGGCCGGTGTCGGAGTTCACACCCCAGGCGGCCGGCTCCCCGGGCGGGCGGCAGGGAGCCAGGGCCGGGACAGGACGTGGGAGGTGGCCTCCCGCTGAGCGGACCAGGAAGGCTGCCTGGGGGAGGAGAACAGTGGCTCTTTCTATTCGTATTGATCAGAGAGGAGGGCAGAGGGAGAGAGGAAAATCAATGATAGCACAGAAGCACGGATCGGCTGCCTCCTGCACACCCAGGCAGAACAGTGATTCTTAGGAGCCACGCCCACGGGAGGGAGCGAGCCACGGGAGGGGACTAGCCCTGTGCGTGGGCCGTGGGGGTGGCGTGGACGTGCCACGGAGGGACGGGCTGGGAGGTGCCTGCCGGGTGTTCATGAGGCCGCTGTGCTTGCTGAGCCGTGGACTGCTGGGGAGTTCTGTGTTTGCTTTAAAAAACAAGGAAACAGCTGCGGAGACGACACAGGAGCACTCCAGGCGCCAGGTGTGCCTGGCGGCCGAGGCTGCCCCAGGAGAGAAGCACGGCTGCTCGTTACCACAACGGCGCCTCCTCCTGTCACCTGCGCGGCCTGGGTTCACGCCGCTGCGTCTGCGGCCGTCGCTGTGTCAGAGCGGCTCCCGCACGCCCACGCAGAGTTCAAAGGCACCAGCCCAGCCCGGCTCCAGGGCTCAGGGGCTGAGCGTCGACCTAGGAACCAGGAGGTCACGGTTCGATTCCCGGTCGGGCACAGGCCCAGATTGCGGCTCCATCCCCAGTGTGGGGCGGGCAGGAGGCAGCCGGTCCGTGATTCTCTCTCATCATTGGTGTCTCTCTCTCCCGCTCCCTCCCTCGGAAGCCGATACAAACCCTTTAAATAAGAATGAGTGGAACCTGGCGGGACTCTCTTTCCGGTGGGGGGCCTGCGCGTTGCTGGAGCTGCGTCACCTGGAGGGAACATGCGCTCTCACTGCTGTTAGTCACCGGCCAGTCAGCGTGGCACCTCGGGCGGCAGCCATGGGTCCTTGAAGGGGGCACGCGGAGCCGCCCGCCCTGAGCCCTCCCCTCGCTGCCCTCCTGGCACCGGCTCCCAGCCGCCTCTGCCGGGCTGACGGGCGACGTTCCTTCACCACCAACGGGAGACTGAGGCCCAGGAGTGGTGCAGGGCCAGGCTTCCCCAGCGCCTCGGGGACAGCGCTCGGGCCCTGCTCCGCCTCCTCTCCCTCCTCCTCATTCCTCCTCCTTATCCCTCCTCCCCTCCTGCTCATTCCTGCTCCCCACCCTCCTCCCGCTCCTCTTCCTTCTCCCCTCCTCTTCCTTCTCCCCTCCACGCTTCCTCTTCTCCCTCCTCCTCCCCTCCCATCCCGCTCCCCTGCTCCCCACCAGGGCACTTCCGGCCGGCGGGCAGTGCCCCAGCAGAGCCGCTCGGTGAATGTTATTGGCGGAAACACTTGAGCCCAGAAGCAAACAGGCCCCTGCACCTGCTGCCCCTCCCGCCGGCCCAGGTGCCGGGAAGAAAGGCCCTTTCAGGGCCCGGGGCTCTGGCCGCTCCCTCCGAGCGGAAGAGAGGGAGCGGACGGACGGGAGCCCGGCTCAGAGCGGCCGGTGCTGCAGCTGTGCGGCTCCGGGCCCGGCAGCTGGCGTGGCCGGCAGAGCGGCTGGCCCGGAGCCCCGGAACCGGCTCCTCCCGGGCCCTGAGGGTGAAGTGAGGGGAGCCCGGAGCCCCTCCCCTGGCTCTGGGCACTCGGCCCCTGGGGCCGCGGCTGGGACACCCCGGGAATCACCTCCCCCGGACACCTGCACCCCCTTCTCCTCCCAACCACGGTCCTCATCAATATCTCCTCCCAACCAACATCCTCATCAATATCTCCTCCCAACCAATGTCCTCATCAATATCTCCTCCCAACCAATGTCCTCATCAATATCTCCTCCCAACCAATGTCCTCACCAATATCTCCTCCCAACCAATGTCCTCATCAATATCTCCTCCCAACCACGGTCCTCATCAATATCTCCTCCCAACCAATGTCCTCATCAATATCTCCTCCCAACCAATGTCCTCATCAATATCTCCTCCCAACCCCGGTCCTCATCAATATCTCCTCCCAAACCCGGTCCTCATCAATATCTCCTCCCAACCACGGTCCTCATCAATATCTCCTCCCAACCAATGTCCTCATCAATATCTCCTCCCAACCAATGTCCTCATCAATATCTCCTCCCAACCCCGGTCCTCATCAATATCTCCTCCCAACCACGGTCCTCATCAATATCTCCTCCCAACCAATGTCCTCATCAATATCTCCTCCCAACCCCGGTCCTCATAAATATCTCCTCCCAACCAATGTCCTCATCAATATCTCCTCCCAACCCCGGTCCTCATCAATATCTCCTCCCAACCACGGTCCTCATCAATATCTCCTCCCAACCAATGTCCTCATCAATATCTCCTCCCAACCCCGGTCCTCATCAATATCTCCTCCCAACCCCGGTCCTCATCAATATCTCCTCCCAACCACGGTCCTCATCAATATCTCCTCCCAACCAATGTCCTCATCAATATCTCCTCCCAACCAATGTCCTCATCAATATCTCCTCCCAACCCCGGTCCTCATCAATATCTCCTCCCAACCAATGTCCTCATCAATATCTCCTCCCAACCCCGGTCCTCATCAATATCTCCTCCCAACCCCGGTGCTCATCAATACCTCCTCCCAACCCCGGTCCTCATCAATATATCCTCCCAATCCCGGTCCTCATCAATATCTCCTCCCAACCAATGTCCTCATCAATATCTCCTCCCAACCAATGTCCTCATCAATATCTCCTCCCAACCAATGTCCTCATCAATATCTCCTCCCAACCCCGGTCCTCATCAATATCTCCTCCCAACCCCGGTGCTCATCAATACCTCCTCCCAACCCCGGTCCTCATCAATATATCCTCCCAATCCCGGTCCTCATCAATATCTCCTCCCAACCACGGTCCTCATCAATATCTCCTCCCAACCAACATCCTCATCAATATCTCCTCCCAACCAATGTCCTCATCAATATCTCCTCCCAACCAATGTCCTCATCAATATCTCCTCCCAACCAATGTCCTCACCAATATCTCCTCCCAACCAATGTCCTCATCAATATCTCCTCCCAACCACGGTCCTCATCAATATCTCCTCCCAACCAATGTCCTCATCAATATCTCCTCCCAACCAATGTCCTCATCAATATCTCCTCCCAACCCCGGTCCTCATCAATATCTCCTCCCAACCCCGGTCCTCATCAATATCTCCTCCCAACCACGGTCCTCATCAATATCTCCTCCCAACCAATGTCCTCATCAATATCTCCTCCCAACCAATGTCCTCATCAATATCTCCTCCCAACCCCGGTCCTCATCAATATCTCCTCCCAACCACGGTCCTCATCAATATCTCCTCCCAACCAATGTCCTCATCAATATCTCATCCCAACCCCGGTCGTCATCAATATCTCCTCCCAACCAATGTCCTCATCAATATCTCCTCCCAACCCCGGTCCTCATCAATATCTCCTCCCAACCACGGTCCTCATCAATATCTCCTCCCAACCAATGTCCTCATCAATATCTCCTCCCAACCCCGGTCCTCATCAATATCTCCTCCCAACCCCGGTCCTCATCAATATCTCCTCCCAACCACGGTCCTCATCAATATCTCCTCCCAACCAATGTCCTCATCAATATCTCCTCCCAACCAATGTCCTCATCAATATCTCCTCCCAACCCCGGTCCTCATCAATATCTCCTCCCAACCAATGTCCTCATCAATATCTCCTCCCAACCCCGGTCCTCATCAATATCTCCTCCCAACCCCGGTGCTCATCAATACCTCCTCCCAACCCCGGTCCTCATCAATATATCCTCCCAATCCCGGTCCTCATCAATATCTCCTCCCAACCAATGTCCTCATCAATATCTCCTCCCAACCAATGTCCTCATCAATATCTCCTCCCAACCAATGTCCTCATCAATATCTCCTCCCAACCCCGGTCCTCATCAATATCTCCTCCCAACCCCGGTGCTCATCAATACCTCCTCCCAACCCCGGTCCTCATCAATATATCCTCCCAATCCCGGTCCTCATCAATATCTCCTCCCAACCACGGTCCTCATCAATATCTCCTCCCAACCAACATCCTCATCAATATCTCCTCCCAACCAATGTCCTCATCAATATCTCCTCCCAACCAATGTCCTCATCAATATCTCCTCCCAACCAATGTCCTCACCAATATCTCCTCCCAACCAATGTCCTCATCAATATCTCCTCCCAACCACGGTCCTCATCAATATCTCCTCCCAACCAATGTCCTCATCAATATCTCCTCCCAACCAATGTCCTCATCAATATCTCCTCCCAACCCCGGTCCTCATCAATATCTCCTCCCAACCCCGGTCCTCATCAATATCTCCTCCCAACCACGGTCCTCATCAATATCTCCTCCCAACCAATGTCCTCATCAATATCTCCTCCCAACCAATGTCCTCATCAATATCTCCTCCCAACCCCGGTCCTCATCAATATCTCCTCCCAACCACGGTCCTCATCAATATCTCCTCCCAACCAATGTCCTCATCAATATCTCCTCCCAACCCCGGTCCTCATCAATATCTCCTCCCAACCAATGTCCTCATCAATATCTCCTCCCAACCCCGGTCCTCATCAATATCTCCTCCCAACCACGGTCCTCATCAATATCTCCTCCCAACCAATGTCCTCATCAATATCTCCTCCCAACCCCGGTCCTCATCAATATCTCCTCCCAACCCCGGTCCTCATCAATATCTCCTCCCAACCACGGTCCTCATCAATATCTCCTCCCAACCAATGTCCTCATCAATATCTCCTCCCAACCAATGTCCTCATCAATATCTCCTCCCAACCCCGGTCCTCATCAATATCTCTCCCAACCACGGTCCTCACCAATATCTCCTCCCAACCACGGTCCTCATCAATATCTCCTCCCAACCAATGTCCTCATCAATATCTCCTCCCAACCAATGTCCTCATCAATATCTCCTCCCAACCACGGTCCTCATCAATATCTCCTCCCAACCACGGTCCTCATCAATATCTCCTCCCAACCAATGTCCTCATCAATATCTCCTCCCAACCCCGGTCCTCATCAATATCTCCTCCCAACCAATGTCCTCATCAATACCTCCTCCCAACCCCGGTCCTCATCAATATCTCCTCCCAACCACGGTCCTCACCAATATCTCCTCCCAACCCCGGTCCTCACCAATATCTCCTCCCAACCCCGGTCCTCATCAATATCTCCTCCCAACCACGGTCCTCATCAATATCTCCTCCCAACCAATGTCCTCATCAATATCTCCTCCCAACCAATGTCCTCATCAATATCTCCTCCCAACCCCGGTCCTCATCAATATCTCCTCCCAACCACGGTCCTCACCAATATCTCCTCCCAACCACGGTCCTCATCAATATCTCCTCCCAACCAATGTCCTCATCAATATCTCCTCCCAACCAATGTCCTCATCAATATCTCCTCCCAACCACGGTCCTCATCAATATCTCCTCCCAACCACGGTCCTCATCAATATCTCCTCCCAACCAATGTCCTCATCAATACCTCCTCCCAACCCCGGTCCTCATCAATATCTCCTCCCAACCACGGTCCTCACCAATATCTCCTCCCAACCCCGGTCCTCACCAATATCTCCTCCCAACCCCGGTCCTCATCAATATCTCCTCCCAACCACGGTCCTCATCAATATCTCCTCCCAACCAATGTCCTCATCAATATCTCCTCCCAACCAATGTCCTCATCAATATCTCCTCCCAACCCCGGTCCTCATCAATATCTCCTCCCAACCACGGTCCTCACCAATATCTCCTCCCAACCACGGTCCTCATCAATATCTCCTCCCAACCAATGTCCTCATCAATATCTCCTCCCAACCAATGTCCTCATCAATATCTCCTCCCAACCACGGTCCTCATCAATATCTCCTCCCAACCAATGTCCTCATCAATATCTCCTCCCAACCCCGGTCCTCATCAATACCTCCTCCCAACCAATGTCCTCATCAATACCTCCTCCCAACCCCGGTCCTCATCAATATCTCCTCCCAACCCCGGTCCTCACCAATACCTCCTCCCAACCCCGGTCCTCATCAATACCTCCTCCCAACCCCGGTCCTCATCAATATCTCCTCCCAACCAATGTCCTCATCAATATCTCCTCCCAACCCCGGTCCTCATCAATATCTCCTCCCAACCAATGTCCTCACCAATATCTCCTCCCAACCAATGTCCTCATCAATATCTCCTCCCAACCACGGTCCTCATCAATATCTCCTCCCAACCAATGTCCTCATCAATATCTCCTCCCAACCAATGTCCTCATCAATATCTCCTCCCAACCACGGTCCTCATCAATATCTCCTCCCAACCACGGTCCTCATCAATATCTCCTCCCAACCCCGGTCCTCACCAATACCTCCTCCCAACCCCGGTCCTCACCAATACCTCCTCCCAACCCCGGTCCTCACCAATACCTCCTCCCAACCCCGGTCCTCATCAATATCTCCTCCCAACCAATGTCCTCACCAATATCTCCTCCCAACCAATGTCCTCACCAATATCTCCTCCCAACCAATGTCCTCATCAATATCTCCTCCCAACCAATGTCCTCACCAATATCTCCTCCCAACCAATGTCCTCACCAATATCTCCTCCCAACCCGGGTCCTCACCAATATCTCCTCCCAACCCCGGTCCTCATCAATATCTCCTCCCAACCAATGTCCTCATCAATATCTCCTCCCAACCACGGTCCTCATCAATATCTCCTCCCAACCAATGTCCTCATCAATATCTCCTCCCAACCCCGGTCCTCATCAATATCTCCTCCCAACCAATGTCCTCATCAATATCTCCTCCCAACCAATGTCCTCATCAATATCTCCTCCCAACCACGGTCCTCATCAATATCTCCTCCCAACCACGGTCCTCATCAATATCTCCTCCCAACCACGGTCCTCATCAATATCTCCTCCCAACCCCGGTCCTCATCAATATCTCCTCCCAACCCCGGTCCTCATCAATATCTCCTCCCAACCAATGTCCTCATCAATATCTCCTCCCAACCCCGGTCCTCATCAATATCTCCTCCCAACCAATGTCCTCATCAATATCTCCTCCCAACCCCGGTCCTCATCAATATCTCCTCCCAACCAATGTCCTCATCAATATCTCCTCCCAACCACGGTCCTCATCAATATCTCCTCCCAACCAATGTCCTCATCAATATCTCCTCCCAACCCCGGTCCTCATCAATATCTCCTCCCAACCAATGTCCTCATCAATATCTCCTCCCAACCACGGTCCTCATCAATATCTCCTCCCAACCAATGTCCTCATCAATATCTCCTCCCAACCCCGGTCCTCATCAATATCTCCTCCCAACCAATGTCCTCATCAATATCTCCTCCAAACCAATGTCCTCATCAATATCTCCTCCCAACCACGGTCCTCATCAATATCTCCTCCCAACCACGGTCCTCATCAATATCTCCTCCCAACCACGGTCCTCATCAATATCTCCTCCCAACCCCGGTCCTCATCAATATCTCCTCCCAACCCCGGTCCTCATCAATATCTCCTCCCAACCAATGTCCTCATCAATATCTCCTCCCAACCCCGGTCCTCATCAATATCTCCTCCCAACCAATGTCCTCATCAATATCTCCTCCCAACCAATGTCCTCATCAATATCTCCTCCCAACCAATGTCCTCATCAATATCTCCTCCCAACCACGGTCCTCATCAATATCTCCTCCCAACCACGGTCCTCATCAATATCTCCTCCCAACCACGGTCCTCATCAATATCTCCTCCCAACCACGGTCCTCACCAATATCTCCTCCCAACCAATGTCCTCACCAATACCTCCTCCCAACCCCGGTCCTCATCAATATCTCCTCCCAACCCCGGTCCTCATCAATATCTCCTCCCAACCAATGTCCTCACCAATATCTCCTCCCAACCAATGTCCTCACCAATACCTCCTCCCAACCACGGTCCTCATCAATATCTCCTCCCAACCCCGGTCCTCATCAATATCTCCTCCCAACCAATGTCCTCACCAATATCTCCTCCCAACCAATGTCCTCATCAATATCTCCTCCCAACCACGGTCCTCATCAATATCTCCTCCCAACCACGGTCCTCATCAATATCTCCTCCCAACCAATGTCCTCACCAATATCTCCTCCCAACCAATGTCCTCACCAATATCTCCTCCCAACCCCGGTCCTCACCAATATCTCCTCCCAACCCCGGTCCTCATCAATATCTCCTCCCAACCAATGTCCTCATCAATATCTCCTCCCAACCACGGTCCTCATCAATATCTCCTCCCAACCAATGTCCTCATCAATATCTCCTCCCAACCACGGTCCTCACCAATACCTCCTCCCAACCACGGTCCTCACCAATATCTCCTCCCAACCAATGTCCTCACCAATATCTCCTCCCAACCAATGTCCTCACCAATATCTCCTCCCAACCCCGGTCCTCACCAATATCTCCTCCCAACCCCGGTCCTCATCAATATCTCCTCCCAACCAATGTCCTCACCAATATCTCCTCCCAACCCCGGTCCTCACCAATATCTCCTCCCAACCAATGTCCTCACCAATACCTCCTCCCAACCCCGGTCCTCACCAATATCTCCTCCCAACCCCGGTCCTCACCAATATCTCCTCCCAACCACGGTCCTCACCAATACCTCCTCCCAACCCCGGTCCTCATCAATATCTCCTCCCAACCCCGGTCCTCATCAATATCTCCTCCCAACCCCGGTCCTCATCAATATCTCCTCCCAACCAATGTCCTCACCAATATCTCCTCCCAACCAATGTCCTCATCAATATCTCCTCCCAACCACGGTCCTCATCAATATCTCCTCCCAACCAATGTCCTCATCAATATCTCCTCCCAACCACGGTCCTCACCAATACCTCCTCCCAACCCCGGTCCTCACCAATATCTCCTCCCAACCCCGGTCCTCACCAATATCTCCTCCCAACCACGGTCCTCACCAATACCTCCTCCCAACCCCGGTCCTCACCAATATCTCCTCCCAACCAATGTCCTCACCAATACCTCCTCCCAACCACGGTCCTCACCAATATCTCCTCCCAACCACGGTCCTCATCAATATCTCCTCCCAACCCCGGTCCTCACCAATATCTCCTCCCAACCCCGGTCCTCATCAATATCTCCTCCCAACCAATGTCCTCATCAATATCTCCTCCCAACCCCGGTCCTCACCAATATCTCCTCCCAACCAATGTCCTCATCAATATCTCCTCCCAACCAATGTCCTCATCAATATCTCCTCCCAACCCCGGTCCTCACCAATATCTCCTCCCAACCAATGTCCTCACCAATATCTCCTCCCAACCCCGGTCCTCACCAATATCTCCTCCCAACCCCGGTCCTCATCAATATCTCCTCCCAACCCCGGTCCTCATCAATATCTCCTCCCAACCCCGGTCCTCATCAATATCTCCTCCCAACCAATGTCCTCATCAATATCTCCTCCCAACCAATGTCCTCATCAATATCTCCTCCCAACCCCGGTCCTCACCAATATCTCCTCCCAACCAATGTCCTCATCAATATCTCCTCCCAACCAATGTCCTCATCAATATCTCCTCCCAACCCCGGTCCTCACCAATATCTCCTCCCAACCAATGTCCTCACCAATATCTCCTCCCAACCACGGTCCTCATCAATACCTCCTCCCAACCACGGTCCTCATCAATATCTCCTCCCAACCAATGTCCTCATCAATATCTCCTCCCAACCCCGGTCCTCACCAATATCTCCTCCCAACCAATGTCCTCATCAATATCTCCTCCCAACCCCGGTCCTCATCAATACCTCCTCCCAACCACGGTCCTCATCAATATCTCCTCCCAACCACGGTCCTCATCAATATCTCCTCCCAACCCCGGTCCTCACCAATACCTCCTCCCAACCCCGGTCCTCACCAATATCTCCTCCCAACCAATGTCCTCACCAATATCTCCTCCCAACCAATGTCCTCATCAATATCTCCTCCCAACCACGGTCCTCACCAATATCTCCTCCCAACCCCGGTCCTCACCAATATCTCCTCCCAACCAATGTCCTCACCAATATCTCCTCCCAACCACGGTCCTCATCAATATCTCCTCCCAACCACGGTCCTCATCAATATCTCCTCCCAACCACGGTCCTCATCAATATCTCCTCCCAACCCCGGTCCTCATCAATATCTCCTCCCAACCACGGTCCTCACCAATATCTCCTCCCAACCAATGTCCTCACCAATATCTCCTCCCAACCACGGTCCTCATCAATATCTCCTCCCAACCACGGTCCTCATCAATATCTCCTCCCAACCCCGGTCCTCATCAATATCTCCTCCCAACCAATGTCCTCACCAATATCTCCTCCCAACCACGGTCCTCATCAATATCTCCTCCCAACCACGGTCCTCATCAATATCTCCTCCCAACCACGGTCCTCATCAATATCTCCTCCCAACCAATGTCCTCATCAATATCTCCTCCCAACCACGGTCCTCATCAATATCTCCTCCCAACCAATGTCCTCACCAATATCTCATCCCAACCCCGGTCCTCACCAATATCTCCTCCCAACCAATGTCCTCATCAATATCTCCTCCCAACCCCGGTCCTCACCAATATCTCCTCCCAACCAATGTCCTCATCAATACCTCCTCCCAACCAATGTCCTCATCAATATCTCCTCCCAACCACGGTCCTCATCAATATCTCCTCCCAACCACGGTCCTCACCAATACCTCCTCCCAACCCCGGTCCTCACCAATATCTCCTCCCAACCCCGGTCCTCACCAATATCTCCTCCCAACCAATGTCCTCACCAATATCTCCTCCCAACCACGGTCCTCATCAATATCTCCTCCCAACCACGGTCCTCATCAATATCTCCTCCCAACCCCGGTCCTCATCAATATCTCCTCCCAACCCCGGTCCTCATCAATATCTCCTCCCAACCACGGTCCTCATCAATATCTCCTCCCAACCCCGGTCCTCACCAATACCTCCTCCCAACCACGGTCCTCATCAATATCTCCTCCCAACCCCGGTCCTCATCAATATCTCCTCCCAACCCCGGTCCTCATCAATATCTCCTCCCAACCAATGTCCTCACCAATATCTCCTCCCAACCACGGTCCTCACCAATATCTCCTCCCAACCACGGTCCTCATCAATATCTCCTCCCAACCAATGTCCTCACCAATATCTCCTCCCAACCCCGGTCCTCATCAATATCTCCTCCCAACCCCGGTCCTCATCAATATCTCCTCCCAACCCCGGTCCTCATCAATATCTCCTCCCAACCAATGTCCTCACCAATACCTCCTCCCAACCCCGGTCCTCATCAATATCTCCTCCCAACCCCGGTCCTCACCAATACCTCCTCCCAACCAATGTCCTCACCAATATCTCCTCCCAACCACGGTCCTCATCAATATCTCCTCCCAACCCCGGTCCTCATCAATATCTCCTCCCAACCAATGTCCTCACCAATATCTCCTCCCAACCAATGTCCTCACCAATACCTCCTCCCAACCCCGGTCCTCATCAATATCTCCTCCCAACCCCGGTCCTCATCAATATCTCCTCCCAACCAATGTCCTCACCAATATCTCCTCCCAACCCCGGTCCTCACCAATATCTCCTCCCAACCCCGGTCCTCACCAATATCTCCTCCCAACCCCGGTCCTCACCAATACCTCCTCCCAACCACGGTCCTCATCAATATCTCCTCCCAACCACGGTCCTCATCAATATCTCCTCCCAACCCCGGTCCTCATCAATATCTCCTCCCAACCCCGGTCCTCACCAATATCTCCTCCCAACCCCGGTCCTCACCAATATCTCCTCCCAACCAATGTCCTCATCAATATCTCCTCCCAACCCCGGTCCTCATCAATATCTCCTCCCAACCCCGGTCCTCATCAATATCTCCTCCCAACCAATGTCCTCACCAATATCTCCTCCCAACCCCGGTCCTCATCAATATCTCCTCCCAACCCCGGTCCTCATCAATATCTCCTCCCAACCAATGTCCTCATCAATATCTCCTCCCAACCCCGGTCCTCATCAATATCTCCTCCCAACCCCGGTCCTCATCAATATCTCCTCCCAACCAATGTCCTCACCAATATCTCCTCCCAACCAATGTCCTCACCAATATCTCCTCCCAACCCCGGTCCTCATCAATATCTCCTCCCAACCAATGTCCTCACCAATATCTCCTCCCAACCAATGTCCTCACCAATATCTCCTCCCAACCCCGGTCCTCATCAATATCTCCTCCCAACCCCGGTCCTCACCAATATCTCCTCCCAACCCCGGTCCTCACCAATATCTCCTCCCAACCCCGGTCCTCATCAATATCTCCTCCCAACCCCGGTCCTCATCAATATCTCCTCCCAACCCCGGTCCTCACCAATATCTCCTCCCAACCCCGGTCCTCATCAATATCTCCTCCCAACCACGGTCCTCACCAATATCTCCTCCCAACCAATGTCCTCATCAATATCTCCTCCCAACCCCGGTCCTCATCAATATCTCCTCCCAACCCCGGTCCTCATCAATATCTCCTCCCAACCACGGTCCTCACCAATACCTCCTCCCAACCCGGTCCTCACCAATACCTCCTCCCAACCACGGTCCTCATCAATATCTCCTCCCAACCACGGTCCTCACCAATACCTCCTCCCAACCCCGGTCCTCATCAATATCTCCTCCCAACCACGGTCCTCATCAATATCTCCTCCCAACCCCGGTCCTCACCAATACCTCCTCCCAACCCGGTCCTCACCAATACCTCCTCCCAACCCCGGTCCTCACCAACACCTCCTCCCAACCACGGTCCTCACCAATATCTCCTCCCAACCAATGTCCTCACCAATATCTCCTCCCAACCCCGGTCCTCACCAATATCTCCTCCCAACCAATGTCCTCACCAATATCTCCTCCCAACCCCGGTCCTCACCAATATCTCCTCCCAACCCCGGTCCTCATCAATATCTCCTCCCAACCACGGTCCTCACCAATATCTCCTCCCAACCCCGGTCCTCATCAATATCTCCTCCCAACCCCGGTCCTCATCAATATCTCCTCCCAACCCCGGTCCTCACCAACACCTCCTCCCAGCCCGGTGCTGGTCAGTAACGGCGGGCGCCGGGCTGCGGGCGCCGGGCAGCCCGCCCCCACGGGCCTGGCGTGGTGGCCGGTCCCTGCCCCAGCGTCCTCCCCGAGAGGCGGAGGACAGGGGTGCGGGGTGCAGTCTCCGGGTTCCGGGGGGACTGGGACGGCACGTGGTCTCCAGGAAGAAGGGTTTCGGACGTGTCCAAGGCCATGCAGCGGGACGCCCGGCCCCAGGCCCCCCGGCCCCTGCAGCCACCTCTCCGGGGAGGAGGGGCCCCACCGGAGCGGGGGCCTGCGTGGGGCCTGTCGGTGACACGTCCCTGGGGGAACGTCAGACACGCTCACACCTCGAACCGCCGTGCGTCCATCTGAGCCAAACTGCCCCCGCCGCCGGGAAGCCCATTCTCCACCACACTCTCGGAGGAGGGCGGATGGTCACATGACCTCCATGGGGGTAGACAGGGAGGCGGGAAAGCAGAGCGGAAGCCTCTGGGCTGGATAAGAAGTGAAATGGTGCACAGGCGATGCAGGCGGCAATAACAACACCACCACAGCAGTAACAATAACAACGCCCCTGAGGGCAGCGGGGGCTCCGCCCTGAGGTCCAAAGAAGGGAAGGGACCGGAGTCTCCCAAGACCTCCTCCTCCCCCCGCCCTCCCGCACTGAGGCTGCGGCTCGGTGAGGGTCCAAGCCGATCATCAGGGAGAAGGCGGCCTGGGCCTGCCCGCCCCCACGAGCTGTTTTCATTCCAGTTTCCCTCTCGGGCCTCCTGTGGGCCCCGAGGCTCCGGGTCCAGGCCCCACGCAGGCCTCCCTGAGCGTCAGGGGAGCAGGCGCCCCTCTGTCTGCCTCACTGCAGCCGCGGTGACCCTGCAGCCCCACGTGCACGCGGTACGGGGGGTCAGTGGTCAGACACTTCCCAGCACCCCCTGGAGCCCAGGAGGGACGCGAGGGCGGCATCTGGCTCTGGGGGGCCGGCCGCCAGTCCTCTGTGGGATCCCAGCGCCGCACTGGGACCGGAGTTCCCGGGCCGAGCCCTTTCCTGTGGCCACTGAGTGCCCGGACCACAGGACCGCCCGGGCCAGGCCACGTGGTCTCCGCGGCACCGCCTGGCACGTGGCGGGGCCGCCGCCGGGAAGAGCCAGGGTCGGCCCGGAAGTGGTGCACCCAGCCCTCAGCGCCGGACACCCCCCTCCACCCTGGGCAGCCGTCCACGGCGCTGGGCCCCCGGCCCCCGGCCCCCCACCAGCCTCTGCCTCCGCCTGGCTTTGATCTTGGAGAGCCCTCAGCGGCCAAGGGCACTCGAGGCCGGAAGCCTGGAGCCAAGAGCTGCTCACAAGAGTGTTTGCGAGGCTCCCGCCCCACCCAGCGCGGCGGCCCTCAGGCACACACCCTCGCCCCCCCCAGGGCGGCCGGCTCGCCCGAGGCCACAGGACACTGTGATCGGAGAGGCCACTGCGCGGCTCTCGCCTCCAGGTGTCTTTAAGAGACGACGGGCCGGCTGGCGGGCTCAGCACTTTGCTTAGGAATTTGAATTAAAAAGCAGACGTGGTAGAAAAGCTTATGAATGAATGAATGAACGATGAATGAATGCAGTGTCTGGCACCAGCCAGTCCCGTCCTCCTCTTTGTCCCTGGAGGTGATGCCCGCGTCTGCGGCAGCTCTTCAGGGACCAGGAGGAATTCACTGTCCAGATGAAAAACAGCTGAAACCGGTGTGGCTCAGTGGCTAGAGCATCGGCCTGGGGATTGAAGGGTCCCAGGTTCGATTCCGATCAAGGGCATGTACCTTGGTTGTGGGCACATCCCCAGTAGAGGGTGTGCAGGAGGCAGCTGATCAATGATTCTCTCATCAATGTTTCTAACTCTCTATCCCTCTCTCTTCCTCTCTGTAAAAAATCAATAAAATATATTAAAACGAAAAAAAGAAAGAAAGAAAAAGAAAGCATCCGCAGCCCAGCACACAGCGGCTCTGGCGGCAGCAGAGTCCGTCAGGGCGCGGCCCGGGCGATGGGCAGCAGGCCGGCTCCTGGGATGGGTCTTGGCTGCCTCTCACCCCCTGGTGGCCCTCCGGGCCCCTCTGCCTGCCAGGCCGCCTTCCCCACGCCCACCCTGAGCCCCGTTTCCCTCCACTCCCTCCCTGCCCAGCCCTGAGCCGGGGCCTCCACGCCTGGGCTCCCTCTGACCTGGCTCAGCCTGCCCACGTGACTCCCCCCAGCTCCTGCCTCTGGGACCCAGACCTCCCTCAGCCCACACCCACCGCCCCCACCCGCCCCCAGGAGCGCGCTGCCCGCCCGCCCTCCCACCGGCCCCTTCCTGCCCGTGAGGGCCACCTCGCTCCACAGGAACCCCGCGGGAGGCCACACCCCTGCAGCCAGGCTGCCCGCGGTTCGGCACCTGTAACCTCCGAAACTCACACCACGCGCCCGGCCTCACACCTGACCCCAAGCACAAGCCGCGCTGACAGCGGCAAACACCCTGCGGGGCAGGGCGGGCACAGACGGCGACCAGGGGCCTGGGAGCCTGGGACGGCATCTGGGGACCAGGGAGAGCCAAGGGTTAGCGTCTGGTGGGGTGGGACCGGCCGGGGCTCCAGCCCGGGCCGCCGGGCATGCTGGGAGCTGGACGCCGGGGGCGGGGGTCTCCCTCTGACCTGGCACAGGACACCACGCCCGGGACAAGCATGAACTGTGGCAGCGGGGTCATGAAGGAACGGGAAGGAACCGTCACTACTAGACCACACAGTTCACAGAGCCAGCGGGCGAGGGCACGTGGTCCCCGAAAACCTGGGGGTGTGGCCGCGGGACACAGGCCAGAGCCAGATCCCCGTGAGCCACAAAGCACAAGGCAAGCCCGGGAGGGCGGGGGCTCACATGCAAAGCGGCCTGGCCGGCAGGGGACGCAGCTGTCCACTCCGTCCAGCGGGGGTCACTGTGGCCTAAGGGCCAGGCCGGCTACGGCCACCGCAGTCTCCAGCCACAGGACACGGGGCAGACTTGGCTGCGCCTGGGCGGGCGGGCAGCCGGTCGTGTCTGTGTCTGTGTGTGTGTGTGTGTGTGTGTGTGTCCTGCCGCACTGAGCCACGGGGGCCACGGTGACCTGCCTCCTGGCCAAATGGAGGGGGCGTTTCCGGGGGGCGGGCTGCCCCCGCCAGCGGTCCGGGGGCACACACCTGCCAGGTGAGGGATGGGGGCGTGTCGGCAGTGCTGGGAGGGAAACTGGCCGAACCACATACACGCAGCTGCTAACACAGGTGTGTGCAGGCGGGATCCTTTCCCAGGCAGCTCCCTCCAGCCGCCTCGTCCGCCTCCGGGCCTGCCGGCGGGACTTCCCTGTTCACCGGGACACACACACACACACACACACACACACAGCCCTTCGGGGTGCACTTCACAGAGCGGGGCTCACCGGCGGCTCCAGGTGGCTCCCCTCCCCGCCCCGGGGTCCCGGCTGGAGTCATGTCCTGTCTGTAACTGCTCACACGGCCGGCTGCTCGCTTCCTGCTCGGCTTGGCTGCGTGTGGCCCAGGGCCGTCCCAGCGGCGCTGGCCTTCCCGGCCGCTTTCTGGCCGAGCTCTCCCTCCGCTCCCCCCCGGGCAGGGCACCGTGTGCGTGTGGGTCCCTTGTCTGAAGCCACAGAGGGTGTAGGTGGACCGGGCGGGCAGCAAACTGGGTGGGTCCAGAGCGGCCCAAGGGGACCCAGGACCCAGGACCCAGGAGACGCGCCTGGGACACGGGCACAGGCTGGTTTGTTCTGCCTCCTGAGGGGGCTGCCAGGCAGGAGCAGGCGATCACGTGAAACGGCAGACGAGACCCTCGCCCCCCTGAGCTGCACACCTAGCGTGGCCGTGGAGGCCTGGATGGTGAAGGCGGTCCGGGTGGAAGGCCAGGGTCTCCCGTCTCCGCGGCAGGCGCTCCGCGGGGAGGGCCCGGGGCCTGTGGGGGAGGGGGAGGCGGCCCGCCCTCCGGCCTCCGCTCCTCTGGGCCGGCGCCAGCCGCTGCAGACGGGCCACGGGGCGCGGACACCCACCGAGCTCCCGCCCAGGCTGAAAGGCTCGCGTTTGGACCTGAGACAGGACGATGACGCGCCTCCGAAGACGCACGCGCCTAATTAGACGTTGTTTTATGTCCTTCCAACGGGATGACCTCATGTAATCACAGACTCTCCGGGCCTGCGAGCGGCGGCTCGGGGGGCTCTCCGCCCCCCGCGCTGGAAGCTCCGGCTCCACGCTGCCGACCTCCGCCCGGCCCATGGGGGTCAGGGGCCCCCCGCGCCGGAAGCTCCGCCCCCGGCCCATGGGGGTCCGGGGCCCCCCCGCGCCGGAAGCTCCGCCCCCGGCCCATGGGGGTCAGGGGCCCCCCGCGCCGGAAGCTCCGCCCCCGGCCCATGGGGGTCAGGGGCCCCCCGCGCCGGAAGCTCCGCCCCCGGCCCATGGGGGTCCGGGGCCCCCCGCGCCGGAAGCTCCGCCCCCGGCCCATGGGGGACAGGCGGCCGGCTCAGGGGCACGCGGCCTCCAGACGCGGCTCAGCAGCCAGCGGTGCTCACGCTGTGCCCGCAGCACGTCCAGCGAGTAAATGGTCCTCCGGGGAAGGCACAGCCCCTGAGCCCCATCTGCTCCGACCGCACCGAGGAGCACACACACACTCACTGACACTCTCACACCTGCTCACACTCACACTCACACTCACACCTGCTCACACTCACTCACACTGGCACATTTAGACACACACCTGCTCACACTGACACACTCATACACACTCACGCTCACACACAGACACGCTCACTGACACACTCACACCTGCTCACACACACACTGGCACATTCAGACACACACAGACACACTCACACCTGCTCACACTCACACACTCTTACACACTCACGCTCACAGACACGCTCACTGACACACTCATACACACTCATTCATGCTCACTCATACATACATGCACATACTCAAAGATACACTCACACACGCATACTCACATACTGATACACTCTCGCTCACACATGCTCATACACTCACTCACACACACATATACAGGCTTACACTCACACTCTCATGCACACACTGACGCACACACCACAGGAGACGCACACACTCGCAGGGGCGCTGGGTTCGGAGCTGTGTCTGGTGTTAACTCAGACCTGCCCTCCCGCCGGCCTGCCCTCCGGCCCGATGCCCCGTCCCAGGGCCCTGGGTCCCTGCGGGCGTTTGGCCCCCAGGCGCCTTCCCGGTGAGGGGTGACCAGCTCGGACTCCGGTGCAAGGGGTCCCCCCGGGCTCCCTCCCGAGCAAACTCTTCCCTTCCTGCGGCCTCAGCAGCTTGTGGGCGCAGAGGTGACCTGGGACCCAAACCGGGGCCCGCGGTCGTCACTTACCCGCAGCAGGCAGCGGACCCCCAAACGCACGTCAGACACACGGGCCTCATCCCTGTGGGGACGTCTACTCCCACCACACAGATGCCTGAAGCAGAGTAACGCAAAGCACCGTGGGTAATGCTCCAAAGCACCATGGGTAATGCCCCAAAGCAAAGCATTCTGGGTAATGCCCCAAAGCATCATGGGTAATGCCCCAAAGCAAAGCATCCTGAGTAATGCCCCAAAGCATCACGGGTAATGCCCCATAGCAAAGCATCCTGGGTAATGCCCCAAAGCAAAGCATTGAGTCCTACCCCAGGGCAGGTCTGGGATGCCTAGGCCCGCGTGTTGGAGGCTCTGGGGGGGACAGAGGGCCTCCCACCCGCGGGGTCTGTGTCAGGCCTGATCCCATAAACCACTGGAGGTGAGAACCACGACCCAGACATGGGCCTGCTGGGGCCTCGTCCTTGGGGGTGGTCTAACCGCCCGCCCCGCCCCCACCCCCAGCCCTGCCCCAGCCATCCATGCAGCACCCCTTTGACCAGCCCCTGGGCTCCCGCCTGGACAGCCTGCCCACAGCCTCCCTCCCGGCCTCCAGCTCTGCCCAGGGCGGGGCGGGGGTAGCAGGAGGCCGGGGAGGCCCCCGATGCAGGGTGGGGGGACACAGGGGGTGAGGGCTGGGCAGGAGCGCCAGGAGGACCGCTAAGGCTGCTACTGAGCTGAACCCGCCCATGAGCAGAGCTGGCCCACCACCGGGGGCGGCCTAGCGGGTCCGCCTTCCAGCCACCCCAGGAGCCAGCCTGGACCCCGGCCTGGCTCCCGCCTCCACCGGGAGGGCTCTGTGAGGGCGCCGGTCCGGCATCGTCATGGCAGCCGGAGTGAGAACCCCTGCAGGAGCGCCAGCCCCTGGGAATGAACCCTGACCCCGTGACCCACCCCTGACCCCGGCCCAGCCACCTGTCCCTGGTCCCCGCGGAGGCGTCGGTCCGGGCCAGCTGGGGCTGAGTCAGGGGTGCTCCGGGGGGCCCAGGCCACGGGCCGGCACGTCATGGAGAATCGGGAAGTGGCCCAGCTGCCGATTCTGTGCGATTTCTCAAACTGCTTCCTCTTCTCCCCCTTCCCGCCAGCGGCCACCTCCCGCCCGCGGCCACCCTCCCGGGCGAGGGCGGCCCTGGGACTGCGGGGGCCGCCGCTGGAGGAGGCTCCATCCTCCCGCCAGCGGGAGCCAGGGGAGGCCAGGCCAGGGCTGCGGAGGGCTCGGGGCGGGAGGCCAGGCCAGGGCTGCACCCGGGGACTGAGGCGTGAGGCACCTCCCCGGCCAGAGGCTGCTGACCGCGCCGTCCTTGGCTGCTCCAGCGTCCCCAGGGAGCTGCCGATGGAGGGAGGCGCTGAGAGCCGGCTGCTGTGCTGGTTGCTCCCCCCACCCCCCTCCCTGCTGCCTCCCTGTCTCCCACCGAGTCCTCCAGGGGGACCGAGATCAGGAACGAGGGTGAGGCCCCTGGAGGGGTGTCCCCGGGCCTCCTCCGTCCCGGATCCAGATCCCCAGTCTCACTGGGCCCGCAGGGGCCGCTCTGCCTGGGGGAGGGGCTGGGAGGTGGGACAGGAGCAGAGCCCCCGGAGGCCTCAGACCCGGGGGGGGGGGGGGGGGGGTGTCCACGGGTGGGTGGGCGGTGGCATTCAGCAGTTCTGATGGACACACGTTCGCAGCCATTTCACCCTGACCCTCCTGCCGTCCCCGAGGCGGACATGGCGAACACACAGGCTGGGAAACGGACTTGAACTGCTCGGTGCCCGGCCGGCCTGGCTCAGGGGCTAAGCATCGACCCAGGAACCAGGAGGTCACAGTTCGATTCCCGGTCAGGGCACATGCTGTCTCCAGGCCTGTGGCAGGTCCCTCCCTCCCTGCCGTCCCACCCCCCTGACTTCCTGGTGGGGGTAGGGATAGGGCAGCCGGGGGAACGAGCCTCAGGACACCTTACACCCCCCCCCCCCCCGCCCCCACGCTGAGCCTGGGGATGAGGGAGGTCAGGGGTCATCACGGAGCGGGTTCTGAGGGATGAGGAGGAGTTTCTGGCCAGAGGGGAAGGGCGTGCAGGAGGCAGCAGCCTTTGCAGAGCTCGGTGCCTGGGAGGGAACCCGCCCTCCTGGGGGCTGGGAGGTGCTGTGTGCACTGACACCCACACATCAGGAGGGGCCGGGGGAGGGGGGCGGGGCCAGGCAGGCTCTGCAGGGGCCGGAGGGCAGTTACACAGCAGCGCCCGGGAGCCTGGATGTGGGCTGGGAGGCCGGGCCGGGGCGGGCCGCGGGGACACTGTGGTCACCTGGCCCGGGCGCTGCTGCTCGGGCGGTTTCTCTGAGACCTGGAGCGGGGACCTGCCGGAGGGCTCTCGGCCTCGGCCGCCGTCCCAGGCCCAGGCGGGCAGGCCCGGGGGAACATGGTTTGCCGCGGTTTCTGTGACACAGACGGTGGGCCTCGCCTGTGTGAACGGCGGGGGGCCGAGAGAGAGGCTGCGGGTCGGCCAGGAATAGCTCGGCGGAGGCCTGGACGCCCCCGGAGCCACAGCCTCTGATGTGGGCGCCACAGCTGCACGCGTTTCCTGCGCGCACCTGGCTCCGGCGCCTCCGTGTGGGCGTCGGGTGCGAGGTGGCCCCCCGCCCGCCCGCCGGAGCCGCTGACAGCCGTGCACACAGGAAAAGGCCCGTGCAGAGGCTGAGGCCAGAGAGGAGGCGTCACGGGGAGGCAGTGTCAGAGAGGGAGGGAGAGGGAGAGGGAGAGAAATGTCCATGAGAGAGAATCACGGACCAGCTGCCTCCTGTGAGCACCACCCTGGGGATGGAGCCCACAGCCCGGGCCTGTGCCCTGACCGGGAATCGAACCCTGACCTCCCGGTTCCTAGGTCGACACTCAGCCATGGAGCCAGGCCGGCTGGGCAGCAGGTGTGTCTTATGCTCACCAAAGAGCCTGTACTGGCCACAGGCACAGGAGTCTTCAGGGTGATGACTGCCGGCTCTTCCTCTCTCTCTCTCTCTCTCTCTCTCTCTCTCTCTCTCTCTCTCTCTCTCAAAATCAATGGAAACAACCTTTCTAGTAAAAAGAAATGTCATTAAACCCATTACACAGGTGAGGAAACTGAGGCTTAGGGCGGGGCAGGGACTTGTCTGAGCTAACTGTGCCACCCACGGTCAGAGTGGGGATGAACCCCAAACCTACTGACCCCTAATTCCCACGGAGGGGGCGGGAGTTCAGGCTGCACCTGCTGCCTTGGGGGCGCCCTGCCCCCTCCCTGTATCTCCCAGGGGTCTCCTCCCGTTAGGCGGCACCCTGGCCGTCCCTCTGGACCGCTGTGGGCTCCGGGTGCCGGTGCCCCGCTGTGCCCAGCACAGAGCCCGCACCCCGCAGGGGCAGCCGTCGTGCGGATGGATCGCCGTTCCGCCCGGAGTGTCGTTCTGCTCCTCAGACCATGCCGACCAGGAGGAGCCAGGAACCTGCCGCCGCCATCCAGCGCGTCCTCCTCGCCGGCGCTGAGGCCGGGCTGCCTGGAGCGTCCGGGGAGCGCCCGCCGCCGGGCCCCTCAGCAGCCGGGCGGGGCCGGGCCTCACCCCCAGGCCCCCCGCTCCAGACAGGCCCCCGCTCCAGGCAGGCCCCCGCTCCAGACAGGCCCCCGCTCCAGGCAGGCCCCCGCTCCAGACAGGCCCCCGCTCCAGACAGGCCCCCGCTCCAGGCAGGGCCCCCGCTCCAGGCAGGCCCCCGCTCCAGGCAGGGCCCCCGCTCCAGGCAGGACCCCGCTCCAGGCAGGGCCCCGCTCCAGGCAGGGCCCCGCTCCAGGCAGGCCCCCGCTCCAGGCAGGCCCCCGCTCCAGGCAGGACCCGCTCCAGGCAGGCCCCCGCTCCAAGCAGGCCCCCGCTCCAGGCAGGCCCCCCGGGGCTCCAGGCAGGCCTGTCCCTGCAGGTGACCAGCCGGAGGGTTGAAGACACTCCTGTGGGCGGGGCTCGGCGACTGAGTGCAGGCAGACCTGGGAGCCAGGAGGTCGGGTTCGATTCCCGGTCGGGGCGCAGGCAGGAGGCTGCCGATCCATGGTTCTCTCTCATCACTGATGTTTCTCTCTCTCCCCTGCTTCCTCTCTGAAGTCAATAAAAACATTTTAATATGATGACAATAATTAAATAAACAAAGACACTCGGCTAACTCAGGCCTACCACCGTCCTGGGCAGCTCGGACCCGGTCACAGGTCCGTGCGGTGTGGGGGCAGGGAGAGGGGGGACAGCAGCAGAGGCCCCACCTGCACCGGCTTTCCGGCCTGGGGAATGCCGAGCACTCTCCTGTGACTCCGGCCCGGCCCGCCGGCTCCCCCGGCTGCACCCAGAGGCCCCCGGGGCTCCATGCCCCCAGCCGGTGCCATGGCTCAGGCTCTGGCGCCCCAGCCCCTCGCCCCGGGCCGGGCCCGGGAGCTGTGGTCCCGGTGAGAGCGGTGAGGGTCCGGGCCGGGAAGGCGGGGGCGGGGCACGGGGGCTGTTCCGCGTGGCAGCCGCCCGGCAGGCCGTCAGCGGGGCGGCCGGCGGTGAATCACGCCCCGCTGACGGCCTGGGCGCCGGGAGCCGGCAGCAGCTGCAGGAAGTGCGAGCGGCGACCACAGGTCAGCGCCGGCCGGCGGCCTGGAGGCCGGGCAGGAAGTGGCGCTGTCAGGGTGCTCTCAGGCCGCCCACGGCACCCCCGGAGGCACAGGGAGCACCCGAGGCACCCGCTCACCGCCCTGGGGCCAGAGAGTCCGAGGGAGCAGGGGCCGGGACCCCGTCCGGGAGGTGGGGCTGGTCAGGGCCTCGGGGCTGAGGCCCCGTTAACCCGGCCTGTGACACCCCCTCTGTGCACCCCGACTTACACACCCCTCTGTGCACCCCGACTTACACACTCCTCTGTGCACCCCGACTTATACACCCCTCTGTGCACCCCGACTTATACACCCCTCTTTGCACCCCGAGTTACACACCCCTCTGTGCACCCCGACTTACACACCCCTCTGTGCACCCCGAGTTACACACCCCTCTGTGCACCCTGACTTATACACCCCTTTGTGCACCCCGTTACACACCCCTCTGTGCACCCCGAGTTATACACCCCTCTGTGCACCCCAACTTACACACCCCTCTGTGCACCCAGAGTTACACACCCCTCTGTGCACCCCAACTTACACACCCCTCTGTGCACCCAGAGTTACACACCCCTCTGTGCACCCTGACTTACACACCCCTCTGTGCACCCCGTTACACACCCCTCTGTGCACCCCAACTTACACACCCGCTCTGTGCACCCTGTTACACACCCCTCTGTGCACCCTGACTTACACACCCCTCTGTGCACCCAGAGTTACACACCCCTCTGTGCACCCCAACTTACACACCCCTCTGTGCACCCAGAGTTACACACCCCTCTGTGCACCCTGACTTATACACCCCTCTGTGCACCCTGACTTACACACCCCTCTGTGCACCCTGACTTACACACCCCTCTGTGCACCCCGTTACACACCCCTCTGTGCACCCCAACTTACACACCCGCTCTGTGCACCCTGTTACACACCCCTCTGTGCACCCTGACTTACACACCCCTCTGTGCACCCCGTTACACACCCCTCTGTGCACCCCAACTTACACACCCCTCTGTGCACCCCGAGTTACACACCCCTCTGTGCACCCAGAGTTACACACCCCTCTGTGCACCCCGTTACACACCCCTCTGTGCACCCTGACTTACACACCCCTCTGTGCACCCCGTTACACACCCCTCTGTGCACCCCGAGTTATACACCCCTCTGTGCACCCCAACTTACACACCCCTCTGTGCACCCAGAGTTACACACCCCTCTGTGCACCCCGTTACACACCCCTCTGTGCACCCTGACTTACACACCCCTCTGTGCACCCCGTTACACACCCTGTCGGTTTTGCTGGGAGGAAGGAGAGGGAGGTGAGCAGAGCCGAGAGCGGAGTGTGGTGGGTGCTGTTTAGTAACATCCTCCGTGGCCGGGCGGATGCCAGCTCCAGCCGCCCACGAAAGGGGAACCCCCTGTGCGCCCCGAGGCCGGCCGGGGCCTTCCAGGCAGCCGGAGCGGCCTGTGCGCTGGGACCCGGCCAGCCCCGAGGAGGGGGATGGCTGAGGAGGGGGATGGCTGAGGAGGGGGATGGCTGAGGAGGGGGATGGCTGAGAGGGGGATGGCTGAGGAGGGGGATGGCTGAGGAGGGGGATGGCTGAGGAGGGGGATGGCTGAGAGGGGGATGGCTGAGAGGGGGATGGCTGAGGAGGGGGATGGCTGAGGAGGGGGATGGCTGAGGAGGGGGATGGCTGAGGAGGGGGATGGCTGAGGAGGGGGATGGCTGAGGAGGGGGATGGCTGAGGAGGGGGATGGCTGAGGCGGCCCGGGCCGTCCCGCTCTGCCCTGAGGGTCCCCTCCGGCCTCTGAGGAGCCGGGGCCCTGCCCGGGCCACGCCGGCAGAGGGGCCCGGGCGCTGATTCACCGGCTCCTGGAACCGGCGGAGGCCGCATGGGCAGGCGCTGGCTCCTCGGCGGCCGGCGGCTGGCCCTGGTGCGGGAAGCACGTCCACGCGGGCCCAGAATAGCACGCTCCCCGGCTGGGCGGCCGTCACGTGGCCGCGGGCTGCAGGTCGGGACGGGGCCCGCGGCGGCGGGAGGCGGAAAGGGGAAGCCTGGTGCCCGCCGGCGCCCGCCTCACGCCAGGCAGGTGGCCCCGGCAGGAAAGCCCCGAGGCAGCCCCGGCGCATGTGACCCGGCCACGGCAGACGGGACCAGGCCGGGCGGGGCCTTCCCGAGCCCGCCGTCACTCAGCTCTGCTGTCCCGTGGCGCCGGCCTCGGCCGCTGGGAGCGGAGCGGACACAGCAGCCGGGGCGGGGTCCCACAGCCGCTGCCCCCGGCAGGCCCCCCCCAGGCAGGACAGCCCGAATTGCCCCGCCCGGAGCTGTGATGGAGCCCACTCCAGCGCCATGCCGGCCTCAGGAGCCAGGAGGAGCCGGGGCCTCCGCACTCGTGCTGCGTGAGGGACAGGGGGCGCTCTCGGGGCTCCAGGCGGGAAGGAGGGAACACGCTGAGACCCTGCGGGCTCCTGGGAAGTAAAGGGCTGTCCCTGCCCGCCGGCCTGGCTCAGGGGTTAAGCGTCGACCTATGAACCAGGAGGTCAGGGTTCAATGCTGGTCACATGCCCAGGTTGTGGACTCCATCCCAGTGTGAGGCGTGCAGGAGGCAGCAGATCCATGGTTCTCTCTCATCATTGATGCTTCTCTCTCTCTCTCTCTCTCCTTCCCTCCCTCCCTCTCCCTCTCTCTCTCTCTCTCTCTCCGTCTCTCTCTCTCTCTCTCTTTCTCCCTCTCTCTCTCTCTCTTTCTCTCTCCCCCTTCCTCTGTAAAAATATGTTTTAAAAACAAAGGCTGAAACCTGTTTGGCTCAGCGGTAGAGCGTCAGTCTGCGGACTGAAAGGTCCCAGGTTCAATTCCGGTCAAGGGCATGTACGTTGGTTGCGGGCACATTCCCGGTAAGGGGTGTGCAAGAGGCAGCTGGTCGATGTTTCTCATTGACGTTTCTGGCTCTCTCTCTCTCTCTCCCTTCCTCTCCGTAAAAAATCAATAAAAGGCCGCCCCCAGCTACCCCCAGGGGAGCCCTCCAGGTGCCCCTCCCTCGGAGGCCCCGTGCGCGGCAGCAAACCCCAAAGCCGGCATCGCGCGGCGGCGGCGGGCGCCTGCCTGGTCACCGGGCCTCGTAACCGAGAGGCCGCGCTCAGGCGGCTGCAGGTCCCTGCTCTGTGGCCGGGGCTCGGCCACCCCTGGCAGAGCGCCCGCCTCGGCACTGGTGACCCCAGACAGACACCAGGGACCAGGGACCGCCAGCTCGAACCTCAGCTGGTGCCAACTTCTCCACCTCCGGGGCCGCCCTGTCAGAGGCACGGACAGGCGGTGCAGGTCAGGGCGGGGCTGAGGTCACTGTCAGGAGCAGGGGGCGAGGGGCAGGGGGCTAGGCGCAGGGGGCTAGGCGCAGGGGGTGAGGGGCAGGGGCTAGGGGCAGGGGGCTAGGCGCAGGGGGCGAGGGGCAGGGGCTAGGGGCAGGGGGCTAGGCGCAGGGGGCTAGGGGCAGGGGGCTAGGCGCAGGGGGCGAGGGGCAGGGGCTAGGGGCAGGGGGCTAGGCGCAGGGGGCTAGGGGCAGGGGGCTAGGCGCAGGGGGTGAGGGGCAGGGGCTAGGGGCAGGGGGCTAGGCGCAGGGGGCGAGGGGCAGGGGCTAGGGGCAGGGGGCGAGGGGCAGGGGGCAGGCCACCTGGAAGGGAGAGGTCCTGAGGACACCAGAGCTTTTAGCACAAACACGAAGCCAACCTGAGCAGCCTAGACTCCTGGGGGGTTCTGCCATAAAACCACAGGACAGTGTGTTTTTCCTTTTCAGGAAAATGCATAAAAGCCAAGAGCATAGAAGCACGGCCCCTCCAGGCTGAGCAGCAGTTTTAACAGCCCCGAGGAGTTTGTGAAGGTGAGGACCTGCCCGTCAGGAGTGAGGGCGCCTGAGAATTCAAGTCCGAACGGAAACGTGGACATGGGAGTGACCCGGCAGCTAGGGGCCTCGTGCGTCTGTCCGGCTTACTCTCCGAAGGCCGGCCAGCCCCCACCTCCCTGAGGGCCTGCCATCGCCACCCCCTCCCACCCCCTCCCACCCCCCACCGCACCCCCACCGCAGGACCCTGGGAACCGATGACTGCACCCAAAGGGCCCAGGTTCCTCATCAGCAAGGAAGCGGCTCTTCCTCTGGTTGGAGGATTCCATCGGATGAATCTGATGAGCTAGGAGCTCAGCAAATGCTGATGGTGCTCCTGTCCCAGCCTTGGGGCTGGGGGCTGGGGGCTGGAGGCTGGGGGCTGGGGCTGGGGCTGGAGGCTGGGCCTGGGGCTGGGCCTGGGGCCTCAGGGCTGGGGGCTGGGGTCTGGGGCTGGGGTCTGGGGTCTGGGGTCTGGGAGTTGGGGCTGGGGCTGGGGGCTGGGGGCTGGGGCTGGGGCTGGGGGCTGGGGGCTGGGGGCTGGGGCTGGGGCTGGGGGCTGGGGGCTGGAGGCTGCGGGCTGGGGGCTGGGGGCTGGGGCTGGGGGCTGGGGGCTGGGGGCTGGGGCTGGGGTCTGGGGTCTGGGGTCTGGGAGCTGGGGCTGGGGCTGGGGGCTGGGAGCTGGGGCTGGGGCTGGGGGCTGGGGCTGGGGGCTGGGGGCTGGAGGCTGCGGGCTGGGGCTGGGGGCTGGGAGCTGGGGCTGGGGCTGGAGGCTGGGCCTGGGGCTGGGCCTGGGGCCTCGGGGCTGGGGGCTGGGGGCTGGGGTCTGGGGGCTGGGAGCTGGGGCTGGGGCTGGGGGCTGGACCTGTGGCCTCGGGGTTGGGGCTGGAGGCTGTGGCTATGGGCTGGGGCTGGGGGCTGGGCCTGGGGCTGGGGGTTGGACCTGTGGCCCCGGGGCTGGGGGCTGTTCACGGGGCTGTCCGGGGGCAGGTGGTCTGTGAGGTGATGGGGGCTGTAGTCGCTCACGGCCTGTGGTCACCTCCCGGGAGCAGCCGGGGCCCCGGCCAGGCAGAACCCCGTGCTGGCGAGGCAGCTGCTAGAACCCCTCCCGCCATGAGAGGGCTGCCTCGGCCTTCCTCCGCCCGGACCTGCTCCCGGCCTCACCTCCAGACGGCCTGCCCCTCCCTGCCCCGGAGCTGAGTCTCCGGTCCCAGGCACCCGGGCAGCAGCCTCGGGCCCTCCCCCAGGAGGCACCTCCAATGGCTCCCCTGGCAGCTCCCGGGCCCACACGTCCTTCAACCCGGTGCCCGGCCTGCACCTCCGGCCCACAGCCCTCCGGCCCCGGGGCCTCTCGGACAGGACCCGGGAGCCCGGCTCTGATCCCTGAGCCAGTGCCCCCAGCCCCCGGGCCTACACTCATCCCAGGGCGGGGGGCTGGCCCCAGCGGAGGGGCACGGGGTTCGGGCCTGGCCTCACCGTTCTCTCAGCAAAGGGCCGTGTCTCCAGCTCTCCCCATGGGGAGAGGAGCCATCTTTCCTGGCGGGAACGAGGACAGCACAGGCGGCGGCCTCTGCTGGTCACCGTCTCTGCAGGCAGTGTTTTCAGCCCTCTTCCCGCCCCGCCCCGGGGCAGAGGAAATATTAATTGAAGGTTATGCTCGCAGCTTCGGAAAATGATCACTGGAGAAGATAGCAATTATATTTCCCTCCTTCCTGGGCAGCACCGGCCCCTCGCCGAGCCCCCTGCCCGAGGCCTGCAGACACACAGACCCGCAGAGAGTGTGACTCAGAGCCGCAGGGTTCTGCCTCCGGGCGGGGCCGCCGCCAAGGTCAGGGGCTGCCCCAGCGGCAGGAAAGAGGGCCCGATGGCGCAGCACGCAGAGGCAGCAGCACGGAGACAGGTCGCTGAGCGGCGGGGCAGCCCGCAGACCATCGGCCAGCTCCCGGGTCCTCCTGAGGGTGACAGCACCCAGGACGGCCCCCCGCCACCGCCTCCTCCACCCCCACCCCATCCAGCAGCCAGCACCGGAGCCGTTCCCAGCAACTTCCGGGGAAGCCACGCCTCCCTGGGGAAGAAAGGACCATGCAGCGCCTGGAAAACAGCCCCAGCCGCCGGGTACTGAGCGCCTACTGTATGCCCAGCGACCCTGTGAGGCAGGGAACACCGCCTCCATCTGACCGCACGGCCGTTTTAGCAGCTTCCCAAGCTCACACCCCAAAGGGCGACCTGGGGTTCAGTCCCCGGGCCCACTCTCCCCCGAGGCCGGCGGTGTCCGTCGTGTTAACGCTGTGCCCCCGGGGCCCGCCCCGCACGGCGCTGGCACCGCGCAGGCGCTCGGTAAGCCGTCCTGACTCCACACCAGAAGGGCGAGTGGCTGGACTCCCGGAGTGGCCACCCACACAGGGAGGGCCAAGCCCCACAGCTTCTCGGACTTAAAAAGGAAACAGCTGTGAGGTGGACTGTGGCATGCGTGTAAGCATCACTCCCGGGCACGGGCGGGGGAGGGGGGGAGGGCATGTGCTGGGGGGGCAGGGAGAGGTCCATGGGGGGAGGCGACAACAGAATTTCACAAATACAGCTGTGATGTGACTGCACCGGGGCCTGGAGGGAAGTGGGACATGCGAGGGCGGGCCAGCCTGGGGCCTGCGGGTCAGGGTGACAGGCCCCGCCCCGCCCGGGTGCCCTGCCCGGGTCTCCCCTGGAGGCACCGTCTCCCCTGGAGGCACCGGCTCCTTTCCTCAGGGATAGCTAAGGAAATATAATTGCTATCTTCTCCAGTAATCATCACAAAACCGGTTTGGCTCAGTGGATAGAGCGTTGGTCTGCGGACTGAAAGGTCTTCGGTTCCAGTCAAGGGCATGTGCCTTGGTTGCGGGCACATCCCCAGTGGGGGGGGTGCGGGAGGCAGCTGGTTGATGTTTCTCTCTCATTGACATTTCTAGCTCTCTATCCTTCTCCCTTCCAATTTGAGGAAAATCAATAAAATATATTTTTTTTAAAAAAAAGAATAGAAAATGGAATTAAAAAAAAAAAAAAAAGCTAAGACACTGAGCTCAGGGAACAGGGTGCGGACGGACAACGGAGGCTTGTTCTGTGCTGCGACCACGTGAGAACCAGGCCCCTCTCACCAGGCTGCCCGGAGAGGGTGTCCGCTGGGCGCACTTCCACCTGCTGCCCGCTGGGTCACTCCGGGGCGAGGGAGGAGCCGGCCGGGGCCGAGGCCGCGCTGGGGGCCAGGCTGCCGGTTGCGACAGAGCAGAGCAGAGATTTGGCGGGTGTGACCCCGGTGCCTCCAGACACGTGGCCGGGAGCCAAGGCCCCGGGGCCAGGATCTGCTGACCCCGGGGAGGGAAGGGCTGCTGGGAGGGGGGCTGTGCCCAGGGGCAGCCCCAGGGAGGCCTGGAAATTCCCAGCCGGTGCTGGGCGGGTGGGTCCTTCAGGCCCAGGAATGGTTCTGGAAACTGGAGAACCTGGGGGGGGCGGGGGGGGCAGAGGGGGAACTTCCTGATCTGAAAACCAGGAGAAGCAGGAGGGAGACCCGTGGGGACCCCACTGGCCCCGGGGGCAGAGGTGGGGCCGGCGGTGTGTTCCCTGCGGCAGGAGGAGGAATACAGCAGAGCGCTCAGGGTCAGGTCAGGGTCAGGGCCAGGGTCAGGGTCAGGGCCAGGCTGGGGGGCTGGCCACGGCCATCGCGCGCAGAGGGCGCACCGGCCTGAGTGCCGTGTGTGTGTGTGTGTGTGTGTGTGTGTGTGGCCAGCCCTGCCCTGGAGAGCAGGCAGCCTGTGCGGTGTCCAGGCCTCGGGTGGGGCCCGCTTGTCCCTCGCCAGCACCCGCCTCCAGCTGATGCCCCCTGACAGAGCCCAATGCCTCTCCTGTCCTTCCTGGACCTCCTGCAGGGGGCGCCCGTTCACCAAGGGCTGGGGTGGCGCGCCCCAGGGTCCCGGAGATTCCTTCCATCCCAGGCCCCAGACCCCAGACCCCCACCAGCTGCTCTAGGGAGAGGGGCCCCGGCGGGAGGTGTGGCTGGCACTGCGGGGAGGGGAGGCAGGAGGTCCTACCACCCCAGAAAGGGACTCCGAGCCCACGGACACGGACACGGACACTGACGCTCCTCCTGGGGACGTGGAGTCCGTGCACAGACAGGTCCCAGAGCCAGAGCCACGCCGCGAGGTCCAGGCCGGCAGCCTCTCCTGCCTCCACCCACCCCCACCCCCACCCACCCCCACCCCCACCTGAGGCCCCGCCCAGCACCTGAGCCCAGCACCCAGCACCCAGCCCCGGTGGAAGAGGACGGGAAGGACGCCTGAGGACAAGCAGCGGCCGGTGGGGAGGCCGCCCTCCGGCCCTGGCTGCCCGGCGCCCGCCCGGGCGGAGGGGCCTGGCTCACCCCAAGCGCATCCCTTACACTGGCCCCCGCTGGGCGCAACCTGAACCCGAGGCCAGAGCTCTCCGCTGCGGGGGGCCCGGCGGCTTCAGCCCCCTCCCGGGCCTGGAGGAGGAGCTGGGGACGGAGCCACACGGGTCCCCATGCTGGACCCCGCCCAGGCTCAGAGCCAGAGGAGCCGCGCGGTCCACCTGCGCGTCCTCCCCGGAGCTGGACACACGCCTTCCCGCGCCCGCGGGTCCCGCTCACTGCGCGTGCGGGAGGCTGGGCCGGGGGCGGGGTCTGAGGCTCCGCCCACCGCCCGCCTCCCGACCACGCCCCTCCGCGGGGCTCCTCCTCCCTGTCCCGCTGGGGGCTTGCGCCTTCCTCCGGGACCCCAGTCCTCTCTCCCTGAACCAGCCCCCTCCCCGGAGGCCCGGGAGTGTGGCCCGCCTCCCGCCCCCGGCTGACCCTCCCGCCCCACACGTGACCCTCCCCCTGGCCTGCGGGCCTGCAGTGACTGAGCTCCCCTGCCAGGTCAGAGTGGGGTTACGGCACGAGCTCTGAGCCCTGATCGCTCCTTGCAAACCCTGCTCCTCCTGTGTTTCTGGGGTGACCTTGGATGACTCCCCAGGCCTTCGTTGCCTCCTCTGCAAAGTGGGCCCCGTGCTCGGCAGTCACAGGGGGGCTCCTGGGGAGTGGGACGGACAACTTCGGAAATGACAGTGGCCATGGCTGCATGCTGTGAGTGACATCAATGCCGCTGGACTGCACACTTAGAACCGGGAACGCGGGACGGAAACCGGTGTGGCTCAGTGGATAGAGCGTCAGCCTGCAGACTGAGAGGTCCCGGGTTCGATTCCGGTCAAGGGCATGTACTGTAGTTGCAGGCACATCCCCAGTAAGGGTGTGCAGGAGGCAGCTGAGTGATGTTTCTCTCTCTTCGATGTTTCTAACTATCCCTCTCTCTTCCTCTCTGTAAAAAAATCAATAAAAAAATATATATATATTTTTAAAACAGGGAACATGGAAATGTGTGTTACAGATATCCTACTGCAATTTTGCAACGTTAATAATATCCTATACCAAGAAGCAGTGAACTGGGCGTTTTAATGGGAAAACTGGATGATGTGTGAATTGAACTTCAATAAAACTGTCTTTTCAAAGTCACAGGAAACGGAGACGATGATGCCTGAGGGACGGGGCTGTGGGCGCTGACCGGCCTCCGTGTGTTCGGAGGGCCCAGCACGGGGAGCTCAGAGCCGGCTGGCCGCATAGCAAACCCCTCAGCCAACAGCTCAGCTCATCTGTGAGAGCCCGCAGGGTTCAACGCATAGTTCCTCATGTTGTGGGCAAGAAGATGGACAGACAGCCAGAAAAGCTAGCCACACAGCCAGGACTCACACAGGGGCCGGGCAGGGAAGGCTGGGCCCCGGTGGGTAGGGGGCGTGTAAAACGGCACGGATTGGGTGTGCCGAGGGCCAGCCGAAGGGCCAGCCCAGGAGGGAAGGAGGAAGGAAGCGGGGCGGCTGCTGATAAGGCCCCACCTTCCTGAGGGAAGGTGACCCTGGCTGCAACAGCCCTTCCCTTTTCCGAGTGACCTTCAGGTCCGGCCGCGCCGCTCAGCCCCTGGGCTCCGGTGCCGCCGGGCGGGTGCAGGCTGCCTTGCGAACGCTTGCCCAGGCCGTGGCTCTGCACTCGATCTGGCTGGTTTCCGCTGTGCACAGCAGGTCAGGGCTGTCAGGGCCAGAGGCAGCGGACCCCACGCGGCTCAGGACAGACTTCTCTCTGAAGTCCTGGGTCCTGGCGTGGCTCCGTGGCTGAGCTTCGACCTATGAACCAGGAGGTTCAGTACCGGTCAGGGCACAGGCCCGGGTTGTGGGCTCCATCCCCAGTGTGAGGCCTGCAGGAGGCAGCCATCAATGATCCCCTCTCATCACTGACGTTTCTCTCTCTCTCCCCCTCTCCCTTCCTCTCTGACATCAATACAAATATATTTTAAATTAATAAAGTGTTGGGTCCTAACTTGCCTTTCTCTCCGATGTAACCCCTGGCTGGCCCGGGCAAAGGCCTGGTCAGTCCCCTCGCCGAGGGGACGGCGGGAAGTCCGAGGGCCGGAGCTCTGAGACAGACAGAGGGACGGGCATGCGAGTCAGAGCCCAGCTTCCCGCCTGTGGGGTCTGGCCCGGGAAGCGCCGGGCGGAGGGTCCTGCAGACCCTGGAGGACACCCCGTGTGGCCGTTCTCCCAGGAGGGGGTGCTCTCCCCGGCCAGCTCCTCTCACGCTGGCTCCCCCCCTCGAGAGCCCCAGCCTGTTGCTCAAAGCAGCACGTGTTACAAGCCCCCTGTTCACAGGCGACTCCTCGGACCCGTGAACGCAGACGCCAGCGGGTGCTGGGCCGAGGAGGCCAGGGAGCGAGGCTCAGAGGTGCCCCTCCAGCCCGGCTCCCCACCACCCAGCCTCCCAGCCAGCCGGACTTCCGCCCACAAACAAAACCAAACCCGAGCCCCCTCCCAGCCCTGCGGTGAGAAGTGCCTCAGACCCGCAGGCAGGGCTCTGATCTCCCTCCTCCTTTGTTTTTGTTTTCCGGCCGACCAAGGTGGGCTGGGCCCTGAGGCAGCACCTGCCTGAGCTCCACCCCAGGCACCTTCCAGGAGAAACACCCCACAGGGACCTGGTGGACGTGCGGACGGTCAGCAAGGGCCTGGCCCACAGGGCGTCCCAGCCCCGCCCCGCCCCACCCCGCCCCGGCCGCACTGGCCAGCACCCGCCCGTCCTCAGCGTCCAGTCCACTTCTGCGGCTGCTGGCGGGACCCCAGGCTCAGCAGGGACGCTGGCACGGAGGCTCTGCCACGCAGGGTGCCCGTTCACAGGAAGCTGGGCCAGGACCCTGCGTGGCTGAGACTCACCCCCAAAGGCCCTTCCTCAGCACCGGCCCCGTGTCCGGGGAGGGGGTGGCGAAGGGTGACCGCAGAGGCCGCGGGCGTGAGGCTACAGGAGAAGCTGCCGAGGGTGACCGGGGGCCGGGGCCGAGGGTGACCGGGGGCCAGGGCTGAGGGTGGTGACCGGGGGCCAGGGTGAGGGTGACCGGGGGCCGGGGCGAGGGTGACCGGGGGCCAGGGCGAGGGTGACCGGGGGCCAGGGCGAGGGTGACCGGGGGCCAAAGCCGAGGGTGACAGGGGGCCGGGGCCGAGGGTGACCGGGGGCCAGGGCGAGGGTGACCGGGGGCCAGGGCGAGGGTGACCTGGGCCAGGGTGAGGGTCACCGGGGCCAGGGCGAGGGTGACCGGGGGCCAGGGCGAGGGTGACAGGGGGCCGGGGCCGAGGGTGACAGGGGGCCAGGGCGAGGGTGACCGGGGGCCGGGGCCCAGGGTGACCGGGGGCCGGGGCCGAGGGGTCTGGACATTGGGACCAGGGCTGTCCCCAGGGTCTGGGCAGGCAGGAAGGCCGGGGGGACAGGCCAGAGCTTGGGTGGCGCTGGAGTCACACAGGAGCTCAGGGTCCTCCCAGAGGAGGTGAGCTGCTAAGCACGGAGCAGGACGGACGGCAGGAGGATCGCCCGCCCGCGCCCTTCCACTGGGTTAGCTCTGCGTCAGCCGGACAAGGTCACCGCCAAGGGCACTGCGCGTGGTGCCCGCGGGGGCCATGTTGGCGGGAGGCGGGCGCCTGGGCCTGAAGGCCAGAGCAGCGCCGGCCCCAGTGAGAGACGGCCCCGCCTGCTCCTGGTCCCCGGCCCCCGGCCCCCAGAGCTCGCCCTGCCTCCTCCTCCTGGTCCCCACCCCTCCCCCGGCCCCCAGAGCATCTGCCACCCCCCAAAGCTCCTGGACACAGCCTCCGGCGTTCACACCTCATGGTCTTCACTCACACACTCACACACACACACTCACACTCACACACACACTCACACACATACACACACACACACACTCACACACATACACACACACACATACACACACACACTCTCACACACACACACACACTCACACACACATACACACACACTCATGCACACACACACTCACACATATACACTCACACACACACTCACGCACACACACACACACACACACACACACACGCGCGTCAGCCTCGCAGACGCCCTGTGAGCTTGGCGTCATTGCCCCCATTTCCCGAAGAAGCTGAGGCGGGAGCAGTGGACTCGCCGGCCTGAGGTCAGCAGCCAGCGGGTGGCTGAGCCAGCGTCCTGCAGGCCCCTCGGGGTTGCTCCCCGCCTTCCTCCTCCTCCCCCAGCCACAGGCCAGGGAACGGACGGCCTTCCCCGCCGGGGGCAGAGCACTGGAAGGAGGCGAGGAGCTTCCTTCCGTTCCAAACCCGTCCTGAGCCCCCGAGGGAGCTGATCTTCTGGGCGCCACGGGGCGGGCTGGGTCTAACCGGCAGAGCACCCCGGCCCTCCCCCGCTCGAGGTCCCTCTCGTCACCTCTGACTCACAGATGCACCCTGGGCGCCACCCAGTCTGCCCATCCTCCGTCCATTCGGTCACTCTCTCACCCACTCACAGGGCCGAGGCGTGGACCACCACGTGGCCCCGGCCAGGAGCCAGCCATTTCGCAGACAGCACTCACCCAGTTCCCTCTCAGCCCCGTGGGCCCGGCTGTCACCTTGATTTTCAGTCAAAAAGCAGGGAGAGCTGAAACCGGTGTGGCTCAGTGGATAGAGTACTGGCCTGCGGACTGAAGGGTCCCAGGTTCGATTCCGTCAAGGGCATGTACCTTGGTTGCGGGCACATCCCCAGTAGGGGAGTGTGCAAGAGGCAGCTGATCGATGTTTCTCTCTCATCGATGTTTCTAACTCTCTATCCCTCTCCCTTCCTCTCTGTAAAAAATCAATAAAGCATATTTAAAAAAGAAAAAAAAGCAGGCGCCCACCCAGCCGGGCTCAGCGGTTGTGTGCTGACTGTGACCCAGGAGGCCAGGGGTGATTCCCAGCCAGACCTCAAGGACCCTGCAGGAGGCAGCGGTCCCTGACTCTCACCACGGATGCCCTCTCCCTCCCTCTCCCTCCCTCTCCGAAGCCAATACAAATGTTTAACAGTAAGGAAGTAAATAAAGTGGCCGGCGAGTTTCCGAGCGAGAATCCAAGCTGGGTTTCCTGGTGCCGAGCCGGTGCTCTCTGCCGGACTCCACTGCCACCAGCCGCCCCTCGCCTCCGCCTGCAGGTTACGGAGCCTCCACCCACACCCGGGCCCCCGGGCCCTCGCCCCCTCGCCCCCTCGGCCCCCCGGCCCCCCGGCCCCCCAGCCCCCTCGGCCCCCTCGGCCCCCCGGCCCCCCGGCCCCCCGGCCCCCCGGGCCCTCGGGCCCCCCGGCCCCCCGGCCCCTCGGCCCCCCGGGCCCTCGGGCCCTCGCCCCCTCGGCCCCTCGGCCCCTCGGCTCCTCGGCCCCCCGGCCCCTCGGCCCCTCGGCCCCTCGGCCCCCTCGCCCCCTCGGCCCCCTCGGCCCCTCGCCCCCTCGGCCCCTCAGCCCCTCGGCCCCTCAGCCCCTCGGCCCCTCGGCCTCGGCCGGCGCCCAGCTTGGCGTGGGCCAGACATTCACTCCGGGCCCTCTATTCCGCCTGCTGGAGAGGCTGGGGTTCCGCTGCCGGCCACGTCTGCCCCGTTGGCGCCTGCCCAGCAGGACCGGGACCGGACACGGACGGTGGCGTGCACTTTGGGGCTCCATTCCCCTGCCCTGTGTCCGGGGAGGGGACCCCATGGAAGGTCTGGGCACAAACCCCCTGACTTCCCTGCCCAGAATTCCCTCCCGGTGGACAGCTTACAACTTAGGGTGCCAATCTCCCGGGGAAGGGGACACGGCCCCGCGAGGCCACGGGGACCCAGCGCTCTCACCGGTCAGCTCCCCGGAAACCAGGCTCCCACGCTCCCGTTCCCCGGCGGCGGGGCCACACGCTCCGACCCTCACAGTTCACTGTCCCAGAGCAGACAGCCGGCTGCTCGGCCGGCCCCTCCCGGGGTCAGTGCTGATTTTTCAGCGGATCAGGGGGGAGGGGACTCTCAGTGACGGGGTCTCAGTGACGGGGGGGGGTCCTCAGTGACCGGGGGGTCCTCAGTGACCGGGGGGGGTCCTCAGTGACCGGTCCAGAGAGAGGGCCGCAGGGACCCCGCCTGCTGGAGCTGGCCCCCGACCCGCTGGGACGAACGCACCCACTGAGCTTCCCAGCCCGCTGCAGAGAGGCTGTGGCGCGGACACAGGCTGGGGGGCTGGAGGCCGGGCTCCTCGGAGAAAGCCTGGGCCTCGCCTCTGGTTCAGGGTCAGAGTTCCCCAGAGGGCACGCTGGGAGCTGCCCTGACCTGGCCCGGACAGTGTTTGGCTACAACAGAGATAATGGCGTTTGTCGTCAAATATTGAGAAACCTCCGCTCGGTGGCCTCGGGGCTGCAGGCCTGGCCCAGCCGCCCCGCCCTGCAATGCTGCAGCGGCCCCACCTGACCCCGGCGGCTGCGATAAGGAAACTGGGACAGAGGGGGGGGCCGGGCTGGGGCTGCGGGCGCGGGCTCAGCCTGTGCGGGGCTGTCCTGTGCCCCCCCCATTCCGACCTTGAGGTCTCAGCCCTCAGGGCCCCCGGTGGAGCTGTCCTGTGTGGCCGGCGGAGGAGCAGGCCTCTCTGCGCCCCCCCCCCCCCCACGGCCCCACGGGGGCGGAAATTGTAAAACACGTCTGTGCCGGTTCCTGGGACGGCCCGGCCGGCGCCCCGAGTCAGGGACGCGCATTGGGGTCCCGGCCGGGGCTTGTGGGGTCAGAGGCGGTGACGTCCTGTGTGAGCCTCGTGCCACCAGCTCCCCCAGGAGGTGGCGACGCTGAGGGGGATCCTCAGGGGGAGGCGGGGCTGGTCTCTGCAGCACCCACAGAGCTGCTCCCGGATACCGCCTTCTCTCCGGGGGAGAGGCCGATGCCGCGGGCCTGGCTGAGGGTCCAGGAGGACGAGGCAGACGGAGGGCGCCCCCCTGGGCCCTCCCTGTGAAGGGGGCCTGGAGGGGCGGAAACCCCACTCTGTCCTCAGGCTCCGCTCAGGCTGCCGGCTGCTGTCATGGGACCGCTCGGCTTTTCTTAGGAGAGAAAACAATGGCCCCATTCAACGCCTCCGACTCCTGGAGCCCGAGTTAATGCCAGACCGGCGTCAGCGCCAGCTCAGGCAGCGCGGCCCGCCCGGCTCTCTCCCTGCCCTCCCTCCGGAGCCGCAATCGGCTCGCTTTCCGTTCTTACAAAATCCTGTTATAACCGGGGAGAGGGCAAAGATCTCCACCCCTCTCTCCGCCCGGCGTGGCCTCCTCCTCCTCCTCACCGCGGGTCTGGTTCTGAGGGGAGCGCCGAGGAGTGAGGGAGCGGAGGAGTGAGGGAGCGGAGGAGGCCCTCAGAGACCGGCAGTCCGCCTCGCTCTCGGCCCTCCCAGAGCTGAGCGATCGCTGAGGGGGCGTCCCAGGGCAGAGGGAGGGACCGGCTCACCCACCAGACAATCCACCGGGAATCGCCCGAGGGCTGTCCTTCCCGTGAGGTTTTCCTCGTTAACCTACAAACCTGCATTCTGTGGGAAGGAGCCCGGGCCGATCCGGCAGTCACACCCCCTCCCAGCCGCCTCGCAGCCCCACCCACATGGCTTCCCCTCCCTGCACCCCATACTGAGCAGGAGGGGTGCCCTCAGCCTTCCAGCCGCGGCCTCAAACCGAACCCCAGCTCTCCGAGCCCCCGCTGCTCTTCCCACCGGGCCTCCACAGCACAGATGGGAACGGCCGAGGTCCAGGGAGGCCGCTGCTACCCAAGGTCACACAAGGTCACGCAAGGTCACGCAAGGTCACGCAAGGTCAGGGTGCAGCGGGGGCCACAGCCCACCTGCTCCTGCCTCCAGGAGGGGGTGTGCCGGCATGTCTGCAGGTGGCTCCGCAGGGCCCTCACCTGGTCCCCCCAGCACCCCTGGCCCTGGTCCCGCACATGGGAGGGCGGCCAGGCCAGGCCTTGTCCCCGGGAGTCCAAGCCCGGCCATGGACCGGGGCCCGGCCTCCCCTGACCCGCCCAGTGACCCACAAGAGCCCTCTATCACCCGGGGAGACCCACCCCCCCGCCCCCCTGTCCACCCCCAACCCCCACTCCTCCCACCTCACCTCCCTCACTGCCCCCTATTCCCCGCCCCGTCCGCACACCCTGACCGCAGACTGGCCCTCATCCCACCGGCCCCGCTGGTCCGGCTCCTCCTGCAGGGCCCAGGCCCAGGCCCAGGCCCACCGCTCCGCTGCCGCAGCTCCCAAACCAGGCCACGGCCACCAGCCACACCCCCTCCACCCGCCCCGCGCCAGCTCGCCGTCACACTCACGGCCCAGGAGCCGGCGGGAGGCTGAGGGGCCCCGGAGGGGAGGCACCGGGTGGACGGCGGGTGGCGGACAGACAGTGGTCCCGGGAGCCGCTGGAGAAGAGTCCCATCTTCCTGGGAGAGCATTCTGCAGCAGCAGGTCCTCCCTCCTGCAGAGCCCTCCCCTCACACCCAACCCCAAACACAGCCCCGCCCAGCCCCAGCCCTGTCCTCGGCACCCCTCCCTGCACCGGGTGTGAGGGCGCCCCCTCCCTGCACCGGGTGTGAGCGGCCGAGGCTAATACCCTCCCGGGCCCAGTGCCGGAAGGGCTGTGTGAATGTCCTTCAGCCTCAGAGCCGTCCGTGCCGAGAAAGTGCCCAGCCCCGTGGACAAAGCAGAGGGAGCTGTGGGGCTGCAGGAAAGGGGACTCGGCTGAGGCCAGCGCTCCCCCGTCCAGCCGGCCGCTGCCCTCGCCAGCGCCCCGGGCTCACCCGCACCTCAGACCCACCCTCACACCGGGCTCAGAGCGGACTCCAGCGCCGAGGGGCCGGGCTCAGCCTGGGGCCCAGTCCAGCCCGGCTCGGAGGGGGCGGCTGGGGGCATGGGGACTGGAATAGATGAGGGTGTGAGTGCGAGTGTGAGTGTGTGTGTGTGTGTGTGAGCATGAGTGTGTGTGTGAGCGTGTGTGAGAGTGAGTGTGTGTGAGTGTGTGTGAGCATAAGTGAGTGTGTGTGTGTGTGTGAGCATGAGTGTGTGTGTGTGTGTGTGCATGTGTGAGCGAGTGTGTGTGTGTGAGCATAAGTGAGTGTGTGTGTGTGAGCATGTGTGTGTGTGAGTGAATGTGTATGTGTGTATGTGTGTGAGTGTGTGGTGTGTCTGTGTGTGAGTGTGTGTGTGAGTGTGGTGTGTGTGTGAGTGAGTGTGTGTGTGGTGTGTGTGTGAGTGTGTGTGTGGTGTGTGTGTGAGTGTGTGTGGTGTGTGTGTGAGTGTGAGTGGTGTGAGTGTGTGTGTGAGAGCGTGTTTCTTTGTGAGCATGAGTGTGTATGAGCATGTGTGTGTGTGAGTGTGTGTGTGTATGTATGTGTGTGTGTGTGTGAGAGTGTGTGAGTGTGAGAGTGTGTGTGAGTGTGAGAGTGTATGTGAGTGTGAGAGAGAGAGGGCGGGAGGGAGAGAGGGGTCTGACTAACGTATAGTTTGACTCTAAGCCAGACACACAGGCCCTGAGGCACAGCCTCTCCGCCAACGGCCGGGAGAGATAAATAAGGAGGAAGCCGCTCTCGCGTGAGAGCCGGGCGGCCGATAAACCGCTATCTGCCGGGGGGGGGGGGGGGGGGGGGGGGGGCAAACAGGCAGACCCTCCCCCGGCAGCCCCCGGCGCCCAGGCCGGACCCGGGCCCTCCACGCGGAGTCAGATTTCCCTCGGCAGCCGCGCTGTCTGCGGCCGATGCCGCTGAGGTCTGCCTCCGGCACAGTCCGCAGTGCGGCCTCAGATAAACTCACAATTCTTCACAGGTTTCAGTGTCTTAACGTTCACACACTGACCGCTGCCTCCTGCACGCCCCCCACTGGGGACCGAGCCCGCACCCGGCCTGGCCCTGACGGGAATCGAACCCTGACCCCCAGGTCCCCAGTGGACGCTCGCCCCGAGCAGAGCGGCGTGCGGGTGCTGACGCTGAGTGGACACCGTGTGTGGTGGGAACGGTGCTGTGAACGCCTCGGCTCTGCAGAGGCAGCTCCCCCGCTCCGGAGCAGGGATTCCCAGCGGGGCACCCGGCCTGAGCCCAGGGGTCTGCTCCCGAGAAGCCTCAGCGGCCGGGTGGCCCAGGAGCCCCTCACACAGAGGCTCCCCTCGGGGTGTGTCTGGGGGGGTGAGGGGGAGTCTGAGCCCGGATCCCAGCCTCGATGGACCGATCCAGAGGCCAGGCAGCCTCTGACCACCCCTGCAGCCCCCTCAGCACCGTGTGGAACCAGTGGCTTTCACCCTGAGTGGAGTCTAAGACCCCACAGGACAGTCCCAGCACCACCCTGAGAGCGCCCTCACCCCTCCCCACACCTGCAACTTCCCTGACACCCCCCCTCCAACACACAAACCTGAGGGCCCCTCAACAAAGCCGGCTTTCCAGGACTCCAGCAATCACAGGGTGACACCCCAAACCACCCTGCCCCTCCCCCTCTCCCCTCCCCACCCCGGGGGGCTCCGAGCTCCGGGCTCAGACCACACACCCTGCGCCCGGAGAAACCCCGGGGGACCCGAGCCAAGGCCCTGGAAGCAGACACCTTTTCAGACTGCAGAAACCAGAGGCGCAGGTAACCCGGCACTCCGATAAGCCCGCCCGTCTCTCCTTAGCTCTCACCCGGGCTCTGAACCCGCAGCCCCTCCCCACGCCTCCCTTCCTTTGTGGTGTTTCTAAGGGACCCACAATGGAGGCTTACAGGAGGAGAAATCTCAGGAGGGGAAGGGAGAGGGGAGGGAGGTGACGGGAGAGGTGCCAGGCCCCAGGCACTCACGCCGGCCCGGGCGGAGGCCTCTGTCCAGGCCAGAAACGGGCCCCCTGGCGCCTCACTCTCCCTCGGGGCCTACCCCACCCTCCTTGCTCCGAAGCTCCCTGCAAAGCTAAAGGTTCAAACGCACACTCTCTCACACACACACTCACACGCACACACACGCTCACACACACTCACACACACACTCACACACACACACACACACACACTCACACTCACACACACACACACTCACCCGCTCACACACACACTCACACACACACACACACTCACACACACACACTCACACACACTCACTCACACACACATACACACTCACACTCACACACACACACACTCACCCGCTCACACACACACTCACACACACACACACACTCACACACACACACTCACACACACTCACTCACACACACATACTCACACACACACTCACTCACACACACATACTCACACACACTCTCACACACACACACTCACCCGCTCACACACACACACACTCACACACTCTCTCACACACACACATCACACAACACACACACTCACACACACACACACACTCACACACTCTCTCACACACACACTCACACACACACACTCACCCACACACACACACACACACACTCACACACACTCACACACACACACTCACACACACACACTCACCCACACACACACACACACACACTCACACACACTCACACACACACACTCACACACACACACTCACATACACACACACACTCACACACACACTCACACACTCTCTCACACACACTCACACACACACACTCACACACACTCTCACACACACACATGCACACACTTACGCACACTTACACGCTCATGCACTCACACATACCCACATTTACACACACTCACACACGCTTGCACACACACACTTGCACACACTCACACAACTCATACACGCGCACACTTGTGCGCACTCACCACGGTCACATGCACATGCACTCGTGCACACGTGTGCACACTCCCCTCACAGGCTCTCCTTGCAGCAGCCCTCCACCCCCAGCTCAGGGCACTCGCTCCGCCAGAGAAGCGGGAGATGGCGGTGACGGGTCCATGAGAGGCCACGGGAGGAGAGTGAGCACTGGGCGCCAGCCCCGGGCCTGGCCCAGCGATGGGGCTGTGCTTCCCGGTGCCCCCCGCCCTGTCTGCGTGCTGCCCCCCGCGGCCCCCCGCCATGTCTGCGTGCTCCTCCCCGGTGCCCCCTGCCCTGTCTGCGTGCTGCCCCCCACGGCCCCCGCCCGGCCTCCGCAGAAGCTGGCTGTCAGAGTCACAGCCCCACTGTCCTCACAGAACCTGTTTGTCCTCCTGCGCCCGGAGCAGGACTGAACACCGCCGGCTCTGGCCGGAGTCAACGGCCGCTCTGCAGCCTCCGACTTCCTCGTTCCTGCCCGGAGCTTAACGGGGACGGCGGGCAGACCGCCCTGAGCCCCCGTTTCCTGGGGAAACGTCTGTTTTCACCCCTTTCCCTCCGTGGGGACCCAAGGTCCCCCATTCCCCATTCCCCTCCCGGCCCGAAGGCTCCCAGGTTTCTGCCCTCCCCAGCCGCCCGCCCGCCACAGACACACTCCTGGGAGGACACGCCTGGCCACCCGTGAATGCCGGCCTCCCAGGGCAGCACCTGCCCGCCGGCCCACCCGGCTGGCCGCACCGCGGAGGGGCCGCGGGGCCGCGGGGTCACAGGACACAGCGAGGACTCGCCAGGGCCGGCGGCTGCTCCCAGCCTCACGGCTTATTGAGACTCCGAGGAGCCCCCTGATAATCCCACCCAATAACCCCGTTCACCTGCCAGTGGCACCGAGAAAGCCAGGCCAGACTCAAATAAAGCAAATGCCGGAGGCCAGCGCCGACCTTGAGAAGTCCCCATCTGGTGAGAGGACAGACGCAGGCGTGGGTGACCCGCTGGGGCCCAGGCCGGAGGAGCACGGGGGGGGGGGGGGGGGGGTGCCCCAGGTGGGAGGAGCCGGGAGGCTCAGCCGTGGAGGCACACGGGAGCCGGCGTGGAAACAGGAGGTCTGAGGTCTGGTCAGACAGAGAATGGAGGAGGGTCAGCCAGAGGGGGCGGGAGGGCGTCTATTCCGTGACCTCATCGGGGATCTGTGCTCAGTGACCCCGGCCGCGCCCCGGGACCAAGACCGCGGTGAGGACGGGGGGCCTCAGGGTGAGACCGAAGGGCTGCCCAAACTCGGTGGAGAGGCGTTCACGTGCCACGTCTGAGGACCAGCACCGCCGAGGAGCCCGGCGGACAGAACACTGGTTTTCATACGAACTGGGGCCCGTGTGACGGACGCCACCTGTGTCTGACCGAGTCCCGTTCAATGCCACCCGCTCTGTTCCCTGCGGAGGGTGAGTGTGCTCGTGTGGGGGCGTGGTCGTTCCGATGTTTCCCCTGATTTCCGGGGGCGGAGAGGGCGACGACGACAGGAGAATGGCTGAGCCTGCGGCCCCTCCAGCCTGTCTGGCCTCCAGCCCACGGCCAGGGCCCCGCGGCCTCGGGAAAACCAGGACCGGTGTGGCTGACCCCGAAGCCAGGACCGCCCGTCCCCGGTGGGCATCCCGCTCACCGCCTCTTCCTCTGCTGCCCGGCCCACGGGAGGCCCAGGGCGGGCTGCGGGGCGGATGCGGGTGCATCCTGGGGAAGCCGAGCCAATCACAGCGGCGCCTGGCTGGGGGCCTGGCTGGGGGCCGGCGGGCTCCTCAGGAGGAGTGCGGGGTGAGTGCGGGGTGAGTGCAGGGTGAGTGCGGGGTGAGGGCAGGGGTGAGTCCAGGAGTAATCAGACCGCAGGTTCCAAAGGAAAGGCAGGACGTGACGCCCGCCTGGCAGGTGCCCAGCTCTCTCCCCAGCAGCACAGACAGACCAGGATGGAGGCCACTGGGCACGGCCGGGCGGCCCCGGGGTCCCTCTGAGCTCTGCCCGGCGCCCTCTCTCAGGCCCAGAGCCCTCCAAGCTCCCCCTGCACCCTCCGTCCCTGTGCATCTGCCCGGCAGGTCCTCCTCCGAGTTCTGGGCAAGCCCCTTCTCTCCGTCCTGAGGGGTTCCTCCCAGCTTCCCAGGGCAATTCCCACGTTTAGATGGAGCGTCTCTCTCTACGGTCTTACAATAAGATACATTTTTTAAAAAGAAGCTTAGAATTGTGGGTGAAACTGCATCTTCCCCCGATGAACAAAGCCGCCGCCGCCGTGGCAGAATCCCACCCGCCGCGGGGCCGCCGTCTCCCTGTGGCTGTTCCGTTCTCCTCCCGGGGGGCACGTGGCCTCAGCACCTCCACCTGGAAGCTCCCCCCGCCCCCCAGCGGCCCTCCCCCAGCCCCGGGAGGGGGTGGCCCTCTCCCCGGGCTCTCTGCACCCCTGCTTGGGTCTCCCCGGTTTGGCTGTGAGCAAGCCCAGGCTTTCCCCCCCGTGTGTTGTTTGATTGACGGGGATTCTGCTGAGCAGTGTGCGTGCTCGCCATGTGCTGATGGTGTGGCAGACATCCTGGCTCCCCTCACGCAGCTTGCTGAGTCATGCTGAGTCAGGCATCCAGAGAAATGGCCGCCTGGGGCTGGTCATCAAAACCAACAGATGCCAAACAAAACAAAACACCAGCTGGCTCTGACAGATCCAGGTACGATCCAGATTCTCCTAACGTGGCACTCAGAAGGCCATACCAAGAGCCGGGAAAAGCTCAGCCTGAGTGAGAAAGGCCAACCAGCAGCTGCCAACATGGAGTTGACATCAAGTGTTGGCGTTGATGGATAAGGACCTATAGCAACTGTCAAAACAGCCTTTCAATGAGCAATTGTGAACATGATCAAACGACAAAAGGAACTCTCAGGAAAGAAAAAGAAGACTTAAAGCAAAGGCAAATGGAGATTTCACAACGGAAAATCGCAACAGCCAAAAATAAAAAAATCTCGCTGGACGGGCTCACAGGTAAATGGAGAGGACAGAGGAGAGAACTGGTGAACCTGAAGACAGGACAACAGAGATGACCTAATCTGAACAACAGGAAGGAAACATTAAAAAAAAAAAAAAAAAAAAAAAAAGAGTGTTTTCTGTGAGACTCTAACGAAAGGTCTAGCATTCCTTGCCACCGGGATCCTGGAATGAGAGGAAAAAGAGTGGGGGTGAAGAAATATTTGGAGAAATAATCGCTGAAATGTTTGCAAATCTGACAAAAGACTTGAACATACAGAGTCAAGAAACGGAGAGGACCTGAAACTGGAAAAAGACAGAGAAACCCGGGCCACGCTACCTCCAGGGCAAAGTTCTGGAAACGGAGGATCAAGGAAGCCAAGACCAAGCGGCCCCTGTCCAGAGGGAAACGCAGCTGGAATGACAGCTGATTGCTCCCGGGATCCAGTCGCCAATGCGTCACGTGCTAGAGCAAAGCAAAGGGAATGCCAGCCCAGAATTCCAGACCCAGCAAAAGTAGCTGCAGGAACCACAGGGAAACAACTCTTCCTCAGAGGCAGTAACTACGGGAACTTGCCAACAGCCCGCCTATCCTAAAGGAGTGTCTAAGGATGCTCTTGAGCCCGGTGGGTGTGGCTCAATGGTTGAGCATCAACTTATGAGCCAGGAGGTCATAGTTCGATTCCCGGTCAGAGCACATGCCCAGTTTTGGGGCTCGATCCCCTGTGTGGATACATAAAATAAAATAAAGGATGCTCTTGAAACAGAAAAGAAACTCCTCAAAGCAAGAGCTAGATTGGCAGGAGGGAAAAGGGGAAATGGGGGTAAATAGAATCAGCTGGCCTTGGATGCTTGAATTTTCTGAAAACAAATGCCTATGTCCTCAAGGGACCCAAGATGGCTCATTCTCACCCGGTGGGCACCCCCTTCTCCCCCCCAATGGCAGGCGCCCTGAAGCGGCTCAGGGTGGGCGGTCCCGCCCCACCCCATCAGCATCGGGGTCAGCGTCAGCGCAGGAGGCTGGTTCCAGAGCTGGCTCCTGAGTCAGAGTGTCTGGAGGGGCCAGGACTGTGTGTGGAAAGGGTTCTTTCTTTCTTTCTTTCTTTCTTTCTTTCTTTCTTTCTTTCTTCTCCTCCTCCTCCTTCTTCTTTTTTTTTTTTTTTAGTGGAAGCAAAGGTTATGGAGAGAAGCCAGTCCTGGAAAAGGCGCCGCTGGGGTCCCAAGCGCAGGCCGGGGTCCAAGCTTCCGCTCCAAGCGGCAGGCAGCTCCGTTCCGCTCCGAGCTCATCAGAGCCCAGTAACCCGTGTGCGGCTCCCACACGCCATCAGCCCCGTGGGCACAGGGGCACACCTCCCGGAACCAGCTCGCACCAGAGAGAGGAAGAGGAGAGAGAGGAAGAGAGGAGGAGAGGGAGAGAGAGGGAGAGAGAGAGGTAGAGTCTTCTGTTCACTAAGGTCGACAAAGTCCTCTGGGCTCCCTGGACCTTTTGCCAATAAAGGGCCAGGCTCAGTCACTCCGCGTGAACGTGGAGGAAGGTGAGAAGGTGGTGTTTTGAGAAGTCCTGGCTCTGGCAGGCCAGCCTGCAGGCCTGGGCAGATTTCAAACTAAAGGAGCCAGCAATGCCCACCAAAAGTGAAGGTGGCACAGGTCTGCCCCACCCCTGGTGCCGCCCTCGGACGTGCCCCAGAGGGACCTGGCACTCACCTGCCCCTCCCTCTCCCTGAGATGGTCAGCTCTCTCCCGGCCTGACCCGGAGGAGGGTCACGGTGAGCCATTCTCACCCCGGTGAATGGTTAACCTCCCTGCCAGGAGGCCACAGTTGCTCTTTTTCCTGGAAATGGAATGTCTCTGTCCTTCAGGTTCCGGGGAAGCAGGGCGGTTGGAAGAAAGTACATGACAACGCACACGGCCTTTCCTCCGGGCCCACAGCCGTCAGCCCGGGCACGGGGCAGGCCCCTGGCTTCAGAGGGTCAGCAGCACAGGAAGATGGCAGGTCACCCCCCCCCCCCCAGAGCGACCACAGGCACCCGGGGACTGTCCCCCCTCCCGAGGGTGCAACCCTAGGTTCCTGCCCCTGCCCCCGCCCTGCACACACATGTGACAGGCGTGTGGCTGGGGCTGTAGGACCCCAGGGACTTCTAACTGGGAAGGTAAGGGTGTGGGGGGGTGAGAAGTGGGGGCAGAAAGCTTGGAAGAACGGAGTAGGGGAAAGTGGAGGGTATCCAACTATGTTATTTACTTGTTTTTAAAATATGCATTTATTGATGTCAGAGAGGAAAGGAGAGGGAGACACGGAAACACCGTGATGAGAGAGATTCATGGGTCGGCTGCCCCCTGCACGCCCCCCCCCCCCCAGGGGATGAGCCCGCACGGGGCATGTGCCCTGAGTGGGAATGGCACTGTGACCTCCGGGTTCACAGGCCCAACCACCGAGCCACACCAGCCGGGGGGCAAGGGTGTCAAGGATTTTAAAAACAAAAGTCTCTCCCCCAGCCCACCGGAGAGGACACGTGTCCACGGAGCCCCCCTCCCCCCCCAGCCCCTGATGGGGGTGTGGGCCGGCAGCGGGCGCCCAGGGCAGCCTGGGGGCGAAGGGGGGCACATGGCATGGGCCGAGGGCGCCTCCCCACTGAGGTCATGGGTTTGGCTCCCGCACCCGCATGGCCGGGGCGCGAACAAGGTTTGGGCCAGACGCACCATGTGGTTTTGGTTAGGGCCTCCGGGTTGGTTTGGGGCCGGTTACAGGATCGGGACAGGCAGGCCCTCCCGGGGCCTTGGCCAGCCTGGGGGACCTGGGGGCGTGCAGCGGGGGTCAGCAGCCGGGGTTCCCCTCCGGGACCGGGCGCCCTGTGGGGGGCAGGCCCAGCCGCCCGCCCGGGGTGCAGACTGGGAGCCGGCGGGACCGTTCTCATCGGGCGGATGGATGCTCCTCTGCCGCCGATCGCGGCCTCAGGCGGGAGACCCGCTGCGGGGACCACAGGCCTCACCGGCCGCCCCGCCCGGAGCTGCGCGTCTGCCCGCGGGGCCTCCCCGCCCCCCGCCCCCGTGGCCGCTGCGCGGGGCCGAGGCCTCTGACCCCGGGGCCGGGCTGAGCGGCCGGACAGCCCCCTCCATCCGGGGGGCTCGTGCAGCTCCGGGATCTGGGCCGGAACCGGGCCGGGCCGGGGGCAGGGGTGCCGCCCTGAGGCCGGGAGGGGGCTGCGGGTCTCAGGGACACCCCGAGGGCAGTGAACAAACACCCCCCGCCGCCTGCTTCCCGGGGTCCCCCCTCCCCATTCAGGCGGGTCTCGGTCCAAACGGGCTGGTCCGGCTCCTCCCGCCGGAGTCAGACACCCGGAGGCACAGCCGCGTCCTCCGGGCCCCGGGCCGGCGCGGGTTCCTAGAAAACCACAGCCGGGCGGCGGGGAGCAGCCGGGGAGCCGCCCCGGGGCCGGCGGAGGACACAGCCCCGCGGGCCGCCCCTCCCCGGAGGGACCGGTCTGCGCGCCCCGCCCCGGCCGCGGGGCCCGGCGCCCGCTGCCCCGGCGGGAGAGGCGGCCGCGGGGCCGGGACGCCGTGCTCTGCGGGGGCGAGGCCGGCGGGTGGGGCGCAGCCTCCCGGGCGGGGAAGGTGCGGTTCCGGAAAGCCTGGTGGTTAGTGCGGCCTCCGGGGACGCCCGGGAGGAAGCGGGGGAGGGGGTGTCTGCAGGAGCCCGGTGTCCGCCAGGCCCCCAGGACCCCCGGCCATAACCCCCAGCCCCGCCCGCCCCAGGACCTCGGCCGCGAAAGCAAACAAAGCGGCGTCTCTGGCTGCGGCCGCCGCTCAGCCGCGTTCCCCTCCTTCTCCTCCGGCCCAGGACGGTGTCTCCCCCCCGGTTTTTCTCTCCCCCTTTTCCTGCCCCCGGGCCGCGGCCTCCCCGGACCGCCGGACACCCAGGCCGCGGCTGCAGGTGCGGGCGGCGGGGCGCGCAGGGGCGGGGCCTCCGGGGAGGGAGGCGGGGCTCCGGGGACCGCCGGGCGCGCTGAGTGACGGGCCGTCGCCATGGCAGCCGCCGGAGCGGCGCCGCGCGGACAGGGCTCGGGGCGGCGGGAATGGGCGGCGTCACCGCCCGGCGCCAGCGAGTCTGCCCGGCCCCGCTCCGGCCCCGCCGCGGCCCGGCCCGCGCCCGCCGCCATCCATCAGCTGTCAGCGGCCGGGGTCAGGGCGGAGTGGACACAGCTGTGCGGACAGGCGGGCGGGGGGCAGATGTGCGGGGGGCCCGGGGCGCCCCCCGGTCTCCGGCACCGCGGCGCCGGCTGCTTCTGATCAGCGCGGACACCCCGGGCCGCGGAGGGCTCGCAGCCGGTTGGGGGCCTCCCAGGGCCCGCGTGTTGCTTTGGGGGCGTTGTCTGCACCCACCGGGGCCCTCACACCGCCCGCCCCGGACCCGCGGGCGGGGCGCTGCCGCAGCCGGACCGTGGGACCCTGCGGGGCAGCGCGCACAGCGCCCCGGACGCGCCGCTCGGCCCGGTCACCCACCGGGACCCCCGCCCCCACGAAAACGCGGTTTTCCAGCTCATTCCGCTTGGGCAGCTCCGCCAGAAACCGGGGTGTCCTTAAATCAGGAGCGTGCCCAGCCGCGGACCCCTAACAGGGACCTTTGGGTGTAGAACCGGGTGGCGGACCCACCCCGGGGGCTGGACGCTGGCACGGCCACGAAGGAGGCCACAGCCAGAAACCCCTCCAATTCTACCGCATCGGGGTGCAAGCCCGGCCGGGAGAAGGCCCTGCCTCGTGCATCGCCAGTGGGGGTCCCCGGCGGCACGGAGGCGGCAGACCGCGTCCTTGGAAAAGCGGGGAGGGCGTCCGCCCCCGGAGCCGCGTGTCCAGGGCCCACAGCGGCGATGGAGGGCCCGGCCGTGTGTGTTGACGTTGCTTTTCTTGTAAAACAGTCCGAGCGTCCCATCCCGCACCAGATGGTGTCAAAACAGTCTGTCCCCGTGGCGCGACTGCGACAGGCACGGTGCACGGAGCCCCCCAAAAGCTGGGGCGGGGGGGGGGGCGGGACTCGGGGTTCGGTCGCTCGGGGTGGGGCCCGCAGGAGCCGGTTTGTTTTTCCCTCCGCAGACCTCCCTGCCGAGCCAGGAAACCAGCCAGGCCTCCCGCAGGAGGAAGCGCTGGGTTTCCTGCAAGCGGCACCCACCTCAGCACCACCCACTGGGCCGCCCTCCGGAGCAGGCCGGGCGCAGGCACTTGGCCGGCCTGGCAGCCGAGGAATTAATTATTAATCGGAGAAAATAGTTTCCTGATTACGGAGCGTTTTCCTCCAGGCCTGCCCCCTTTCCTCTGGTTAAATGCAAAGGAAGGTGGAGATCAAGAAAAAAAAGTGAACACGGTTCTCGTCCACAGGATGAGCTCTGGGCTTTCCCGCAGATCGTGTTCTGGAGAAGTCTGACTTCCAGAACACACCACTGACGTGCTGTGGGCTTTGGGTGGGCTGGAATTATGTGTGAATTAACTGAAAAGTAGTTTAGCCAAGAGCCCCAAACTGTTTAAAGATGCAGACAACATGGATAAGTTTTTAAGGATTTACAGAAAACAACAAAACCCTGAGGCTGCATTCGGTACTCGTGTTGAAAGATCCCAAACCTCGCCCAGGACAGCATTTTTTAAAAATTATCATAAGAAGATGCCGGAGCTTTAAACACGCCGCAGGTGCCGGAACGGGACACCAGAAATCACTCTTCCCGCATAATTAACTCCGTCGCTGGCTTCCCGCGCCGCAGGGCCCGCAGACCGCAGCCTCAGGGCGGGGGTGTGAATAGGCTTCCGCCTGCAGATCGCCCTGATGACGCCCACCCGCGGGGTGATCAGCGGGGTCCTCGGGACGGTTCCTCCCGGTCTGGAAAGGCCCGGAGCCCGGCCTCCCGGAGCTCCGGCCTGAGACCCCGCGGCCTCGCATCCGCAGGCACGTGCCGCGCTCCGCCGGGTTCGCACGGAGCCCCCGCCGCCCGGGCAGGGCCCCGCCGGAGCGGCCTTTCTCTGGGTGCCCGCGGGGTGTTCGTTCTCCCACAGAGCGGTCCCTTATCTGAGAGCGGAAGCCGCTGCACAAACGCCCCTTGTCCGTGGCAAACGTGGTGCGTTTTCCCTTTGTGCGACCCGCTTTCCGTCCGAACGGCCGCCCCGCACCGCGGGGAGCGCGTCCCTCCCTCCGCGGCGGAGCTGGCCCGGGCGCGGGGGCCCCGGGGCTGCGGGGGGTCCCGGGGCTGCGGGGGGCTCCGAGGGCCGGGCACACCCCGGCCGGGCCCGGCCTCGCCGCTGAGGGAGAGGGAACCCAGATGCACATTCGGATTCCCGGGTCCCCCGCCCCGCCCGGCGCCCACTGTCCTCTATTTACCGCCCCAGCTGGCGCCCGCCCCGCCCACTCCGCACCCATTGGCTGCAAACGCGGAAGCGCGTAGGCCCCGCCCCTCGCACAGATTAGCCAATGGAGGCGCCCGCTCGGCCTGATGGACGTGGCGCTTCCCACCAGCGGGGACGCGGGACCGCGGAGCCCCGGCGCCGGCGCATAAAAGCCGCCCCGCCGCGAGCCCGGCTTCATTCTGAGCGGATCCGGCCGCGGCGCGGGCACCTTAGGCGGCGGCGGCGGCCTGAGCTCCGGGCAGCCCGCTCCCTCCCTCCCTGCCGGCCTCCCTCCGCCCCCGGCCAGCATGAAGGCCTTCAGCCCGGTGCGGTCCGTGCGGAAGGGCGGCCTCTCGGACCACAGCCTGGGCATCGCCCGCAGCAAGACGCCGGTGGACGACCCGCTGAGCCTGCTCTACAACATGAACGACTGCTACTCCAAGCTCAAGGAGCTGGTGCCCAGCATCCCGCAGGACCGCAAGGTGAGCAAGATGGAAATCCTGCAGCACGTCATCGACTACATCCTGGACCTGCAGCTCGCCCTGGACGCGCACCCCGCCATCGCCAGCCTGCACCGCCCGCGGCCCGGCCCGAGCGCGGCCCGGACGCCGCTGACCGCGCTCAACACGGACATCAGCGTCCTGTCCCTGCAGGTAGGCCGCCCGGACCTCCCGCTCGGCCCGGGACCCCCGCTCCGCCCCGGGGCCCCTTCCCGCCTCCCGCGGGCGATGGGCTGGGCGGCCCTGGCGGACCCGCTGTTGGAGCCGGGAACAGAGGGGACGAGCTCAGTAACTACTTTCCTAGAAACGCGCCGAGATGCGGCCGGTGAGACAGGGCCGGGGAGTTCTGACATGCGGACGCCTCTGTCTTTGAGCTGAATTGTAGCCTAAACGTGTCGGATGGGACTCGCTGTTCTAGGAACTGAGAGAGACGAAGAGGGAGAGAGCCCGGCTCCTGAGCTTGCCTAACGCCCGCCTTCATCCCCTTCCTCTCCAGGCCTCCGAGTTCCCCGCCGAGTTCACGTCCACCGACAGCAAGGCGCTCTGTGGCTGAGGACGGTGAGTGTGAGCTCGTGGCTCCCGGAGTGTTTTGTCCATGCGTGTGCGAGGCGTACTTTGTCATGCGTGTGCGCCTGTAAAAATGTGCATGTGTGTGCCCTGCGATGCATGCAGGAGCTTCTGGTGCCGGTGACTCAGGATCACAGGACACTTTCCTTAAAAAAAAAAAAAATTAAACTAAAAATAAAAGGACTTGCTGTGCGGTGGTCGGGGCGAGCAGAGCGTGTGCGGCTGCTGCCGGGCTGGCCGGTTATTTATGGGGCCGTGCTGCCAGGTACTGACCTCCGCGCCGTGAAGCCGTGAACCTCATCGTCCGGATTCCGCAGGCACCCTCCGCCTCCGGCACCCGGGCCGTGGGCTCGGCCAGGCCGCCCCGCGCCCCGGACTTCCCTCTCCGCGGAGAGGCTGTTTCCAATCACATAATTGTTCCCCGGCAGACAGGCGCCTGCGGCCGAGATCCCGGCAGGAGATTGGCGGGAGCCGCGGGCCTCTGCTGTTTTCTGTTTAGTTTGCGCGTGGGGCCGGGCGGCTGTGTGCGAGCATCTGGGCGCCGGGTTTGCCCAATCCCCGGGGTTTGGGTAAATGTTCAAACTGCGGCTTCCTCCTGGCGCCCGCCCCGGCGCCTCTCCCTCTCCCTCCTCCTCTCTCCCTCCCTCCCTCCTCCCTCTCTGCCTCACTCATTCTCTCAATCTCTTGCAGGTGGCCAGGACTTTCCCCTCCGCTTTGCACAACAGCAGATCCACAGGAACCTCCTTTTCGGCCTCGGGGAGGGCAGGGGTGAACCGGCCTCTTTTCACACATGGACATGAGCCTGGAGGCCCAGCCCCTGCCCGGCCGGCCGGTTATTTATGAGAAGACGGTGATGCCCTGTCTGGAGCCGGAAGGTTTCCTGGTCACTCTCCCCGCGGGGAGCGGACTCTAATCTGTGGCCGGTCAGCAGCTGCCTTTTCCTCAAAGGCGAGCGGGACTGCCAGAGGACCCAGCCTTCAGTGACTGCAGCGACGTCTGTGGGTCAGAAATTTGCCTTTTTGACACAGGCCTGCTCAACGCTGTGTGTATATTTATACGTAAATCTATCTATCTATCTATATCTATCTCGCGTGCAGCCCCGCGGACTCTCCGGAGTCGGCTGGGCGGGCGGCAGAGATGTCCTTTCTGCAGACAATGTGGAGTGATGTACTCATTCATGCTAAACTTTTTATAAAAGTTTGGTTGTACACTTAACCCTTTTATACGAAACTAATAAACCAAGTGTGTCTATTGGAGGGTGGCTGCCTGCTGTGTCCGGGGACCAGAGCCGCCATGTTTGTCTCCTGTTACCACTGAACCCGACCCACGCGCGTTCACGTTCGTAGACGGTAACGCCGACCGTAAACGGTCTGAGCAGCCCCGGGGCCCGTGGTTTCTCAGTTGCTCTCCTCTCTTCATCTCCCCCCTCCCACCGTCCTCTCTGCCTCAGAGCGGGTGTGGGGGTGAGTTTCATGCTGAGATGGGGTGTGGGGGGGCCAGGAGGCCTCAGGAGGGGCCACCTGAGCAGGTGTGCGGAGTGGAGGGAGGAAGAAAGCTGCTCCCTGAAGAGCTAGCGCGGCGGCACCGGAGTCCGCACAGGAGGGCGAGGGCAGGGAGGCCCCGTGGCCCCGTGGCCCTGCCCCGGAAGGGACTGAAGGGACTGCCCGGACTCCTGTGCCTCCTCACCGGCCCGGCCCCGGAGGCAGGGCTCCAGGGAGGGGGAGGGGGGGCGGAGCTGCTCTGGCTCCCACAGGCCTTCACACGGGTTCTCAGCGCCCACGGCGGGGGTGGGGTGAAGAGGGTGGGGGTGGAGGGGGGTGAGGATGGAGGGGGGTGAGGATGGAAGGGGGTGGGGGTGGAGGGGTGTGAAGGGGGTGAGGGTGAAGGGGGGTGGGGGTGGGGGTGGGGGTGAAGGGTGGGGGTGGTAGGGCTGGGAGGCCTGTCCGAGGTGGGGTGCAGGGGGAGGCTCCCCTGGGACCCCCCAGCCCAGCAGGTGTCGGGGCCCCTGTGCCCGGCGCCCGGCTGAGCCCGCGCTGGGATCGGGCAGCACCGGGCGTCGTTGATAATCGTACCGGGAGGCGGGCTGTGCCACCGGGACGGCTGGTCACCCCGCCGCCCCCTCCCCGCCTGGCCTGGGCCCTGTGCTGCGGGCCGGTCCCGCCCGACCCCATACCCCCCCCTTCCTCCCCCCAATCCGGACGGAGGGTCACCCACCTGCAGCGGCGGGGGATGGGCCGGCGGGCCGGTCCTGGGGTCCCGGGAGTGCGCCCCGTCGGGCCGCGGTGGAGGCCGGGCGCCCCCTGCTGGCCCGGGAGCGGCTGGCGGGCGGGGGCAGGGCCTCCAGGAGGATGGGTCACCCTCCCACCGCGCCCAGCCCTTCCTCCGGCCCCGTGTCTCCCCTCCTCCCCTGTCCCCCTCCCCCCACCTGCCCCCGCTGGGGGTGAGGGTGGGGGCTGGGTTCAGTGCCTGCACCTGCTGGGGGGGCCACCCCGGGTTCAGGACCTGCACCTGCTCCCCCTGCGCCTCGGCCGAAGGAGAGCCAGGCCCCTCTGTCCCTGAACCGCCTGTGGCTTCGCTCCCCACCTGCCGGCCACGCCGGGGCTGCGGGCTGCGGGCGGGGCTGCAGGGCCGGGGTGCGGGGGGAGGGGGGGTCAGGGCAGGACGCCCTGGGCTGCTGCTGGGGGGGTGGCCTGGTGGGCAGGGCAGGGCAGGCGGTCTGCTTGCTGAGTTTTACTGCGTCCTTGCAGGTGTGTGTGGGGGCGGGGGGCTGGGCTGTTTGCTGCCGGGGTGCCCGGCCTTCCTGTGGGGCGTCCTCAGGACAAGGGCGCGGGCCTGTGGCTAATGTTCCACCGGACCCGGCTGTCCGTCCTTATCTGGGCTCCGAGTCAAGGTCGGCCCAACCGCGGCGGCGGGGGCGCGGGCAGGTCAGTTTACTCTCCTTCCAGTTCCCAACACGGCCGGGGCCGGGCCTGGGGGCGGCGGCCGGGGCCCTCCCCTCTGTAGAGCGGCCGGAGGGCGGAGGGCGCAGGGCAGGCCGCCCACTGAGAGGGCCGGGGTGGAGCAGGGACGGAGGGTTCCTGAGGGTCCGAGCAGCGCCCGCCTGAGCCTGCAGAACGCCAGGAGAGACATCACTGAAACGGAGTTGTTAAAGGATAAATAATTTAATGTTGTTAAAGCATAAACACCATCCAAAGCAACCCGCAGACTCAGTGCAGTCCCTATCAACGTCCCAATGATCCATGTTTTATTTTTACCGAAACAGGAAAGTCCGGGAGTGGCCAGGACCCCTGGGGGCCGGAGTGGGCCGCGGGAGCTGCGGGGGGGGGGGGGGGGGGCGGGTTGGGGTGTGTGTCTGCGGCCGGGAGAAGCAGGAGTGGGGAGGTGGCCGCCGAGTGGAGCAGACGAGATGCCATCGCTCGCCAGCCCGGATGGGAAACTCACCCTGGAAACCCGCAGCCACAGGCCCACATCAGCGTGAACACCCGGGGCTGGCAAGCCCAGCAGCCCCTGCGAGAGAAACCCCCGACAGCACACACAATCCTCACACTCAGTGGCCTGTGGGGGGAAAAAATGTACTTTTAAAAAATATATATAGTTTATTGATTTTCTTACAGAGAGGAAGGGAGAGGGATAGAGAGCTAGAAACAGCTGCCTGCTGCACACCCCCTACGGGGATGTGCCCGCAACTAGGGTCCATGCCCTTGATCGGAATCGAACCTGGGACCCTTCGATCCTCAGACCGACGCTCTATCCACTGAGCCACCCCGGTGTTGGCCAAAACTGTACTTTTAAAAAAATATATATATTTTATTGATTTTTCACAGAGAGGAAGAGAGAGGGATAGAGAGTTAGAAACATCGATGAGAGAGAAACATCGACCAGCTGCCTCTTGCACACCCCCTACCAGGGATGTGCCTGCAACCAATGTACATGCCCTTGACCGGAATCGAACCTGAGACCTTTCAGTCTGCAGGCCGACACTCTATCCACTGAGCCACACCGGTTTCGGCTCATTGATTTTTTTACAGAGAGGAAGGAAGAGGGATAGAGAGCTAGAAACGTCGATGGGAGAGAAACACGGATCAGCTGCCTCCTGCACGCCCCACACTGGGGATCAGCAGCCCAGGCTCAGCTGCGGAGCCACGCCGGGCGGACTAAATGCTGTGTGGCGTTGCACCATCTGACTCTGACTCTGTAGTCACATCCCGGATGGGCTGGCATCTCCACACGGCCACGCAGAGGACTGAGGCCAGCGTTCCCAGCCCCCCCCCCAACCGCCCCCCCAGGGCTGGGGTCGCCCTCCCGAGCTTCACACAGGCGACCTCTGGGAAGATGCCCAGGTCACACAGAAAAGCCTTTGAGGCCACACAGGTGAAGGGTGAGGGGCGGGGCTGGGCTGGCCCGGACGACCTGTGCGCACAGGTGAGCCTCCTGGTCAGTGCGGTTTGGGGTGGACCCTGCAGGTAGGCCATGGTGCCTGTGTCGCCCACACATACACACAGGTGCTGCCCGGCGCCCCCTGGCCTCACCCAGCCTGACCTCACCAGCCTGGCCTCACCCAGCCCGGCCTCACCAGCCTGGCCTCACCAGCCTGGCCTCACCAGCCTGGCCTCACCCACCCCGGCCTCACCAGCCTGGCCTCACCAGCCTGGCCTCACCCACCCCGGCCTCACCAGCCTGGCCTCCCAGCCTGGCCTCACCCACCCCGGCCTCACCAGCCTGGCCTCCCAGCCTGGCCTCACCCACCCCGGCCTCACCAGCCTGGCCTGACCCCTCACCACCCTGGCCTCACCAGCTTGGCCTCACCAGCCTGGCCTCACCCACCCTGGCCTCACCAGCCTGGCCTCACCAGCCTGGCCTCACCCACCCTGGCCTCACCAGCCTGGCCTCGCCCACCCTGGCCTCACCAGCCTGGCCTCACCAGCCTGGCCTCACCAGCCTGGCCTCGGCGCTCCCGCCCCACCCCAGCAAGGTCTCCTGTGAAACTGGAGGACACAGGACAACAAGACAACAACTAAAGACACAGAGAGTGAACAGAACCAGGTGAAAGCAAGAGGAAGAACAACAAAACTCCAAAAGAAAGTGGTTTCTTTAAAAATAAAAGCAGTTTACTTTGCGTTAAGTGTAACAACCTGCAGCCTGTACACTCTCGGGAACACAGCCGGGGCAACGGGCGAGCCAGGAACTGGGATTCTGAAAACCATCGGCCACCGTTCCAGGAAACCCGAGCCCAGAAGCCCCGAGAGGAGGCCGCAGGCCACGCGCTCACACGCGTGCTTCCCGCTCTGCGCGTGGCTTCCCCCGCACGGCTTCTAACCGGACCAACTCAGACTCAACAGCCAAGAAGCACAGCCTGCTGGGGCGCGTGGGCCCCTCCTCCCGGCCTGCCGGCAGCAGTGTCCTCCCCTCCGCTGGCGAGGAGCCTGTGGCAGAAGCTCAGCCGGTGGAGGACCGGGCTCCGGGCCGGAGACGAGAGCCAGGCCCTGGCTGCCCTGGAGGGGACGGTGAGGAGGCATCGGCAGGGCCGTGAGAAAGAGACGGTGAGCCAGGCAGTCTCCGTTATGTGGAGCAGCTGCTTCCCTTGAACAAGGAGTGTGCAGCTCTGCGTCCTTTGTTAAAGTTTCATTTGTCCGAGGCTCTGATCAGTGTTTGACAGAGATGAAGGGAGAGAGAGAGATAGTTAGAAACATCAATGGGAGAGAAACACCGATCAGCTCTGAGAAAATCCAAAAAAAACCAACTAAGTCCTAATAGCCCTGGCCTGGTGGCTCAGTGGCTGAGCATTGACCTGTGAGCCAGGTTGATTCTTGGTCAGGGCACATGGCCAGTTTGCAGGCTCCATCCCCAGTGCGGGGTGTGCAGAAGGCAGCCGATCAATGATTCTCTCTCATCATGGATGCTTCTCTCTCTCCCTCTCCATTCCTCTCTCTGAAACGAATAAAAGCATTAAAAAAAAAAACTCTTTAAGGAATCATTCTACTATTGGTCTGCAAATGATTGTTCTCCCTTCTCTACTGACTCTTTACTCTTGTGATTCTTACCTCTCTTCACGCCACAGTGATGGGAGTTCAGGATGGAGCCCCTCCTGCTGCCACCCAGGCCCCTTTCAGACCGCGTTGTGCTCTCGGTGCCGAGGTGGGATGCCCTGGCCACGAGGCCGCTGGCACCCAGGCCCAGGCCGCTGAGCCGAGTTAACCAGGCCCAGGCCGCTGAGCCGAGTTAACCAGGCCCAGGCCTGAGCCGAGTTAACCAGGCCCAGGCCGCTGAGCCGAGTTAACCAGGCCCAGGCCTGAGCCGAGTTAACCAGGCCCAGGCCGCTGAGCCGAGTTAACCAGGCCCAGGCCTGAGCCGAGTTAACCAGGCCCAGGCCGCTGAGCCGAGTTAACCAGGCCTTGGGAGATGAGTTAATGAGACTCCGGGCAGCTGAACTGACTTAACCAGGGCCGAGGCAGGAGGGCTGAGATAACCCGGCTGGAGCAGTAGAGTCTAATTAACCCAGCTTAACCAGGCCCCAGGCAGCAGCTCTGAGTTAACCAGCACTGGGCTTCACTAGCAATGCTGCCTGCACAGCTTGGGCTCTGTGGGGGACAGTGGTGGGTTTCCAGCCATTAGTCCAGAGGCTTCTAGCTTCACTCTGTTTCTCAAAACGGGAGGAGGCGAGCTCTCAGGGTGCCGGCTGTTTTTGGCGCTGGCTCCCCGTGCAGGGCGGGGCTCTCGCCTGCCTGCCTCACACCGGTCCTCTGCAGGTGCCTCTGGCCCTCGGGCAGCAGGTCTCCCTGGCAGGAGAGCGTTTACAGTTATGAGACTAGTGCACGAGATGGTTGCCCATTAAAAGAGGATTATAGGAAATATTTTAATATTGCTATTTGCCCTTTATAATAGAAGTGTCAGAGAAAGAAAATTAGTAAAATGTATATGAAAACCTTCCTCCTATCAGAGTCTCGGACTCACCACGGGACCCAGAGTCAAATCCCCACCCATCCACATGCACCTCAAAATCGTGTGAGACCCAGACCCCCGCCCCTCCCCCACTGGGCTAGATCCAGGCCTGGCCAGTCCCACCCTTGTCAAGTCCCACTGGGCAGAGGGCATAGCCTCAGGTCCCCTGGTCCGGCACCAGGACAGGGGGCATGGCCTGAGGTCCCCCAGCCCATAACCCTCCTGGTCCCCCCCTGAAGTCCCCCGTCAAGCCCTGCCAGGCGGGGGTGCAGTCTGCTAGGGTGGGGCCACAGCCTGAAGCCAAGCCTCGCCTGGTGGGGGTGTGGCCGGAGGTCCCCTCGCCTGGAGCTGGGGTGCAGGGAGCAAGCAGTCTGAGGTCCCCTAGCTCAGCACCAGGACGGGCAGCTCACCTGAGGTCCCACGTCAAGCCCCACCAGGCAGGGGGCGTGGCCTGAGGTCCCCTGTCAGGCCTCACAGGGGCAGGGGAGGGCGTAGCCTCAGGTCCCTGCTGACGGCTCGTAAATGCTCCTGATGGGAACTTGGCCTCAGCTGTGGGTGCAGCCATCTTTGTGACGGAGTGATGGTCAATTAGCATATTCCTCTTTATTAGAGAGGATTCTCCATTCCATCTCTACCTCATTAGCCTCAACCAAGGACCCTCAGCCTTTCGGGAGTGACGAGCCAGGAGCCCGCCCAGCGTGGCCCATGGCGCACAGATCTCTTTCTGGCTGAGATGAGCTGAGGCGGCCCTGGGCAGCAGAGCTGAGGAAACCAGTTCACTGCGTGTCGATGGTCTCTTACAGCGCGGAGGCAGGGAAGAGGAGGGCACCACAGGCTGGGAATTAAAGGTGCGATCGTTGCCGGGACCGGTTTGGCTCGATGGATAGAGCCCCGGCTTGGGGACTGAAGGGTCCCGGGTTCGATTCCGGTCAAGGGCATGTACCTTGGTTGCGGGCATATCCCCGGTAGGGGGTGTGCAAGAGGCAGCTGATCGATGACTCTCTCATCGATGTTTCTAACTCTCTATCTCTCTCCCTTCCTCTCTGTATAAAATCAATAAAATATATTTTTAAAAATAAAAAAATAAATAAAAAGGTGCGATCTTTTCCGTTAGCCACTCCACCCTGAGCAAATGCCCACCTCTCTCCCCTGCTGCCCGCCGCCCGCAGCCTGAGCCTGGACGGCAGGAGGGCCCCGGCCTCCGCCAGGAGGGGATCTGACTGCACATTCCCTCTAAGCCACTGGTCCCTGCAGTAAGGAAACAGCGCCCCCTAGTCCTCCTTTTCCTGGGAGTTACGTTGATTTAGTCAGTTATCCAGGAATGCAGGGCTTTCAACTCTGGGAAACTTCTAAATAGGCTGAGCATTCCTGGTATTACCAAAGATTACGTAATATTAAAACTATTTAAATGCAGTTTTTTAGCCAGAAGGAAAAATATTTAATTTCATTCAAAAACTATTTTTCTAAAGGCGTTTGTAAGGAAAAGATGATTGAAATAGACTTTACTGCAGTCTGTAACACGCAGTCTAAAGAGTGGCCAATTTAAGATGACGACTTTAGCAAACAAGGTTCTAAACGTACCAGGCTGGGCGATTAGAATCACTGTCACTACAGGAAGCTCACGTGGGTGAGATACACCACACTCCCAGAGGATGGACTCAGCTCTGAGTGATCCTGGACGTGCAGCAACGGAAGGCGCTGGACAAGAGCCATGTGAGAGCCAGGCCGACCCACACGTCATAAACACACACACACACACACACACACACACACACACACAGACTCAGATTCCGTGGGTGACGGTGTGACTGGTTTGCTGACTCTGACGTGTGGAAAAGCAAACTTCCAGAGAGTTCATTCATCGAATAACTGAGAGCCCCCAGGACTGGGACGACCGACTTCTTGCAGAAACAGACGCGCACGGCCCAGCTCCACACGCGCTGGGACGGGCCCAGATCCGGGGCCTGTGGGGCGGCTCAGAGCTGCCCGGACGTCCCTAACAGGCTCCGGGCACACAGAACGAGCACCGTCATCGTCGTACGAATAAAAACTCCGAGCCAGCATCGCATGCAATCTCTTTATTTTTCCAGCGTTTTGTACACGAGGACCAGGGTGTGGCTCACAGCAGCACGGACACTGCGTGCACGGAGCGCGTCCGCTCACCGGAGGGAGGGGTTGCCTCGGAGATAATCACTGACTGCACGGCACCGCACGCTCACACACACATCCCAAAGCCAGCGGTTCAGGATCCGAGGTCCTCCACCCGTCCCGCCTGACTGGTTAGAACACGGGTAGGTCGTGCAAGATAACACGCTGTGAAAACGTTAGACACTTGAGCCTCAGGCGGGGAGATCCTAAACAGCAACTACGTCAAGCTAATAACTTATCTGCACACGAATGAAGGTCGTGAAGGAAGCCATCGGAGGGACACTGCACTAGGTACTCACACTACAATCACATCTGACATCTTCCGATGGCGATGCTACAAGAATTCATCTACGTGAGCTAGAAACCCCACGCCTGGCGGGCCCCTCCCCCCAAGGAGTCAGGTCCTCCTCACTGCAGGGCCCGGAGGGGAACCCCGGCACACGCTTCCCCGTTCCAGAGCGATGGCGGTCCCGGGCCGGAGAGAGGAGCCCAGGGGCTTTAGACCCTCTTAGAGCCCCTTTATCGTGTATTTCCCACTCAGAGTTAAACCCTTGGATAAGCGATCTGACTAGGTCTCAATTTGCCTCCAGTCTCTGGCTGCTCCACACCTGTCAGTCCTTCTCTCTAACCCTAAAAGCGAACTGGGCTCGAGCCTGCCTCAGTCTGCGAGCGGTCCCCAGGGCGCCGTTTTCTTGGCGAGTTACAGCCTTTGTATGTGAGATACCTGACCCATCCTTATCCTCGGACCCTCTCAGACGTTTTCATGGGGTTGGTGCCAATGGAAGGTGAAACAGCAGGGAGTCTGGAAGCTTCTAATCCTCTAGGTACAAAGGCAGCGGGCAGCCTGAGCCGGCAGGGGCCTCTGCCCCCGGCCTTGCGCTCACTGTACACACACAGCAGACACACGGGGATGGAAGGGTGCCCCCGCCCTACAGCCCGGCCAGCTGCCACGGCCTCGGGTGCCGCCTGCGGGCTCCCTACAGGATGCTCTCCCGCTCCTCCCCGAAGCCGGTGCCGTCGGCGGCCGCGGCCAGCAGCTCGGAGGCCTCCTTGGAGAGCCGGGCGTAGCTGGCCCGCGGGCCCCGCTTGGGAGCCAGGCCCCGCAGGTTCTCGTTGTGCAGGGCGGTGGCGCTGGGGCTGGGCCGCAGCAGGACCGGGCCGGTGTCCCGGGGCCCCTCCCTCTCGTCGAGGCCCTGGGGGGGCCTGCCGGCCGGGGCGCTGTTGTTGTTGAGGGTCGCGGTGCTGGGCGTGCGGTTGAGGTTGAAGGCCTTGGGGCCGGCGGGCCAGGCCTCCTCGGGGCTGCTGGCCACCAGGCTGCACTCGGACGGGCTGGGCTTGTCCTCGGAGCAGATGGACATGCGGGCCAGGCCGGGCTCGGGCAGGCCGCTCAGGCTGCGGGGCGGCCCGCGGGGGCCGTCCTCGCCCAGCTCGATGAGGTCGGCCTTGTCCGGCCGCGCGTCGCCCGCCTCGTTGAGCAGCGAGTGGTTGGGCGAGCTCTCGCAGGAGCGCACGCCCGAGTCGGACGAGTCCTTCTTGTCGAGCAGGGCGTCCGACAGGTACTCCTTGGCCTTGATGAAGGAGCGCAGGGGCTCGGTGCTGCGCTCGGGCGAGCGGGCCGCCCGCTCCGCCCGGCCCTCGGCCCTCCGGGCCTTGTCCTCGCGCAGCAGGGGCGTGTGGTCGGACTCCTCGGGGCCGGACTCGTCGTCGCTGGGGAGCTTCTGGTAGCGCAGGCCGCCGCCCTTGAGCTTCAGGTCCGTCTGGAAGAGGCTGGGCCGCTCGGAGGACCTGCGGCCCGGGAGCAGCTTGCTGGCGGCCTGGTCGGACTTCTCGTCCTCCTCGGTGATGGGGTCCAGCGGGGAGGCGTCGCTGGTGGAGACCCCGGACGAGGAGAAGTCCAGCACGTCGGCCCGCTTCAGCAGGAATGGCTTCCGCCCGTCCTCCGGCTTCGGCTCGCCGTCCTTGGCCTTGTCCGGCTCCAGGGCCGCGTGCAGGGAGCCCCCCGAGGCGCTGGGCCCCAGGTAGCAGGTGCTGTGCGGGGAGGACCTGCCGCTGACGGCCGCGGAGCCCGGCCCCCCTTCCAGCTGCGACATCTGCGCGATGTACTCCCTGTAGGCGTCCCGGTACTCCGCCTGCACCTTGTCCGTCAGCTTGGAGATCTCGATGCTGGAGTCCTGCGAGTTGAGGCTCGACAGGCTGGGCGTTCTGCGCGGCTGCGACTGCGAAGACAGAAAATAACGTCAGCGTCAGGGAACGAGAGGGGGCGGGGCAGCCAGCCCGCAGGCCTCGGCGGTGGAGCAGCGAGCTATGAACCACAAGGTCAGGGTTCGATCCCCCCGCCCCCCGCCCGCTTTCCTGTCTGCGCTCGCCCCGCCCAGCCCCCGAGCTTCTCCCTCGGCCCTCCCTCGGGCAGCACGGCCCCCAGCCCCCATCGCCGACCAGGCCTCCCTCCCTCCCAGCCCGGCCGGAGCCGCGGCGCGGGCGCACCTGCCAGCTGAGGTTGCTGTGCTGCGGGGCGCCCTCCTCCAGGCCCAGCGTGTTGAGCTCCTCGAAGCTGAAGTTGAGGGTGTAGGGGGCCTGGCCCGGGAGCTCGGTGTGCGGCAGCTCGTGGGGGGCCCTGCGGGCCGGCTCCCCCGGGGCCGCGGGGCCGCTGTTGTTCTCGTTGAGCAGCCGCAGGTCCTCCGCGGCTGCCTGCTGCTCCGCGCTCCGCAGGTCCAGCACCTGCGGGGAAAGCGCCCCTGAGACATCCACCTCCAGAACCTTCTGGAAGCCCCGCACACCCTGCCCGGCCGCAGGCAGCGGCATCAGAGGTCACTTAGACATAGAAGCAAGTTATCCTCTGGAGTGAGCAGACACTCCGTAAGCACATGTCCACGCGTGTGTGTGTCCTGTCCCCCTCGTGTGCACACGGAGAGGAGGAACGGGCACAATCACATGCATGTCATGCTCACATCTGACCGTCCCGTGGCTGTTTTAACCAAAGGACAAAACAAAGGGCAGCGGGGAGTGTGGGGACCGGGCTGGCGGTGCTCCCGCGGAGAAACCAGCCGTGATCAGGAGCCACTGCGGGGGGTTGGGGGGAACACAGGACCCCAGGGAGCACGGGGCCCAGTCCGAGCCTCAGGAGCAGAGGCCAGCGGGTGGGGACGGCTGAGGGAGCAGCCAGGGCCGGGGCTCTGTGAGCCTGCTGGGCGGATCCTGGCCGGAGGCCGGCGGGGGCCGTGTCCTGGAGACGCTGGGATGAGGGCCACAGGGGTGGGGGGTCGGACACCGAGTGCAGTGTTTGCTGAGGAGACACAGGACTCCGCTGTGAGGGGCGCGCAGGCCTGACCAGGACGAACGGAGGCCACGGCCTGAGCTTGGGCGGAGGGGAGGCGGCGGAGGGGAGGGGGGAGGAGTGGGCCTCTCCAGGGGAAGGCCGAGGGCGGCCATCGGGCTGGGTGCCTGCCTAGCAACACGCAGCGGCAGGTGCCCACACGCCTCCTCCGTGCCTTTCAGGACGCACAGGCCCTCAGCCTCGGCTAGACCCCGCCCGGCCCTGCTGCCCGGACGCCGGGAGCACAGCCTTACCGCGCTTCTGAACAGGTGCCAGTCCCCGAAGTTCATGTTCATCTCCTTCTTCAGCTCCTCGATGTTGCACTGCGCCAGCACGCGGCCGTTGATGTTGGCCTGCGGACGGGCAGAGGGAGGTGAGGCTCGGGGCCACCGGAGGTGAAGGGCGCGCACAGCTCACACGGCCCAGGGCCGGCCGGGGCCGTCCCACACCACCGGCCGCGAGCGTGTCCAGCGTCCTCGCTCAGTGACCCACCTCTTCCGGGACCAGGCAGGGGCCGGCCTCGGGTTCTGTCCATACCCCCTCCCGACAACCCTGCCCCATCCCAGCATGCACTGCGGCTGCCGGGGGCGGGGGATGGGGGGGACGGAGAGCACAGCTCAGAGCTGCGCACAGGCTCTCCCCCGGGCAGGCAGGGCCGGCTCACCTTGCGGATGGTGGCACAGTACTGCGGCAGCATGCTCGGCTCCAGCCCCTCGATCTGCTTCAGCCGCTCGCACACGGCATCCACGGTCATGGCGCTCAGCGCCCCCGCGCCGGGGGCCGGGCCCGCGCCCTGGAACGCGCGGGAGAACGTGTTAACGGAGGGGAGAGGCGGGCACAGCCGGAGCTCGGGGAGACACACCAGCACTCACTAACAACAGTGTCACTATAGGACAAGCAGGGAGCGTGGGGGGCGGGTCCCGCTGCCCGCGTCCTCAGCAGCTTTCCCCGCGCCACGGCCTGGCAGCCTCTGCAGGAGGGCAGCCTGGGCACGCCAGGCCCCCAGAGGGTGCACTCCGAGCGCCTGGGGCAGCTGAGCCTGATGTAAGGCAGGGACCGGGTGCCCTCAGGGAGCCAGTGCTGTCCCTCCTCAGACCAGCTCAGCAGCAGACCTGGGCCATCTCCGGCTACACTTCCCTCACGCTGTTCTATACCACGTATCCAGAAAGCAGTCCCTCTTCACACGTGAGAGCAAACAGCCCAGGACAACACGGTCTCCTCCAGAGAACCAAAACAAGTCCCTGGCGTTCACTGAGAGGGGCGTCCATGGCAGAGGATCCGCTTCTTTGGTGAAATGAGCTGCCCTGTAACCCACCAAAGCCAGTCTGGCTCGGCTTCTGCGCTGAGCTCTGGGGAGAGGGAGGTGCAGCGCACTGAACGTCAGCGTGCTTCTGGGGACAGGCGGCGGCGTTACTGCAGGTTTTCTACGATGGCCGCCGTCATAAAACTAGCTGGTGCCCGTGAATCTCACGGAGGAAGGAGAAACAGAACAAGCGCGATAAGGAAAAAGCAAACGCAATGACTTATCGGGTAAACACTCACTAAAACCTGACTCGATCACTGGGCACAGAACGGCAACACTAAAGCCCATCACGCGTTCTCACTTGGAAACGGCCTGTGACAGATGGTTTCAGCACACGTCACACTTCCTTCTTAAAAAACTTCCTAACACGAAAACTGGGATCAGAGGACGTCGGTTTGCTGAAACTGCTGTGTAAATGTCAGGGCGCACACCGCCTGGGACTCTCAGGCCCACGGGGCGTTCACAAACGGACTGGAACCGCCTCGATGAGCACCGGTGTCATCGGGGGAGGCGGGACCAAGCCCTGGCCCACCCACCCCGGGGAAGGGCGGGAGGCGGAGGGGCGCGGGCAGGGGCTGCGGCCGCTGCGGAGGCCCCGCGGGCGCGCACACCCAGCAGGCAGGCGCCAGGCTGCTCCGGCGGCCCCATGGGAGGAGATCTCGGAAAGTGTCGGTACCCGTCTCTGCGTGTTAAACCCACTGGCACACGGCTGCAGGGAAGGAGTGAGAGAGAATGAAGGGCACAGGTGTAACACACACACAGGACACGCACAGCAGCACCCGTCCCTTTCTCTCTCACACTCGCCTCCACGCAGCACCAGCGGGGGGCACCCACCCCACCACCCCCGCAGGCCCATCTCATGAACACGCCTGGCAGTTTCTAAGTTGCACTCTCGTTAAAATGTATGTTCTACTGGAAGAAGAAATTATTGGCCGTCCATTCAACAACAAAAAAGCCACGTAAATCAAATTTGTTCTGAAAAGTCAATAATCCTGCTGCCTCCAAGTTTAAAGTTAATCGTTAAATATTACGATTTAAAAATGCAATGACTTATTGCAGACCAATTTAACAAGATCTAAATACTTGGAATCCACATGATCATGTCATAAAATGAAATATTTTCTAGCTACACTATAGTCAATGTTCAAAACCACACTTTTCCAAATCTGTGTTGTTTCACTGGGCGTGAAGCACATGTATACGCACTAAAAACACCATTTAAAAGTAAGGCCTTTGCAGCCTCACAGCTCAAGCCAGCGTGGAGGGTGAAAACCCCTGCAAACTAGGATCCACATAACCTTTCTGGTGACGGAGAGGGTTTTGCTGTGTTGTTGTTTTTAAATATGTTTTTATTGATTTGAGAGAGAGAAAGGGAGACAGAGAGAGAAACCTTGGTGAGAGAGGAAAATTCGGCTGCCTCCAGCGCGCCCCCTACTGGGGATGGAGCCCACACCCTGGGCCTGTGCCCTGAGCGGCAGAAACCCTGACCATGGTGTACCCGAGCCGCACTGGCCGTGGCTCGGTGGGGAGATGGGAGTTTTTAAAGTATCCTTCCAGTCAGACATGGGCCGTGAGTTGTGTTTCCGTCCTGATGAGGGTGAAGGTGAAGGTTCTTAAAAGGGCCACAACCACCCAGAGCCGACAGCCCTGGCCCCTGGTGATGGCAACAGCACAGACGCTGCCTCTGACGCCGCGTCACCCGCACCGGCGGGGACCGTGTGGTTTGGTGTCAGCCCCGGTCTAAGGCTCTTTACAGAGCGGCTGTGTGTGTGTGGGAGACCGGGAAGCTGTCAGCGGTGCTGAGGGACAAGCAGAGGATGCCATTGGTCCTCCCGCTGGAGATGTCACCTCCTCCCCTCACGTGAGAGAAGCAGCGGCTCCGAGTGGCCGGCGGGCTCAGCACCGCGCGTTAAGGACAACGTTTAAAAACCAAGTGCTGAGCTGCTGCCGTGAACATGGTACAAAGTTTTAACCGTCCTCTAAATGCCAACCACGTCACACTACAGCCTCCCGTGCCCGTGACGACGGCTCAGCCCTTACCCACGGCGTCGGCGGCTGTCCCGTCCACGGCCGCGCCTGGCGAGAGAGACAGCGTCAGGGACACGCACTTGCCCCGCGCCGGGCTAGGCCAGTGGTGGAAACGGGCTGCCTGGCCGAGCCCATGGCTCTCCTGCCCCTGGGCCTGGGGACTGTCCCGGGAAGCCCAGGCCTGCGCGTTTAACCCCTTCGTGAGCGATCTGAATGGCGCTCTCTCGGGCTGCGGGCTTCTCTGCTTCCCTCCAGCTGGACGTGGCGGCTGTGCGCTCTGGCCCATGCTGGCTCCTCTACAGCGGCTGGCACCTACCCCCCCCCCTCCCTGCGAGCCCTGGCCTCCTGCAGTCCCCTCACAAGATACCCCCCCCCCCCACCGGCCTCGTGGTAGACGGGCCGCCCGTGCTCACAGGATGTGCCAGGCCAGCTCCTGACGTCTGCCCTCCTGCTGCCTGCTCTAAGCTCCTCACGTGTCTGCACTGACAGCCTGTCACCCGGTGCTCTGCTGAGGGACAGCTGAGCGAGCAGAGGGGCTCCATCGGAGACACAGGGTCCCCCGGGACCGGAAGCCACGGGCCACGAGGTAACCCTCCTCCCGGCCGCCGCGTCTCCACGGGCTCAGCGTGAGGCCCAGGCCGTGCCCCGCCGGCTGCCCCCGTTTCCACCACTGCTCTTAGTCGGTGTGAACGTGTCTACTGCGACCGGGCTACGCACACTCTACAGCTACGGCCGCCGTTAGTTTCCTAAAAGCAGAGAAGCTCGGTAAGGGCCAGTACTCACTAGGCAGGTCAGCACCGTTAACGTGAGGAAAGCGGCAGACGGCTATCTCACTGCACAGGGGCCGCGCCCGCTCGGGTGCCCCGCCCTGTCCCGGGCTCCTTTCCGGACGAGCTCAGACCTCCCGGGCTCAGCGCCCTCGCCGCCGCCCCCGGGCCCCGAGGACCCGCAGGCACTAACCGCGCCCGTTCACCCCGCCCGCTCGGGGCCAGCTGTGTCCCCGGGGCTGTATGGCCACCAGCGCCTCAGTGTCTGCCGTCCATGCGGGGGAGGGGCTCTGCCCGGAGAGTGTCCTCCTCTGGAGGCCCCGGCGGAGCGGCAGTCCCCCTGCGACGGGCAGCGACCGGGCTGCGGGCTCCTCCGGCGCCGAGCGGGCGGACGGCTTCCTGCGTCCCTCTCTCCTGGGAGCCACTCACGCTCCAGCTGAGCGCCAACGGCTTTACACGGCTCACCGAGCCCTCAGTGAGAACACCAGAGGGTTTCCTCTCTCTTAGGAACATTAACTAAAATGACAGTAAGAAAACTGTCTTCCCAGCGGCGAGCCCCCGCGGTGAGCCCGGGAGGGTCTGAGCCCCCGCAGCCCGGCGCCCGGCCCGCAAGGAGCTCCACCTGAGGGTCCCTCCGCCCGGGCCGGTCTGTGAGCAGCCAGAAGCGAAGGAAGCTTCTAGGCTCATCGAGTAAACGCAGGTCTGTGAGCGAGAAGCTGAGCAATGAGACACAGCGGCTTCCTCTCGGGGGCGCTGCTGAGACACCCGGCCTTCGCCCTCGGCTGGCATGGCCTTTCCTTACGCAGCCTCGGGGGAGGGGACCTGCACATGCCCTTGACCGGACGAGGAGGGGATGTGCCCTGTTTCCAAGATTATTCTCCCTGCGGAGGCTGGAGAGCCAGCAGAGGGAACACCACCCGAGCACTGCCCGGCCGGGGGCGGGAGGACACGGGCACCGGGCACACGCCCGGGTCATTAGCGGCCACACGCGGATGCAGTTAGTGGGCCGAGCGGGGCGGGCCACGCCACACACACGCCGTTACCCTCGAGGGGCTGGTGGGCGCGGGCAGCCCCTCAGCGGCGTCCTCCTTGATGACCTCCTAGCGACACAGAACAGAGTGGTGAGGGCGCGGGAGAGCACACGCGTTAGGGTCCCAGCACCTGCAGTGACACACGTCCCGCCCAGGGAAGGCTGGGTCCTACGCCTCTGCCCCGGCTGTACGACCTGTTCACAGGGACTTCCTCCTTTTTTAGGTTTCTTAACGAACCTGACCAGCAGGAGCACCTAATGTTAACATAAATGGGCTGCTTTGGATTAGATTAAAAAGTAACTACATTTGAATAACTTCCTTTTCCTATTTAATTTCTGCCATTAAACTTAACATGTTCTTTCCATGTATCACCTGATTTTTACACAAAAGGGCTAACATACATACAGATGCCACCTATGCGTGTCCTTTAAAGACACTGGGAACCAGCAGGAGTGAAGGCCTGTGTAACGCGGTGATAAACGCGCACTGTAAGCAGACACGCGCTGTCAGCTTCTCAGCCTTCCCCCCAGGCCGCCGGGGCCCTTCACAGAGTCCACAGGAAGGAAAACACGCTCACGTTGGTGACAGCTGAGCTTTCCTGAGGCTGTTTACAAAGTAAGCTGCACTCTCTCTCCACAGAAAGGAAATTACCCACTCTAATGTTCCAGATGGTTCTTAGCAGAGTAAGACTTTAGTTACCCCTTTTTATACTTACTAGGCCATTGGTTTGATCTCTGGACAAACTCGATTTTACTGTTGGACGTGAGATGAGATGTTGGGAACCGCCAGGGTAATACCGTGGCGAGTAAAAGTAGGGGGCAAAGAATGGCTATGGAAAAAACACGCAACAAAAGAATGGGATAAACAATCACGGAAATCAAAGGGCAATGAGACTTATCAAATGAAACTAAACAACAAAACACAGACTTTAATGCAAATGACAAACGAAAGAAAAAAGCCTTTTTCATATTCTACCAGATATCAAACCCCAAACTTGACATATTAAATTATTACACTGACTTACTAAAAGCTTTTTTAAAAGCAACTGAAGTCTTACACCTTATAATTTAACACACGAGTGTCTCTTTATATTAATAATTTTATGGGCTAATTACCAAGTGTTAGGTTCTAAATGATTTATAAATATTAACATAATATCTTACAAAAAAGCAGAATGGAATCTTAATAGAAAACTATCCTTTACCAAAAATGAATAAATAAAAGTAAATAAAAGGTTAGCCTCGGGTAAGACCAGATGGTGTGGTCTGTGTGACAACAGCCTGCACAGACCTCAGAGGGGAAGCCAGTGTCCCGGCGGGAGCTGAACTCTCAGCCTTTATCCCTGACGAGCTCCTTGTTAGCGGGAGCGGCCAGGCTGCGTGGGCAAAGGCCAAAGTTAGGTTCCCCCGCTTCAGGGCCCTACAAGGACACCTTTCTCACTCCTGCCACTTTAAGAAAATTATTCTGCTTTTACTTCCTGATTACAAACATCAAATAACTACAAAAAAGTAACTAGACTTAAAAATGTGAGAGAACTGTAAATGTTTTAGAAATAATAAAACATTATTAAAATATCACATGATTGTTCTTCACGTGAAATGGGTGAACACGAGGTCTCAGCCTGGATGGTGTGGTAATTTTTGAAAAATAAGTTCATGGTCTCAAAAGCTCAACTGTCCCCAAATGGTCAGCGGAGCCGTTCTGACTCCATGTCGGCGGCTGGGCCGGAAGTGCCCGCACCGCCTGCCGAGCGCCGGGTGTGCAGCGGGCACCCCTTCGCCCCGCACTCCGAGCAGCCGGGATGGGTGGCCAGTGACCCACGGGGCCAACGCTGTTAACAAATTTCATTTAATTTAAATCGCTCACGTGGGCTGAGTGTGGCCAGAAGACCAGCTGTTTCTGGATTAGACTGAAGCAGGAGACAACGCAGCTAACGTGACGAGCCGGGCACGGGGCACTCAGCTGCGCTCCCTCTCTCCAGCAGGAGGCTCCCAGGCCCCCGAGTCCCAGTCACACGTGCCGAGACGACCTGAATGAGACTGTAACGGCTGAGGCGCTAATTCGGCCAAGCGTTAGTCCCACAGGCAGTATTCCCATTACCGAATCCATTTAAAAGCTACACTGCAGCCCTAGCTGGTTCGGTTCAGTGGATGGAGCGTCAGCCTGTAGACTAAAGGGTCCAGGGTTCAATTCCGGTCAAGGGCATGTACCTTGGTTGCAGGCACATCCCCAGTGGTGGGTGATGCAGGAGGCAGCTGATCGATGTTTCTCTCTCATCGATGTTTTTAACTCTCTATTCCTCTCCCTTGCTCTCTGTAAACAATCAACAAAAATTAAAAAAAAAAAAAAGCTACACCGCACACGAAGCAGTCGCTGACCCGCTGCAGCAGCTCCGTCCGCACGTGTCCAGCCCCCGGGAAGCACGTGCAGACGGACCGTCCGGCCTGGCTGACGGGCACAGCGCGGGCTCCTTCCCTCCGGCTGAGAGCACACAGCCTCGCCTGACCTGAGACCCACTAACATGCAGCGTCTCCATGTTTAAAATATCATATAACTTAACCTTTCCCTAGTTTTAAAGCTAAAGGACAGCTTCTAGGTAACCCAGCCCCCTCAGCAGGAACGCCTGCTGCTCCCGCCGGCTCACCCGGTTGTAGAAGGGGTGCTGGGGCCCCGTCATCCCGCTGTAGTAGCTGCTGTGCGGCTGGGGGGACACCACGCCCCCGGCGAAGGGGCCGTTGAAGGAGGTGGTCGAGGAGCAGACGGACGGGGGCTGGCTGTAGCCGGACGGGGGCCGGGGGGCGGCTTCGTGCAAGGGCAGCGGGGGGTATGCCAGGCCACCGATGTTGATCTGCTCCCGGGCAGCGCGGACATCTGGAAGGAAAGGGGTTCCCGAGGAAGAGAGCGGACGTTAGTGCTCAGTCATCCGCGCCTGCCCCTTCGCTGGCTCCGTGGGTGGAGCGTCGGCCTGGGGACAGATGCCGTGTGCGCACCTGTACGCAGAGGCCCCAGCACAGTGTAATCACCCCACCACGTCCTGCCCCGCCCTCCGCGTCCCCGCTCAGGGCGAAGGCGCCGTCTCCCCAGGGAGCCGGGGGACAGAGCGGGGAGACAGCACAGGGCGGCCCGGAGGCCCGACACGGACGGAATGACTGCCAAGCCGGGGCGGGGAGGGGGAGCACAGAGCGGGGCTAAGGAGCGGCACTTCCCTCCTGCCCCGGACCCCACCGGCCGTCCTCCGCGGAGACGGTCCGGCGTGCTGGGCGCTCACGGGGAGGAGGGAGGCAGGACGTGAACAGCAGCGTTCTGGGGCGGCACCCACCGGCGATGATCTCCCGCAGCTTGGGGTCCAGGTTCACGGTGCAGGGCAGGAAGGTCTTCACGTCGCGCGCCACCAGCACGGGCGTCCGCGAGGCCAGGAACACCTCGAAGTTCCTGACGTCCCCGTCGATCTCCAGCAGCGGCTCCACGTCCTTGGTCGTCGGGATGTTCTTCGAGATTCTTCAGCAGGAAAGAGACGAGAAAGGTCACTCACGTCCCCACCAGGAAGGCAAACTCCGCAGAAAACTAAGTCACGTTACACACTCTGCCGCCATGAAATCTTTTCAAAGGAAAAACAGGCGGCACAGCTGCCCGGCAGTCAGGACACCATGGGTCCGCGTGGGCCTGCCTCTGCCAGCGGCACGTGGCCAGGAGGCAGGAAGGAAGGAGCGTGCAGCACACGCCGATGGAGCTGTTTGGGACAGCGACGGGCACAGGGGCCTCTGCTTTACTTGCCGGGATTCTGCAAAGGATTTCATTTGAAAGGTCTCCAGTGGGGACCACCCCGAGGCGGCCTCACTGCTGGCAAGTGCTCAGGCAGGAGCGAGTCAGATGCAAACAACACCCCCCAGGCCGGGGCCGGGGCCAGTGAAGAGGCAGAGAGGCAAACGCTCCGAGCCCAGCCCGGAGCAGGGCCCGCAGGACGAGCAGAGCCGCGCTCACAGCCCCCGAGGCTCACGCCATGGGCAGAGACACCCCGACAGCAGCTCTTAAGAGGCAAGACCCACTTCCACAGCGGCTTGGGCGGCGCCAATAGTGCCACAGGGGCTGCCAAGCGATGAGTGTTCACGGTGCTGTGCCTTTAAGAAGTCTTGAGGAGTTTTACACGAATCGTTCAGAGAAAGCAAATGCTCAGTACCACGCTGAGGAACTGGCAGAGAATGGGGCACTGCCCTCAAAGTGTACCCAGGAATGTCTCAGACTAAAGCAAACCCTTCGTTCTCAGGCTATCTTAAAGACCTAGTTTTACTAAGCACAGCACCCAAATTCTACAATGCTTAGGATTTAATATTTTTAAAAGTAAATACAAATGTGTTAAGACCAATAAAAACCGCCGAAACTGGTTTGGCTCAGTGGATAGAGCGTCGGCCTGCGGACTGAAAGGTTCCAGGTTCGATTCCTGTTAAGGGCATGTACCTTGGTTGCGGGCACATCCCCAGTAGGGAGTGTACAGGAGGCAGCTGATTGATGTTTCTCTCTCATCGATGTTTCTAACTCTCTTCCTCTCTGTAAAAGATCGATAAAATATATATTTTTAAAAAGACCAATAAAAACCTCCTCTCTTCATCTCCATCCTTTCCCAAATGTGAATGGAAAAGGTTTTAGAAGAAAAGGCACAACTGAGCTTTACAACAATCGAGGGTCAGGCGACTATCCGTCGGCCTGCAAGCATGATCCTCGGGGCTCATCGGTGGCCTGCGGGGCCATCTTAAAAAGAACAAGAAACGGATATTGAACTTGAGAATTGGACTCATTAAACTCAGCGTTCCCTGGCCTTTGCGCAGTGAGGGAGAGCAAAGCGCAGGTCTTGGCTGTTTCTGGGGGAACACTGCCACCTTGTGGACTTTATGGATATTACTGACAGGCCGCTCAGCGGGCTTGCCCTCAGCACCTCATCTAGCCTCTCATTAGTTGTGTTTTGTTGTAGTGACCTTTGTCAGCTCTCAGGCCGGGGACAATGTAAAAACACTTCTACTTGAGATGCGGAGATCACAGGCCTCCACTGAAAAGCATCCGTCCAGGGGCAATCAGCCTCCACCTGATCTCTGAAGCACATTACTGTAATGTTTTGGTGAATTCTTCAACAATGAGGTTTATTTTTAAAATGTAAACATGCATAATACTCTTACTGTATTATAAGATAAACTATAAGTCTGCAAGGGTAATGACTTTTTACCCATTAAAATATATATGTTAGAGAAACTGATTTTGCTATTTCTGTTTTCAAACAGCCTTAGTTAATGCACTTGAGTTTCCCATGCTGGAGTTAGAAACACACACTTTGGAGCATTTAAAACCCCTCCTTTGTTCTGCCCTAGCATTAAATACTAAAAATGGCATCGTGACAAGTTTAAATGAGAATGTATTTTAAAAATCCATTCTACCCTCGGAAAAGCAGAGGAAAGCGATTGAGAAGCGACCTAGGGAAGAACGACAGGCACAGGGCACCCATAAAAGTGGCATCGAGGCTGGAGCAAGCAGATGCGCCAGCTGTTTCGGGGGAGGCCTCACAGCTGAGTTCCTGCGGTCTCCATCCGAAGCTACTGCAGCCAAGGACACATTCAGGATTTTGCAAAAACCAGGGCTTCTTTGTAAAAAGATGAAGGTATCAACAAAGCAGGGGACTCTGGAAAGAAGCATCTGCACTATAAACACGTTAAGGGCAAGTGTGTTTTCAGAGTGAAGATGGAGCAGTAACCACACAGACAGCCATCTAACGGGCGCCGAGTGCTGACAACACCGCACCTACGGGCGGGCACGCTGTCCCGGAGGCAGACTGCGCTCCGTTCCACAGGACACAGACACCAATGGCCCGCAGAACATGCGGGGAATGAGCACAGGGGAACCGTCAGTACAGGACATACCTGGTGCTAAAAGCAGAGAACTTTTCACAAATCTAACATCTCACGCTGTTCCAGTTCACACATGCAGAGAAACAAACTGGTGCATAATCGGGCCACACCCGGGGCTGGGGGTCAGGTAACAGTCGCCCGGAACACGAGGGAACAGGAGGTGGTGAGGGAACAGGAGTGAGTGAGAGCCGGAGGCAGGAGGTGCCGAGAAGCGACAGAGTTAAGCTTAGAACTCCGCTGAGCGCCAGGCAGAAACACCATGATGTGATGTTCTGTTGTGAAAATATCTCCAAGTATGGAAACAGCACTGCTTAATTTAAAACACCAAGCTCCCGGCTGGCGTCGCTCAGCCTGAGCACCAAAGGGCTGCAGATTCGATTCCCGGCCCTGATTGGGGGATGTGGGAGGCAACTGATTCTTTCTTCCTATCTACCTACCTACCTACCTCTCTCTTCCCCCACTCTCCCTGTCCCTCCCTCCCTTCCACTCTTCCTGAAAAGTCAATGGAAAAAATATCCCCAGGTGAGGATTAACAAAAATATAAAACAAACAAACAAACAAAGAAATAAAGATACTGGGTTTAATATAAAGGCTTCTATGATGTCTGTTCAATGAAATGAAAGATGGCTCCTGTCCCCAGGCTCTCTGGGAACGCATCTGACCGTGTTTAGAAATGAGTATGCAGCATGCAAATAAAGGTTGGCATCATCCTTATCACAAAACTGTTCTGACCACAGCATTCTGAGCAGGACTTCTTAAGCAGTGTCAAAACAAAAGTGTTAAACGTTATCTTCATGAAAACGCTTAACGATGATCTTTTCAAAACCTCTATCATTGCTTTCTAGAAAATATGAGAAATAAAGTTTTATAGCTAAAATATTTCAGTGGCTGTCTAAAACACTATAATAAAAAGAAGACAGAAGATCTTAATCTACAGTTTTAATTTTACTCCCTTTCTTCTTACTAAATATATGTTAACAAAAAAACACCCCTCAAATGATCTAGACAAAAGCTTTTAGCTCAACACATAATTGCAAGGAAATTACAATAATTGTACCAATTAAAATAATCTTGAATGAACAGTATGTCATCTTAATGTTCCAATGGTTTATAGAGGGATCTACTTAATTAGCTGAAATTGCTTTTCAGTGTTATATCAAATGTCATTTGTTAAAAGTTGAACAATTTAGAAAATAATTTAACAAAGCAATTTTACCAAACACTAAGAGCCAACATTTTCTTTTTCAGAGAATAAAGCAAGCAGCTGTGTCATCAAATTGCTATAAAAGTAAATGAGGCTTTTTATAGATTAAAAAAATTTTACTACCAGCGTTAAAAACACTATTTTCTGATTGTTTTTACCAAGTCAGATTTCTTTAATAAAATAAATGAATATCAATTATATACTGCTGCTTTTTGTCGGCTGTAAATAAAACTTTTTCTTATTTAAAGGACAATGGCATCAAAGAACACAACTCCAGCTAATTAGAAAGTCATCGATATTATTCTAACATATTCCAACATGATTTTTCAATATGTTGATCAAACTCTCTTCCCATAGTTTTCCATTCAAATCATCTTAAATTTAGTTCTTTTGAGTCAAGTTCTTCATGAATTCGCCAAGATATTTACTACATTGTATTTTCTCTTCCTTAAAGTATCTACAAATCATTATTAAGTATTAGTAGGTATATAAGACATCTATTTCTTTTAAAATATATATATTATTGATTTTTTTACAGAGAGGAAGAGAGAGGGATAGAGAGTTAGAAACATTGATGAGAGAGAATCATTGATCAGCTGCCTCCTGCACACCCCCTACTGGGGATTTGCCCACAACCAAGATACATGCCCTTGACCGGAATTGAACCTGTGACCCTTCAGTCCGCAGGCCAACACTCTATCCACTGAGCCATACCGGTTTTGGTGTGGACGTCTATTTCTTAAAAGAAAAAAAGGGGAGGGGGCATTTCAAAATCACCCTGAACCCAACCCGTCCATAGGCAGCAAGCCCACGGCGGGCTGAGGGCTACAGGATGGATAAGTAAGTGGCAAACAGTCTCCCCACCTCATTAGGCCTCCAATATCAATATTCTCCATTTACTTGAACAAAATTCCCCTATAAAAATTCACTACACTGTTTTCCTTGTAGAATAAAGATACTTCCTAAAAACATTTCTTTGGCAAGTGTTCTTTTCACAGAATGAAAAAAGTACTATTCTCTTTGAATATAAATAATACATCTCTTCTGTCCTTAAGACATATTTTAATTAAAAATGTCATTTTGGGGAAATTTCCTTGAACGTTAGGATGTCACAGAGCTTGCATCCTATGCTCAGATGAAAATCAGGGTGGGAGCTTTCAGAGGGCAGGCAATCCTCCATCGGCAAGGACAGCAGTTTCAGCGAAAGTTTTCTGTCCCTGAAAGAACCGGTAGCCCGATCCTGACCACACGTCCTGATTGGCTGATCTGATCCCAACCACATGTTCTGATTGGCTGGCTGAGCCCAAGTGGCTGCTTCCTCCAGTGGTTTCTGAAGTGCTGTGTGCTTTCCCTCTCGGCAGAACACACACTCCTGGACGCTCCAGTGTGAGAACAGAGGATGCGTGTGTGACAGACCTCGAAGGGTCCACCTCAGGGCATCAGGTGCTGCTCACATCTGTCCCCCATCCCGCACCCCGTCCTGGGCCCCGAACACAGAAGGCGAAGCTCAGTAAGAGCTCACACTGAGCCCACACCAAGTGAAGAAAACGACTGAATGTAAAAGAACAGTAAGTTCCTTTATTACTTATAACTAGAGGCCCGGTGCACAAAATTCGTGCACTTGGGGGATGGGGGTTCCCTCAACCTGGCCTGTGCCCTCTCGAAGTCCGGGAGCCCTGTGGAGATGTCTGGCTGATAGCTTAGTGGGCCTAAGCTGACATCCTTAGCGCTGCCACAGAGATGGGAGAGGGTCCCACCGCCGCCACTGTGCTCGCCAAAGTGAGCCCGGCTTCTGGCTGAGCGGCGCTCCCTCTGGGGAGCACACTGACTGCCTGGGGGCAGCTCCTGCATTGAGTGTCTGCCCCCTGGTGGTCAGCGCACATCATAGTGACCAGTCATTTTACCATTCAGTCATCTGCATATTAGCCTTTTATTATGTAGGACGCAAAGAATCTGCTCCCATCAGTATTCAGAGTTTCTAAAACCCTTCAGATATAAAGCTGAGAAATACTTGTATCAATGACTTGGAAAATGTAACCTCCTTAATAGTCCATGAAGACACTAGGAATAAAAAGTAAACTGGAAACAAATAACAATGTCTCAGGCACTGCATTTCATAGATATGAGTACGTAAAGCCACCAGGACTGTTAAGCGCACGTTTCTCACATTCGGTGTCAGTGGAAAGGAAGCCATACATGTCTGTGATGGGCACACACGGTGTGAACACAGCTCCTGGAGTAAAGGAATCAGTGAGAATCGTCCACTGAATGTGGACGTGCGCATTTTATACAGAACGCCAGGACTTTGTATTCACTGTGCTCTATACGCCTTAGCTTGTTTCTGAAAAGCCAGCGCGACGTAAAGCCAAGTTAAACGTAGGGGGATTCCGTACCTCTCGTAGATGGTCTTCAGGGTCATCTGGTCCGGAATGCCCTCCGTCTCCTCCAGGTACAGGATGAGCCAGGACGTGCGGTACGGCCACTGCTCCGTGAGGTTGATCCAGCTGGCCAGGCGGTCCCAGTTAAAGCTAATCTGATTGGCTCTCAGCAGCCGCCCTTCAAGGAGCACAAGAACATTTGTGAATTAAGACATGTGAAGTCATGCTAAGCAAAACACTGAGCATAATCATAAGTCATTTAAAGTCCCTAAGTCTTTAAGATTAGCTACTTACTGTACACAACATACTCAAACTAACTAAATGTAAGTCTATATATATAAAAGCCTAAGCAACCATCTGACCGTCTGACCAGTAGCTATGATGCGCACTGACCACCAGGGGGCAGATGCTCAATGCAGACGCTGCAGAGCCTGCGGTGACTTGGCAGCTGCCGTTCTCGGGTGATGCACCGGAACCAGAGAGGAGGGAGCCCGATTCCGGGGTGCGTCACCAGAGAACTGCCTTCGTGCAATCCGGGACCCCTCGGGGGATGTTTCAGCCCAATCCCCGCAGGCCAGACCAAGGGCCTCTAGTGTGTGTGTGTGTGTGTGTATATATAAATACATATGTATATGTATACATAGCGTCTACAATCCAAAGAGCTCTACGGGAAGCTCCTAGAATTACACAAATTCTGTTTAGCTGTAACATGATTCTGTGACGTCCCCCGGCGCCGCACTGACCCCCCGCACAGCAGCCTCAGAACCGCGTGAGACACACACTGCTCCTGCAGCGGCCCACCCTCCTGCAGTGCCCGGAGTCTGCTGGCCCGGAGCACACAGCGTGCGGTCCTCTCGCTCTCCTAGGGAGAGTGTGCGCGCCCCCCCTCACTGCTGGGCTGTGGTGCCGATGGGAATGCGGACGGGGTGGCTGTAACTGGCCCCGTCTGCCGGGTTCTCGGGAGTCCCGCTCAGGACTAGGCCCGGGAGAGCTTACCAGGGGCAGCTGCCATCCTCAGACTTCTAGCCCACGCCTTGTTTGCTGCCTCATCATTTTATCCCCACTTTTGCTGGGATTCAGAACCGCAGATATTTTTGCTTTTTAATTTTGAACATTATCCGTTTTACTTGATCGTTATCAGTTTATATCCAGTTGTTCCGGCTCAAATGAATTCCCCCTTCCCCTGTAACTGCTATACAGGCTCCCCTCCCCCCGTTCTCCCTGCCTCTCCCCCTCGGCCTCACCCCCGGCCGCCTGCCCAGCCCCGCGCACTGCAGCACCGCGGCCGGGCTGCCCCTCCCCGGAAGGGTCTGCGCTGGGCCAGGGCCAGGCCTGCACCTCCCACCAGTTAAACGGAGGTGAACTCGGAGGTTTCCTTCCGTGTCACGTTTTGAAGTAACAGTGCACAGCGGACGGCTGGTTTTTGTTGTCAAACTCACGTGGGCTTTCCTCCACACCCTAATGCACATAAACCGGCCTCAGCAGCGCTCACGCCCTGCGGGGACTGCCTCTGTTTCCGCAGCCGCGCGGCTCGGTCCGGGAGGCAGGGAGAGGTCACCTGTCACGGAGACGATGTTGAGGAGCCTCCGCATGGTCTGAGGGCTGATGTCGCTGAACCAGTCCTCCGTCACCAGCAGCTTCGTCAGGTCGAAGGACATCTGCCGGGTGACGGTGCGCTGCACCTGCCGCCGGCGGTGCGTGTCCTGAGGAGCGGAGCGGAGGATGAGCTGCCGGAGTCGCTAGCACAGGCTTCCGCTCCACAGCGACAAACCTCACCCTGCAGGCCGAGGGCGGGAGCGCACCAGCCGAGCCACAGGCCGCCACGGCGGGCTCAGGCCTCAGAAAGAACACGGTGGCGGCGGCCCCAGGCCCTGGCGGCTGCGAGGGAACGAGCTTCCTGGCTGAGCAGCCGAGCGAGCTCGGTGCCTCGGAGATGAGATCCCACGCGAGAACATTCCACCAAGAACTGAACGGGGACGCGGGCAGGAGCGCGGGGCTTACAGGGACTCGGGAATAACGAAGCCATAACTCCGTGCTGGGCTTCACGGGCTCCGCGTTTCCCGGAGTCAGACCCTGCTGGTGACTGAGCGTCGTCACCTGTCACTCTTCACACTAATTAGCATCCACGTTTGCACAGGGTAGAGGCTTAAAATGAGAACGTCAAAACGTCACTGAAGACATGTTTAAATGCCCAATATCCAAGTTTAATGGCAGCAAACTGAAAGCCAAACAAAACCACATAAAACAGTGCCAGTCGGCGCCAGCCCAACCTCGCCAAGCTCAGCGCTCTGTGCCCGCGGCCTGCAGTGCCCGCCCCCGCTCCACACGAGGAGTCTGGGGGTGGGCAGGACAGAGGGACCGGCGGGTCAGGAGGGACCCACGGATCAGCACTGGGGAGGGAAGGTCTCCCTCACAGCTGTGGTGCTGCGGGTGCCTGGACCGCCGAGGGGCTCTGGTCTGGGTCTGGGCGGCGTGGGGCCGAGGACCGGCTGGGAAGGACAGGGACTCCTGCGTCAGTCACTGGGCTGTAGGCAGACATGCCCTCAACACCGCTGGCAGGAAGGCACCAGGGATAACGCAGTGGTGAGCTCGGTGCCCAGTTTACAGAAGGCGGTTCCGTGCCACCGGCTGTCTTGTTTGAGGAACAGAACAAGCGCGGGGCTCAGAGATGAATCTTACCCGTCTGTTGAGGGCTGTCTTGCTGCCAAGCTTGGCCATGTCTCCGAGGCTGATCTGGGAGACTCTTCTGTCGGCATCCTCCTGTGTCCCTGAGGGATCCCCGGAGCACCGTTAGCAGGCGGCAGGACCGCTGAGGGGAAGCGGCCGCCCACAGCCCTCAAGGTGAAGGTGGGCCGCACACACAGGGCTGCGTGCACACAGGACTGCGCACACACAGGACTCCGTACACACAGGACTGCGCACACTCAGGGCTGCGCGCACACAGGACTCCGTACACACAGGACTGCGCACACTCAGGACTGCGCACACACAGGACTGCACACACACAGGGCTGCGAGCACACAGGGCTGGGCGCACACAGGACTCCGTACACACAGTACTGCGCACACACAGGACTCCGTACACACAGGACTGCGCACACTCAGGACTGCGCACACACAGGACTGCACACACACAGGGCTGCGAGCACACAGGGCTGGGCGCACACAGGACTCCGTACACACAGGACTGCGCACACACAGGACTCCGTACACACAGGACTGCGCACACTCAGGACTGCGCACACACAGGACTGCACACACACAGGGCTGCGAGCACACAGGGCTGGGCGCACACAGGACTCTGCACACACAGGACTCCGCACACACAGGACTCCGCACACAGGACTCCGTACACACAGGACTGCGCACACTCAGGACTGCGCACACACAGGACTGCACACACACAGGGCTGCGAGCACACAGGGCTGGGCGCACACAGGACTCCGTACACACAGGACTCCGCACACACAGGACTCCGCACACACAGGGCTCCGCACACACAGGGCTCCGCACACAGGGCTGCCCGCACCTGTGCCGTCGGGGCAGGCGATGTCCCCGTTGGTGGCCGTGACCAGGTACTTCTTGGCGCCGCTCAGGCCCCGGCTGTTGAGGAACACGGGCAGGTGCACAATGTTGCGCATGTAGTCGTGGCCGTTGATGTTGGAGTCGCGCAGGACGCTGTTGAGGTTCTGGTTGATGGCCTTGATGATGATGTGCGGGTCGCTCGCAAAGATGGCGATGAAGGGCCCTTTGGAGAACAGCACCCGGACCTGCCGGAGGAGGAATGTGGACGCACAAACTTTAAGTCACCAGCCCACAGACAAGCGCTCCCTTTGGTGGCTGGGTATTTCTTAAAACTGTTTTTCAGCCCCAGCCAGTGTGGCTCAGCGGATAGAGCGTCTGCCTGCAAACTGAGAGGTCCTGGGTTCAATTCCGGACAAGGACACAGGCCTGGGTTGCAGCTCGATTCCCAGTAGGGAGCGTGTAGGATGCAGCCGATCAGTGACTCTCTCCTCACTGATGGTTCTCTCTATCCCTTATCACTCCCTTCTGAAATCAATAAGAAAATTTTTTTTAAAAAAACTGTTTTCTGTCCAAGCATTACTCTGTCTGAACACCGCTGCTACTGAAGTCTCCATCTGGTTTGCACCATCCGGCAGTGACACGCGCCCTGGGACGTGCGGCCTGAGGCGAGGTGGGCTCAGCACGCGGGAGGCGCTCGGGAACGTGGGAGAGGCACGGGCTCCGGTCTCAGCGGCACAGGCTGTGGCTCAGCACACACCTCAGAGGCGCGGGTGTGCGACTTCCACAAACACGGCGGACTGTGCGCTGCTTCTCAGCCCCACGTGTGCACACACGCTGGGCCCGCGGGACCACCAGCCCCCACGCCCCTCTCTCACTCCCCAGCACCTTCCCGCATCTACACCTGTCTACCAACATGCACCCGCTGTTTCTGCACAAAGACGGTGATTTCCATCTCAAACACACCGTGTCCAGCATCTGCAGCACTTTGTCCTGCTCGCAGGCGTCCAGCCCGTCGATGATGACCACCAGCCGGGTCTGGTTCTGCGTGAAGCTGTCGATGGTCTTGGCCATCCTGGCCATCAGCTCCACCTCGCACTTGAGAACCTGCAGAGACAGACAGGCAGGTGCGCTGAGGGCGGTGCGTTCCGAGCGCCCCTCAGAAGCCCCCGCGGAGGACACAGCGGCTCCCTGCAGCCTCAGTCCCTGGCCCGGAGCGCGGCCCCGCCGGGACCAGGGCTCACGCGGCAGCAGCCCCGCCCAGGAGCCCCGGACAGCCTGCGAGGAGGGATTGGTCAGGCTGAGGGACTGCTGCCCCGATCACGCTCCGCAGGCCTCGAGGCTAAGACTCGAGTGAAAACCCCAGTGACCCACCCGGCGGCTCCTGACGGGACATGCCCCCAGTCCCCGCTCCGCCAGCCCAGCTGCTGGCCCACAGGCCGAGGCCCGCCCCACGAGGAGGAGGGTCACCGTGAAGGCACCCGTTCGCCCGCTCCTGTGGTTTCTAGTTACAAAGCCGCGTCGTACGACTTTGCCCGCGTCACCAGGCCCTCCCCGGGGAAACCTGGGCGGGAGCCGGAGCCACGCAGTGCTGGCCCAGAAGCGCGCCCCACGGCCCGAGGCCAGGCCCGGCCGTACACGGCCGTCCCCGCGCCCGCGCCCGCCCCCACGGCCCGGCGCACCTTCATGAAGCCCTCGCTCTTCAGCTTGTGCAGCCGCGAGGCCGCGCTGTGCAGCCGCTTCCGCTGCGAGTTGAGCAGCGAGTCCAGCACCTGCCACCAGGTGCGGCAGTTGAGCAGCAGGGCCAGCCCCACGACGGCCGCGATGGCGATGAGGACGGCATTCACCGTCAGGTGCTTCGCGTCCACTCGGAAGACGGCCAGGAGCGTGACGCCCGCCACCACGCAGCCCAGCACGAACAGGAAGATGACGAAGGACGGGAGGCAGCACGTCTTCTTCCACTTCCTCTTACCTGCGGGACAGCAGCGGCTGACGGCCTCACGCCGAGACCCACACGCCCGCCGGCACAGGGAGCCGGAGCTCTGAGGGCGGCTTCCCGCCGCCTCCCTTCCCGGCCCCACGCAGGCAGCGCCCGCAGCAGGAGGCAGCCTACCCTGCGAGTCCTCCGTCTTGAACACTCGGAAAAGCCTGGTCGCCAAGAAGCCGAACTCCCTCTCGCAGGCGTCCGAGAGGGTGGCGATCATCTCCGCCATGGACGTCTCCCCGCCGACGCTGGACAGGCGGTTGTAGTCCGTGAACAGGAACCTGCGGGAGGAGGCACGTTTCAGTCCCAGAGGCCCTGCGCGCTCGAGGCCTGGGTCAGGCCCTGACCGTCCTCACGCCTCTCCCGGGCGGCTGTCTATAAATCTGAGGAGGGAAAGAACCAGGAACTCGGCGTCTCAGGGCCCACGTTCCGGAAGCGAGCCGGGAGAGACAGCACCTCGCCGTGCTCCGTCCGGTCGCAGGGACTCACCGCACGGGCAGGGCCTTGGTGGTCTGCTCCGGCAGCTCGGGCGGGTTCACGAACATCAGCTTGAGGAGCAGCTCCAGGTAGCCGATGTGCCGGGCCAGCCTGGTGCTGAGCGCCCAGGCCCAGTTCCAGCTCTCGCCTTCCCTCCGGCCGCCGAAGTAAATGACGGTGAAGAAGATGTACAGCAGGGCCAGGCCGCTCAGCGCCACGGCCACGCCGAGGGTCAGGTCCACCGTGAAGGCGAACAGCAGGCCCAGGCCCCCGCACAGCAGCAGCGTCAGGAACACCACCAGCCACGAGAACTGGAACAGGGGCTCGATCTGCTGCCCCGCGAACGTCTTCATCTCATCTGGAGAGAGAGCGGACAGCGTTAGTCCTGCCTTAGGAACAACTCCTCACTTCACATCTACACACATACCAGCCCCTCTGCCTCCTGGGGGAGACACACATCCCTGCCAGGCTTCCTCGGTCACGGTGTTGTCCTGTTTGTGTTTTGTGTTTGTATTATACAAGCAACAACTGTTGTCTCCGGATGTGAATGGAAAACCACTCATACTCTGCTGTGTCTTCACAAGTAACACCTCATCCACGCCTCCCTGTACCCTCCTCACCCCTCTCCTGCCAACCGCATTTGAGAGTCACAGTTCCTAAAGGTGTGCTGAGCCCAGGGGAGCTCAAATAACTCATTCTTTCTACCAAGATGCACAGGTGCCCGCACACAAAACTCTTCACAAAACCGACCCCGCCCGCGAGAGCCTCGCCGTGCACGGACGGGAACACTGACCCTCCAGCTTCCGGAGCAGGAAGGACTTGCCGCTGCCCCACTGCGCGTACAGCCCCACGCAGATGGGCGGCTGCATGGTGGGCTCGCTGAGGATGTCCGCCAGCGCGCTGCTGTACAGGTCGTAGCCCAGCATGTCGCCGTCCGTCTCCGTGGGCGACAGGTGTCCTGTGAGGATAAACACCAGGGCCTTACGTAAGACATTATAAGGAAACATCACTTCGTATCTATCGTTTATTTAATCAGTAAAAACCCATTTTAAATGGTTAGACCTGTGGAAAGACAGGTTCCGATGCTCTTAAATTAATGCCATGTTTTATAGACCTCAAGATGCCTGCTGAGTGTAGGACGCAGCATGATCCTGTACGACCAGGAGAGGAAAAACGCTCCCCCTTGTGGCGCAATGCGGAACTCCTGCCCCGACGCCAGGCGCACCCAGTCCCAGATGCGGAGCCCGGAGCCCGGAGCCCGGTGCGCCCGGGACAAACACGTGTGTGACAGCTGCACACGGAGCGGCTCCGCCACCGGAGACACCCGGCCCCGGACTGACAGGCCTCAGCTTTCCCCAAGCTCACCCGTCACTTTAAGGCACTTCCCATCAAAACCCAAGAGGATATTTTAAAAACTGAAAAGCAAAGACATGTGGAAGCAGGTAAGAAACAATGTTAAAGACTACGAAAAGCAGCTGTCCATAAAGTTACCGTAATTAACACATCACAGAACCCGCCCAGGATGGGAACATAAACACTGTCAGTGCCCAATGCCGGCGCAGGGACCCCGCACTCACTGGCCCCGAAGATCTGCGTCAGGATGCTCTTCTGGTGGCTGCAGTCGATGTTGTAGGGCGTCTCGCCCGCCTTGTTGGGCCGGTAGAGCAGCCGGCCGTCCTTGGGGTTCCTCAGGAGCATCTCCGCCAGCTTCCGGCTCCTCCCGCGGATGGCGATGTGCAGGGGAGTGTCTCCTTTCTGCGGGGAGCGGGAGGCGCCCAGAGAACAGCCCTCACCTTCCGCAAAACCACTGCCAAGGCCGCCTGCGCCCTGCCCAGACCCAGCGCAGGAACTTCCCGCTCCTGCCCCACCCCCCAAAATGGCCCGCCCTCTCTTCTCCTCCGCCGGGCCACGAGGAAAAGCAGCAGCTCCTCCTGCCCCCACCCCCCACCACCACACATGCACACACGCACACACGCACATGGCCTGCCTGTCTCCTCCGCGGGGGGAGAGGGGTCAATAGGAAGCAGAGGCTCCTCCTGCCCCACCCCCCCCGCACGGTCTGCCTCTCTCTCCTCCGCCGGGGTCACGAGGAAAAGCAGCAGCTCCCCCCCCCCAAAGGGACCACTCCCGCCCCAGGCGAGTAACCGCCCCGCACCCGGCATTTCTGTCCACGGGTGCCAGCTCCTTCCTCAGCTAGCGCCCACCCGCTTCACCCCTGCTGCCGCCCGTCTCCCCACACCCCTGCTGCCGCCCGTCTCCCCACACCCCTGCTGCCGCCCGTCTCCCCACACCCCTGCTGCCGCCCGTCTCCCCACACCCCTGCTGCCGCCCGTCTCCCCACACCCCTGCTGCCGCCCGTCTCCCCACACCCCTGCTGCCGCCCGTCTCCCCACACCCCTGCTGCCGCCCGTCTCCCCACACCCCTGCTGCCGCCCATCTCCCCACACCCCTGCTGCCGCCGTCCGCCACGAGCAGGGAGCACGGCGAGGTGAGGGAGCCCCTCCCTCCGGGACGCCAGGCCGCCTTCTCCGAGGCTTCCCCTCCGGCCCCTGGGTCTGCCCACTGTGCATCTGCGGCAGCGCTGCCCCACGGCCTCCTGGCCCGCAGCCTGGGGCCCGCCAGGGGGCTGTCCGCCTGCGATCACCCCCCCCCCGCCCCCCGGTGCCCACAGGCGAGCTCCTCCGCACACACCCACCGGCTGCCCCCCGCCCCCGCGCTCACCCTGTCCACCGCGGACACCTTGGCCCCCTTGTCCAGCAGCAGCTCCACCACCTCGATGTTCCGCATCTTGGTGGCCTTTATCAGCGGCGTCTCGCCGTCCTGCGGGCACAGAGGAAGGTGTCACGGGACAGCTCCCTCCTTTGTGCGAAGGTCACATCACACATCTGTAGGCGCTCCGTCATGGGACTCCGGCAGCACTCTGCATTAATGTTCCCAAGGAAACAGCCGTAAAAACCAGCGCGTGCTCTGCCTGTCACAACCAGGCTTCCGTGTCAGGATAACTCGCCGTCACTCAGCCGAGTGTGCGATGGGCCCATACTGCCCGCACTGCGGCCGCCACGCTGCGGCCGACCCTCCCTTCCTCCCCGAAATCAGTGAAAACGCATTAGAGAGAAGAACGGAGGTCAGGGACCCTTCCGCCCTGGGCGGAGGGCGGCATCACTGCCTCAGAAAGGTGCCGTCCGTCCCGGAAATGAAGGGCGTGTCAATAAGAGTTCTCACACGTCACTCAGCTGAGGCGCTCGGTGACAGCCCGCAGCACCCGCTCCGGGAGCCGTGCCCGCCCGCAGGGCCTCGGAGGACCTGTGCCCCCCACGGGCAGGAGCCCGTTCTGGGGAACGACTGTCCCCGCTGACTCTGCTTTCTGGACGTATTAACTAACGCAGGAAACACTGCGCCTCCCTGCGACACAACCCGACGGGATCACAGCACTCCTCAAAGCCGGGAGAGTCCCTGGTGACACCAGTGTCCTTCCAGCGTCAAGCACGCAGGCCTGACGGGCTGGCGAGGGCGGAGGCCGGCCTACCTTGGTGCATATTTCCGTGTCGGGATTGCACTGCAGGATGTCTCTCACCATGGTCGCGTTTCCTTTCTCCACAGCCCAGTACAGAGCAGTTTTATTGTCCTATGGATACAAAATCAGTGATCGCTGATTGCGAGATGCATGCTTTAACATGCTTCTGCACATATGAGGAACCTTCCTGCGGACAGCAGTGGGAGGCTCACCACAGCGGTGTGGCGGGAAGCCCTGGGACCCGCACCGCACCCCCCCCCCCCGCGGCCGCACGCACCTGCCCCCGGATGTCGATGTCGGCGTACTTCTGGAGCAGCGCGCGGACGATCTCCACGTGGCCGCCTCTGACGGCGCCGATCAGCACGGTGTCCCCGCTCTGCAGACAGGACCACAGGGGATGAGGCGGCGGGCACGGCCGCTCCTCCAGAGGCCTCCCTCTGCGGGAGGGCTCGGAGGAACCGACGGCCACACCCCAGAGCGAGGCCCGGGAGGAGGCGGCTCGGGGGTGAGACGGAGGCCCCCGCGTCCCGGCGCCGGCGCCTACCCTGTCGGGGATGTTCACGTAGGTGCCGGCGTCCAGCAGGTCCTGCACGATGTCCGTGTGGCCCTCCTTGGACGCGATCATCAGCGCGGTGTTCCCGTCCTTGTCCGTCAGGTTCACGTTGGGGTTCCTCTTCAAGATCTCCTTCACGGACTGGGTGTAGCCGCCTTTCACAGCCACGATGAGGGCGGTCATGGAGTTCTAAGCAGAAACCAGCCAAGAAATGAGTGTCTCCCAGAAAATGTGATTCTGCCACAGGAACACACCCGTGTGTCCAGAAGGTGGCCTAACAGCTGTTTCTGACAATAAAGCGTCAACAGAAATAACCACGTGCCAGGAGGCGTGCTTCCTGCTTTGGGAAAAGACTCATCCTCCCGAGCCCACAGGATCCCACACAGTCAGTGCTCTCAGTGTGCCCGGCCGCGGCCCGTCCACCGTGAACACGCTCTCCCACAGGTGATGGAGATGACCCACAATGAAACACGTTCTAAACTAAATCATCCCAATAAGGCCTCTCAGACTTCAAACAAAGAACTGTTTATAACAAAATCTACGGGGGGAAACTGAAAACAAAGACTGAATAATTACTGACTATTTCTTTAAAAGTATATTCTTCCTTTTCACAGAGATCTAGAAAGCCCATTCTCAAAGACTCTTATTCTAGAGGTTCTAAAAAAACTGCACATCTAGTTTATAACAGGAAATCACCAGCACACATTTTATGGGCATTAGCAACAGATCCCTCAAAGCAAAACTCACAAAATATCTGTAATGTAACCCTCTGATCAGCCTCACAGAAAGGACGCTGGTTCTCTAAGAGTCAGGGAGAACGTAGGCTGTGTCTCCGGGGCTCAGAGGAAAGACTCTCTGAAAACGGCGAGAACAGGGGGTACGCACCGCGCCTTCCTGGTCCACGTCGGCTCCCATGGCCAGCAGGTGCTTCACGCAGTCCAGGTGGCCCTTGCGTGCGGCCCAGACCAAAGGGGTGGTCCCGTACTGCGGGGCAGAGACAGGCCAACGTCAGGGCGCGCTCAGGGAGTGTTCCTAGGTTACTGCGGACAGCATCGTAATTTTCATTGCAGCTAAACCATAATCCCCCTTTATTTATCCAGGCTAGGGGATTAACCACTGCGTGAAGTATCTTTAACCAGCTTTACCTTTTATAATCAGCGACTGAGTTTCCCATCATAGTCATATGCTATGATTTCCCACAAGTCCCCACTGCTTCCACATCGTGTGAAGCACAGTTTAAAGTTCACAGTGTGCCTCCAGGGGAAACCGTAACAGGAAGTGCCAGACACGTTCTCCCGACCTCATGTGTGAGCCCATGGGCTCGGGTCAGGTCATGCGAGCAAGTGCAAGTGGCAATGTCGCATTTCCCAGATCAGCAACGAGGCCGAGACGCGGCTCCACGTCACAAAGCTATTAATTAGGAGGTGGAGTGGGACCCTGAACCCCAGCCCGGCTCAGTCCGGCTCTTACCCACACCCCCATCCACTCTGCCCCGGAAGGTAAGCTGCAGCCTGGGAGCGGCACTCACACCCTCTGGCTGGAACCCAATGCAAAAGGCATCGGACATAACCCGGCAGGAGCCAGCCATGCCCTGCCTTGGGGAGCGCGGCGCTGGCCAGACCAGGGCCACCACAGGGACCGCCAGCTCCAGGAGCCCGCAGGCCGCACGAGCCTCTGACTGCGCCCCGGGTGGGTGCTGTGGAAACGCCCATCACTGCACAGCCCACAGCAGCCGCCCGTCCCCTACGGTCCTGAGGCCTGAGCTGGGCAGGTGGGACTATTTCATTTTATCTACTTCAGCTGATTTCAGTCTAGGCAGTTATGCGGCCGGTGGACACTGAGCGGAGGTACCACTCGTGGTCACATCAGACACCCCAGGAACCACAGCGCCATGGAGCAACCTCAGGGATGGAAGAAGGAATACTGGAGGAACTTCCTCAGTTCCAAATTCTTGGACATCTTCAGAGGTGCTGTGACTGAGCGCTCCTCCCCTGGGCACTCCTCTCTTCCAGAGCGGCCTACCCCGGACCATCTGCTCCACACCCACCTCCTGCCCTCCCCCCGGCCCTCACCCACTCCGCAGGGCTCTCACTGCGCAGGGTTCCTGCATGAGGTGCTTGGACCGCCTCAGTAAGTCCCGCTTTTTCCCAAAGCCTGCCCCCCTCCCCAGGAACCTAACGGCTCTGCGGGTGCTGCGGGCCTCTTTCCCTTATTTCCTCTGGAAGCGTGCCCAGTGATCTCCTCCCGCGTCCGAGCAGCCTGAGACCGGGGAGCCCTGTGACTCACACCCCGAGGGACACCACGTGGGCAGCCGAGGGGCGGCTGACCTACCTTGTCGGAGCAGTTGACCTTGGCGCCGTTCTGCAGCAGCAGCTGCACTATGTCTGCGTGGCCTCTGCCCGCTGCCCAGATGATGGGGTAGACGCTGTACTGTTGGCGGAAGGCGGGCGGGCAGGGGGAGACAGAGGGGGCAGGGGGAACGGCAGGGAGAGAGGGAAAGAAAACCTTTAGGCAGATGTCACAGCACACGTTTGCTAAGAAAAGTCAATAATAAATGGACAATATGAAGTAATATTTTTAAAATCAGGTTACAGACCATTCTCTGCTTTAAAAACACGCAGCACTCTAACATAATTGGCACTAAGACGCGCCCCGCCTTAAATAAATATATGCCCTGAGCGCACTTATTCTCAGTTTCAGCACATTTAACGGATTATCTGGCCAACAGGCATGTGCAACTTTTCTTACATAATCCTTCCACTAACTTGAATAAAAGTTCTTTGTTTCAACTTTATTGAGGCATAGGGGACAAAACTGGGAGAGAGTTAAGTGTACACTATTTGATATACCATCAATAAAAGTTTCTTAATCTGCGATCTGAGATCAAGTCGCACACAAAGTAGTAACGAATATATCGCATCTGTAAGACACAGAAAAATGTCTTTTTTCTTTAAAATAAAATGTAGATCGAGATACAGGCCCCCAGAACACAGGCAGGAGGGCTCAGGCATTTCGGGGCTCCTTCCCATGTCAGATGGCTGTCATTCACATGGAAGTTCAATGTTGATACAAAGTAAGCCACAGCTGAGCTTGAGAATGAACTTCTCATGAGCTTCTCTTTAGCAGACCCGGATCACTCTGCCGCCCTGCAGCCCACAGTCACTCAGCGCCCGTCTGCCCTCCGGCACCCTCCCGCCGCAGACGCGGTGCGCATGCTTACCAGGCCGGTGACGTTGGGGTTGGCTCCGTGCGAGAGCAGCAGCTCCACCACGTCAGTCCGGCCCTTGTAACAGGCCCACATCAGCGCCGTCCATCCGCCCTGGAGAGGGGGGGAGGGGCACGATGCTGGGTGGTCTCCAGCACAGAAGGGCCAGGAATTACAGAGCTGGATTCAGGCAAGTCTCACATTGCCAATATTTAATCTCTAAAATGCCTGCCCACATTGTTTTAATCCCATGCCCACTTTAATTTATACAATGTCATCCTATGCAAGACTACGAGATAAAAATTTTATCTGGAGAAAACCATGTTCAAGTTTGCAAAGTGAAAAGTCTGGAACCGACCGCCTTCAGCACAAGTTGTGGGAGGGCGGCCACTGAAGGTCTCTCAGGAAAGAACCCCATGGACTTCCTGACGTCATAGCTGGACGGTCCCACCCCAGGGAGCTCCTCTCCTACCAAGTCCAGGACCACGCCTTCCCTCGAAGCTCGGCGGCTACTGCCACCCTCCCTCCCGGGCCAACCCGATATTGAGGGAGACACGGTCCTGCTCCCCGATCTCTGTGTAAAGGTTTACAGAGACCTTCGCATGGTGAAAGGCGTGGTGATCATTACTCGGGGGAATGAGAACCATGGAGAACCTGAGAGCTTGGGAGACCATCTGTTACAGTCTGACTGAACTCTGCACGGTCATGGTGTGTCCGCGCACTTCCTGACTCCCTTGCAGACAGGTTCCAAACTCAGCCTGCCTGCTCATCGCTGAGGGCCTGGGCCCAGGGCGCGCCCTCAGGCTCATTCCCCAGCCCCGGGCACTGCCCACAGGAACCCTCTAGAACACAGCAGGGAGGGCGAGGTGGGAGGCTGCAGATTCTTAGAAGCTCAGACCACCTGCACCGAAGCAGCATGGCAAACACCACGCTTTCTTTCTGAGGGCAGAGCAGCTCCCTTCGCTGTCTATTATTACAGTGAACTTCCCAGAAGACCAAAACTTCTGCAGAAATAAGCCAGCCCTTTCTTAACCCTTATGCTTTAAGCAGATGCCAAGATCAAATAAGAGCTGATAATTAAGATTCACATCTTACTGAGCTTATAATGTATAGATGGCATGTCCAAACACAATTACATAATTCTGAAAATTATGACTAAATAATTGAAAATATTTTTAAAACTTACTATGTCCCTCTTAAAACTCCTCTTAAGGGAAAAATTCTCTCCTAAGTTCTAAAACCCTGACATACTAAACGGCAGTGAGTATTTTTAACAATATTTCAGAATTTTAACCTCTACCATGAACTGGAGATGGTGACAGAGGACCTCTAGAAGAGGTGGATTTAACACCACCTGGGCTTAAACATTCTGAGGGTCCCTCCAGTGACAGCCTCAGACCGCTGAGCCACCCGCCGCGCTCTCCCCGGGGCCGGGGCCGGGGCCGGGGCCGGGGCCGCGCCCACCATGTCGCGGTGCTCCAGGTTCGCCCCGCACTTGAGCAGCTCGTCCACGACGTGCAGGTGCCCCTCCTTGGCGGCCGATATGAGCGCGGTCCAGTTGTCCTGGAACACAAGACACGTTTCCCGCTGCAAGCCCAAGTGGCACTCAGAACGCGGACAAAACGAGGCACCGGAGAGGTGACTGCGCATCAGCACAGGGTCATGCCAGGCGCCGTTTACCACGGACGCTGACGCGGCCCTGAGGGCCCGGCGGGGAGGGGGAAGGGAGTGTCTGTCTGCCTGTACCACCACGGCGTGCAGAATGGCTCCACAACTGCTGGGTCAGTCTTTTCCCCAGACGTCTAACCACACCCTGGCTTTCTAAGGAGCGGAGATGCCTAGCAAAACCTCAGCTACTCCTGTGGCTACCAGCCGTCGCTCTGAAGGCAATTAAAGACCGTGAAGAGGCTTAAGGTCACGCTCCCAGGCGTGTGATAGAAACCGTGCGATAAAGAAATCACTATTCTCCTCTATTTTTTAAGGAAAGGCTATAAGTATCCTATCCTAACTTTTATTAATGAGTGTAATTTAACTCAAATGACCAATAAAAATCATCAACTGAAAATAATCTATTAAAAAAAACCCACACAGATGTAATCCTAGCCAGTTTTCCTCAGTGGATAGAGCATCAGCCCGCGACTGAAGGGTCCCAGGTTTGATTCTGGCCAAGGCATATGTCTAGGATGTGGCTCGACCCCCGGCAGGAGGCAGCCGATCAATGATTCTCTCTCATCATTGATGTTTCTGTCTTTCCCCTCTCCCTTCTTCTCTGAAATCAATAAAAACATAAAATAAAATAAACAGATGTAGGTACGTAACCCTAAAAAAATAATTCCTGGGAAACAGCAAGAGAAAGGAGAGCCTCTGGAACAGTGACCACCCCCAGAAGTGGGATCAGAAGGCTCTGCACCTCCAGCTAGGATCACGTATGACGTTTATAACAGCAGCTAGTGCTAGGAGGGATAACTGATAATGACTCACACGTGGATATTTCTCAGGCAGGCGTTTGATTTCATGTGTGTGTGCTCCCTAGTCACAGGGCCTTCTACATATGACAACACGGAGAGCTGAGAACTTGCACTCAAAGTAAAAATTTCTCTCCCTTTTTAAAAAATTAACAGCGATTAGGCGAAGTTGCTATGTAACAGACAGTGTAATTGGTCACCTATCAGTCTGGAATCATTTCACCCAGCAAACAGCCAGCTAAGGAAAAGAGAGACGCGCGTGCAGTAGGTACCAGGTCTTCCAGGTTGCAGTTGGCTCCATTCTTGATCAGCTCCTTCACGATCTCCAGGTTGCCCTGCTCGGCAGCGATCATCAGCGGGGTCTGGCCGCACTGGGGGACAGAGAGGACACATGCTGGTGGAGGCTGTGCGGGGCCGAGAGGCCTGAGCACACGCTCTCCTTCCACAGGAGGCGCCAGCTCTGTGAACAGGGTGTCTTGAACTCACAAACACCTTGGAAGTCTTAAGTTTTCCATTTACTGACGATGTGACAATCAGAGAGAGGACAAAGCTTTTCTTTACCACAGCATGACTAGCCTGTTAGCAGTCCTGCAATGTCACTCAGAATCTGTAAGTATGGTTAGTGCTAGCCTCTGACAGTAACTGCCACAATGTCACAAAAATCTCAGGACACCAATGAACCAAACTCTAACACGAAGCTACATTATGATACACAACGTGGCTCTAATAACACATGTTAGGTGTACTGTCAGGACTAAAGGGAGAAAGGCTCACACATACACACATACATGTATATGTGAAAACTACAATAACTTTGATCTTATCCACTGGCAAAAAAAAAAAAAAAAATTATGCTACATGGACAATACAGTTTTAAGAAGCAGAATTATTTTTATTACTATGTTTTATAGAACGAGTACATACTTGGCCATTAAGAATTCATACAGAAAGTCTATGAGCTCATAAAGTGTTGCAGCTGTTCATGATGAGCTAAGATCAACACTATTTATACTCCCCAGTCTACTGTTGACTAGAAATATCTACTATACATCAATGAAATGGTAAGTGTATACTTCCCTGTCTTCTTAAATAGAACTTAACTCTCTCTTAAAGGTACAGGGCCTTTAAAATCCCAAGGCGTATGGCATGCACAACTCAGAAAGGTAACTGGGGCTCCATTTCAGAGTCCTAATTCTGTTTGGCTCATCTATTTATAGAAGCTTTCTGAAGCGTCCTAGAAGCCCTTTAGATTTCAGTAATCAAACTTCCTGAATATTGATTATTCCGCCTGCAAAAAAAGGCAATCATAAATCTAAATTCAACGCACACTAATGTATGTAAGTCCAAATGCATTCCGAAAACATGGGGTTGGAAGTACGTTGACTACCAGAAATGGTCATTATTTGAAGTCAGTGTCACCGAGGGAGGAACCCATCTTGCTTCCTAGCTCGCCGTGACGGGCACACGGCCTGCACACGGCCTGCACACGGCCTGCACACGGGCACACGGCCTGCACACGGGCACACGGCCTGCACACGGGCACACAGCCTGCACACCGTACCCGCGGCCTCACCTCGTTTCTCTCGTCCACGTCTTTGCATTTCTCCAGAAGAGCTTTCAGGGCGGGGATGTTTTCCTCCTCCACGTAATTGATCACACTCTGCGATATCAGAACCGACATGTTGGCAGGAAGTGCGGTGTCTATCCCAGTACCTGTGTGAGCAGACAGATACACACAGAGCCTGTGATCAGAAAAACAGCGCCTCGGCTTGTGCAGATCCCCTCCATGGCAGGACGGACGGACGGACGGACGGCAGAGCGCCCGCTCAGCTGGCGAAATGCCCGCCCCGGCTTTCCAAGGCTCACGCTCCCCTCAATCCAACTCACCCCCTCCCCCCCGGCTCCCAACTCCAGACCCCCCGTCTTCCCAGTGAAGGAAGCGCTCCCCGGCTCCCCTGCCGTCCTCCAGTCTCAGTCCGGACAGCTCCAGCTCCTTCTTCCAGGCCCGGGCCTGCCTAGGTCTCCCTCAGCCTCTCCGCCGCGCCCCTCTCCCAGCACACCCACCCTCCTGGTCCCACAGAGCACAGATCTCAGACCCGATGGCTCCTCGCCACCATCCCCACCCCTGGGCCAGCAGCCGTGACCTGCGCCCACATCCCCGGCCCTCCCCATTCCGCTTCGCCTCCCCACAGCCACCCCACAGGACCCGGGCCCGGAGCAGCACGGCTGCGCCAGAAGCACCCACAGGCGTGTGCCGCAGCGGCCGGCCGTCACTCAGAGCCGGCACACGTCTGGGGAGCCCTGGGTCTGTAACCAGCGGAGCCAGCTCCCTGCCGCGCCGCGGAGCCGGAGCCGCTGCTGAAGAGCCACCTGAGCAGCGCTGAGCCCGACGACCCCCTCGGTGCTCCCAGCCCTCCCGTTCCCTTCGGCCTGCGGGGCCTGGAGCTCCACTCTGACCTCGTCTCCTCCCCCCTCGCCATCTCACCCTGTGGGCGGACAGCACTGCCCAGACCCACACGGCCGCCCCCCAGCCTCGGTCCCCTCACCAGGACCGGCTGCCCGTGTCCGGTAAAACAGGAACTCACACTGACTGCACAGCGGTCCCGGCCCCCCACCCGCCCGACTCTGTTCTCCGTGGCACTTGCCACCATCACCACACAACAGGGTGCGTTTACTGCCACTCAGCACAGCCAGAACACAAGCTCCAAAGTGCAGGAACTCCTTTTATTCAACCGGACACTCAAAGGCGAATAAACAAACAAACCGCAGCTCATTCGTGCCTTACACCAAAGACACACACTAACGCAAAGTGGACCTAAATGTCACACCAAAAGCACAAAACGACCAGGAGAAAACAGGCTATTTTGGATTAAGCAAAGATTTTTTTTTTATATATATAACACTAAAGTGTGTTTTATTAAAAAAAGAAAATTGAGAAATCAGAGCTCCCCAAAATGAAAGCGTTTGCTCTACTCAGAGAAGAAACCTGTTCGGGACTGTGACAACCGTCCCGCTCAGACAGGGGTCTGTGCCGGCTCCCAGCCCGCCCCGCACTGCGCCTCACAGCACACGCTTTCCCTCGAGGGTCACAGGTCGCAGGTGGACAGGAAGCGGCCACGGGACAGACTCCACCCAGAGCTTCACCCCGCCTGAGGTAGGGGGTGGGAACTGGAACGGTTAAGCTGAAGAAGCAGCTTTGGACGCTGAGTTGAGCCTGCAGTGCGCTGAGACTTTGGGGGCCTTGGGATGGGGGGAATGTGGGGTGCGTGTGGGATGGAAGCCTGTCTCTGGGGCCAGAGGACAGGAGGTCCTGCACTGCATGATTCCATTTCTGTGACATTCTAGAAAGGGAACACGGGACAGACAAAACCGGATCGGAAGTGGTCGGCTTAAAGGGGGGAGGGGATGACTACCATGGGGTCTAGGAGAATCCGGGGAGAAGACTGTCGGGTGTCCTCACTGTGGTGGTAATAACACAACTCTATGGCTTTGCCAAAATTCAAAGCTGGACACTAAAACGTGAATTATAGTCTATGCAAATTATACCTGAGTGATACCTTACTTTTAAATAATCATCAATAAAGGTTATGTTATTTGATCCAGTAACTTTACTCTAAGAATCAATTCTAGAAACACAGACACATGGAGAAAGATTTTAAATACATCACAATTTTAGTCGTGAGTACAAAAATCTTAGAGATGGGGATTCCATAAATTATGATATATCCGCACAGTGGAAAAAATACAGTCATCAAAATGGTCCCAAAGTATGTCCTGACAGAAAAATGCTTGTGATACATTAACTGGGAGAAAAAATTAACTAAGAAAACTATCTATACAGCATCTCAATGATATACATTTACATTTTTAAAAATTATTTTTAAATACAGAAATTACATCAATGTCAGTTTTACTTTCTTTAGAACCTCTAATTCCTAATCTCCTAGTTGGAAGCCAGTAAGAGACTTTGTTAACAGTCATCACCACATCCACGACTCCATTTACTCCCATTCCTACAGGATCACATCTAAGGCCTGTCAGGCTCCCAGGCCTGGCTCTCCCTCCCTCTCCCTTTTACCAGCGCGCCGCCCCCCCCCCCCCCCAGCCTGCCAGGCTGACGCTCCAGCGGCCCCTTGGCCCGGCTGCACCCTCCTCTGTGGGGCAGGCTCACGCCCTCACTGCACACGGCGCTCACACGGCTCCACGCAGCACCTCCTCTCAGGCCCAGCAGGTGCCATTTCTCTGCCGTTGGCCTCCTGTGTCCGCCATCAGCCAGCCGCCCCTCAGCGCCGGCCTCCCATTACACTGAACTAGCACTCCTGGCCGTGCCAGGCGCAGACTTCAGCGAGCAGGCACTGGCTCCCTTCCCCTCGCCACGCCGTGGGGAAGGCGGGCGCCCGGACTGCACACGCCCGCAGAATCTCCCTCTATCGGCCGAACCCCCTTTCACACAGACCAGCGTCCACACAAACGGGGATATGGCTGCAGCAGCTGCCCAGCCCGAGTCCATCGCTCTACAACCAGAGGGAGTGAGGGTTTGTCCCCAACTCCACGTCCCAGAAAAGGTCCGGCTACTCAGATGGGGTCAGGTGCCAGCCCGCAACCACTCCACCGCAGTCCCAGCCACAGTCACACGGTCACATGGTCACGGCCACCGTCACACGGTCACGGCCACAGTCACACGGTCACATGGTCACAGCCACCGTCACACGGTCACGGCCACCGTCACAGTCACAGTCACAGTCACATAGTCACAGTCACGGCCAGAGTCACACGGCCAGGGTCACAATCACAGTCACACAATCACACAATCACAGTCAGTCATGGCCACGGTCATGGTCACGGCCACAGTCACACAGTCACACAATCACAGTCAGTCCCAGCCACAGTCACACGGTCACGGCCAGGGTCACAGTCACCGTCACACAGTCACAGTCAGTCATGGCCACGGCCACAGTCACACAGCCACAATCACGGTAACGGTCATGGCCACAGTCACACAGACACAGTCACAGTCACGGCCACAGGCTGGGAGGCATCACAGGTCACATGGTGCAGGCACTGCTTCCAGCAAAGCAGAGACTGTTGTGGTCGAGGCGTCTGTCCTGCAACACCTGTCACCTGAGTCAGCATGAGAGTCCCCCACCGCGTCCCCTCTCCTGTCCTTCCCTCCAGTCCAGTGCCACACTGAGCCTGAGGAATGGAAAACCCTCCGTCAGCAGAGACCGTGGCTGTGCTCTCACAGTGCCTCTCGGACCCGAACCCCTGAGGCCTTCCAAAGCCGCCGTAAAGAGGCGGCGCCACGGTTCTAGGGTGGGCTTCGCTCTGCGCAGAGCGGTGAGGGTCTTGATGACGGTGGGAGGGCACGCAGGTCCTTCCCAGTCTGGCCCCTCACCTTCCCTCCGCCTCCTCTCCCCTCCACCCAAACCGCTTCCCCACTCACAGCCACACACCGGCTCCAGCCACACCCATCTCCCCCCGCGCCTGCTGGTCCAGGCCTTTGCTTAGGGCCCGCCTCCTCCAGAGCCCACCCAGTGCAGCCTGGACAGCAGGCCCCCAGGCCGCCCGCCCCCTCCCGGAGCCTGCGATGGCCCCACTCACTCCACACTCGGCAGGGACGCTCCAGGCTGCCCACACCTAAGCTCACCCACCCCACCCTCCAGCCTCCTCACCCACGTCCACACTCCCCTCCACCACAGCTTCTGAGGGAGGGCCACCTCGCCCCTGGCATCGGGTGCCTGCCTACAGGGGCTGAGCAGGAGAACAGCGCCCCCGGGGGGACGGCCCGCCCTGGTGAACATGACCTCCAGGACACCAGCACCAGAGGCGGCGCTCTGACCGCCATGCGAGACAAAGGCACTTGGAAACCAGGTCTGAGCGGACAGAAACAGGGCCCTGGCCCACCTTCCGGCAATGCTCTCTCTGCCAAAGCACAGAGCCAGGCCCAGAGCCAGGCCCCGGCCCAGCCGCGAGCTCACCGCCTGCTGTTCTGTCCCCTGGGGCTGGATTCTTGGCCGCGGGGTCCGGGGATCCCCATCTTTAAATAACGGCACAGTTCGGTGATGAAAGGGGCTGACGCTGTGCCTGGCACATGTGCAGACGGGCACCGTCAGCTACTGCCCACAGCACTGGTTCCTCCCCTGTCCCCGGACTGCAGTCCAGGTCCCCGCACAGGCCTTTCCGTTCCCTCCCGCGCCGCCCTGCCCTGTCATCGGCCTGGTCCCCGCGGCCCGGTCCCGCCCCCTGGCCGTCAGAGCGGGCCCGGTCTTTGTTTCCGACCCAGCGCCGGTGCCGGTGCCGGAGAACAAAGGGCGCACCGGCCTCGGCTCGCCGGCCGCCCGGCGGCGCCTCAGACCCAGCCCCGGCCTCCGGGGCGGGCGGGAGCGGACAGAGGCCCCGGCCTCCGGGTGAGGCGCGGCCTGGCACCCCCGGGGCGCGGGGGGCGCGGGGGGCGCGGGGCCGGCGGGCGGGCAGCACCGGGGCCGGCGCCCCTGGCGGCCGCGGGGAGGGCTGCAGGGCGCCCGGGGCCGGCGGCGTCCCGAGGCGGTTCCGAGGCGGTTCCGAGGCGGTTCGGCGGACCTGGGTCCGGGGGCCTGGGCCCGGGGGAGGGGGGGTGACAGCGCCGCCGGCAGGAACGCCGACTCCGTCCCCAGGAACAAGCGGCGCCCGCGTCCGAACCGACGGCCGGAGGCGCTGGGGGTCCCCTCCCGCGGCCCGGCTCCCCGCGGCCCCGCCCCGCCCAGCCCGCCCCTCGCCCCGCACCGAGGCCGCCCGCCCGCCTCACTGACCGAATGGCCCCGGGCCCAGCGGCTCCGGGAGGCAGCCCCGGGGAAGGCAGCTCCGGGGAGGCAGCTCCGGGAGGCAGCCCCGGGGAAGGCAGCCCGCGGCGCGGTCAGCAGACGGGAGACGGAGGGAGCGCGGCGCCCTTCACACGCCCGGCGGCCATTTCCCCGTCCGCCCGAACTGGCAGATCACGTGGCCGCGGAGGGCGGGGCTTCCGGTGGCCACGCCCCGGGCGGGCCGAGGGCGCGGCAGTGCGCGTGCGCGAGAGCCAGCTGCTGGGGGCCTGGGCGTGTCCTGGCCCCGCCGCCCTCACTCCTTCCTCTGCCTCGGAATAGCTGTGATTTTTTTTTTTTTTATAAAATATATTTTATTGATTTTTTACAGAGAGGAAGGGAGAGAGATAGAGAGCTAGGAACGTTGTTGATGAGAGAGAAACATCAACCAGCTGCCTCTTGCACACCCCCCATCGGGGATGTGCCCACAACCAAGGTACATGCCCTTGACCGGAATCGAACCTGGGACCTTTCAGTCCGCAGACCAACGCTCTACCACTGAGCCAAACCGGTTTTGGCTAGCTGTGGCTTTTTAAAAATATATTTTTTTATTGATTTTTTTACAGAGAGGAAAGGAGAGGGAGAGAGAGTTAGAAACATGGATCAGCTGCCCCCTGCACACCTCCCACTGGGGGTGTGCCAGAAACCAAGGTACATGCCCTTGACCGGAATCGAACCTGGGACCTTTCAGTCCACAGGCCGACGCTCTATCCACGGAGCCACACCGGTCCGGGCAATAGGTGTGTTTTGACAAGTGCCAGGGCAATATTCTCCCCACGGTCAATGCCTGTCTTCTTGCTATGTTTTTTTTTTCTTGCTACGGTTAATTGACTGTTTTTTAAAAATATTTTAATTGACTTCAGAGAGGAAGGGAGAGGGAGGGACAGAGATAGAAACATCGATGATGAGAGGGGCCCCCGCACTGGGGAGTCCAACAAGGACCTCCTGGTTCCTAGGTCGGCACTCAACCACTGAGCCACCCTGGCCGGTGCTGTGGTTCCCTTATCATTCAGCATCACCCTCGCAGCTGATGCAGAGCCCTCACCCGCAATGGTCACTTCGCAAAACACTGCAAAGGCAGGCCAGCTCCAGCCCCTTCCTCGGAACCCCGAAGCGAGGTCTCTGCCTTCCCCCGCACAGGTGGGAGCCCCACCCCTGGTCCTGAGGGCCCACCTGCTCCCCCGCTCCCTCTCTCCCCCCTCCGAAGCTCCCCGGGTCTGGCTCCCGCCCCATCTCTGCAGAGCGGACCTCTGACTCGCCCCATCGCAGGGCTCTGCTCCTCTCCATCCTCTTCCCGAGTTCTGTTCCCTCACCTGGCACACCTGCCATTCACTGGTTCTCTCTCCTCATTGATGCTTCTCTCTCTCTCCCCTCTCCCTTCCTCTCCAAATCCTCTCTCATCACTGATGCTTCTCTCTTTAGCCCTCTCCCTTCCTCTCCGAAATTAATAAAAATATGTTTTTTAAAGTTACGTTTAGTGAGTGGGATCTGTTTTTGATGGTAAAGAGTTCCTAACTCACACCAAATGCGATTCCTTCCGTCCTTTCGGACGCCCAGGCTCCTGTCCTGCGATGATGAAACGCTTTCTCCTGGTTCGGACTCGGATGCGTCTCCCCGCACCTGTGTCCGTCCGTCTGTCTGCAGTCCAGCCAGCTGGCCTAAGCTTTCCTGGCGAACGCACCTAAGGGTGCTTCAGCAGAACCACCGACGTCACCTCGCGAGTGTGGCTCTTGTATGTGCCGCGTGGTGGTGAGTGGACGGAAAACTATGAGTTATCCTCCCAGTGCGCACCACTCACCATCAAGATGGCCATTTAATCGCCCACTCGCCGCTTCCAGCAGCTCCAGCCGGATGTGGGGTGGGGGTGTGGGGGAGGGGAGCAGGGGGGTGGTGTCAGCAGGCCAGTCTGTTTATCTGGATTCCATGTCATTGCCTATACATTTCCCGTAGAAACCTTAAGATGATTTGAACACTATTTAGCTTTAAAAAATGTTTTTCCTCTGATTATAGAGGGCACACGTGTTCACTGTAAAGTACACACGCAGAGTCCCTGGGGAATTCAGAGATGCCTCTCTTACTCTCACCGCTCAGTCCCCTGGCTTCTTAAACCGACACTTGAAACAAAAACTGTATTAACCGGCCCGGTCGGTGTGGCCCAGGGGCTGAGCGTTGACCTGTGAACCAGGACACCGTGGTTCGATTCCCGGTCCGGGCACAAGCCCGGGTTGTGGGCTCCGTCCCCGGTGCGGGATGTGCAGGAGGCAGCCCAGGTCGATGATTCCCTCTCCTCGTGGATGTTTCTCTCTCTCCCTCTCCCCTCCTCTCTGAAATCAATAAAATATATTTTAAAAATGTTATTAACCAAAGCCCTTATTGAAGGGGACCCAGGATGCTCTCGTTGGTGATGTTTGTCCCTGTCACTTCCCACGAGGCCTTTGCCAGTCTCGTCGCTGCCCCGTGCGGTCGGCGTGTTCCTTCCACATGAAACACACGTGGAGGGACCCGTGTCCCGGGAGGGCAGCGGGAGAGGAGCACAGGGCAGCACCGCGGACAGACCGAGAGGCACCGGGGAAGGAAAGGTGGGGCCGTGTCCACGCGGGGCCCGGGCAGAGAGAGCGCAGGGGGCTGGGGAGAGCATTACACGGACCCCCCATCCGCTCCAGGCAGCCACGCCAGCCGCCGAAGGGAGACGCCCTCGGTGCTGCCGAAGAGCAACGCGGCTGTGAACGCAGAACACGCGTGCCCCCGGCCAGTCCTCCGGGGATCACATGCCGGAGCACGGGATCGCGGATGCAAACCCCCCCCCCCCCCCGTTCTCCCTTCTGAGTCAGCGCCTCCCGAGCCGGTGACTCGGAAAGTCAGGCGCTGGTCACGGCGGCTTCCTCCTGCCCGCCGCACCCTCCTCCTCAGCCCGCGGTCTGCTCTGCTGTCGTTCTCGGTGAACGTTAAGAGCATTTTAAGCCGAAACTGGTGTGGCTCAGTGGATAGAGCGTCGGCCTGCGGACTGAAAGGTCCCAGGTTCGATTCCGGTCAAGGGCATGGACCTTGGTTGCGGGCACATCCCCAGTAGGGGGTGCGCAGGAGGCAGCTGGTCAATGTTTCTCTCTCATTGATTTTTCTGGGACTCTCTCCCTCTCCCTTCCTCTCTGTAAAAAAAATCAATAAAGTACATATTTTTAAAAAGAACATTTTATTTTTTTAATTTAATTTAATTTAATTTATTTTTAAATATATTTTATTGATCTTTTACAGAGAAGATGGGAGAGAGATAGAGAGCTAGAAACATCGATGAGACAGAAACATCGACCAGCTGCCTCTTGCACACCCCCTACCGGGGATGTGCCCGAAACCAAGGTACATGCCATTGACCGGAATCGAACCCGGGACCTTTCAGCCCGCAGACCGACGCTCTACCACTGAGCCAAACAGGTTTTGGCAAAAAGAACATTTTAATTAACAATCTGCCGATGGCCTCTTGTCCGGGAGCCAGGGTCAAGGTCAGGCAGTCCTGGCGAAGGGTAAGCCGGGTAAGCCGGCTCGGGAAGGCAGGGAGGAAGTCCTGCATCTCACGCTGCGCCCCGGGCCTCTCCCGTCCCCTCACACCGCATTCCGGCTCCTTCCCAGGGCCGTGTCCGTCCCTCTGGCCCGGAGGCCGCGCACACCGGGGCAGGCCGCCCAGCCTCCCGGGGCCGTGGCCCTGTCGATGCCGGATCCCTTTCTCCCCGCGACCACGCCAGGAGCGAACGCACGCCGCTGGCACGTCCGTGTGCACAGAGCCAGAAACACGGACCCCGGGGACGGAGGTACGTGTGACCTTTCCGGGAAGGGACCACAGGACCATCCACACGCGGCTCCTCACAGGAGTGAACCCGGACAGAGCGGCAGGACGGGGCCTGGGGAGGGCAGCGGGCTTTTTCCGTCCCGGCACCTTCCCGGGCGCCTCGGGGGCCGTGAGTCACCCTGCCGCCTCCGCGGCCACCGCAGCTTTGGGGCTCTCGTTCCCGCCCGCTCCCCGCAGCAGCAGACACGGGGCGGGGGACGGCCTCGCGGCCCTGGGAGCTCCAGACGTGGCTGTGTCTGGGCCGCTGACGGTATTTATAGCTCCGGCTCGGGCGTGTCTGCCTGCTCCCGGGCTTCACGGAAAGTGTGTGGGAAGGAGGCCTGCTGGAGGCAGCAGCCCATCGGCATGAGCACGCGTCCCAGGCTCTGCCCCCGGCCTGGCCCAGCGCCTCGGCTCTCCCCGGGGTGGGGGCTGCGGGCCAGGACCAGCCCGTTAGAACCGGGAGCAGGTAAAGCAGCGGCAGCCCTGCCCGCAGCCCCGCCCTTCCCATGGAGCCGGCCCCTCCTGCCCACAGCCCTGCCCTCCCTATGGAACCGGCCCCTCCTGCCGCCGCTCCCAGGGCAGCTCCTCGCAGATGGGGGGGGGGGGCGTGTTCCCACCAACCCAACAGGGATGGTGCCCCGGACAGCCCTCCCCAAGGAGAGGACCACAGGGGGCCGAGTGCCGGTGCTGCAGACAGCGCTGGGGCACCCCACATCCTCGGCTTCCAATCCACCCCAAGGGATCTCTTCTTTTATTTATTTTTAATTTGAAAAAAATATATTTTGTTGATTTTTTACAAAGAGGAAGGGAGAGGGATAGAGAGTTAGAAACATAAGGAGAGAGTCATCATCAGCGGTCTCTTGCACACCCCTCGCTGGGGATGTGATGGTAACCAAGGTACATGCCCTTGACAGGAATCGAACCCGGGACCCTTCAGTCTGCAGGCTGATGCTCTATCCACTGAGCCGCACCGGTCTCGGTGAGATCTCTTCCTTTAAAGGAAAACCTTTCCCCTCAGCGTTAGGACCCTGCGGGGACGAGGTTGCAGAGCGGGGATCCCGGGCCCCGCCCCCCCCCGTCCATCCACGGGGTCAGGCGTGGGGTCAGGCGTGGTTGCGTCCGGGACAGAGGGCGGGGAAGACTCCGACGCTGAGGTCCTCCCCTCCGATGGGCGGGCTGTGGCTGGGGAAACCCCGCAGCATCCTGGTTCACACCCAACGCCCCGGACAAAGGCCGGCTGGCAGCACCAGCAGGGCCTCGGACACCAGCATCCCCTGAGGCGACGGTTTTCTCCCCGTTAAAACGTGTGACCCTCCAGACCAGGAAGGAACGGCTTGTAATGACAGTTATGAACAGTTTGTACTAAAGAAACATACAACAAGGCACCCATACCCAGAGAGGTTCACGCACATTCAACAATTTAAACAGCAAGAATGGATGTCCTACGTGCAGGCCAGCCCCCAAGTTAAAAGTATGGATTTTGTAGTTATTTTATTTTTAAAAAATATATTTTATTAATTTTTTACAGAGAGGAAGGGAGAGAGATAGAGTTAGAAACTTCGATGAGAGAGTCATCATCGATCAGCTGCCTCTTGCACGCCCCCTACTGGGGATGTGCCCGCAACCAATGTACATGCCCTTGACTGGAATTGAACCTGGGATCCTTCAGTGCGCAGGCCGACGCTCTATCCACTGAGCCAGACTGGTTTCAGCTGGATTTTGTAGTTATTTTAAAAACCCTCACGTCTCCGTCGTTGAAAGTAAGGCAGAGCCCACACTAAGTGTTTTCAATGCCTCTGAGTGAGATAATATTGAGAAGCTGCAGAGCGGTGGCCCCGAGACGTGGGTGAGGAGCATACAATCGTGTTAGCATCCATCTCCACAGCACACACGGGAACGGACGGACGGACGGACAGCAGAGGCAGTGGCAGGGAAACGGCTCTGCCGGTGAGACCCTCCCGCGGGGAGGGCTCCGGTCGGGGCTGGCTCGGTGAAAACACGCGCGTCCTGCTTGAACGCCGAGCGGCTTTCCTCCGCTGCCGGCCAGCCGGGGAGCCGGGCTTCCAGCCGTCGCGGAGCGCAGGGCGGGCGGTGATGCCGGCGGAGCCCCTGGCGCGTGGCCGCCGAGGGCGTGGCCGCCAGGTCTGCTCTGCCCGTTCTCACCGCACACCGGCCGCAGCCGCAGGGCCGGCCTCAGGGCTGGGCCGCTCTGTCTCCAGCAGCGACTCCTCCGAGCCCCGGGCTCACTCCCCCGGAGCCTCGGAAGGCCCGGGTCTCCCAAGACCGTGGTGGGAGCTGCCTTCGCTTCCAGAACCTTCCTTCTCACTGCAGATTCTCGTCAAAGCTCGCGTCTGGGGGGCCTTAGTGAGAGCCACAGGAGGCGGGAATCAGTGACAACAACGCTCCCCCCCAGGTGTGGCGGCGGCCGGGGGGCGGCTGGGCGGGTTGGACACCATAGACCTCTGCGCTGCGGGACAGGTTAGAAGTGAGATGGGTTTCCCTCCCCGACGACCCCACGTCCCAGTGAGAATGCTCACGGTAACTCCCGAGGAGAAGCCGCTCGTAAAGCGGAGACACATCCGGTTACGATAACTCAACGTCCCCAGAAAACGAGAGGAGAATCACGTGTGCTCGTGTTTCCCTGAGAAGCAGAATAACCAACCAAAAGCAGAAACACCACACTGCGGGTCCCTCTGAGTGGTCCCATCCCGGGAAGGGGGAGACATCGTCCCAGCCGGTGACTCCCAGGGAGCCGGCCCCGCACCGGGGATGGCCCCCACGCCCCCCGCGGGCCCGCTGCGGGGGACACGCCGGCGCCGGCTCCTCCCGGAAGGAGGGCTGGTCCCCGCACACTCCCCGCGCAGGGAGGGAGTTGCTCCTGGGAGAGAAAGGTCACCTGGGGAGCCAGAACTGTTTCTTCCGTGCTTCCTCTGGATCACATAGCTGTGGTTATAATCCCTCCAAAATGAACCCCAGTCCATGCGATGGGAAAAGAACAGACTGAATACACGGCTGCAAAACGGGAGAAAAGCTGCCCAATTCGCCATTTCATAGCAAAGAACCACAGCGAGGGGGCCTGGGGGTGGAGATCGGTCCGCTCCTCTCCATAGGGGCCCTCCGTCCGCGCCCGGCTTCCACCGGGCGGCGCTCCGGCCACACTCGGAGAGGCGTGGGGGCAGGCACTTCCCGTGACGTTCACGTCTCTCCTTTCCCGGCCCACAGCGGCGCCGTGCCGAGCGGGGAAACAGAGCCCACTCCGCCCTGCCCTTCCCTGGAGGTACCCGGCGGGCTCACCTCCTCAGCTGGGACCAGTTACCCCCACAAACGCCAGCACCTGGCACACACACCAGCTCGGCTGTGTCTGCCGCTCTGACAACACCCGGCGGCACCTTCGCTGACAAAGGCCTCACAGGCCCCGTCTCCTTCCGGGGAATGCTGTCGCGGAAGCCGCGGGGCCGGTCTGTCCTTAGCCTCATTTGCAAAGTTACTGATGACAAAAGTAAACCAGAGAGGCTCCCACAGATAGCCTGCGTTTCATGACATAATTGAAGGCAAAAAGAAAAAAAAAATCCCACAAGAGATGGGTCCGAGGGGCCGTGTGAGGGTCCCGCCTGCCTGCTGGCGCCCAGCCCCGGGGAGGGGCCCACAGCCGAGGCCCGGAGCCGGCTGACGTCCTGTCCCTCCCTCCCCTTTCCAATCACAAGGCTGGGGTTCGGGGAGAGACTCGGGGCGAAGGAGCCGAAAGCACACCTGCCCACTGACAGAACGGGAAACTTGTGAACGGAAAACTCGTTAACATTTAACGGGAGAAGCCAGGGGTTTGGGAAAGAATGTATGTTATCCTCTGAAAATCAGGTGGCTCAGACCCAACGGCATTCAGCAGAGGTCAGCAAACCCATCCGTCCGCAAAGCCCGACACCAACAGCACAACGACTGACATTTCTTTGGAGAGCCACAATTTTTAGACTTCAACTTCTTCTAACGCCACTTCTTCAATATGACTCGCCCAGGCCGTGGTGTTTTGTGGAAGAGCCACACTCAGGGGCCAGAGAGCCGCCTGTGGCTCGCGAGCCGCAGTTAGCCAACCATGGGCATTAAGTTTCCATTTCCCTGAAACTTCCCCGAATAGGAAGGAAACTGCCAAGGCGGAGGGGGGGGGGGGGCAGGGAGGAGCCTCACGCAGTGATTTCCCATCAAACCCTGGGAGCACTCCACCGCCCTCATCCCCAGCACCCTTTCCCGGTCCTGTGGGTGCGAGCGTGGTCTGCCCATCACAGGGGCCCCGAGGGGAGAGGAAAAGCCCTCTGTGAGCGCTGGTCCCCGCCACTCCCTGGGCCGCTGCCTCCACCCAGGTTCCGCCCCCCGCCACTCAGCGCTTTTTTTTTTTTTTTTTTTTTTAAATATAATTCATTGATTTTTTACAGAGAGGAAGAGAGAGGGATAGAGAGTTAGAAACATTGATGAGAGAGAAACATCGACCAGCTGCCTCCTGCACACCCCCCGCCGGGAATGTGCCCACAACCAAGGTCCATGCCCTTGACGGGAATCGAACCCGGGACCCCTCAGTCCGCAGGCCGACGCTCTATCCTCTGAGCCACACCAGTTTCGGCTCAGTGCTTTCTTCACCCACGCCTGCCCTCCTCCGTCATCTCCTCTCTCTTTCCCCAGAAGATAAGCTTAGATATCGCGATGCCGATCTTTAATTAGGCTCAAGGAACCCTCCTCGCAGGCCCTGCTGACGGACAACCGGAACGAAACTCCGGGGAAAAGGAGCTTCCTGTGCCTGGGCCTCCGGCTGTCGGCAAAGCCCCCGTGCCCTCCGGTCACCGGCGATGCCCGAGGGAGACCCTTCAAACACCGAGGCCTTTATTGCGTTTTTGTTTTTTTTTAAATATCCACCATCTTCGGCTCCTGTTCCGAATTTCCCCAGAATCCCTTCACAGCTCATTGCACATCCAGTATCGAGATCGAGTTCTCACAAGGTGACAGTTGAAAAGACCATTGAGGAAAGACGTCTTAGGAAAGAGAGGGTTTAAGGCAAGACATTCATTTGGGAAAGCTAATTTCTCTCCGTCGTCCCCACGGACCCACGATTCCCCCGCCTGGCCGCCGCCCTGGGCTGCACACGTGGTTCCATTCGGCCCCCGGACCCCCGCGGAGGCCCGGGCGCCCACGGAGACCCTGGAATACCTTCGATAAGGCGTGGCCCCCGGGAGCATGGCAAGGGAGGGGACGATCGCCCCATTCCAACCGAGGACCCCGGGAACTCCCTACCAGCCGCCGTCCGATCCCCCCACCCCCGCCCCCAGCTCCACTCTCCTTTCCAACGAACCCAAACCCCCGGAGAAGGTGCTACGGTCGGCCGGCGGCTGTCAACGCACACAGCAGCCCTCGAGGGCTTCCCGTCACTCCTTTCCCGACGCGTGTCTGTCGGCGCCGCCGGCCGGGCCCTGGCTGCACACGTGGTTCGCCGTGGGAAAGCTGTTCTGTCCCCAGGAGCTCTCGTGGGGCTTGAGGGACCTGCATCCGGGGGGCTCCCGCCCCCTCTGAGTCTTTTTCACCGGGAGCAGCAGCAGGACCAGGATGCAGGCGACGTGAAGGCAGAAGTACCAGGAGCTGGAAGAGAGGGAGGGGGACGCGATGGTGGACCACGGGGCCAGCCACCACCCATCACAGCCACACCTTCGTCCGAGGGCCACATGACCTCCTCCCGCCCGCCCCCCCCTGGAGGGACACCCGCCGGGCGTGCGGGTGTGTGTGTGTGTGTGTGTGTGTGTGTGTGTGTGTGTGTACCGAGCTCCGTAGAAAGCCTGAGGACTATAAGCGTGAGCCTCGTCGCCATATTACATTCCTTCGTGAGGGTCGGAAGGCCGTGGCTGCACAGACCCAACACGAAAGGAGCCTCAGCCCCAGAGGGCCAAGGCCCAGCAGGCAGAGGGGCAGGGCCCTCAGAGATGGCTGCCGCGCGCCTCCCCTGCTGGGTGCTGTCCCTCATCAAGCCACGTGTGTTCTAACGACGTAACAGACAAGCGGGGTGGATGTCACTGTCACAAAATAAAGAAATGCCGCATGGCCCTGGCCGGTGTGGCTCGGTGGACAGAGCGTCGGCCTGAGGACTGAAGAGTCCCAGGTTCGATTCCGGTCAAGGGCATGTGCCTTGGTTGCAGGAGGCAGCTGATCGGTGTTTCTAACTCTCTCTCCCTCTCCCTTGCTCTCTGTGAAAACTCAATAAAATACATTATTTATTAAAAAAATGCCACGTGATTAAAAATATTAGAAATCTCCAAAGGAAATATAAGCCCGACGGGGCCTAACCACCTTCTACAGGGGTCGTGAGCCATAAAACGAGGCGGAGTTTCAAACAGCCCCATCCCACTAGGAAACAGGGAACCGGCCGTTACAGCGGGACTCTGGCGGGAGTTTCTGAGTGTCTCCCCCCGGGTGGTTTTCATCGTGTTCCATCCAATCATTTCCGACCCCGGGCTCTGTGCTGTCCTTCCAAATGCCAAGGTAATGAAGAATTTATGAAAGAAGAAAGGTTTTGATTGCAAAGATAACACTAATGGGGGAAGGGAAGGAGTTAGAGAAATAAACCATGAAATTCAAGACAGTAATTCCTGTATCACAGAGGGGACCGGGGCCGAGGACACAGGGCAGACAGAGGGGAGCAGAACCGGGTGCGTGAACCAGAACGAACTCACGTCATTTCCGTGAAAGGAAGTGAGAGAGGGGATGACTCCCTGCAAAGACCGGGCTCACCCTCGGAGAGGCTGCGGGCAGCTGCGCCCGCTGACCGTGCTCCCAGCAGGCCCTGGTCCGGGGCTGGTGGTGAGATCGCTCGGCCAGGACCCCGGCGCCCGCGGCTTTAGACACAGAGGAGCCGGGGTGCGAGCAGCCGCAGGGGGCGGCCATGGCGCCATCTCCCCACCGTCCCCAGGCGCGGGCTCTCTGCGGGCACCGCCGGCCGCAGGGCGCTCACCTGTAGAAGGCGAAGGAGGGCCGCACGGACAGCAGCACGAAGGGCGCCACCGTGTAGCTCACGGCCAGCTGGGTGGCCGCCCAGGTGAGGGCGTCGTACAGCAGCTTCAGCGGCGGCGGCGAGAGGAAGTGGTGCCTGAGGTTACTCCGCACCTGCAGCGGGACAGGGCACCTGGGTTACCGCCGCTGCGGGCCCATGACCCCGCCCCATTCAGGGGGCAGGATACCCCCCCACCAGCCCTCTCGGGGGGCGGGACACCCCCTCCGCCAGCCTCTCGGGGGACGGGACACCCTCCATCCTCTCCCCCAAGCCTCTCGGGGGGCGGGACACCCCCTCTGCCAGCCTCTCGGGGGGCGGGATGCCCCCTCCGCCAGCCTCTCCCCCCAGCCTCTCGGGGGGCGGGACACCCCCCATCCTCTCCCCCCAGCCTCTCCGGGGGCAGGACTCCGCGCTCACACCGTGGGCAGCGTCTAACGGGGACACGCATGTAGAGAAACACGGGGGCTGGGAGCAGCAGCAGGCGACTAGTGTGGAGTCTGGGCAAAGGGCATCACCGAGGGGGAGCTCTTTGCAGTGTTTCTGTGGGTTTTAGCTGTGTGAAAGCTTAAAAACGTTTTGAAGTTAAAAATAACATTGCCCTGCACGGCCGGCGTGGCTCAGTGGTTGAGCATCAGCCTGTGAACCAAGAGGTCAGGGTTCGATTCCTGGTCAGGGCACAGGCCGGGCTACGGGCTCCATCCACGTGGGGGACGTGCAGGAGGCAGCCGAGCAATGATTCCCTCATTATTGATGTTTCTATCTCTTTCTACCTCTGAAATCAATAGAAATATATTTAAAACACACACCACACACACACACACACACACACACAAAACAAACAAACAAACAGACACCCATTGCCCAGAGCTCTCTCAGTCGTCCATCTAAATGAAGTGGAATCTATTCTCCGTCTTTCCATTGCGGGAACACGGTCACCATGGTAACTGAACCCAGACAGCCGCTCCCTCCCGTCGGCGTGGTGCCGGACACCACGGAGGGAGCGCAGCTCCACAGGACGGGTCTGCGGCGGAAGCTCAGAGCTTCCCAAAGAGGCAGCACCTGCCGGCCGGCGGCTGCTCAGCAGGAGGCCGCCCTGGGCCCCCACCGACTCAGGTTCTGTTCCCCGTGGGGACGCAGGAGGCAGCCAACCAGTGCTTCTCTTTCACACGGATGTTTCTCTCTCTCTCTGTCTCTCTCTCTCGCTCTCTCTCTCCCTCTCTCTCTCTCTCAAATCAATTAAAAAACAAACAAACCAACAACAGCCCTTGCCAGTTGGGCTCAGTGGATAGACGATGAACCACGTGACCACCAACCACCCGTCACTGCTGCCCCTTCGTCCACGGCCACAGGCCCCGCCTGTGGACAGAAGGGTTCCAGTTCGATTCCCGGTCAGGCCACAGGCCGGGGCTGTGGGCTCGGTCCCCAGTAGGGGGCGTGCAGGAGGTGGCTGATCAACGATTCTCTCATCATGGGTGTTTCTATCTCTCTCTTCCTTCCTCTCTGACATCAATAAAGAAATGAATTTAATAAAACAAAACAAAACGTATCCTTGGGTGAGGATTAAGAAACCTCCCTGGGAAACAAAGCTGTTTCCTGATAACCGCTGTCTTCATGCTTTTGGCTTCTAGAACATTCCAGGTTTGAAATGGGAAATGTAAGCATTGTCTTCTTTTTTCTCTCCCGCGGGCTGTCCCCGGTGCTTGTGTGTGTGTAGGTATGTATGTGTGTGGGTGTGTGTAGGTATATATGTGTGTGTATGTGTGTGTAGGTATGTGTGTAGGTATGTGTGTGTGTGTAGGTATGTGTGTAGGTATGTATGATGTGTAGGTATGTATGATGTGTAGGTATGCATGTGTGTAGATGTGTGTATGTGTAGGTGTGTGTATGTATGTAGGTGTGTATGTATGTATGTGTATGTATGTGTGTAGGTACGTGTGTGTAGGTGTGTGTGTAGGTGTGTGTGTAGGTATATGTGTGGGTATGTGTGTGTGTAGGTGTGTGTGTGTGTGTAGGTATGTGTGTGTGTGTGTAGGTGTGTGTGTGTGTGTTTGTGTATGTATGTATGTGTAGGTGTAGGTGTGTGTGTGTGTGTGTGTAGGTGTGTGTGTGTGTGTGTGTGTGTGAGTGTTGGGGGGCGGTGTGGGGGAAACCCCGCACTCACGGCTCTCGCTGCCAGCGTCACCAGCACCGCGGTGAGGAAGGTCAGGTAGTAGCCGGGGTACACGCCGTGCCAGACGGCGGACAGCACGAAGGTCTGGACGGTGGGGTTCCACGTGGTCCGTTCGTAGCACACCCTGGGGGGCGGGAGGCACGGCCAGGGGCGAGGTCAGCGCGGCCAGGCCGCGGGTTCCAGGCCCGGACACAGCCACATCCCCTCAGGCCACCGGTGGCCTCAGGGGCCTCTCGCTGCGCGGGGTCAGGCTCAGGGAGAGAAGTGCCCTGCCCCCTTGCTGGCCGGGGAGGGCTGGGGAGGGAGGGCGCACCTTTTGAGCCAGAGAGCCGTCTGGATGTTCCAGTTGTCCAGAAACATCTTGAAGCTCGTGGACCCCTGAAAAGCAGGCAAGGTTTTTCGTGGCCGGACAGAACGATGGCGTTTGAACAGGAGCAACAGGCCCCGCAGGCGCTAAAAAATGGGTATGGCCATGGCCGTGGCCGTGGCTCCGTGCCTGCACACGGCCCTTCTGGCCCGGTGAGGGCCCATCGGGGAGCGCGGGCCTCAGGGCACACCCGCCAGCTCAGGCCCTCACCCTCCTCTCCTGTGAGTGAGCAGTCATGGGGGGGGGGGGGCAGGAATTATCCCCAAGAAAGACCCCATGGCAGGAGCAAAGGACGTGGCTCCCCGCGAGGAGGGACGTGCCCGAAGCCACCTGCCGAGCTCCCTGCGCCGGCCCTGCAGCCACACCTCCCGCCTGGCGCCTCCGCCGCCCTCCTCCGCCTGCAGCCCCCGCTGGGCCCGCCCCGAGCTTCTCCAAGCGGAGGGAGCCTCGGTCCTGGCTCAGTGGAGGAAAGTGAATTATATTAAAGATCCTCCAACACGCCCTGGCCCGTGTGGCTCAGTGGACAGAGCATCCGCCTGCGGACGGAAGGGTCCCGGGTTCAATTCCGGCCAAGGGCACCAGTCAGGGTTGTGGTTCAATCCCCAATAGGGGGCGTGCGGGAGGCAGCCGATCAATGAGTCTCTCATCATTCATGTGTGTCTCTCTCTCTCCCTCTCCCGTCCTCTCTGAAATCAATACAAATATATTTTTAAAACCCTCTGCACCCCCCTCGGCCGGCACCTCAGAACTCTGAAAGCCAATCCTGGCTCTTCGAGTGCCGCCTGGAGGCCGCCTTCCCGGCGCACCCACCTCTATCTGCCGGATCCGCAGGTTGGAGACCAGGTCCCAGCGGGCCGCCCCGTGCCTGTCGAAGCCCCGGAACCCGAAGCCGGCGGCGTTGTTGATGGCGTCGGCTGCAGGGAGGGAGAGAGGGGGGTGAGAGCCGCGCCCCACCCGCCGTGTCTCCCGAAGGTTCGCCATGCCCGCATCAGCTCCGTCTCCACCAGGGAAAACGCGTGTGTTCTAAGGGGACCAGACGTCCCACGTTTGGCGGGACTGTTCCAATTTCTAACCATCTGTCCCGAGTCCGCGGCGTTTTAAAAAAGTTGCGATTTTTGGAAAGAATGGGGACTTTTATAAAACGCCGCAGACACGGGACAAATCGTTAAAAATCGTGACTGTCCGGCCCAAAGCGGGACGGCTAGTCACCTCGGTGTGTTCCTGTGTCTGTCTGACCCCGCCGGCCGAGGGAGGGTCTCTGCCGCTCCCGGCCGTGTCCTCCGGGGCGGGCGTGGCCTGAGGCGGTGTCTGCCCCGCAGGCAGCCGCGTGCGCCGTCGGCCTCTCCCCCGCTGCCCGGCGGACACACGCCGCACACTGCCCGGAATGCGTCCCCTGCTCACCCAGCGTCCACGCGAAGTAGTACTTGGGCCTGGCCGCCAGAAGCGAGACGTACAGGTACAGGGCCTTGGCCGGCCACGAGGCCGTGGCTCGGAAGTGCTCGTCGATGTTGTGCTCCACGGGCAGCGCGTTGGAGACGGTCAGGTGGGCCAGCAGCGAGAGGCCGCACACCGCCAGCTTCTGCACCACGGCCGCCTGCGTGTGAGGGAGACGGGTCATGGCCAGCCCGCCCCGTCGGAGGGCCGTCACCCCCACCCACCCTGACCCACCCCCTGAGGGGCGTCACCCCCAACCCACCCCCTGACCCACCCCCTGAGGGGCGTCACCCCCAACCCACCCCCTGACCCACCCCCTGAGGGGCATCACCCCCAACCTGCCCCCTGACCCACCCCCTGAGGGGCATCACCCCCAACCCGCTCCCTGACTCACCCCCTGAGGGGCGTCACCCCCAACCCACCCCCTGACCCACCCCCTGAGGGGCATCACTACCCAACCCACCCCCTGACTCACCCCCTGAGGGGCATCACCCACAACCCACCCCCTGACTCACCCCCTGAGGGGCATCACTATACAACCCACCCCCTGAGGGTGCCGCGGCCTAACCCATCCCCTCAATAGGGCATCACCCCCTAACCCAGTGGTGGGCAAACTCATCAGCCCACAGAGCCAGATATCAACAGTACAACGATGGACATTTCTTTTGAGAGCCAGATTTTTAAAACTTAAACTTCTTCTAAGGCCACGTCTTCAACACAGACTCGCCCAGGCCGTGGTGTTTTGTGGAAGAGCCGCACTCAAGGGGCCAGAGAGCCGCATGTGGCTCAGGAGCCGAAGTTTGCCCACCACGGCTCCAACCAACTGAGCTACCTGGCCAGGGATTGCAAAGTATTTGTAAAGACACAGATGGGTCAATTCAAAACGTGACAACATTCGGCCCTTGCCGGTGTGGCTCCGTGGATAGAGCCTCGGCCTGCAGACTGAAGGGTCCCGGGTTCGATCCGGTCAAGGGCATCATGTCCGGGTTGCGGGTTCCATTCCCAGGAGGGGGCGTGCGGGAGGCAGCCGATCCATGATTCTCTCTCATCACAGATGTTTCTACCTCTATCTCTTTTCCTCTCTGACATCAATCAGCACGTATTTTCACAAAACCAAACTTGCGAACATTCGTATCTGTAAAGGCCCAGGAGCCTCTGCCTCGCAGGCGGGCCCCGGGAGGCGGGCCCGGGGACGGCTCTCACGTTCGGGGACGGCTCAGCACCCGGGCCGGGAGGCCCCGCCCCGCCGTCCTCGCCTGGCCGCGGCGTCCGGTGGGCGCGGCCCTCGATGAAGGAGATGTAGTCCTTGTAGGAGCAGAGCGGGCCGGCCAGGATGCCCATGAAGTTGCAGTTGTAGCTCAGGTACTCCAGGAGGCTGGGCATGCGCCTGCGGGCAGAGAGGCCATGAGACAGACGGACAGACACACAGACGGACAGACAGAGCACCGAGACTCTGCGGGAACCGCCGCGCCCGCCGCCCGCCCGCCCGCCGCCTCCAGCACAGAGCGGCTCCACGCCACACGCCCACGCAGAGGACTGGGCAGGCCGCAGTGCTCGCACTCAGCGGTTCTGAACACAAGAGTCTGCAGGCAGATCTTTACGGGCAATGGTGCGGGATTTCTACAGATTCTTCGCAGGAACACAAACCTCCCAATAAACGGACAGGACCGGGCAGAGAGCACCGCCCCCGACCAGCCTGTCATCTGCTCCTGGGAGACGTGTGTGGCCCGGCCGGGTGGCTCAGTAGGTGAGCCTCGACCTACGAGCCAGGAGGTCACAGTTCGATTCCCAGTCAGGGCCAGGCCGAGGGTGTGGGCTGGATCCCCCATTGGGGGCGTGCAGGAGGCAGCTGATCCACGATTCTCTCTCATCGCTGATGTTTCTCCCTCTCTCACCCTCTCCCTTCCTCTCTGACATCATTAAAAAATGTTTTTAAATAAACAACAACAAAAAACAGGCAGAGAGAAGACAGTGGTCCCCGCCCACCTGACACCCACGGGGCCGCCACTTACCGGGGTGCCTGTCGGGCCTCTCACCATCGTCTACACTGCAAAGCGTTTCTAAGACTCTCCCCGCGGCCACCGACCCCGCCGCCGCCCGCTGGCCCGCCCCAGCCGGCACAAAGGGGCGCCTGTGCGTCCACAACAGCCCATTGTGGCCCCGGCTGTTTCAGGGCCCAGAGCCACGCCGGCCCACGCGCAGCCCCGCCTCAATCACCCCTCCTCTCCCCGCACGGCCCCGCTCTGCGCCAGGACGGCGGCCACGCCGAGCCACGGGACTCGCTGAAATCCTCTCTGGCTCCACGGTCCTCCCAAACTGGCTGCCTCCCGGACCGCGGGGTGTCCCCGTCATCTGCCGTTAAAATGAGAACCACGCGCTCGCGGCTCTGTTCTCTCCGCGGCTGACACTACACGCGTCCTGCCCTCCTCCGAGAGTCCTTCCCGGACGTGACCGGTGCGACCCAGCCAGGCCTCTCTCCCGGGGTTCCTGAGGGCCGCACAGGAATCCTGTGCCCGCAGGGCGGTCCTGTGCCTGCAGGGTGCTCCAGCCTCACCTCCTCCCACCAGGTGCCAGCAGCACACCCTCCACGGCGACAACAGGCACGTCTCAGACATCCTCACGTGCCTCCTGGGCCACCACTGCCCCAGGGACGGCTGCTCAGCAGGGGACGAGGATCCAGTGAGAACATGACCGGCCCCCCCTCACCGGCCCCCCCTCACCGGCCCCCCCTCACCGGCTCCTCCTCTCCGGCCCCCCCTCACCGGCCCCCCCTCACCGGCTCCTCCTCACCGGCCCCCCCTCACCGGCTCCTCCTCACCGGCCCCCCCTCACCGGCTCCTCCTCACCGGCTCCTCCTCACCAGCTCCCGCTTGGGTCGGGAGGGGAACAGTCACCACAAACATCCGCCCCAGACCTGCCACGTCGGGGAGAAGCGGGGCGCAGGGCCCGGGTGCGGGGCGGGAGGCGGCTCCGGAGGGAGAGCGAGGCCGGGCAGGGACAGGCCCTGCGCTGAGCGGGGAGGGCGGCGGCCATGTGCATCTTCCCGGCCTTCCCAGCAGTGAGCTCTTCCTTAACCCAGCGGTCGGCAAACCGCGGCTCGCGAGCCACATGCGGCTCTTCGGCCCCTGGAGGGTTCTCACGCCACTTGTTCAGAACAGACTGGCCCAGGCCGAACACGGACGTCTGCGCGTGGGCCGCGGAGTTTCCATCGCACTGCACGTGTGCGCCCTCGCGTGGTGTTTTGCGGAAGAGCCGCACTCGGGGGGCTGCAGACCCGCATGTGGCTCACGAGCTGCGGTTTGCCGACCTCGGCCTTGACCTCGCCAACAGAGCGCCGATCACAAACGATGCAGAAGTCAATCCCCCGGTCCCCAGAGGAGGCGGGACTATGGGGCCGGGGCTTCGTTCCTGGAAAGCACGGCCTCCACGCGCCCGCCATGCGGCACAGCGCCTCCTCCTGTCCTGCATCACGCTGGCGGCCGGCACAGGGCCGCTCAGCCAGACCCATCCTCACGCAGGGCGGCACGGAGGCCAGGGGTCTCATGGGGGGGCGGGGAGATCGGGCAGACGGCCTCACGGCACCAGGAGGCGTGTGCAGTGCGGCAACACAGCCCCGGGCCCGTGGAGCCCGAGGAGGGCTGCTCGCCAAGGCGGGCGGGGCCCGGGGCCGGGGGTGGGTGGGGAGGACACTGGGTTTTCACGAAGGAAGGACCTCCCGCGGGACGAGCCGGCCGGGGCGGGTGAGAGGTGCGTGTCCCGGGCAGAGACAGCGCGGAGCAGGTGGGACACGAGTAAGGGGCACGCACCTGACGGCCAGGTCCCTCTGCGACGGAGTCAGGTCCTCGTCCTTCCGGAACATCCCTGGGACACAGACAGGCCCTCCTGTCAGCGGCCGTTTCCCAGAGAGAAGAGCCGTGTGTTCCCGCTCCCACGCCCATCCCTTTTCTGGTCTGGAGTTCACACGCCGTCCCAGCGGAGCACAACTGGCTCCCTTCTCATCGCAACAACACGAGCTCCGTCCCGTCCCCGGCCCTCGGCGGCGGCCAGCGCGTCTGGGACGGTGTGAGGGGAGCGCACGCCCCGGGGACTAACGTGGCTCCTTCAGGGGAATTCCTTCTGCGCTAGGGAACCCCCACAGCTCACGTATGTCGCCCTGAGTGCTGTGACGTGTCAGAGGGGCGTGGACGTGTTTCTGCTGCCGGATGGCTGCGGGGCCGACAGCAGGGCTGCGGGAGGGTCGGCTCCTCACCCCCCACGACTCGGACTTCTGAATTCTTACCGTCCCGAACCTCGAAGGCCAGGCTGGTGATCTTCTGGGTGATTATCATCATGGGGCTGAGACAAAACAAAGAACAAAACGCGTTACAAGGGCGCCTTCAAAACAATAGCTATGACACAGGAAAGAGTTTATTCTGCTTATACGACTACAGAACCGTGAATGTCTGTTTTTAACATAAGTAAAGACCTCCAGGGGGTGTCAGAGAGAGAACTGGGGCTGCTGTGTCGGGGGGGGGGGGGGGGGGGTGAGAGGGTTGCAGGCAAAAGGGACCTGGGACAGAGCACTCGGGACGTGCTCGTCCAGGAAACGAGGTCGCGAGGAGCAGGGCAGGCTGAAGACCGCCCGTCGCCTGCCTGTGCCCCCACTGCCTGCCTGTGACAGCGCTTTCTCAGACTGACCCCGCTGCCGCTGCTCGGGGCTGGGCTCCCAGGTGGGAAGGGAGCTGCGGGGGAAGGGGTGTGGGCAGCACAGGGAAGGCGTCTGGGTCAGAAATGCAGAGTGAGCAGAGGAAACAGGAGAGAGAGGATGCTGCCCACCCCCGCCCGGAGCCAGGCCGGGGTGGCTGTCCGAGGCGCCCCAGACGCACACAGCCCGGCGCTGCCGCGGGGAAGGAGGAGTGAGCATCCCGCCGCCCGCCGGTGAGGCAGCGGCTCTGGCTCCGTTCCCCGTCTCCCAGGGCTGGTCACAGGGAAAGCCAGATCCTGCGGGAACGCCGGGAGGGCCCATGTCTGCCCTTCAGCTGTCCCCGGCACCAGACAGAAGCCCGAGGACCGCCGCCCGGCTGGTGCAGTCAAACCAGGAAGCCCTGTCTGGGCTGCAGGTAGGACGTGGGCCGCCCTCTGCAGGTCCCGGGAAGGACTGCAGCCCGGAGCCGCAGGAGGCCTCGAACCCCAGCCCGGTGGGTCCCGCCCTCCCTCCTCTTCCTACCCCTGCTCAGACCGGGACTGCTCGGCGGCCCCCATCCACCGAGACGTGTGGTCCCCACCAGGAGGTGCTGGAAACTTGGCTCTTGATGTTTGGTTCTGCCCACAGCGTCCATGAAGATGTGGCCCTCGCTGACCCACCCACCTGACCCACCACCTGACCAGCCACCTGACCCACCACCTGACCGAGCCACCTGACCCACCACCTGACCCAGCCACCTGACCCACCACCTGACCCACCACCTGACCCACCATCAGACTCAGCCACCTGACCCACCACCTGACCCAGCCACCTGACCCACCACCTGACCCAGCCACCTGACTCAGCCACCTGACACCAGAGCCATGACCGCCAGGCTGGGGGCGGTGGTGGTATGATGGCAATGCAGCCACAGCACAACTGCTGGGCCAATAACATGTTGGGATTAGGTTAGGTGTCAATCCTGTACACCTGTGGTCGGCAAACTGTAGCTCAGGAGCCACAGGCGGCTCTTTGGGCCCTTGAGTGAGGCTCTTCCACAAAACACTACGGCCCGGGCGAGTCTATGTTGAAGAAGTGGTGTTAGGAGACGTTTAAGTTTAAAAAATGTGGCTCTCCAAAGAAATGTCAGTCGTTGTCCTGTCGGTATCTGGCTCTGGGCCCTGTGGACTGATGAGTTTGCCGACCGCTGGTGCAGACCAAGAGGAGACATAAACGTGACGCTGTCTGAACCCGAGAACGCTTCCTCAGTGAGGCCGTGTGGGCAGGACCAAAGACCACTAACCCCGGGAACACGTGGAGACCCCGCCCTGTGGCTCAGCCGCTGGGTGTTTACCCCGGAACCAAGAGGTCGCCGGTTCGATTCCCGGTCAGGGCACAAGCCTGAGCCTCATCTCATCTCATCTCCTCTCGTCTCAGCCGAGGCATCTCCTTCCCAGGACGTGCCCCTCGCCGCTGTCCCCTCCACCAGACGCACTGCTGCTCTAAGACCTGCTGTTCCTGTGAGGACGTCTCTGAGGGACGGAGCGAACAGCCCTTCCCAACCAGAATCGCTGGCGCCCAGCATGTGCCGGCACCACGGCCCCTAAATAACACCTTCCCACACCAGGCCCCCAGGACGCCTCGGCAGGCCCTACCCCTCCCCCTGCGCCAGCCACACTCCCTCCTGCGGCTCTCCGGCCTGAGCGCGCTCCCCTCCGCTCTGGAACCGTCGCCACACTGTGCGCCCCTCACAGCGGGCCGGGCTCGAGGGGCCACACTGTGCGCCCCTCACAGCGGGCCGGGCTCGAGGGGCCACACTGTGCGCCCCTCACAGCGGGCCGGGCTCCAGGGGCCACACTGTGCGCCCCTCACAGCGGGCCGGGCTCGAGGGGCCACACTGTGCGCCCCTCACAGCGGGCCGGGCTCCAGGGGCCACACTCACAGCGGGCCGGGCTCGAGAGGCTAGCAGGGGTAAAGCCACCTCACCCTTTTCTCCTCTGTGCCCTGCAGCCCTAAGCTCTCCCCGCGGCTGTGCATGAGGGGCCTCCGGTCCAGCCGTCGGGTGGGACGTGAGGACAGAATTGTGGACCGCTGGGGAGAGGCTGGAGGAGCAGGCGGCGGAGACAGGGAGAAGCGCGGAGGAGGAGGCAGCGAGGGGAGCACAGTGAGGGAGAGCCAGGAGGGTCCCCACGGACCAGACAGAGAGGCCGCCCGCCCGCACGGCCAGGGACCGCACAGGGGGCCGCGGACAGACCCACCCCGTGCCCAGGACCCGCGTGCAGAGGGCGCTTCTAAGCGCCGGGACGTGGATTGGCTTCTCCTGACGCCACCTGGTCATGAACATGTTTCTGCAACAGAGTGACTGCACAGTCATTGCCCTACGACTCCACTGACACACACACACGCACACACCACACACACACACACATATACACACACCACACGTGCACACCACACGTGCACACGTGCACACACACACATACACACACCATGCGCACGCGCATGCACACACGCGCACGCACACACATGCACACACGGTGCACACACACCACGCACACAGAGTAAGTCTCCCTTGCCGCATGCACGTAACACAGCCGGCAAAAGAGCTGCCGGTGGCCCCTCAGCAGAGCTGGCCTCGCTCCCGGGCTCCTGTTCCCGGCGACAGCCCCTCCACAAGGGGGCGCTCTCTCCACTCCACCGGCCGCTGCAGCCCACGTGGAGGCTGTTCCGTTGACCCGCAGCAGGACCGAGTCAGGGTCCTCTCTGCTACAGCGCTCAGCGCTCCTCCTGCCCAGAGGTTCCACTAGGGGAGCCTGCCTCCAGGGGCTTTTCTCTCCTCTGCCAGAGAGAGAGAGAGAGAGAGAGAGAGAGAGAGAGAGAGAGAGAGAGGAGAGAGAGGGAGAGGGAGAGGGAGAGAGAGAGGAGAGAGAGAGAGAGAGAGAGGGGGAGGGCCCTTCAGCTGAGTCCGGCCAGGATGGTCCCTGCAGCCAATCTGTCCGTCTGATACAGACCAGCCCCTGACACTGGGCAGTGTCGTTCCTGACGGACAGTCACACACCAGCTGCGAGTTTACAGCGCGAGGTGTGACCCCGCTCTCTGAAGGCGGTGGGGAACGTGTCTCCAGTGAGGATCGTTACAAACGCCGACCCAGCGCTTGTTTCTGGTAACACACGTGCCGGTCAGAGCGGTGACTCCGCCGTGGGCCCGCGCCCGGCCAGGCTCCTCTGCCCGCTCCCCGAGGGGCGCTCCTTCGCTGGGGTCTCTGGTCAGGATGCTCGGGCGTCCAGGGCGCCTCCCGTTCCGGGAAGCTAGTTCCCGCACGGCGCTGGTCCCCCCAAACAGACACACTGGTCCTCCTCCCGACGTGTGAGCACACGGGCGTCTCTCTGAGGTCCCCAAGGACGCTCGTGGGGCCTGATCTACCGGGTTCGCTCACACGCTCATCTCCCCGGACGGACGAGAGCCGGGCCGCACCGGCCGCCGCCTGACCCCGGGGTCTCAGTCCCCGTGGGCGCTGGCCTGACCCCCACGCGTCTCAGTCCCCATGGGAGCCGGCCTGACCCCCGGGGTCTCAGTCCCCGTGGGCGCTGGCCTGACCCCCGGGGTCTCAGTCCCCGTGGACACCGGCCTGACCCCCAGGGGGTCTCAGTCCCCGTGGGCGCTGCTCACGGCCGGCCGAGGTCTCGGGGTGAGGTCAGCGTGCCTGGCCCGGCGGCGTGTCCTTTGGACGCGATACCCTCGCGCCCGGCCTCTGTGTGAAGCTGTCTGATGGCAGTGAGATCCACCTTCATCTCAGTTCCCCGCTCACACTCCGGCCCGCAGGCTGCCCACTGCGCACACCCAGCTCCACCCGGCTGCTGGACGGTTTCTTTCTGGACGGTTTCTTCCACAGCCGGTTCCGCTCCAGTGTCTGCACGTGGCCGCCCTCCGGTCGGAGGTCAGGCCGCCGTGTGTCCTGTCCGGTGGTTGGGTGGGACGTCCAGCCGGGCCTTCGCGTCCCGTTCCAGAGCGTGCCGCGGGCTCAGAGACGCCGGAGGCTCCCGCAGCTCCCGCCCCTCCAGAGGCCAGTCCTGGGGACGTGGCCCGGGCTGGTCTCCCCGCAGACATGGGGCGGGCCTGTGACAGGCAGAGAGGACCGCAGAGGACGAGGCCCCCTCGGCAGGAAAGAGCCGAGTCCGCCCGCCCTTCCGAGAGGCCAGGAGGAAGCAGAGAGAACTTTCCTGCAGAGGGAGGCGGGATGCGGGAGCCGTGCCCAGGGTGGTCTCGGGAGACCAGCGCCCTGGCCCGAAGGAAGGACGCCCGAGAACGCCGAGAGGCAGGGCAGCCGCCAGAGCACATGCAGAAGCTGCTGAGGCTGGAGGAAGGGGCCAGAGAGCACAGAGAGGGAGAGGGGGCGAGGGAGAGAGAGGGGGTGCGGGGTGGGCTGGGGGGCTGGTGGGCAAGGACTGGTGAGGACCCAGACATTTCTCCCGGAATCGGGAGCAGCGTTCAATGCCAGGCGCCAAGGGGCAAGCGTGATGGCTGCCTGTTTAGACTCGCTCAGTGGTCGGCAAACCCCGGCTCGCGAGCCACATGCGGCTGGTTGGCCCCTTGAGTGTGGCTCTCCCACCACACGCGGGCGCACACATACAGTGCGATGGGACCTTCGTGGCCCTCATGCAGACGTCGGTTTTCGGCCTGGGCGAGAGTCTGTTTTGAAAAACAGACGTTAGAACACTCAGGGGCCCAAGAGCCGCAGGTGGCTGGAGAGCCACGGTTTGCCGACCACCGGCCTCGCTCACGCCCGTGGGAGAGGAGAGGCTGCGTGGTGGCTTTGTAACACGACAGGAGACCACGTGACCAGGACATTTCTACGTTCACAACAGGCTTTTCGACTGGCATGTTTGTGACCGCCTTTCACGGGAGCTACAAGGGGAACTACGTATCGCCCTTTAACCCACACGTTAGAGCAGAAAGGAAAAGAAAAAAAAGGCTACTAAATCAAAATGTTCGTCTTACCCTGAAAAATCAGCGGAATATTGTCCATAATCAAAGATATAGACTCTAGTAATTTGGCACACTATGAGGTATCCCAAAGCAAACACAAAACAACATCTGGAAAACAAAAACAGGCTGGATTAGTGAAAATAAAAGGTGCACTCTGTTCAAGAACACATTTCAGCAACCCGTGAGCTCTGGGGCAGGGTTCAGGGCTTCAGCATCGCCAGATCCTCTCCCAGGGGCGTTCTCCAAGGAATTCTGAAAACTCAGTTAGCTCCCGCTCCGGGCGCCCGAGCGGGGACCCTCGGCGGCAGACGCAGGCAATGCGCCTTCGCACTCCATCGTGGGCCTGACCGTCGTGCTCGCAAGCACCAAGCTGTGCCTCGCTCAACCTGTCCCTCCTTCCTCCTAGAAAACAGTGCTCAGCACCACACTGTCTGGCTGAAATGCACAGTCAGTGAACGCTTCATGGGATTTTTGCACACGTGTCCTCCGCGGTCTCTGAGCATGCATCCTCCGTGGGCGTCAGACGTGCAGGTCCTCACACCGTTAGGCAGGCAGCCGTGTGGGTTTTCACCTTAAAACACCTGGAAGCGAGCTGCGATAACTAAGGGGGTGGGGGATGGATTTACACGTCGAGGACACAGACCGGAAGCAGATCCCGGCTGCAGGGCACGGCCTGGCGGGAAGGCTGCGGGAAGTGGTGGAGGGGACGGTACCTCCCGGGAGTGAACATCCAGGGGCAAAAGGCAGGTGGTCCCTGCGGCCACACAATTCTCACCGGGTGAAGGCAGGTGCACAGGACAAAGCCACGCACACTGAGCTGTGGGTAAATATTCAATGTGCTCAAGCGGGGAAGGACTGCCTCATCATTTCTAACATTAAATGTATACACATGTTATAGAAGAAATCAACGGAAAATAAACACGTTTGGCTAGGTTAAACTCTTACATTTTTCACGGAGGCAATTCGGGTGGTTTATGAAAGATTGTTTCAAACTCTAGACAAAGAGGCAACAGCAATCCCTGGGCCGGGAAAAGGGGACAGCTTTACCCAGGGAGCACGCTCCCAGCAGCCACCTGATGGGGCAGCCGCACGCGCACGCGCGCGCGCACACATACACACACACACACACGCTCACACATGCATACCCACAGGCACACGGCGTAGACACATCCAACACAAAACAACGCCCGGCGCTCGGGGGCAGCCCGGCCAGCGCCCCCCAGGAGAAGCCGCGCCGGCCAGAGCTGTGCGGGCCCCTGCTCCCCGGGGAGCCCACAATGAGCCGGCAGTCCCCCCTTCCCGCCGTGCAGAAGGGGCCGCCGGAGAGCGTGACCGTCCGGAGGCCCTGGAGGACGGGACGCAGCCGGAGGGAGGGTCCTGGGACGAGAGGGTCAGAAGCTGGGGGCCTTACACCGCGGAGGACTGGGCAGCTGAGAGGAAGGGGGCTCTTACCCCGCGGGACAGCCGGGGCGGACGGGGGATGCTGTGCTACGTGGACAAAGAGCACAGGGTCTCCCTTCGCCGTGGAAGCTAAGGAGCAAAACGAATGGGCCAGCCAAACAGGACCGGAGGCAGGGAGGCCTGGGGCAGCTGCCCGGCCTCCGTGTGGGGCTGGGGCCGAGGAGAGATAAACCAAAGAACTTATATACTCACTAGCGGCCGGTGCACGGATTGGTGCACACTGGAAGGAAATTAAATAGAAGAAATATCCTCATATCGCTATGCGCCCTTTCTCTATAATAGAAGTGTCAGCCAAGTTCACGATCAGCAACGACAGATGGAAACACACGCGTGCAATTGGCGCCAGCAAGAGCTTTATATGTCTCTCCCATGTGTAAGTCAACTGAGCCTTTTATAGATGAATTTGCTTCATTAGACCTGCTTTCTGATGTAGCTAAACTCTTTCCAGCCCGGTGAAGCACCCCAACCTCTCTTCCAGGTAATTGTCAGCAGCACAGCAGGAAATACCAACACGAAGCAGATTATCATTGTCGATCAGGCAGGGAGAACAAAGGGTAAAATGTTTAACTGCAGCCGTGTTTGACTATATTCTGCGAAGTGAGAAAACCTGAGGTCATTTTCAAGGCCCACCATTTCTTACTTCTTTTCAGTCGGGTCAAGTTTCTAAGCTTCTAAATCTCTGTTTTCTGGCTAATGAAAAGAAAATGGGATTCCACCGAGCCTCCTCTCGGCCCACCCAGGACCGAATGAGAGGGGGCACGGGAGACGCTTCCCAGACGCCTGGTCACAGTGGGCATGTCTGCCCCTGGCTGTGAAGCAAGGCGGGTGTCGGGGCTGAAGAAACAAGGAGGCTCGTCGCTGGGGAGAGGAGGCCGGCGCTGCCACGTGACATCATCACCTGGGCCCACAGCCGCCATTTCCGGGCTGGGCTGTGGGCTGCTTTCACACCCGGGGTCTCGGCGGCATTGGCTGCGATTTGGTGGCTGTCGCTCTGGTGGCTGTCGCTCTGTGTCCCATTGGGGAAAGCTGGGTTTTGCTTTGTGGGCGCCAGGTCTGTGGTGCGGTATCTCTGGTGTGTCATGGCAGCTCCTGCATTGAGTGTCTGCCCCCTGGTGGTCAGTGCGCATCATGGTGACTGGTTGGACAGTCAGACACTTAACATATTATTATAGCTTGCTAGATAGATAGATAGATAGATAGGTAGATAGATAGATGATAGATAGATATATAGATAAATAGATAGATAGATGATAGATAGATAGATGATAGATGATAGATAGGTAGATAGATAGATAATAGATAGATAGATAGATAGATAGATAGATAGATAGATAGATAATAGATAGAGATAGAGATATGCACAGCCCACGGACAGGGCTATGGGGTAGTGAAGATCTGGTGGGGACCGGATAGGGACTGAAAGGAGGAGACTGGGGGAGGGGGGGTAAATGAAAGACATCTGTAATACTATCGACAATAAAAATATTTTTCTAAAAAAAACAAGGAAGGAGGAAGGAGGAAGGAGTGTGAGAGAGGCGTCGAGCAGGGCCACGCCCTAAGATATGCGAGTGAAGAAGCTGACGCCACATGAAAAGAGGGATCTGTCCAGTTCAACTCTTCCTGAACCCCAGACCACAGAACCCTAAGCAAAATGATGGGCCCGTCTGCTTCAGGCCACCGCCTGCTGGTGGACCAGTCCCTCTTCCTTTTTAAAATATATTTGTATTTATTTCAGAGAGAGAAAGGGGGAAGGAGAGGGAGAGAGAAACATCCACGAGGAGAGAGAATCATGTATCTGCTGCCTCCTGCACGCCCCACACTGGGCTCAAGCCTGTAACCAAGGCACGTGCCCCGGACCGGGGGTCGAACCGTGAGCCACCCGGCCGGGCGTCTTCGGTATTTTTCACAGCTGTCCTGTAGGCTGGCTAATATCTACTGATCAATGAGCTCATTGGTTCCCTCCTCGGCCATCACAAACCGCTCCGCACAGCCCCTCGGCCCACTGTCCATTCGGGTCACTTCCTCTGCAACACGAGGACTCCCGCGTGGTTCTCTCCAGCAGCTTCTGTGCCCTCCCGACGTTCCCTGTAAGCTGAGTCATGGGCATCAGATCTTGTTCCAGTTCTGTGAATATGTGAACCAGAGCTGCTTGGCAGTTTCGGGGTCCATGCAGAGGCAGTTCCTCTCGGCTGCTTCCCCACAACCCTCCCCGCGCCGGCTCCAGTGCCTCCGGAACGCAGCCCCCTGCGGGGGGAGAACCCCCTCTCCGGTCCCCGCGCCGGCTCCTCCCGGACACGACACCGGAGCCGGGCGTCTGGTGACCGAACGCCCTCGGCTCTTCCCCGGGACCTGCCGGTGACCCGGGTCCATCACACCCTGCGCTGCTGGTGAGGCCTCTGCCCAGGCCCCCGGCCGGCACGCAGGGACCCCCGTGAGGTCACGTACACACGGTGACCCCTGAGGGTTACCTGCTCTCCCGGAGCCTCAGTCACGGGGAGCAGGGGAGCGTCGCTGCGGTCACCAGAGCGGACATCACAGGGACGCTGACCCCGACCTGGGACCCCAGCCGCCCGGCCGCCCGGCCGCCCGGCCGCTCTGTCCCGGTGCTGGGCGGAGCCCGACTCCGGTGCCACCTTCCGGCCTAACCCACTGTCCGCCCGCCGCGGGCTCCATGCGTGCCGGACTCACTTCCCTGTCCCTCGCCAGGACCGTTCCCATCGATACACACGCACGCAGAGGAGCGGCCGTGGCTGCTGTGACTGGCCGGGGTGCAGCCGCACCCACACCTGCACCCCGAGGTCCCACAGGCCCCCCCCCCTCCCAGCCGGCAGGCAGCCGCCGCTGAGCCCGCCGCCCCGGGCCGGGCAGGTTTCCCTGCGGGTGGAAAACAGAGCTAAGGCCTGTGGTTCTGACTCTGGCTCACGGCCCCACCGGCGCTCAGGGCACAGAAACACACACTGCAGGCATCCAGGAGGCCTCAGCCCCTCCTGCTGCTCTGGAACCCGGACTCCGGAGACCAGTGCTGGGAACGAGGTCCGCACCCCCCTCACCCCGGCTCCGCGGTGTGGGCCACACCAGCAGGAGGCGAGAACCTGCAGAGGCCGCCTCCGCGCAGATCCCCACCCCCGCCCCCAGCTCACAAGACGGCGGAATGTCTCCCATCACAGTGGGAGGGGGAATCTGGGGTTCTAGGTGGGACGGAGGAAAGGGAAACAGTGAGGCATTCATCTGTGAAGGTCTTGGAAGCAAGGGCAGCAAGAAAGACAATGTGGCCCGGCCAGCGTGGCTCAGTGGTGGAGTGTTGACCTAGGACCCCGGAGGTCAGGGTTCGATTCCCGGTCAAGACACAGGCCCAGGTTGTGGGCTCCATCCCCTGTAGGGGGCATGCAGGAGGCAGCCGATCCATGATTCTCTCTCATCACTGACGTTTCTATCACTCTCCCTCTCCCTGCCTCTCTGACGTCAATAAAAACAGAAAGGCAGATGATGTGACGGCCCCGCGCTTTGGCTGATAACACAGGCGGGGAGGAAGGCCCGGGTGCTGAGCTGAGCTGAGCCCCGGTCTCCCGGGGCTGGGACCCGGGGGCGGAGGCGCCTCTGCAGTTGGCCCCGGGGCAGGGGCTGTGGGTTACAGAAAGTGGTCAGCTCGGGAGCAGACCGGCTCAGCGGGGTCAAGCGCACATTCGATCCTTACTCCGTCCGGGCGGAGCTGAGGCACAGAACTGAGTGAGGCCCCGGCCGGCCTCGGGGTCGAAGTCCCGGGAGGCAAAGGAGCTGAGCTCACAGCCCGTGCTCGGCTCGCCGCCCACCGGCCCCGTGGACTCTGACACTCCGTGAGGCCCACGGAGCAGGCCTGTTTGTTCTGCTTTTAATACGTTTCTATTGACGTCAGAGGGGAAGGGAGAGAGAGAAACACCAATGGTGAGAGAGCATCACCGGCCGGCTGCCTCCCGCACGCCCCACACTGGGGATCGAGCCCACAACCTGGGCACGTGCCCTGACCGGGAATGGAACCCTGACCTCCTGGTTCCTAAGTCGATGCTCAACCCCCGAGCCACGCCGGCCGGGGACATTGAACATCTTTAGACCAAGAGTCCTTCTCCTGTCAAAACCGGTGCGGCTCAGTGGATAGAGCGCCGGCCTGCGGACTGAAGGGTCCCGGGTTTGATTCCGGTTCAGAGCACGTACCTTGGTGGCGGGCACATCCCCAGTAGGAGTGTGCAGGAGGCAGCTGATCCATGTTTCTCCCCATTGATGTTTCTAACTCTCTATCCCTCTCCTTTCCTCTCTCTAAAAAAAAAAATCAATGAAATATATTATAAAAAACAAAACAAAGAGTCCTCTCACGATGAATGGCATGCAGCCCTGCGGAGGGAGCACGTGAGCAGCCGTGGATCTGACACGTAATGAAACCCAGCTGATGGCACCACACCCTCCGGCCACCCCGCGAGGCGGGCACTGCCAGGCTCCTGACTGACAGCAGCTCAGACAGCGTGGCCGGCTCCGGCCGGCTCCCGGGAGCCAGGATCTGCATGCAGCGCGCCCTCCTCCTGAGCCGGTCCCCACGGGCAGCGTAACCCGAGAGGCACAGGAGCCGGCCGCCAAGGTGAAGGTGACTCATTCCAACGGGGGGCGGGGGGGGGGGGGCCCCGTCAGCCAGAGGCCAGCAGAGCCAGGGCCCAGGGCCCAGCGCCCATGCCAGCACAGAGGGGCTGGGTGTGGACAGCTTGTGCATGTGTGAGCGCCCATGCATGTGCGTGTGTGTGTTTGTGTGTGCATGTGTGTGTGTGCGTGTGTGTGTGAGTACATGTGAAGCACAGTGGCTCCTTCCGCTGGGACCGTCTCGGTGGAGGCGTGAGAGCTGCCGCTCAGAGTGGGCAGGACGGGGGCCAGGCGCCGGCAGCTGAGCCCCGAGCGCCCGCTGCTATGTTCTCGGAAGCTCAGGGCACGCCAGCCCGGCTCCGGCCGGTTTGCTCCGTGATCGGGCGTGGGCCACGGACCGAAGGGCCTCAGGTCGGATTCCTGGTCAGAGGCCCGGGCCCGGCAGGAGGTGACCATCGATGTGGGTGTGTCTCCCCTCCCCTCTCCCCGCTCTCTCTAGCAATCAGTGGGGGAGGGGGGCGGGGTAATATCCTCAGAGGAGGATGGAAAGAGAGAAGGAAAGGCCGCCCCCCCCCCCAGGTCTCCGCGGTGCTCCTTATTCCTTCAGAACCTGAGCCAGGATGTTTACGGCGGCGGAAGCAGATGACAATCTCTTTGTTCCTCCGACTTGAGCAAACAGAGGCCTCGGGGAGAACCTTGGCCGAGCAATGACCTGACCACACATGACCCCGGAGCAGACGGACGGTCCCTCTTCACAGACCCCCGCGGCCAGAACCGGGGTCCGGGCCTCGTCCCGGCCTCGCCTCCCAGAACCCACGCCCCCGTCCGCCGTGGTGGCCCGTCCGCAGCGCGGCGGGGGTGGTCGTTAGGTCCCGGCCGGGGGGCTCGGGTGAGCGTCCACCTGGGGACCGGGGGTCAGGACACAGGCCGGGCTGTGGGCTCAGTCCCCGGGGGGGGGGCGTGCGGGAGGCAGCCGATCCGTGATTCTCTCTCATCATTGGTGTTTATCTCTCTCTCCTTCTTTCTTCTCTGAAATCAATAAAAACGCTGTGTTTTTTTAATTAAAAGAAATAAAAGTGAAAAGCGGAGCCGGGCAGGCGAGCGTCCCCTCGCACACGGCCGCGCACACCCCGTGTCCGGAGGCACCGGCGTTCAGACACGGGCCTGCCTGTCTCATTCGCACAGACGGCCGTGGCTTCTCCCCTTCCGCCCAGCTCCGGGGGCGGCGGCTCTCGCTGCCACCGTGAGATCGGTTCCCACCCTCCGCCGGGAGGACACCTCGTTCTATTTCCGGTTCCTTTAGAAGCAAGCCCACCGTCGCCGTCACCACAGCCGGGCCGTGGTTAAATATCTAAGCCCGCGGCCTGACCGCCTGACCTGGGCGGCAGGGCCCTTCCACCGTCACCCGCGCCCCCGCTCACGGCTCAGCACCGGCTCCGTGCCCTCCAGGCTGAGCCTCTCGGAACCAGGACACGCTTCCCCACGGAAAGCCAGAGACGGAGCGCACGGAGGCTGCCCTGCCACGCCCCCACGAAGCGCACGGCCTCGGGCACCACGGAGCCCGCTCCGGCCGAGCCTTCCCGCTTCCGGTCCACCCTCCCCGCCTCCAACCCTCTCCACCCCATCCCATCCCCGCTCCCCCGGGGCCGCCCAGGCCGGGGGCCTGAGGGAGGAAGCAGGGGCGCCTGGAGGCTGGTCTCAGAGGCCAGGAGAAGGGCTGCTGTTCTGCAGGAGCCGTGCTATCATTCATCCATTCATTCATCCATTCCTTCATCCGTTCATTCATTTGTTCACTCATTCATCCATTCTCTCATTTGTCCATTCATTCATTCATTTGTTCACTCACTTGTTCATCCATTCATTCATTCACTCACTCATTCATTCATTCCCTCGTTCATCAATCCATCCATCCATTCATTCATTCTCTTATTCATCCATCCAATCATTCATTCATTCATTCACTCATTCATCCATCCATTCATTCATTTGTTCATTCATTCACTCATTCATCCATTCACTCATTCATTCATTCACTTGTTCACTCATTCATCCATCCATTCATTCATTCGTTCATTCATTCATCCATCCATTCATTTGTTCACTCGTTCATCCATCCATTCATTTGTTCATTCATCCATCCATCCATTCATTTGTTCACTCATTCACCCATCCATTCATTCATTTGTTCACTCATTCATCCATCCATCCATTCATTTGTTCACTCGTTCATCCATCCATTCATTCATTTGTTCATTCATTCATCCATCCATTCATTCATTTGTTCACTCATTCAACCATTTATTCTTTCACTCGTTCACTCATTCACTCATTCATTCATTCCCTCGTTCATCCATTCATTCACTCATTCATTCATTCACTTGTTCATCCATCCATCCATCCATTCATTCATTTGTTCGATACACACGCATTGAGAATACAGTCTCCTGGGACCTGGGACCTGGGCCCACTCAGGAAACAAAAGCGGGCATGGCCAGGCGGCAGCCACAGAGCCGGCGGAGTGGGAAGGCAGGACAGGTTACTTAATAACCTCACACATTCAGAATTAAAATGGAGAAAAGTCTCCAAAGGGAGACTCTGCAAGCGCGTGAGGAAGAACCTGTCCTAGTCAGGGGCCGAGACAAGCTCCCGGGTGCGGTGGCCTGGAAGCCGCAGGATTCGGACGGGGGAGGGGGGAGGGGGGAGGGGGGAGGAGGGAGAGGGGAGGGGGGAGGAGGGAGGAGGGAGGAGGGAGGAGGGAGAGGGAGGAGGGAGAGGGAAGAGGGAGGAGGGAGAGGGAAGAGGGAGGAGGGAGGAGGGAGGAGGGAGGAGGGAGGGAGGGAGAGAAAACAGGAAGAAGGAGGAGGAGGAGGGAGGAGAAGGAAAGATGGAGAAGGGAGGAGGAGGGAGGGGCAGGGAGAAGGGAGGAGCAGGGAGAAGGAAGGAGAGAGGAGGAAGAAAGAGAGAGGAGGAGGGAGGAGGGAGGAGGGAGGAAGAGGGAGGAGGAGGAGGGAGGAGACAATATTCCGGGAAGAGGAGAATACCCCAGAGTCTGTAGCTCCTTGGAGAACGAGGCGGAGGGCTGTTGGGGGGAGGGGAGAAAGCAGGCTGTACCCTAACTCCTTCTTCAGCCCCCATGGCCCTGAGGCTGCCGAGCAGCCTGCACCCCCACCTCCAGCAGCCTGGGCCGAGCGAGCCGCTCCCCCAGCTCCCCCCCCAGTGCCCGCCCCTCCCCTAGCCGCTCCCCCAGCTCCCCCTGCCTCAATGCCCGCCCTCCGCCCTCCGGACACACCCTGCTCCGTGTCCTCCAGGAAGGCCCCCCTGAGTGCCTCGCCGGGGTCCCTCCCGCTGGACACGGTGCCCTGGACCCCACCCCAGTCTGCAGCAGACTGGCCTCCGCCTGGAGGCAGTGTCCTGTGAGCGGGCACCCAGCACCCAGCACCCAGCACCCAGGCCAAGGACAGGGAGCCGTCGCCCGGGGAAAGGTGCCAGGGACAGACGGCCGGGAAGGCAGGCCCGCCACGAGGGCACTGGGTGGGCGAACCTCAGGCCAGAAGCCTCGAGCTCCGGTCCCTGGAGGAGCCAGAGAGAGAGCCCTGCAGACGGTCCCTCCCTCCCCACAGCGCCCCCCACAGGCTCTGCAGTGGCTCCCAGACCCGTGGGCTCGGGCACAGGGAGGGCATCTCAGCGAGAACGATATGTCACCGCCATCCCCGCGGGCGATCTAACACAAACCCTCCCCCGGGGACGGGCGGCGGGTCCACAGGGGTCAGAGCAGGAGGAGGAGGCCCGTCCGTCCTCCCCGCCGCTCAGGGGGCTGCGGCCCTGGCCCTGCCTACGCCCGGCTCTCCTGGAGGCAGCCTGCGCCCCGGGGCCGTGGAAGACTGACACGTTCACGTGGGGGGGCCCCTGGCCTGTAGGGGCGGGGCCGGGCTGCAGCCGCACCTCCCACAGGGACGGGGAGCCTCACACCGACGGATGACCCCACCGGCCCGCAGCGCCGACAGGGCGAGGCCGGGAGCCTGGCACGGGTACACGGGGGCACACGCGGTGATCTCACAACAAAGTCTAGACACAGCGATCACAGTGTGGGCCATTTTAACGCAGTGAGGCTCTACCTGACCAGCGGTATTCGTGGGAAACACGTGTGTGCATATGTGTACGTGTGCGTGTGTGTATGTGTACGTGTGCGTGTGTATGTGTACGTGTTCATGTATGTGTACGTGTGCGTGTGTGTGAGTGTGCGCACGTGTGTGAGTGTGTGTGTGTGTGTGCACACGCATGTGTGTGTGTGTGTGTTCACGTGCGTGTGCGAGCAAAGCAGACACTCACCTGTGCATGTGCTCCATGCCGATGAGGACCATGATGCAGTAGGAGATCCCGCTCTGCACCAGGAGGTGTAAGGCGTACCTGCGGAGAGGAGAGCGGTGAGACCGGGCGGCCCCACTCACACGTCCAGTGCGAACAACTTGGGCTGAAAAGTGCCACGCTTAGCCCGGCCGCTGGCTCAGGGGCTGAGCGTCCACCCAGGAACCAGGAGGCCAGGGTTCAAATCCCGGTCAGGGCACAGGCCCCGGGTGCGGGCTCCATCCCAGTGTGGGGCGTAGGGGAGGCAGCGGGTCCATGATTCTCTCTCATCATGGATGCTTCTCTCTCTCTCTCTCCCTTCCTCTTGGAGATCAATAAATACATATATACTACCCTGTTTCCCCGAAAATAAGACAGTGTCTTATATTAATTTTTTCTCCCAAAGTTACGCTAGGTCTTATTTTCGGAGGATGTCTTATTTTCAGGGAAACACGGTAGTGGCCCAGTGCACGGAATTCGTGCACAGGAGTGGGTGGGGGTTGTCCCTCAAGCCCGGCCTGCACTCTCTCCAACCTGAGACCGCTCAGGGATCAGCCTAAACTGCAGTCGGACTTGCCTTTCACAATCCAGGACCGCTGGGTCCTAACCACTCACCTGCCTGCCTACTTGATTGCCCCTAACCACTCTGAATGCCAGCCTGCTCACCCCCAACTGTCCCCCCTGGCCAGCCTGCTTGCCCCCAACTGACCCCCACTGCCAGCCTGCTTGCTCCCAACTGCCCCCACTGCTGGCCTGCTTGCTCCCAACTGCCCCCGCTGCTGGCCTGCTTGCTCCCAACTGCCCCCGCTGCTGGCCTGATGGCCCCTAGCCGCCTCTGCCTCGGCCCCGTCGCCATGGCGTTGTCCAGAAGGACGGTCTCCGGGTCTAATTAGCATGTTACCCTTTTATCAGTATAGATATACATATGAGTGCACACTTAAAGTGCTAATAAGCGTAACACAGAGCACCCCCAGATGAAAAGCAGACTCAAACCTCGAAGCCCAGAACCCTAAGTTTAAAATTAAAAAATGTGGCTCTCCAAAGACATGCCAGTCATTGTCCTGCTGATATTTGGCTCTGTGGACGGAGGAGTTTGCCGACCACTAGAGAGCATGCGTGCCCAACCTGCTTATTCTGAAATGGGGGGGGGGGGGGGGAGGTGTGAATGGGGGGGGTGGAATGAGCTTCCGGGGGCCTGTGTGTGCAGGACCCAGCCACACACCCTCGGCTGGTGGCCCGGGAGCCCGGGGTGCTGAGGGGCACGCCCTGAGCCCTGCCCTCCCGCCTCAGGCAAAGCTCCCGGGGGCTCTGGCTGTGAAATCTACCCCACCCCCGGTGACGCACACGTGCGCAGACGTTCACGCCCCTCTCCCCGGGCGCACGGATCCCTCACGGAAACTCTGTCAGGTCACTGTACACGGTTTTAACGGACTGATGCGGGTCCTATCCTCCATTAAAGTTACCTTCAGCCTCAGGCACCTCCAACGTGGACAGGATGCCTACACTCTTTACCAAGTTTTTCCGTAGAAATATCATAAATAAGAAGCAGGTTCGCCGAAACCAGTTTGGCTCAGTGGATAGAACATTGGCCTTCGGACTGAAAGGTCCCAGGTTCGACTCTGGTCAAGGGCATGTACCTTGGTTGTGGGCACATCCGCAGTAGGGGGTGTGCAGGAGGCAGCTGATGGATGACTCTCTCTCATCGATGTCCCTAACTCTCTATCCCTCTCCCTTCCTCTCTGTAAAAAATCAATAAAATATGTGTTGTTGTTTTTTTTTAAAAGTAGGTTCCATGGCAGAACACACACACACACACACACACACACGCGGCTTTCAGTGACGTGTCTGTCTTGGTGTAAGGGATTTGTAAAACAGGCGAAGAGAGCTATGGTGATGGGATAAGAGTCTCTATCCTCCTCTGTCCTTTTTCATACATTAGTCATCGCCAATGCCCTCAGCCCAGACTGGAGCGACAGGCCCACTGGCCACTCATTGACATAAAAACCACAAAGCGTTAGTCGTGGCCGGAGTGGCTCAGCAGGCTCAGCATCACGCTGTGCACCAAAAGGTTGCAGGTTCGAATCCCAGTCAGGGCACAGGCCCGGGATGCGGGCTGGATCCCCAGTGGGGGGTGTGCAGGAGGCAGACGATCCATGGTTCTCATCATTGGTATTTCTCTCTCTCTCCCTCTCCCGTCCTCTCTGAAATCAATACAAATATATTTTTTAAAACATCCAAAAAAAGCACTATGAGATGCTATAAGTAAACTTATAGAGGCCCGATGCACGAAGATTTGTGCAAAAATGTAGCTGCCTTTTCCCCTTCCCATGCTTCCCAGAGGCCCGGAGCAGCTGGGGTGGTGCAGGACGCCCACCTCCAGCTGCTCGGCACCTGTGTATGCAAATTAACCCGCCATCTTTGTTGGGTTACTTTGCATACACACTCCTGATTGGTGAAGGTACGATCAATTTGCATCTTGCTCTTTTATTGGTGCAGGTATGAGCACAAAACCTCCGAGTGTACCTTTCTACACACTCATCACCATCCTCACTCCACAGGACCCACATACTCACCATCCAAAGCAGAAAACGGCGAGATACAGGCCCAAGAGCGTGGCCACGACATGTCTGACAAAAGAGCTCGTTTTGCTCGAGTGAAGGTAAGTTCGAAACCACACGGCAGCTAGCAAGGCAAAGAGCTGGCACACCACGAAGTTGACCTGTGAAGAGAAGACGAAAGGCCCCGTGAGCAACGCAGACTGGACTCCTCCGAGTTTCTCTCTCGTCACTGAGGTTTCTCTCTCTCCCTCTCTCTGTCTTCCTCTCTGACATCGCACCCCAGTCACCTGGGAGCGGCGGCCCCTTAGGACAGAGGACGGGGACAGGGGCCCTCGCTGCGTGCTCTCTCCCTCTGCGTCCTGCTCGGTGGGCCGTTAGCATCTACCCTGCAGGATGCTGCTGGCCTCCCAGCTGCCAGACCAGCCCCTGAGCGCCAGGACTGAACAGAATAACTGCCCCCGGACCCTGAGCTCCCTGCGGCTGCATCCCCGGAGGCCTGCAGGCTGGCCAGGCCTTACCGGAGAGGAGCTGTCACATGTGGCCGGCGCACAGCTGGACGGAGGCAGGAAGCAGGGATGGAGGTCAGTACCCGCTGCCGCCAGCTCCTCCCACCGCACCCGCGCCCACGGGGAGAGTCCTGGGCCCAGGAGGGGGCACGGAGGGCCAGCTGGGGGGGGGGGGTCCCAGCTAACCCTGCTTCACGGCCACGTGAGGAGCTCGGGCAGGGCAAGCATGAGGGGGCAGGGAGCCAGGCTCTGACTGGCCCCGGGCACAGATCGGGGGGCGGGGGCTGGTCTGCTGCCCGTGGCCTCGCTCCGCTCGCTCACTCGGACACGTGACTGGCAGCGAGCTCATCCCTAAACAGGATAAAGCGGGATAAACGGGAAAGAGGAGCCAGAGCCCCGTCTTACCCAGAGGGTTTGGAGCGTGAGGCTGCGCACGTGTGTGCCTGTGTGTGTGTGTGTGTGTCCCTCCACACCTGTCTCTCCGTGGGGACACACAATACCCCGGAAGGCCTGCCGAGGGCAGAGCGCAGTCTAATTCTGCACGCTGGGTGAACAGGCGCTCATGTCCACCAGGACCCGGAGCGGCACGGAGGGAGGGCCTCGGGCACACGGACGCCGCCGCCCGCACCACAGCCCCCGGCCAGGGAGGCCCCGGGAACGGCACCCGCTGCGCCCGCCCCCCGTAAACGCCGAACGGGCGAACGGAAGCAGGTCCGGGGTCACCCGGGGGCGCGGGGGAGGGAGCGGCAGGGTCTGGAATAATCTCACAGATTGGTTTGCTTGCTTCTTAGAATTGCTGCCAACATTTCCCTCCCTCACTCACTCATTCACTCACTCTCTCACTCATTCATTCATTTCTGCAACGGCGATCGGAAGCATCAGCCCCAGTAAGCACAGCGTTCCTGTCCGAACTGAACGTGAGAGCAGACCTGCCCGGGGCCCCGCACGTGATCCGGGGGGAAGCACCCGCCCCACACAAACAACAAAGCCCAGCAGCGCCGCTCCGGTCCCCGTGAGCGGACGGGCTCCGGGCCCCGTGAGCGGACGGGCTCCGGGCCCCGTGAGCGGACGGGCTCCGGGCCGCCTCAGCATCATCAGGCTCAGCTCGGTGCGACACCCACTGCCAACACGGCGATTGGTTTGAGGCTACTCCGCCTCCACCACACAGTGCCTCTTCCATAAAGACCGTGTGCGCCGATATAAAGCGTGTTTGTTAGTGACTCGCGGGGACGGGAGGCCCCGGCCTCTGAAACACGGCCAGCAGCACTAAAGAGCACGCGGTCCGAATGGAAGCATTTAATTTCCCACTTTTTAAAGAATCTGGGAAGGTTTAGGACACTGCTGCCAAAAAAAAAAAAAAAAAAAATCAATAAAATATATTTCTTATATATATATTAAAAGCCCAGTGATTTCCTTATTGTTTCAGACGCAAGAAACCTCCTCTTGCCAAAACCGGTGTGGCTCAGCGGTGCAGCGTTGGTCTGCAGACTGAAAGGTCCCAGGTTCGATTCCGGTCAAGGGCACGTACATTGGTTGCGGGCACATCCCCAATAGGGGTGTGCAAGAGGCAGCTGGTCGAAGTTTCTCTCTCATCGACGTTTCTAGCTCTCTATCTCTTTCCCTTCCTCTCTGTAAAATATCAATAAAATATATTTTAAAAAAAACAAACAGCCGAAACCGGTTTGGCTCAATGGATAGAGCGTCAGCTTGGGGACTGAAAGGTCCCGGGTTCAATTCCAGTCAAGGGCATGTACCTTGGTTGCGGGCATATTCCCAGTAGGGGGTGTGCAAGAGGCAGCTGATCGATGACTCTCTCTCATCGATGTTTCCAACTCTCTATCTCTCTCCCTTCCTCTCTGTACAAAATCAATAAAATATATCTTTTTTAAAAACACACAAAAAAAACACCCTCGTCTCCCAAGGAAACAAGCAGGTATATGCACCAAGTGTACAGATGGGAAAACTTATTGGGAATTCATAGAACAAAACATTCCCCACGACTGAGGAATGCCTAACAACCTTGCATCCCAATGGGGACCCTCCCTCAGGCTTTGGAAAGCAACGTAACAGAATGGGGAACGACTCCAGAAGTAAAGGCAACGGTTACAATATTTTACATTCAGTATGAGCCCGATTAAACACACACACACACACACACACATACATACCACACACACACACACACCCCACACACACACTCATACACACACACACCACACACACACACTCACACACACACACACACACAAACACCCCACACACCCCACACACACACACCACACACACACACACCACACACACCACACACACACACACCACACACACACACCACACACACACACACCACACACACATACCACACACACCCCCCCACACACACCCCCCCCACACACACACACACACCACACACACCACACACACACACACACACACACACACACACACCACAAAAAACAGGACTCGGAACTGGGACGTGCCTGCGGGGGCTCGCTCTCCGCCTGTCGCCGCTCGGCCGCGCCTGGGCCTCCCCTGCAGGGACCGCACAGCCCCGCGCCCGCCCTGTGTGCGAGCGTTTTATTTCGGCGGCTGCGTTTCCCGTCTCCGCTCTTCCAGCTCACCCCGCACCCCGCACTCTGAGGGTGAAATACGAGTGACTCACGCAGGATCCCTCGTCCCACCCCCTCCCCGGTGCCTCAGCGCCGTTGCTCGGGCCTACGCCTCCATCCCGCCCTGGGTTTGAGGCCTTGGCCTGTAAAAAGCCAAAAGCCGGACACCTAGTCCCAGTCATCGCCAACAGCCTTGGGTTTGTGGGGACCGGGGAGCACGTGACAGCCAATCCCCATTTCTGATGAGCACAGGGACCCCAGCCTACAGCCATGCTTTCACTGTTACCGTCCACAGGTGGCTGTTCGCTGTCAAGCAGCATCGGTAAGCCTCCTACATAGAACTCGGAGTGGAAGCAGCCTAAATGCTTTCCATAATTACCGGGAAAAACATACAAATGTGGTTGTTACTGCAAGAGACTAAAACTCACGAGAACTCTGAGGGGGAGAGCCGCTGAGCTGAGCTGGGTACGGGGAAAGGGGTCCGTTCCCATGACAACTTCAGGGAGAGCCCGATGGCCTGCGAGCCCAACGCTCAGCCGCTGCTGAAGGTCAGAGAGAGGCCCGGTCCTGCTGTAATTCTGTTCCTCGTAAAACGGCTTAGTGCCCTCACCTGACCTTTAAGAGTGCGTACCCTTCCAGGCCGCGGTCGATGTTCACTGCACACCAGGCGGCCCTGAGGAATGACCTTTTCCAGAAAGGCTGCGAGTGGGGATCCCACGTCTCTAATTAGCGCCGCGTCTCCAGCCCCGGGAACGCCGCCCTCACCTCCCCCACGGTGATAGCAGCGCCACGCACACGGCCATCGGATAACGGGCTGACGTGCTAATTACACCGACGGCGGACGGCCAACGGGCGGGCCTCGAGGGCCGAGCCGCTGTCGGATTCCGTGCGTCGGGCCTCTGGTTCACGATAAAAACGCAGAAGAAACAGCAGGAAGGACGCCGAGGGCGGAGAGAACGGGGCGTCCCAGCCTCACTGGCTCTCACTCCGCAGCCGGAGCCTCCGTCGCCGTGGGTGTAAGAGGAAGCTTCTCTCGCTCCGAATCCCCGGAGGGAGACCTGCGTGAGGACGGAGTGGGGATGCCGGGGGCCGCGGCTGAGATCTGCTGGGTGACCTTCAGCTCTAACTCAATGCCGATGTCACCCCCCTTCAGACCCCGGGGACCCCGTGTCCACCCCTCAGGTCACACCCCTCCAGCGTCCCGTGTGCTCAGACACGCTCTCTCGCACGGACACGCAACCAGCCGACAGGGGACGGCCAGTCCCGGAGTCTAAAGACACGGCTCGGGGCCTGCTCGGTGGCTGCTATCCCTGTGGTGACCGTATTCTGTGTGAGAGGAGGAGGACAGGATGGAGGCGAAGGCAGCCCGCCTGCAGGCCAGCACGCCCCGCCCGCAGTGCCCTGAAGAGGGCGCACTCAGACACGAACTCTCAGGCACGGCCCCCTCCGGGGGCAGGAGCGCTCACGCACAGCCCTCGGATCCCACCCCAGGAGACGAAGGGGTATGAGACCCCACTTACTAACGGGCCGTGGTCCAAAAGCCAGCCGCGGGGAGGAAGAAGGGCCGGCGTGGCTCGACGTGGCTCGGCGTTGGGCAGCTGGTGTCACCTGCTCAGCCACACACCTTACGTAAACACAGCTCCCAGGGTTTATTCATTCAGCCATTGTCGTCCGGCCGTTCACTTCAGAACTCCGCGGAGGGCCTGGGCATGCACCTTTGAAACACTCTATTGTTCACCGAGATGCATTCAACGCAACCCCTGTCTCCGGGGCAACCCGGCCACGGCGCTCTGGAAACCCGCGGCTTCGCGGACGGCGGGGCCCGCCCCCCCGCCCGGCGGCTCTCACGAGTGTGACCGGACCTGCAGCGCTTCCCAGAGAAAACGCAGGATCAGGCTTCGTGCTCCTGTGTCTGCAGAGGCTGTTTTTAAAAATATACATCTTATTGATTTTTTACGGAGGGGAAGGGAGAGGGATAGAGAGCTAGAAACGTCGATGAGAGAGAAACATCGATCAGCCGCCTCCTGCACAACCCCCACTGGGGATGTGCCCGCACCAAGGTGCACGCCCTTGACCGGAATCGAATCTGGGACCTTTCAGTCCTCAGGCCAACGTTCTATCCACTGGGCCACATTGGTTTTGGCGAGAGCTATTTTTTAAAAATATATACTTTATTGATGTCAGAGAGGGAGAGAGAGAGACAGAAACATCAATGATGAGAGAAAGAAATGGATCGGCTGCCTCCTGCACGCCCCACACTGGGAATGGAGCCCGAACCCCAGGCCTGTGCAAGGAATTGAACCCTGACCTTCTGGTCCATAGATCGACACTCAATCAATCACCGAGCCCCGCGGGCCGGGCGAACAGGCGCCTGTGTTAACACGCATGCACCGAGTGACCTGAACACGCCTAACGCCTGTTAGCGGCAGCTCTGACCCCGCACCAGCAGGAGAAGGTCTCCACGGGATAACAAGTTAAACAGGGTGTTCATGGTCCTGCGAAGCCAGACAGGAGCCAGGCAAGCCGGCCTGTGTGAAGTGCCGTCCGTCTTAGGACACTGTGCCCACAGAGGAGCCGCTGAGGGCACCGGCTGAGGGCACCCGCTGAGGGCGAGGCCAGGCCCCAGGCTGCGGAGGCAGGGCCGTGGCGGGAGGGCCGTGGCAGCGTGGGGGGCAGAGCCCAAGGAGCCCTCTGGAGGCCCGCGGAGGGGAGGGCAGAGCGGACAGGCCTGTCTCTGCGGATAAAGGCGGTTCCTTCGTGAGGGTCTGATAACCGTGCCCTTCGCCGGCCGCCGTAACAGCCACCCGGAGAACGCGGCCTCTGCGCCTCCGCTTCCTGTGGATCGTCAGCCACATCCCCGCAGCGGCCAGCGCCTCCCGCACACCCACCGGGGACGTGCCCGCAACCAAGGCACATGCCCTTGACCGGGATCGAACCTGGGACCCTCCAATCCACAGGCTGACGCTCTGTCCACTGAGCCACGCCGGTCAGGGTGAGAACTGGTATTTTAACAACAACCCGGTGGTTTGGGGGCGGGGGGGCCGCAGACACGCCTTTGGAGACGCGGGGACTGGTCAGCACGGCCCTCACCGTCCCCCGGCCGGGCTGTCAGCGGGAGGAGGGATCGGGACAGGCCCGGGCATCGCGGTTCTGTCATGGGGGACGGGGGAGATGGGGGGATGGAGGGGGCAGGAGGAAGCGGAGGCCGCACAGGACGCGGTCCCTGCAGCAGCGGCAGAGAGGAGCCCCGCACACATCCACGTCACGTTCGGAGGATGTGAACGCCCCAGACCCCTCTCCCCTGCACGGCGCCCGGAGCTCACTGCCTCTGCGGGCCCGAAGGAGGCCGGGAGGGGTGTCCGTCTCCCTCCGTCTCCCTCCCTCCAGCCCCGCAGGCCGGGTCCCCTCTGGCGTGCTGAGAGCACTGCCCGTACTCCGCCGTAGCCCGTGTGCCCGAGCACCGACCGGGGAGGACCCGAGGCCCATGCTTCACACCAGCTCCTCCCCCTGTCCCTCACGGCCGTCTCCCCGGGACGCAGGGAGCACGCACAGAGGAGCCCATCGGCAACGGGACCCGACAGGAAACGCGGTTCTTCAGAGGCCTCTGCATGCCCCTGACATACATACGCCTCTGACACACACACACCTCTGACACGCACACGCCTGACACACACACACCTCTGACACGCACACGCCTCTGACGTGCACACACCTCTGACGTGCACGCGCCTCCAACATGCACACGCCTCCGACACACACACGCCATTCCATCCCAAACACAGCGACCGGTCCGTGTGCGCGAAGTCCTACCCCCCACCTTCTCCTTCAAAAGTCCACTTGCCACACGTTAAGACCATAAATTAAAATTAAAATTTCCCTGGCGGGTGTGGTTCAGTGGACAGAGCGTCCACTGAAGGGTTCGGACTGAAGGGTCCGCGTTCAAGGGCATGTACCTTGGTAGGGGCTGTGCAGGAGGCAGCTGATCAATGATTCTCTCTCATCGATGTTTCTAACTCTCTATCCCTCTCCTTTCCTCTCTGTAAAAAAACAATAAAATATATTTTTTTTAAATAATAAAAACAAAATTGGCCTTTCACTCAAGGTCAAATACATATACTTTTTTTTCCCCTTGAAGCTAAGTATGTCCAGCCTGAGTCTTATCTGATTTCAAAGGTGCTGGGAGGCTCCGTGCGGTGACGTGTGCAGGTGAGAACGTGTCCGCGGGGAGGAGTGGCCGTGGGAATCGCTGCCTGAGCCGCGGGGCCGGCCGCACACAGCTGTCCCCGCCGTCCCCTCCCCCAGCCTCTCCACTCGCCCCCGGCCCGGACACAGTGACCTGCCCCACACAGGCTGTCCGCGAGCCGTCTCACCCCGCTGCTCCCCCCAGGCATGTGGTCACGCCGATGCCCCGGCACCGGGGAAATGGACTCCCGTGTCACCGTGACCACGGCATCACGGGAAGCGAGGGAGCCGCGCGGTTAAAGAAGGAGGAAGCCATGTCTGTGGACAGGTGTTCCCTACAGGGTGTGAACTGGACGAGTGTGCCACCATGGCACACATCGTACAAGAGACAGGTCAGTGGGCTGAGTGTCTGAAACCAGTATCCTGTCCCGTGGTCCTCGGTCACCCCATTGTTCCGGGTCACCACACGCGCACGCACACACACACACACACACACACACAAACACACACACGGGGGTGTCTGTCAGCGGGTGCTCCAAACGCGTGTTCTTGCGTGAAGGCAGCCTGCCACGCCCTGCGTGGTCCTCACGGGGTGTCTGCACTGTGGGCTTTGCAATGGGAGAAGAGCTGGTACATCCGTCCTTCAAACCCTGCCCCTCCCCCAGAAAAGGGAGAGAGGGGGAAGGCAGGGATGGAAGGACGGAGGGGGGGGAGGGAGAGGAGGAGGAAGGAGAGGGCTGGAGGCTCAGGAACTCGGCGATGTGGGTCCATCGGATGCGACAGGACGATGTGCTGAGGTCAGGAAGACACGGGGAAGCTAGGCTGATGGGGCGTCAGCACCTCCTGCGCTGTGCCCGCCCCCTGGGGTCTTTTGAAAATTGGCCACATCAGCAACTAAAGAGGAGCCAGTTAGGCCTGCTGGGATCAGATGTCTCCTCCGGCACCTTCTGCCTCTGAGACCGCTCTCCTCAGCCCGAACCTTCCCAAAGCACCCTCCACTGGCCCTCCAGTCCGACCCACCGCCCTCCAGTCCGACCCACCGCCCTCCAGTCCGACCCACCGCCCTCCAGTCCGACCCACCGGCCTCCACTCCGACCCACCGCCCTTCACTCTGACCCACCGGCCCGTCACTGCTGACCCACCGCCCTCCACTCTGACCCACCGCCCTCCACTCTGACCCACCGCCCTCCACTCTGACCCACCGCCCTCCACTCTGACCCACCGCCCTCCACTCTGACCCACCGCCCTCCAGTCCGACCCACCGCCCTCCAGTCCGACCCACCGCCCTCCACTCCGACCCACCGCCCTCCACTCCGACCCACCGCCCTCCAGTCCGACCCACCGCCCTCCAGTCCGACCCACCGCCCTCCAGTTAGACCCACCGCCCTTCACTCTGACCCACCGGCCCGTCACTGCTGACCCACCGCCCTCCACTCTGACCCACCGCCCTCCACTCTGACCCACCGCCCTCCACTCTGACCCACCGCCCTTCACTCTGACCCACCGCCCTCCACTCCGACCCACCACCCTCCACTCCGACCCACCACCCTCCACTCCGACCCACCACCCTCCACTCCGACCCACCGCCCTCCACTCCGACCCACCGCCCTCCACTCCGACCCACCGCCCTCCACTCTGACCCACCGCCCTCCAGTGCTGACCGCCCTAGAAATAAAGCCCTCGGGACAGCAAGGCCTCGGGACAGAAATGTCCTATTTTATTTTATTTAAAAAACACATGTTTTGTTGATTTTTTACAGGGAGGAAGGGAGAGGGAGAGGGAATTAGAAACATGGATCAGCTGCCTCTTGCACACCCCCCACTGAGGATGTGCCCACATCCAAGGTACATGCCCTTGACCGGAATCGAACCTGGGACCTTTCAGTCCGCAGGCCGACGCCCTATCCACTGAGCCACACCGGTCAGGGCAGAAATGCCCTATTTTAAAGCGTCAGAGGCCTCCCTGGACACAGCTCTTTATTTAAACGCCAGGCGGCGGAGCACGAGCGATAGCTGCCCAAGGACACCCAGCATCACTCATCCAGGTCCGCCGACCCTTCGCTCGCTCCTTCTCCTCGCCTGACCTTTTTATCGAACACTGATTTCCTCCTGCCCCTCCGTCCTCGCCCAGGGCGGGGCAGAGGTGAGTGACAGCTGGGAGCAGGCGAAGCCCGGAGCTTAGGCCTGTATTGTTACTAATTAATCGCCGTTTTCCTTCACCGTGAACCAGGGTTAACCTACTTCTGCCCCGCCCTGTATTCCAGGCGAACCAGTGACCTCACCACTCCATACACCGGACGCTCCAGTGCAAAAGCTAAGCTCTTCTTCTGGCCCGCCGGTCCTTTCCTTCTCTGAGACCAAGCCACCACTTCCGTCATCTCCCGCATTTCCAAAACACTGTTAATTAGTTCAGACCAAATTAACGTGCTAGCAAGTTCTATTTCCACACTTCGCGTTTCCCGATTTAGCCCCTTTTCCTGTTAAATCACATGGTCTGACTACCACCACTTCTTAAGCTTTCTCCAACCTGGACCCGGTTATTCACCTGTCACAGAGAGTTACTTTCTACTCTGCTTCATTTTAAAATAACGGCTAACTGACTACTTATTCATGCAATGTTACAATAAGGCTTTTAGTTATTCCTAGAGCTTTATTATTTTTTTTTAAAGTCAACTCTTCAGTGCTGGCAACAATTTATTATCGCTGTATAAAAGGTTAAGGCCTTTGTTGGCATTAATTCAATACTATTAAGACTTGCTTTTTTAAAAAAATAAAATAAAAAAGCAATTTAAAAAATGGGCAGAGGACCTACATACACACGTCTCCAAAGAGGACATACAGATGCCAAGAGACGTAGGAAAAGATGCTCAGCATCGCTCATCGCCAGAGAAACGCAAGGTAAAAACCTCCCAGAACGGCTGCCACCGGCAAGTCAACCAGCAAGTGCTGACGAGGAGGAGGACGGGGAAAGAGAGCCCTCGGCATCGCTGGTGGGAGTGCAGGTGGCGCAGCCCCCGGGGAAAGCAGTGTGACCTCCTCAGAACGTCACGATGGAACGGCCTCATGACCCAGCGATCCCACTCAGCCACGGGGAACACACGGCCCCTGTGTTCACGGACGCACAGTGATCCAGGTGTGGAAGCAGCCCCTGAGCCCGCCGGGAGGTGAGGGGCGAGCGCGGTGGTGCCTGTGCCCACGGAATGCTGCTCGGCCACAAAAGGAACGGAACCTTGCCATTGGCAACAGGATGGGGGGACCAGAGGGGACGGTGCTAAGTGAGATGCGTCAGTCAGAGAAAGACACACGCCCCTGAGGATTTCGCTTATATGTGAAATCTGAACAAACAAAACAAACAAACAAACAGAAACAAGATCCTGGACACAGAAAACAGATTGGGAAGGCTGCCAGAGGGGAGGGACTTGGGGGGTTGGGGGAAGGGGTTTAGAGGTGCCATTTGGTAGCTACGGAATAGTGATGGGGATGCAAAGTACAGCCTAGAGAATACCTATCTATATAAAAGCCGAAGCGAGCCTTCGACAGTTCAGCCAGTAGCTATGACACACACTGACCACCAGGGGGCAGACGCTCGATGAACAGGCATGGAAACATGGAACAGACTGGTAAATCTCAGAGGGAAGAGAAGGAGGGGGAGGGTGGGAAGAGATTAACCAAAGATCTCATATGCATACTCTAGAGGCCTGGTACATGGGTGAGTGCACCGTTGGGGTCCCTCGGCCTGGCCTGCGGGGATCGGGCCAAAACCGGCAGTCTGACATCCCTGGAGGGGTCCTGGATTGTGAGACCTGGATTGCCAGGCTGAGGGACCACGGGTGCACGAATTCGTGCACCGGCCTCTATTGTAATAACTATGGATGGAGCCAGGTGGGTGCTGCAAATAGCAGGGGGTCACTTTGTAAAGTACATGAGTGTCTCCCTAACCAGTAGGCTGCACCCCGGAAACCAATACAACCTACTATTGGGGGCGGGGGAGAGACTTGCCTAGGAAAAACCACTCCAAACCCTACACAAATGGCTCCCCATGCGTCCAGAGGGCGCCATCGGGGCTGTGGACAATGAAGGAGAGTCGGCATCTCAGTCCCCCGCCTGCCCGGCTCCCCCGCCTGTCAGGACTGAACTCGCTCGCTCCGGGTGGCTGAGACGGTCAAAGGCGCTCATCAATATTAAACCGCCTTTCAAAGATAAGCTTCATATAAATTTAAAGGTGTTAGCGGAGTAAGGAGAAATCCCCTCCTGTCAGTCACGGGGACAGGGAGGCGGTGGGAGGTGAGCGCACCTCTCTCCCAGAACAAACCTTGCTCCCTGTCAGCAAAAAAAAACAACAAAAAAGCGTGACCTGGTGTCCGCCCTGCGTCCGCCGACACCCGCAGCAGCCTGCTCAGCCGGGCGCGGTGTGCCGGGCGCAGCCTGTGCCCGGGGAGGTCACGGCCGGGCCGGGCTCGGGCGCGGCTCCTCCCGGGAACCCTGCGTGCTCACACAGACCACGCTGTCAGGGCACAGGATCACTTTCACTTCTGGCACGTTGATCAGCTGGCAGCAGCCACAGTGTAGCCGCTCACGGCGTGCGGGGCAGGTGGCTTACCGGGAACCAAAAGTTAGGGCCCCGATGGAGCACTCAGGACTGACATGGATAAGGTAGAGCATTCAGGTTTGGAGCTGAGGTAGAGTTTTTTTGTGCTCGGACACACTGAGTGTGTTTAAAAAGCAAACAAGCAAGCACACACAGAGACACACACACACACACACAAACTCACACACACAGCCCCGGCTGGTTCGGCTCAGTGGACAGAGCGCCCGCCTGCAGACCAAAGGGCCCCGGGTCAGATTCCGGTCAAGGGCACGCATCTCGGCTGCAGGCTCCTCCCCGGCCCTGGCCCCGGCCCTGGCCCCGGCCCTGGCCCTGGCCCTGGCCTGGGCACGTGCAGGAGGCAGCCCATCGACGTGTTCCTCTCAGATTGAGGTTTCTCTCTCTTTCCCTCTCTCTCCCGCTCTCCCTGAAAATGAATGGGGAAATGCCTTCGGGTGAGGGTCACGCACACCCACCCACACACACACACACACATTACACACACACACACACACACACACACGCACGAAGCCTCCGTGTCACCCTGCCAGGCACAGGGGGGGCCCATCCCCGCCATGAGCCGGAGCCGGGGGACAGCGGGTCCTGCGTTGTGATGAGATCCCCAATGCCATCCCTGACACCCCACACCCAGGAGGACAGGGGCCAGACGCCCCGGAAACCGCCAGCACTCGGGGAGCCGGTCCCCTGGACACAACTCCCAGCCACAGCTCCAGCTTCTCGCCTCCGGCTGGGGCCGCGCCGGGTCCATCCCACCGGCCCCCGCCTCCCCGCCTGCCTTTCGGGGAGCCCGCCCAGCCCAGCGCCTGTCTGCCCGGACCCTCCGGCCTGTGTGCCCACGGGGTGGCCGTGACCCCCGGGCCCGGGGGCAGGAGGCAGGGGGGCGGCGGCCGCTGTGGCTACAAGGTTGCAACTGTCGGCCCAGAACCGGGAGGTGAACTCGCCGTGACTTTTCTCCGTGACCCCTGCGCCCCCGCCGCCGCCGCGCTCCTAACGGGCCCGTCCCCCAGGCCGGCCCCGCGCCCCGGCCCGGCCCTCCCGGCACACGCGCCCCCCGGGGACCCCGTGTCCGCCCCCCACGCCGCGCCCCCGCCGGCAGGGGCTCCGGGTCCGCCTCCCCGGGTCTGGGTCCGGGTCCGGGTCCGGGCGCCCGGGGCAGCGCGGGCCGAGCAGCAGCGCGCACGGCGCCCCTCCCCGCCGCCCCGGCCCGGGCACGGCGGTGGGCGCGGGGGGCGGCGGGCCCGGGGACAAAGCCCGGAGCCGCCCCCCGCCGGCAGCCCCCGCCCCGCCGCGCTGGGTCCGGGCGCTGGGTCCGGGGCGCGGAGGGGCGGCGGGCGCGGGGGGCGCGGAGGGGCGCGGGGGCGGCGGGCGGGGGCCCGCGGTACCTGGTCCAGCGGCAGCCGCACGGCGTCGCTGAGGGGCCGCAGCAGGGCGGAGCCCGTGGCGCTGCTGGAGGCCATGCCGGGAGGCCCGATCGGCCCGCTGCCGGCGCCGCGGAGGATGGGGATGCGCCGGGGCCGCGGGGCCCGGAGGGAGGCGGGGCGGGCGGGGCGGGACCGGCCGGGCCTCCCGGCTCCGCGCTCCGATCCGGCTCCCGACCCGCGCCCCGCCCCTGCCGCCCGCGCCCCGCCCCCCGCCCGCCGCCCAATGGGGGCGCGGCGCCCCGACAGCGGCGGCCAATCAGAGGCGCCGCCCGCCGCTCGCTCCCGCGGACGGGCAGGGGCGGGGGGCGCACAGCGGGGCGGGGGCTCCGGGGCCGCGGGGCGGGGAGGGGGCGGGTGCCCGCTGCTACCCCCCCGTGTGTCCCCCCGTGTCTCCCCCCCCGTGTGTCCCCCCGTGTCTCCCCCCCCGTGTGTCCCCCCCGTGTCTCCCCCCGTGTCTTCCCCGTGTCTCCCCCCGGGTCTCCCCCCCGTGTCTTCCCCGGGTCTCCCCCCGTGTGTCCCCCCGGGTCTCCCCCCCGGGTCCCTCCCCCGGGGTCTCCCCCCCAGGTCTCCCCCCGGGGTCTCCCCTCCGGGTCTCCCCCGCGGGTCCGCGCCGCCTCTGGGGCGGGGGTGTCGGGGAGACAAAGGAGCGGGGCCGCCACACAAAGGCCGGCGTGCGGGGCGCGGGCGCGGGGCCGGGAGGGGCCCTTTATCCGGGGAGCAGCCCGGCTGCGGTGCCTCCCTCCCCGCCCCGCGCCCAGGCCTCCGGGGACCCGGCCGCCCCGTCCCGCGGGGGGACCCGTGCCGCCCCACGCCCACCCAGGTCCTGCGGGCGGTGCGCACCCTGTCTGTCCGCGGGGCACCCTGTCTGTCCGCGGGGCGCCCTGTCTGCCTGCGCCGGCACCCTGTCTGCGTGGGGCAGGGGGTCCCTGGTCCAATCCACCTGCCCAGACCCAAACCCTGAGCCCCTGGCAGAGGCCGTGTCCTGTCCTCCGAGGAGGGGGCAGCTAGGGGGCTGGGGTTTGGGGGGCTGAGGGTTTGGGGGCCTGGGGTTTGGGGGGCTGAGGGTTTGGGGGTTTGGGGGGCTGAGGGTTTGGGGGGCTGAGGGTTTGGGGGTTTGGGGGGCTGAGGGTTTGGGGGTTTGGGGGACTGGGGTTTGGGGGGCTGGGGGTTTGGAGGGCTGGGGTTTTGGGGGGCTGGGGTTTGGGGGTTTGAGGGCTGGAAACTCCAGGCCAGCGGCTTGAGCTTTGGGAAGGAGCAAGGACAGCGGAGGGAGCAGAACCACAGCTCCACGCTCGGATGCTGTGTTCAAGGTGCCAACAGGTCACCCCCCACCGCCCGGGAGACAGGGCCGGCACCACCCTGACCCCACAAAGCCATGGAGGCTAGGCCCGTGGTCAGCAAACAGCAGCTGGAGAGCCACAGGCAGCTCTCTGGCCCCTGGAGTGAGGCTCTTCCACAAAACACCACGGCCTGGGTGCGTCTATGTTGAGGAAGTGGCGTGAGAAGAAGTTTTAAGATTAAAAAATGTGGCTCTCCAAAGACATGTCCGTCGTTGTCCTGTTGATGTCTGGCTCTGTGGGCTGAGGAGTTTGCCGACCTCGGGGCTAGGAACTCGCCCAGAACAGCCCAGCTGAGGAACGGGAGAGAGGGGATGACAGCCGAGGAACCCACCTTCCGTTCCCCTCTTCTCCCTCCAACCGAACCCCGGCCAGAAACCCCCATGGGGACCAGGAGCCCAGCCTGGCCCGGGCGTCTCCCCAGGCCTGGGGGGCCAGCACAGGGGGGCATACGGGAGCCCCAGCCCTGCACCTCTGGGCCCGGTCATCCCTCTGCAGAGGAGGCCGTGAATGATCGGCTCAGCCTCCCCCTGCCTCTCCGTCTCTGATCTGTTGTTTAACTTATCGCCTCGGATGGGCCCTCGCTGGGTGAAGGGCAGAAGGCAAATCCGCAAACCAGAGCCCCGTGCTCCGGCGGTCGGAGTTGTGGTTGGCGTTACCATTGGAGCATAATCACGGCATAAATTATGTTTCATAAACTATAACTCAAAAGAGAGTTCAGAACCGAGCGTGGTGAGACTTAAACTCTATCAGTCACCACCCAAGATATATCACGTGATTCTGAAATCAGGAATGCTTTTCTCACATTAAAAACACGTGTCGCGTTTTCGGTGAGGAAATGGAGGCCCATATTTTAGGGTAATCGCTCAGGGGCGATGGCGTAATCGCGAGGCAGGCCGTCAGTCTAGTATCTGCTGATTAGATCAGAAGCCTCACGCTGTGACGCTGTGACGGAGGGAGAAAGAATGGAGCTAATTACACAGACGGCCTCCCTCGCCACTTCAGAGGCACCCGCCCCGCAAAAGTGACTCTCACAGGCCGCGTTCTTTAAAAGCAAACGTAAGCACTTGGTACATTCAAGGAACTGGATGGGGTTCTATAAAGAGCGAAGGATGTTTTTCATCCAAAGAAGAAACACAAACAAGGCAGAGAAAGGAAAGGGTGATCAGTAGCAGGCCTGTCCAGCGTGGCTCGGGGGCTGAGCGTCGACCTATGAACCAGGAGGTCACGGTTCCATTCCTGGTCCGGTCAGGTCCCCGGGTTGTGGGCTCGATTCCCAGTGTGGGGCGTGCAGGAGCCAGCCAATCCATGACTCTCCCTCATCGTGGATATTTCTCTCTCTCTCTTAAGTCAATAAAAATGTTTTTTAAAGAAATATACCTACCGGGGTGATCACTTCAGAAGGCATATAAATGTTTAATCAGTGTGTTGTACGCCCGGAACTAACAGGACATCGTATGTCCCCTGTAATTGGAAAATGAATGTTTGAACAAAGGAAAGCACGGAATGAGGTCTTTTGTTAAATGTTAAAATCGAAAGGACAATCCAGGAGAAAGTCAAAAGGCCTGCATTTAAGCCCTGACTTTTCCACTGGATAGCTGCGAGCTTGAGAAATCTGCTTAACTTGAAGGATTACACACACACACACACACACACACACACACACGCGCGCGCGCACGAATCTGTGCACCGGGTCTCTATTGTAATAACCAGTAAACTAACTCCCCAAGGTCACTGCCCAGCCTCACAGGAGAACTGATTACAAGCATGACATTAATAATATCTAAGATGCTTTAAAGTATGTTAGTAATATTAGTGTTAGAAATAGCCAGTAGAAGAGGGATTCTGACATACAACCACGTTCTAATGAGTTACTCAAGTAGGCCAAATCCTAAGAGCACGAGCCGCGCTCACGAGTATAAAGGACTGTCTGCCCGCGTTCTCGTCCCCACGGCTCTCCCCTCCTAGCGGGGCTGTGGTCACTGGAGCCGCCGCCGTGAAAATGTCCCTCTGAAGGATGGCGGCCCTCATCTCACAGAAACGGCAGTTTTAGCTTTCACGGTGACCCTGCTGTCTGGGGTTCTGTACTCATGTGCTTGCTAAAACAACAGAAAAGTTACTTTGATTTTCTGAACTTACACATGCTGCCCCATCGATGGAATACTCCATGGGTGGTGGTTTGAATATCCCATTGACGGTGATCTCACTGGTTATCAGAGCACAGCCTTCTGCACCTGGGGACCAGGTCAGCTCAATTACCCTAAATTGCCTCAATGACTACAGGGTGACTCAGTGGTCCTGGAATCTGGACACCACACTTATTCTAGATCGCCCCAGTGGCTCCAGGTAATGTGTTTTCATTGACTCAGTGGTCCCAAGACCCAACACTACACTTAATCTTTGTAGAAACTTGCTCAGTTTCGCTCCTGTCACTGCTCTGTGCAAACCAGCTTCCTCGTTCCAAACCCCGAGATGGAATCGATCCCTTTGAGGTATTCTGCACATAAGCCAGGTGTGGTGAGCCTCGGGGCTGCGAGATCTGGGCGCTGTTCCCCGCGTAGCCCCCGGCCTTTGAGTAAATGACTCCGTACTTGGACTTTTTGAGGCGTCCTCTGTGAGATTCGGGGTACACTACAACACCCTCCCAACTTATTTGTAACTTCGAGTCAACCGCTCAGAAGGAATGGACACTCTGCCACGTTGCTTTTGTCTCACAAAGTGGTGTGTGTCATGAAATCAGTGTTCTCCAGCAATGATTTTGCCTACTGTATGCGCTTGTGTCCTGGAGTGACTTTGGTGACAAAGGGCATTGAACCATCCTGTGTAATAAAACCCTAATATGCACATAGACCGAACGGTGGAACCATCAGCCGAATCACCTGTCGCTATGACGCACACTGGCCACCAGGGGGCAGACGCTTAACGCAGGAGCTGCCCCCAATCATTGAGCGTCTGCCCCCCAAGAGGGAGGCGACGGGCAGCAGCCATTTGGTCTTCCGAAAATTTCGATTCCCCAAAATGTCTAGAACTTTCCTCTCTTCCCGAACCCACCTTCGGTCTAGGTTCATTTGTCAGAGAGATGCAAACAGAACGGATGCGGACTCATCGATTGGAGAACTGCCTGGTCTTCCGATTGCTCCGCCAGCTTCGGGGCCTCTAACGTGATGCCTCTTGAGAAGGCCTGTCATGGCAGAGGCCCGGGTTCTGGCTCGGGGGCGCACTGAGCTTTTTCCCCCTTTATAGGGCCAGGGCCAGCCTCAGGGAGAAGGACACCCGTCCCCTTAGTGCTTACGGAGTCTAAGGGAGCCAGGCGAACCCCTCTGGCCTCTAGGTATAGAAAAAACAAAGTGCAGCCTGGCTGGGGTGGCTCAGTGGGTGAGCGTTGACCTATGAACCAGGAGGTCACAGTTCGATTCCCAGGTCAGAGCACTTGCCTGGATTGCAGGCTCGATCATCCACAGGATGGGGCGTGCAGGAGGCAGCCGATCCATGATTCTCTCTCACCATGGATGTTTCTCTCTCTCTCTGCCTCTCCCTTCCTCTCTGACACCAATAAAAATGTATTTAAAAAGAAAGCACCAACTCCTGTGCGTCCACGCGATCGCATGAAGGCATTTGTGTCACGTTATGAAGCATCTGGAATGTAAGCCGCCGCCTGCACCCGGGGCGCTGGGTCCGCCTGCCTCGGCCGCCCGCGGCCCCAGCTCCCCCCGGCCCCGGCTCCCCGGCCTCGGCCCCCCGCAGCCTCGGCTCCCGGTCCTGCCTCCACGCTCCGCCCGTCTGTTCCCTGTGATTGCAGAGCGGCCCCCTCCCGTCCATGGGCCGCCTGCCAGGTGCTGCTGACCGTCCGGTCTGGCGAGTTGGGAGTCACCCCCTCCCGGAGCCGGCTCTGCGACAGGGAGGACTAGGGGTTCCGGCCCCCGGAGTCCCATGGGGTCCCCGGAGCCGGTCGCCATCGGCGGATCTCCCATCTGTGGGTAAACGTGTCAGAAAGCACGTGTGGGGCAGGTGTCTGCTGCCCAGCCCGCCCTCCGGCCGCCGGCTCCGGCTCCGGGCTCCGGGCTCCGGGCTCCGAGGCGGGGCTTGTGCCTGAGCCCAAGGCGGCCAGACTGGGCGGGGGACCCTCCTCCCTCACGTGTCAGGCCCGGGGCGGCCACATCTCACCCAGGTCCCTGCCAAGACCTGCCGTCCCGGACAGGTGACTTCTGGCTGCACCTGAGCGGCCTGCCCAGAAGTGTCCTCATCAGATAATGGCTGGGTTTCGATTTCATCAAATTACCTCTTAATTCCATTCCATTGGGAGCAGATAGCTGCCCTCCCGGAGGTGGGTTTCTGTGTGTCAGTCCTGACCCGGCTTCAGGCTGCCTCGCACAGCCCGGCGTGGATGGAACCGCGGCACAGGGACCGCTGTGGTGGGACAGCCACGGTCCCCGTGTGAGTGTGTGTGTGTGTGTGTGTGTGTGTGTGTCCGCATCATTGGATCCGTAAACAATGGCTGCTGCTTCCAAAAGAGGCGGAAATACCCAGAGGAGCCCTTTCTCAGATTCTTCCTGTGAACCACGACCCCGACTTTGCTGAGGCTTTGGGGCTGGGGTTGGGTAGGGGGAAGGGGGTGGTCATCAAATGAACCAGGTAACACCAAGTGGCTGAGCATCAGCCTAGGCACCAGGAGGTCAGGGTCTGACGGTCAGTCAGGGCCCGGGCCCAGGTGCGGGCTCCATCCCGTGTGGGGCATGCAGGAGGCATTCTGGCTCATCACTGATTTTTTTCTTTTATTTCTTTCCCCCCCGCTCCCTTCCTCTCTGAAATCAATAAAAACAAATTTTTTTAAAGCACCATGTAAAGAGTGGGCCCTGGGACCAGATTGCCTGAGCCTGAAGCCAGCTGTTATTGATTGGCGCTTGGACACGGCACTTAACTCTTTGGGCCTCAGTCTTCTCGCCTGTAAAATGGGAATGATAAAGGGGCTAATGATGGCCTGTGCCACTCCTGCGACGTGCCGTCCACGGCGAATGGCGAGCGCATGGTGAATGTGAGCCGCCCCGCCCCTCCTGCTCCCCGTTGTTTCTAGAGAAATGGCGGGCCTCGGAGTCCGCGGGCACACTTCCCACGGCACCGCCCACCGGGCAGCCGTGCCCGGGACGGGCAGGAGGAGGGGCCCCATGGAGGGGGAGAGGCAGCAGGCGGCCTGGGCGGAGGCAGACGCGGGGGGGACGCAGTCCGCCGGGCCCAGCGCACCTGAGGCATTGACCGGCACCCACGGCATTGACCGGCGTGTGCCACGGGGCGGACGGCAGCTGCCTCACACCCCTCCTGGCCGGGCGCGTCCTGTGTGTTCGTAACTGTCCGCCTCCGTGTGAGCCCTCACCGCCTGCTCAGAGGACGGACACAGGACGGAAAGACAGACGGTCGTTTATACAAGGCTGTGATGGGGAAGCACCCAGCGGAGGGATGCCTGATTCATCGTCTGGAGCGTGACTTTGTGACACGTTAAAGAATTATCGCCGGAACCGGTGTGGCTCAGTGGATAGAGCGTCAGCCTGCGGACTGAAAGGTCCCGGGTTCAATTCCGGTCAAGGGCATGTCTCTTGGTTGCAGGCACATTCCCAGCAGGGGGTGTGCAGGAGGTGGCTGATGGATGTTTCTCTCTCATCGATGTTTCTAACTCTCTGTCCCTTTCACTCTCCCTTTCTCTCTGTAAAAAAATCAATAACATATATATTTAAAAAAAAAAAAAAAAAAAAGAATTATCCCTCTGATGGGTGATTTTGGAAATTCCTCCTTCGGTGTGGTGTTTCTTTAAATGCCATCTCCGAATCCACATGTATTTGGCTTTCTCTCTCTCTTAATTTCTGGCCCGTGTCCAGCTGGTGGACAGTGAATCAAGTTCATGTTATTCCAGGCCCAGAGCCAGGAACGGGATCTCATTGCACAAAGCGCCGCCGCCCGCCTCCGGGTCAGACCCATCAGCCGCTGACCCCGCTGCTCCTCGGAGCGCGCGGAGCTGCCGGCGAGCCGCTGAGAAATACGCCGAAGGGAGAGGAGACCGAGCTCAGGTCTGTCGGACACGAGCCAGCCGGTCCCTGCCTCCGTGGCCACCCCTGGAGCCCCTGGCCGGCACGTCTCGCCCAGCACGCCTGCTTAAAACCCCGATTCCAGCAACACCAAACACACAGAGAAGTTAGCCCGGCCGGTGCGGCCCAGTGGTGAGCGTCAACCTATGAACCTAGAGTCACGGGTCAATTCCCGGTCAGAGCACGGGCCTGGGTTGCAGGCTTGATCCCCAGGATGGCGGTGCAGGAGGCAGCTGACCCATGATTCTCATCATTGATGTTTCTTTCTCTCTCTCCCCCCCTTCCTCTCTGAAATCAGTAAAAATATATTTTTTTTAAATAATCAGAATTTGAATAAGAAGGTACTTGGGCATTGTCTGCGGTTATTTTTCTCATCCCTGCTCAAACTCCTCAAACTCCTAAAAAATAAATACATAAACAAATGAAGAAAGAGGAAGAAGGAAGAGGAGGAGAAGGGTTATTTCTAGGCTGGCCCAGGAATCTGCATTTTGCCCACGTCCCTGGGGACACACGGAAGCTCGGGAGCCGATACTCCAGGCTCTCGCTTCGTTAAGAACATTGTTTTAAAGAACATTATCGCCCAATGAATAAAAAGATAGAGAGGCAGTGACGCATCAAACAGACTGTCCAATGACAGCGCTAAGGACCCCGCGGGGGATGTCCGCCTGCCGGCAGGGGACAGACCTCAGCCGGCAGTCAGGCATCCCCGAGGGGTCCCGGACCGAGAGGGCACAGGCTGGGCTGAGAGACACGCCCCACACAGTGCTCGATTGTCCTGCACCGGGCCTCTGGTTTACTGTAAGTTCCCATGATGCTGTTAGAAAGGCCACTCTAATTCCTGATTCTTTGTGTGGATCCGTTGGGAGGTTTTTCCTTCCTTCTCTGAAAGTGGCTGGGGCGTTCTTTTCATCGCCGATGCTCTGAGATGCTAACGGCGAGTCTCCTCTCTCACACCGCCGCCATCCTGCGGCCCCTTCGCTCTGAAGCACAGGCCTCCCAACCAGGGAAACGGTCTCGTGTCCTCGATAATGCTCCCGCCTTCGCCACCTCTGTTCTCTCTTGACGGAATTCTCATTTGTGAGGTGCTGGCTTCCTGGACGAAGCCTCTAATTTAATTTTTTTCCCTCTATGTTCCGGCTGTCTTTTCTCATGTGAGACTTTCTCAACTTCATCTTCCAGCCTCCTCCGGATTCACTGATTTTCCCTCCATTACTTTCCATCCGTCATTCTCACACGATGGTACCCATTCCTCGTTGAAGGCGATGAGAAGGAACAGAATAAAACGACGCGTGTCTCGCCCGTGTGACCGCGCCCGTGCTGCGAGCCAGGGCGTGTGCAGCTCAGAGGCGGCGCTCGGAGCTCGCCGCCCACACGGGGCGCGCCCAGGCACCCGCCCACCGGCTCCGGGAGGCACCGGCTCCGTCGCCCCCACGCACCCCTGGTGAGATGTTCGCAAGTGCGGAGCCATGCGAGGCCCACCTCCGCTCCGGCTTTTCACAATCCCCGCGCCCGCCGCCTCACGGCCACCCAGCCACCCTGATCACCGGGTGTTTCCCGAGTAAAAAGGCAAACCACCCCGAGCCGGCCCGTCAGGTTCGATGCCTGTTCTCACCGGAGAGTCCGGCTCACGGCGGGAGAGCGTGAGTCACAGTGACAGGAAAGCAGCGCGGTCACAGGGAGCACGGAGCACACAGCACTCCGAGGGGAGCCCACGCACAGGAGAGCAGGACGGGGGCCGTGTTCTAATGGAGTTAAATGCCCATGAGACCACCTGACGCTCAGACCTCAAGGAATGACACTGTAGCCAAAACTGGTGTGGCTCAGTGGATAGAGCGTCGGCCTGCGGACTGAGAGGTCCTGGGTTCGATTCCGGTCAAAGGCATGTACCTTGGTTGAATGCACATGCCAGTGGGGGGTGTGCAGGAGGCAGCTGATCGATGGTTCTCTCTCATCATTGATGTTTCTTTCTCTCTCTCCCTTCCTCTCTGAAATCAATTAAAACATATATATATATATATATATATATATATACACAATATATATATATACACAATATATATATATATATACACTATATATATATATATATATATTTTTTTTTTTTTTTTTTTTAATAAAGAATGAAATGAAGACGACTGAGTGGACATCAAACGGCTGAGTCCCCGGCAAGCTTATCGCCTCCCCATGTCTCCTGGGAGCAGTTTCCTCAGCCGCAGGGCGGCCGGGGCTGTGGCGGGAGAGATTGGCATAAAACCACCATAACTGCCAAAAAGCGCCCTCCGTGCGGGGGCAGGGCCGCTCCCTCAGCCACAGCCCTGCCGGCGTCGGGGCGGGAACAGGCCCACGCCAGGCTCCCGTGCGGCCCACCCGCTGCTCGGAGGCCACCTGGGAGGTGCTGGGGGGCCGAGTTACCACGTTGTCTTTCTGCCTCCACTCCCACCGGCAAAGCATCGCTGCCCCTTCCTTCTTTGCTGAGGGGCCGTCAGCAGGGGGAGGGGGAGGAGGAGGAGGAGGAGGAAGAGAAGGTGGAGGAGAAGGAGGAGGAAGAGGAGGAGGAGGAGAAGAAGGAGGAGGAAGAGGAGGAGGAGGAGGAGGAGGAAGAGAAGGTGGAGGGGAGGAGGAGGAGGAGGAGCCCCGGAGAAGAGCCACGCCATCCCGTGGCACATAAACGGACTCCGAAAAGGCTGTGGCACGTGAAAATATATGTCTGTGTGTCAATCTGGCCAAAAAAAAAATAGGTCTGATTTTTTTTTTTTAATTGGCACCGAATGGCTGCTGGCACGTTTTCCCGGGGCCGTCTCAGGGACAGAGGTCAGCTCCCTGGCTAGGTGTCAGGGGTCGCCTGTTCTAGGCCCGTGGTCGGCAAACTCCTCCGTCCACAGAGCCCAATACCAACAGCACAGCGACGGACACGTCTTTGGAGAGCCACATTCTTTAAACGTAAACTTCTTCTGCACAGACTCGCCCGGGCCGTGGTGTTTTGTGGAAGAGCCACACTCCAGGGGCCAGAGAGTCGCCTGTGGCTCCCGAGCCGTGGTTTGCTGACCGCGGGTCTAAGCATTGCTGCGGGCACGTGCCCTGGGCCGGGAAGGGAACCCGGACCCCTCAGTGGGCCGGCCGGCGGGCGCTGTGTCCGTGGTCACACCGAGGGCGGTTAGCTGACGCCGGTGAGAGGAGCAGCTCCCCTCCGGGGGAGCGTAGGAGAGCCGTGACTCGGTGCCGAGGGGACAGTGAGGGCGCTGATCTGGGCGGTGGGGAGTGCCGGCTCGGAACAGCGCCATCCGGCAGAGAGAGAGCACCCGGGGAGCACGCCCGGGACACCCCGAGGCCGATCCCCCCCCCCCCCGAGGGCGGCACGTGCCGAGTGCGTGGTCCTGCATCGGGGGCGCCGCCCTGGACGCCGCTGTGCCCGCGGCTCCTCGGCCCCGGGAGGAGGGAGACACGGAGGCCTTTGGACCCGGTGATCTCCACCTCGCGGCTCCTCCCGGCTCCCCCGGCTCCCCCGGCTCCCCCGGCTCCCCCGGCTCCCCCGGGGCCGCGGCCCTGGCCTGGCCGGCTGCCGAGGTACGCGTCCCTCCTCCCGCGGAGCCGGAGCCAGCACGGGCGCCGCACGGCCGCGCATCTGGGCGCTGTCCTCTCTGCCACGGTCAGGGCTTCCCTATCTTCAGGGCCAGAGGGGAGCGCGTTCGCTTAATCAGGGGGTGGGTAAACCGGCGTGACTCAGCAGACAGAGCACCGGCCGCGGACTGAAGTCCGGGTTCAATGCCCGGTCAAGGGCACGTGCCCTGTGGCGGGCTCGATCCCCAATGTGTGTGTGTCTGTGTGTGTGTGTCTGTGTGCGTGTGTGTCTGCGTGTGTGTCTGTGTCTGTGTGTCTGTGCGTGTGTGTGTGCGTGTGTGTCTGTGTGTGTCTGTCTGTCTGTGTGTGTGTGTGCGTGTGTGTGCGCGTGTGTGTGTGCACGCATGTGTGTGTCTGTGTGCGTGTGTGTGTCTGTGTGTCTGTGTGCGTGTGTGTCTGTGTGTGTCTGTGTGTGTGTCTGTGTGCGTGTGTGCGTGTGTGCGCGCGTGTGTGTGTGCACGCGTGTGTGCCTGTGTGCGTGTGTGTCTGTGTGTCTGTGTGCGTGTGTGTCTGTGTGTGTCTGTGTGTGTGTGTCTGTGTGTCTATGTGCGTGTGTGCGTGTGTGTGCGCGTGTGTGTGTGTCTGTGTGTGTCTGTGTCTGTGTGTCTGTGTGTGTGTGTGTCTGTGTCTCTGTGTGTGCATGTGTTTGTGCCTGTGTGTGTGTCTGTGTGTCTGTGTATGTGTGTGCCTGCGCGTGCTCACGCAGGAGGCAGCTGATCCACGATCCTCTCTCATCACGGATGTTTCTCTCTCTCCCTCTCCCTCCCTCTCTGACATCCACTTAGAAAAACAATAGCGTCTAACAGAATGCACTCCGGCCAGTGTACAGGGCCACGGGGTTTTGTGGAGAAGGTGGCACTGCCTTGTCGGCCGTCGCAGTGAGCGGGCCTTTCAGAACAGCGGCCCCGAAGGAGGGGACAGAGAGAAGGGGGCGAGGAGGAGGAAAAGGGGTGCTGTCAGGACCCCCCGGTGACGGGGACGCCCTGGGCTCAGAGACACTGAGTCACTGCGATAGGCTGTGACCGCCCGGTTACTCATTCACCGCGAGGGGCAAAGGTGAGGCAGAGAGGCCGGCGCGCCCGGGAGCGGGCCCCCCGCCTCCAGCTGCCCCCGCCATGGACGGGAAGGGACGGAGCAGGGCCGCGCTCGAGAGGCCTGGGGGAGGCGGGCGCTGCTCTCCTCCCGCACCGCAAGGGCGTGTTCATGGTTCAGCTCCCGAGCACAGGGCGCGTCCTCTGCGTCCTCTCCGTCCTCTCCGTCCTCTCCGTCCTCTCCGTCCCCCGGAGCGCGCACCCGGCTCTCCCGGGCGGGGCCGCTGCCCGCGTCCGCCCAGGTGCTCCCGGCCGTGGACTCCCCCACCACCAGCTCATGGACCGGACCGACCGTGTCCTGCCAGCTCCGCTCCACACACACTCGGACACCGGCCTCACCTCACTCTGTGGGCCACGGCCGCCCTCCTCCCGGCAGGTCAGGGGAAGCGGGACTGGGGAACGGGGGATCTGCACACCCACAGCCATCCCCCGCCTCCCGGGGGTCTGAGAGCACGCTGCTTCCCACGCTCTCGTGAGAAGCCCCCCCACCAGCAGCGAAGAACCCCCCCTCACCCCCGTGCAATCCTCTGATCATTCTAATCCACCCGCGGCGGGCGCAGGGGCTGAGCATCAACATACGAACCAGGAGGTCAGGGTTCGATTCCCGGTCGGGGCACAGGCCTGGGGTGCAGGCTCGATCCCCAGGGAGGGGCGTGCAGGAGGCGGCCGGTCCGTGATTCTCTCTCATCACAATGTTTCTGTCTCTCTCTGCTTCTCCCTTCCTCTCTGAAAGCGATGAAAACACTTAAAATAAATAAGTACCATGGAACACATGCTCGTGTGAGGATGAGAAAAACCCCGGAGAGAGCAGCGGTGTGCAGGCCAGGCCACCCTGTGGCCCTCGGCGCTCCGCCTGCCCGGTTTGTCCGGGGGAACGGAGAGGAGGAGTGGACGCACACATGAGAGAGCGGCTCCCCCGCGGCCGACCCCGCCGGCTCACCTCCCGGCCCGGCTCCCGGCCGGCCGCGGGGCTGCGGGGCCACCGGGCGATGGGAAGCCAGGCCGGGAGCCGGCTGGCGGCCGGCACCTCCTGCGTCCCAGGCCGGGCTCTCCCCGTCCTCACCCCGGGCCTGTGTCCTGTGCTTGACGGTCCCGGTCAGAGGCTCCTGCCTGCCCCGCGCAGAGCAGGAAGCACTCGGCAGGCCGCGCCCGCTCGGAGCGTGTTGTCCGCCGGCGGCCGCGATGTTTACGGCTCCTTAGAGACCGAAAGCTGAGCCCCGCGCGGCTGCTCCCGGAGATGGCCCGGCCTGGGCGAGCCCACAGCGCCTTGTCCTCCGTCCTCCGACAGCGCTGTTCTCGGACCCCGGACCGGGACACAGGGAGACCAGCTCGGGACCTGCCTTTCTCCGGAGCCTCCTGCTGCACCCCAACTCCCCTGGGGGAAGGGTTTGAGGGGACCTGGCAGGGCCTTGCCTTCAGCTCAGGGCGTCCGCAGACACCGCGCTGGAACGTACAGAAGTGTCACCTCGACCCGGCCCTCCGCCCTCAGGCCACGGCCCTGCTTCCCTCCGTCCCTTTCAATTAAAAAACAAAAATAAATAAATAATAATTTTTCAAATTGATTTCAGAGAGGAAGGGAGAGGGGGAGTGATGAGAGAGAACCATGGATTGGCTGCCTCCTGCACGGCCCCCCTGGGGATGGAGCCCACACCCAGGGCCTGTGCCTCCTGACCTCCTGGTTCCTGGGTGGACGCTCAGCCCCTGGGCTGTCCCTGTCAGAAAGACACCCTCCGGTCCACAAATAGCCGGTCTCTCATCCCCGGAAAGCCTCCCTAATCACCGTCTAACTGCAGCGCCGTGCTCCTTTACGGAACGACATTGTCAGTATTGTGCCGCCGGCTCCGGCTCAGCGCAGGCGGCTCCCGCGGCCTCCGGTCTGCCGGTGGAACGTGGCTCTAACTGGGCCTTTCTCGGCCGGACCGTCAGCCCCGCGGCGGCCACGTCTCCCCGGCTCCCTGTGAGTGTGCTTCCCGAGGACGCGGGGTGCGGTCCCCCCGAAACAGGGCACCCCGATAGCGGCCTCCTGTTCGCCTCCGCTCCACAGCGGGGCCTGTGGCCGGAGCTGTGCGTCCGGGGCGTGTGCCCACCAGGGTGAGCACCCAGCCACCCCAGGGTGCCCGCGGGCGCCAGGGCCGGTGAGGACCCCGGACCTCGGCCTTCAGCACCTTCCAGGATCCAAAGCACGCCCTGGCCGGTGTGGCTCAGTGGATAGAGCGCCGGCCTGCGGACTGAAAGGTCCCGGGTTCGGTCCCGGTCAAGTGCATGTGCCTGCACACACCTGTGTCCGGGGGGCAGTGGAAACTGACGGACAGAGAGCCCCCACCTGGCCAGGGCCACGGTGAGGCAAGATACGCCGAGATTTACAGGCCACAGTGACTCCCTCCTCCTCCCCTCTCCCTGCTCCTCTCCCTCCCCCTCCTTCTCCCCATTCTCCTCCCTCCTCCTCCCCCTTCTCCCCTTCCTCTTCTCCTTCCTCCCCCTCCTCCCCTTTCTCTCCTCCCTCCTCCCCCTCCTCCCCTTCCTCTTCTCCCTCTTCCCTCCCCCTTACCCTCCCTCTCCTCCCTCTTCCCCCTTCTCCCCCTCCTCCCCTTCCTCTTCTCCCTCTTCCCTCCCCTTACCCTCCCTCTCCTCCCCTTCCTCTCCTCCCTCTTCCCCCTTCTCCCCCTCCTCCCCTTCCTCTTCTCCCTCCTCCCTCCCCCTTACCTTCCCCCTCCTCCCCCTCCTCCCTCCTCCCTCCCCCTTACCCTCCCCCTCCTCCTCCTCCCCCTCCGATGTGAGAGCCAGCAGCTCCATCTCGGAGAGAGAGGAAAGCAGAGCGGGAGGAAGGACAGAGAATTCACCGGAAACGGCTCCTGTGTCCGCCCGAGCGCCTGGAGGGGGTGTAACGTCTGCCCTCCTTTTGTGTTCGGAGCCACGGGGCTGTCTGGCCCGGGAATCGAATGATCGCCCTATTTTTAGCCGCTCACAGGACGTCCCTGCTGCGGGCTTCGGGCTAAAAATAGCGGCCAAGGTCAAACGGAGCCGGCGCCACGGCAGGAGGCGTCCGAGAGGGAGCGGGCCTGGCGGTGAGCGCCGAGAGCCGTCACCCCGAGCGGGGACTCCACGGCCGGCGCACCCCCGACCCGGTGAGGGCCGCCTCCGCTCGCCAGCCCGGCGCTGGCTCCTCAGTCCCGGGAAGGAGCCTTTGGAGGGAGCAGCCACCATCTCCACAGCGTCACCGCAGCCTCCTCTTCCTGCCGGCATGTGTCTCCCGCCTGGCCACGCAGGAACTCGCCCGCATCTCCTCACAAGATCAGAGGTGGCTGCCGCCTGCTCTGTGATGTTTATGAGATACTTTGATGTTTCCCCACACGCTTCAAGATCATCCTGTTTTAAAAGACTGCGTGTGGAGCCCTGACCAGTGTGTCTCAGTGGATAGAGCGTCGGCCTGCGGACTGAAGGATCCTGGGTTCGATTCCGGTCAGGGGCATGTACCTTGGTTGCGGGCACATCCCCGGTGGGGGGTGTGCAGGAGGCAGCTGGTCGATGTTTCTCTCTCATCGATGTTTCTGGCTCTCTATCCCTCTCCCTTCCTCTGGGTAAAAGATCAATAAAATATGTTGTTTTTTTATTTTAAAGAATTAAGCAATTCTGTTAACGCGCCAGGCGCCTGGGCCCTCCCCGCTGTCCGGGAGCCCGGACGCTGTCCCCTGTGTCAACGACGAATGTCCCCCGGAGCCACCGAGGCCCCGGTCCCCACGGGCCCTCCCCCGTCCCACGTCGCCCCGCGGAGGAGGCGCGCCCTGGCCCAGCCCCGGGGCGGGGGGCGGGGCAGAACACGGAACGGCCTCGTGGTGGGGTCCACCCCCTTGCGTGCTCACAGCTGCCACCTTCACCACGGAAAAGGCGGCCAAGGCCACGAAGGCAGGTCCCTCACGCCAGGTCACGGGGACGCAGCTACGCCGGGCTGGGCTCCACGGACGCCTCTCCACCGTGTCTGCTTCCTCCTCGCGCCCGTCGCCCCCGCGGGAGAGGGTTCACACACACACACACACACACACACACACGCACGCACACACACCACACACACACGCACGCACGCTCACACACACACACGCACACACACGCACACACACGCACACACACACGCACACACGCGCACACACGCACACACGCGCACACGCACACACGCGCACACACGACAGAGCCAGCCCCCGGCCCGCGGAGGCTGCGGACAGACTCTCGGCGATGAGCTGGGCGGGCGGGCAGCTTCCTGGCGCCTATCCCAGCCGGTGCGGTTCCATCGGAAAGGAGCCTGAGCCCTGGCAGGTGTGGCCCAGTGAACAGAGCGTCGGCCTGGCGACCGAACGGCCCTGGTTCTATTCTGGTTGAGGGCACAGGCCCGGGGTGCCGGCTGGATCCCCAGCAGGGGGCATGCAGGAGGCAGTGGATCCATGATTCTCTCTCATCATTGATGTTTCTCTCTCCCCACCTCTCCCTTCCTCTCTGAAATCAATAAAAATTATATATATATATATATATATATATATATATATATATATGCACACACGCGCGCACACACACACACACACACACACTGAGTGGCCAGATTGTGATGATCTCTGAACGCAGAATAATCTGGCCACTCAGTGTCTATCCTATAGAATAAAAGGCTAATATGCAAACTGTCCCCTTCGGCAGGAGTTCCACCAGCAGGCAGGCCGGCCAACCGCCCATGTCCCCTCCCCCTGGCCAGGCTGGCCGGACCCCCCCACCCATGCAGGAATGCATGCACCAGGCTCATATACTCACTGGAGGCCGGTGCTGGAATTCGTGCACTGGGGGGTGTCCCTCAGCCCAGCCTGCACCCTCTCCATCCGGGAGATGTCTGACCACCGGCTCAGGCCCGGGGCTCCAGGGACAGGGCCACGAGGGGTGCCTGCCCGCCCCCACGGAGGAGCCCTGCCCCCGTGGTCCTCGCCCCAGTGCCGCCCGAGCTCTGCGGCCAGCCGTGGTGTGGCACCATCCCCACCACACTACGGGTGGGGCCCGCGGCCGCTGCAGCCTGAGAGGGGCAGAGGGCCCGGCTGAAGCGCCCGGCTGCTCGGCATTCCGGGGACGGAGGCGGCGGCCGGATCCTCGGCTGACCCCGCCTGGCCGCCGGGGCGGCGCTGGCAGGGGGCCGGGAAGGGGAACAAGAGTCCGCACAGCACAGCGGCCCGAAGGAGCCGGAGGCAGGGCCCCCCCCCATGGCCCGGGCCGCACTCCCGTAAGGAGGCCAGCGGGGGGCGCGAGGGTGCAGCGCCCACCGTCCCTCCGGCCCCAGCTCCCCCTCGCCCGGAGCAGGAGCAGGTGCGGGAGCCGCAGGACGAGGGGAGGGGCCGGCGGAGGGGAGGCGTGAAGAGGCCGCGGGTCTGAGTGGGGTGGGGGCAGGAGAGATGCCCGCCCCCCGTCCCAAAAGGGGGGTCCGTGTGAGGGCCCTCTGCGCTGGGAGCGGCCGTGAGCGGGAGGAGGGCCTGGGCCCTGGAGCCCAGGACGCCCCGGGCAGCCCCCACCTCGGCCAACCGGCCGGCCGCCGCTGGTGTCGCCATGACGGGAGGACCCCAGTGCCAGGAATGCCGGGCGCTGCTGAGCCCCTCCTGCCCCTCCCGCCGCGGGACCGTGTGTGTGTGGGGGGTGTGGGCGCGCATGTATGTGTGTGTTCATGTGTATATGCGCATTGCACATTTGTGTGCACGTGTGCTCACATGTGTGTACACGCACCTGTATGCGTATCTCTGTGTTAGTGTGTGTGTGTGTGTGTGTGTGTGTGTCCGTCCTCAAAGACCGTGCCCTGAGCGGAGCAGGCCTGACAATGAGCTGTAGAATTATATATATATATATATATACACACACACACACATATATACATATATATACACACATATACACACATATGTGTGTGTGTATATATATATATATATATATATATATATATATATATATATATATATATATATATATATATATATAAAATTGATCTCAGAGAGGAAGGGAGAGGAAGAGAGACAGAAACATCAGTTATGAGAGAGAATCACTGATCGGCTGCCTCCTGCACGCCCCACACTGGGAATCGAGCCTGCAAACGGGCCTGTGCCACGACTGGGAACCGAGCCCTGACCTCCTGGTTCACAGGTGGACACCCACCCCTGAGCCCTTGGCCGGGCTGAGCCCTGGACTTGGTGTCCTCCAGGCTGGGCCACGTCGGCCTCCGGGCGCCACATCGGCTCTGGCCGGGGGACCTGGCTCAGCCCGGGGCCCGGCCCCCACAGCTGGGAGACAGCCCATGGCCCCTGCAGCCGCCGCAGGGCCTCCAGCCGCCCGCCAGGGTCCCGCCGGCCCCACGCCCGCCATCGGCAGCTCCCAGCCGCTTCCTGTCCCCTGTCCCCTGTCCCCGGGGCCCTGCTCCTCCCTCGGAAATGACACTGACTTCCTGGACCCGCACAAACAGGCCGCTCTATTCACACGGCCGTGGGGAGCTGGACACGTGCTCGGACAGTGCCCTGGGCCCGGACAGGCAAGGAGGAGCAGAGACACACATGATCCTGGTGTGGAGGAGGCGGGAGCCTGGAAGGAGGGGGCAGAGACACGTATGATCCTGGTGTGGAGGAGGCAGGAGCCTGGAGGGAGGGGAAGCGGACAGGAGGGGTCGGGGCAGCCACACGCCAGCCACACGCCGCTGGTGAGGGAGGGCTGCCCGGAGGCGGCGTCAGAGCCGGGCTGGAAGGGAAGGCGCACAGAAAGGGGACAGGACACGGCGCCACGTCACCTGTCCGGGGTCAACTTCCTGTGTCAACCTCCCCCCCCGGACGAAGGGGGGCTAGAGAGCCGGTAAAACATGGTTTCTGAGCGCCCGGGAGGGTTCGGAGGAGAGGAGCATCGGAAGGGGAGACTCTGAAGAAGACTCCCCTCGCCCGCCAGCGTGGCTCCGTGGCTGAGCATCGGCCTGTGAACTCGGCGGTCACGGTTCCATTCCCGGTCAGGGCACAGGCCCGGGGTGTGGGGTGTGCAGTGGGGGGCGGGCAGGAAGGAGGCAGCCGACCCATGATTCTCTCTCACCATGGATCTCTCTCTCTCTCTCTCTCTCTCTCTCTCTCTCTCTCTCTCTCTCCCATTCTCTTGGAAATCAATGGAAGTGTGCACCTGAGCGAAGGGTTATGATTTGCCCAGTTGTGTGCTGAGGCCCATCCCCCGGAGTTTACGGGGTGGAGGGAGGGGGATCGCAGGGGCACGGGGCCGGGCCTGCTGGGTGCGGGTTCGACAAAGGAGCCGACGTGCTGGGGCAGAGGGTGACGGAGGACCGGGATGGGGGTCTCCAGCTCTCTCCAGCCCCAGGGCCGGCAGGCCGGTGCCGACGGGAACGCTGGAGCCACGCCCAGAGCTCAGAGGGCTCCCTCCTCTGTGAACAATCAGTAAAATATCTTCTTTAAAAAGATGGAACGAAGACAAAGTGTGGAACAAGACGGGCTGCCGAAGGACTCGTGTGCATGCGTGTGAGCCCAGCCAATGGCCACAGACCAGAGGGGGTGAGGGCCGGGGGGGGGGGGGGGAGGGGGGACAAGGACACACAGGTAGCCGTAATCAATAGAGGTTTTAAAAGGTGGGGAGGCCGTGGCCTGCGGCGGGTGGACGGCCGAGGTGACGAGGAGAAGCAAGCGGAGTGTGAGGCCCTCCGTCCTCCGCCGACCCCTCCCTGCAGCCGGCCCGCCCTCCTGGCTCCGCCGAGAGCCACCCGCCGGCATGAAACCGGGAGGCCAGCCCACGCGTGTCCCGGTTCCCAGCCGCCCCGCCCGGGAGGAACCAGGACGGCCGGTTCCCGCACGGGGAGGACACGGGGCCAGATCCTCACCAGCACGGGCCCGAGCGCGGGCGCCGGGGTCTGACCCCCAGCACCGCCCGCTCCGGGGAGAGGAGCCGGGGCCAGGACTCCCCTCCGGGCACAGCCAGAGGCACAGGGCTCCGGCACAGCCACGTCCTGCCACACGTCGAAGGCCACACGTGGTCCCGGGCGCCAGGGTCTGACCCTGCGCCCCCGGCTCCGATGTCTGTGAAGCACAGCCGTCTCTGAGCCTGGAGCACACTCCCGCCTCCACCCCAGCCCGCGCCCTGGTCGGTGAGGCGGGGCCGCTGAAACAGTGGACGCAGCCGGCGGCAGCCGAGCTCGCCACCGAGGGGAGCACAGCCCGGGAGTGCGGGGGCTGGCGGTGCTGGCGGGAGCTGGGGGACGGCCATCTGGCTTTCTGCCCCCTGGGGGGGGTCAGGCCACGAGTCAGCCGCTAACGGACAGCGCCCACGCTCTGGTACACACGTGTGTGCGCGCGTGTGTGCACACCAGGCGTGCATATATGTGCATACAAATCACACAGGCACACCCGTGTATATTTATACACACAGTGTTTGCACATACATAGACATGCCTGTGTGTGTGTTGGTATGTAGGTGCATATATATCTTACATATGTTAGATTAACACACTGGTTTTTATCTGTATATGTATCTATCTATCAATACACAAACACCAGTATATATGTATGTGTGGGTATATACACATACTAGTGTAATGTGTTGCATTTATGTCTGCATGTGTGTCTATTGATATGTATGTGTGTGTGTATGTTTGTTAGAATGTATGGTGTACATGTTTGCTGGTGTGGACTTGTGTGTGTGTTCACGGTACACACACATGCACACACACACACATGCACACACGCAGAATGCTGTGAGGTGGGCCACACCCTCCAGGCCCAGTCCTGCCCCTCCCTTCTGCCCACGCTCAGTCCCTCTGAACTCCATGGGCAGCGGAGGGGGCAGAGCTGGCTCAGCAGCGCCACCTTCTGGTCACCTGGGCGTCCCTGGCAGACGGGGTTGGCCACCAGCAGCAGGGGACACAGGCCACCGAGGGGGACCCAGGGAGAGGAGGCTCCGGCCCCAGCCTGGACTGAAGAACCGGCCCCTCGGGGTTCCGGGAACCGGGCAGTGGGAGGGCTGAGCCCAGAGGAACAGAAAAGCTAGGGGCTGGGCGGCCGGGGAGGCCAACAGGGACCACAGTGCCTGGCTCCGGCCTTGAGCGTCTGCGGCCTCGGGGGTGGGTGGGGGGCCAGTCTCCCTCAGCCCCGCATCGGACCCCGAGGCCAGGCCTGGAGCTGGACGGCAGCCCGGGGGTTCCTGCCGGGTAAAGAGGGGCTGAGAGGTGACCAGTGGGGGTGCCAGGGGCTGCCAGGAATGGGGTCGCAGGGCGCAGGGGCGTGAGCCGGCCCCGAGGACCGGAGGGGAGGGGCGTCTCACAGGAACCAGGCCCGGAGCCAGACCTGGGGTGTGGGGCGGCCTCCGGGGGGCTGAGGGAAGAGGGTGGGGCGGCCACAGGACCAGAGCCCGGCCCCACCGGCGCCACCGAGGAGCCCCTGGCCGCCCACGGGCTCAGTCTGGAGCTCCGCCTCCCGGCCGCTCGCTCCACCCGCCAGCCCGGCTGCCGCCCAGAGGGGGGCCTGCGGCTGGGGAGGAGGCTGGAGGCCGGGCCTGGGGAGGAGGCTGGAGGAGACAGTGTGTTGCTCAGAAGGAAGGCCTGGGTGCAGTGCTCGTGCTCGCCAGCAGATGGTGCTGCTGCGCCATTAGGGAAGCGCCGCCGCCCGTGAGCCTGAGGCTGTGGCCTGCGGAATGTGTAGAGTTCAGAGTTCACGGAGGAAGGAGCGGACGTGCCGGTGACAGATGCAAACACGGAGCGTGACAGTGGTCCAGGGGCCGCTCCCTCCTCTCTGGGGAGAAATGTCCTCCTGCGCGGCCCGCGCTGACGGCTGGTTCTCCCGGGGACTGAGCGTGCTGGCCCTCTTGTTGGAAAAAAAAAAAAAGTGCCAATCGTGTGGCATTTAACCTCGAACAGCTGAGCTGCACCGCGCACAGCAGGCCCTGGCGGGGCCGTGAGACCCCAGGGCCTGGCGCCTGGGGACACACGGTCCCCGCCACGCAAGCCTTAATCCCAGTGCTGTGCCTGACATCCTATGTAATAAAAGCCTAACACGCTAAGTGTCCCGTGGTCCAGTCAGCTGTTCAACCAATCAAAGCGTAATATAAAAATGATATGCTAAGGATGCTCAACCTCTCTCGATCACGTGCACTGACCACCAGGGGGCAGACGCTCCAACTGATAGTTTAGCTTGCTGCTGGGGTCCACCTGATCAAGTCTGCGTGAGATGAGCCAGACACGCCCTGGAGCCCTCCTGCGGTCCCTCAATGGCTAGCCTATCCCCTGCGTCCCTCCCCGGCCCTGATCGTGCACCGGTGGGCCCCTCGGCCTGGCCTGTGCCCTTTTGACATCCAGGACCCCTGGGGGATGTTGGAGAACAAGTTTCGGCCCAATCCCGCAGGCCAGGCCATGGGACCCCACGCACCAGCCTCTAGTCTATATCTATAAAAGCCTAAACAACCGAACAACCAGTCAACCGGTCGCTATGATGCGCACTGACCACCAGGGGACAGACACTCAATGCATAGGACAGGCTCCCTCCTGGTTGGATCGGGTCTGCGGGAACCAGGCTGAAACCGGCTGCTCCACATCCTTCAAGGAGTCCAGGATTGCGAGAGGGTACGTCCCCGGCCCAGCTGGGGGCGAGCCGTGGCCCACACCCAGGAGCCCCCGGGGACTGGACCTCACCCCAGGCCGCTGCGCGTGTGATGCTGCCGGGGGTGGGGGTGGGGCGGGGAAGGGGGGTGTTTGCATCTTCCGCCTCCATCGCCGTCCGGGTTCCAGCTGGAAGGGAGGGAGGGCCCGGCCGTGGTGAGAGCTCCACATGGCGGTCACCACGCTCCGCCTCCGGGAAGCAGACGGGTTCCGGTCAGGGCGGGAGCAGACACCCTGCACCCGTCTGTCCGGGGAACCTGGCCTGGGTGCCACAGCCGTGGTGTTACCGGCACCAGGCGGCGCGGGGCCCGGCGGCCTTCGGGACAGCGCGTCCATGGGGGCCGCCCCTCCCACCTCTCTCCAGCCTCGGGGAGCGGCCTCGGGAGGGGACCCCGGCCCCTGCACCCACGTCAGTCAGCGCGGCTCCAGCGGGGGAAACGCACCCACGTTGGCCACTTGTAGTAGGGTTTCCTCTCCTGATTTGGGGCAAGTAAAAGGAACAATCAGTTCTTTTTTCAAAACATTATCTTCGTTGCTGAAGGGCCTCAGCTGGGCCGGGGACGGCCGGGGCTGGGGAGCCGGCTCTGCAGGCGCGAGGGCCGCCGCGGGCAGCAGCCCGTCCCTCCGCGGGGACCCGGCCGCTTTACGGCTCCGCCGGGGCGCTCACTCGCTCGCTGTTCTAATGAATCATCCATTAGGGAGGCATTGCCCTGGATGGGCCTTCCCCACGGCCTGGCTCCAGCCGTTCCCGGGGTGGGGAGGGGGAGGGGGGAGCAGAAGCAGCCGCTCGCCTCCGTGTGGCCGGCTCCTGGGTCCGGGCCCTCGGAGACGTCCCAGGAGGCCCACACGGAGCAGGTGTGGTCCACCCGCCGCCGGGCCTGGGCCGTGTCACGGAGCCCAGACTCGGCCCGGGCCGGGCAGGGGTGGAGCGTGTCCCTGGTCACACAGCCAGGTGCACAGGCAGGCGGACGCTGGACACGCAGAGCGGGCAGGGGCGGGAGGGGGGAGGTAGAGGGAAGCCCCAGGGGGCAGAGAACAGCAGCCACCATCGGGGTGCAGAGAGGGGGCCCGGGAGACCCCAGAGGAGGCCCCCCCAGAGGGAGGTCTGAGGCGCGGAGGGTGAGGGTCCCGGCTCGCGGTGTGTGATTCGTGGCCTCAGGGGTGCCAGGCCGGCCCTCCTGCTCCTGTCCGCCCCGTCTGCCTCCAGTGTCCCTCCTCACGGGAGGACTCGGCCGAGCCCGGGTGCTGGAGAGCTGCCCCCGAGAGGAGACTCGAGCCCCTAACGAGACCCGGAGCCCGGCCGCACGGCTCAGGGCTGAGCATCGACCTCTGGACCAGGAGGTCAGGGTTCGACTCCTGGTCAGGGCACAGGCCCGGGCTGTGGGCTCCCTCCCCAGTGTGGGGCGGGCGGGAGGCAGCCGACCCATGTCTCTCTCTCCCTTCCTCTCTGAAATCAATTGATATAACAAAAGCCTAAGCCTCCGTTATGGCAAAACAACCCAAACAGCCGGTCGCTATGATGCACACTGACCACCAGGGGGAGACACTCAATGCAGGAGCTGCCCCCTGGTGGTCAGTGCGCTCCCACAGGGAATCGCAGCTCCGCCAGAAGTCTCCGCAGCTGTGCTAAGGAGTGTGAGCCCAGCTGTAAGGAGCAGCGAGCAGGTGGGCGGGGAGGGAGGGTCCCAGCCTGTGAGAGGGATGTCCATTGCTGGCTGAGGCCCGATCCCCGCAGGGAGTGGGCCTAGGCCAGCAGGCAGATACCCCCCAAGGGGTCCCGGATGTGAGAGGGACACACACATACATACACACACACACACACACACACACACACACACACACACACACAGTGCACAGACTTCGTGCACCAGGCCTCTAGTGAAAATACATTTAAAAAGGAAGGAAGAAAAAAAATAATAAAAAAAATAAAAAGGAAGGAAGGAAGGAAGGAGGAAGGAAGGAGGAAGGAAGGAAAGAAGACTGCAATGAGTCTCTCCAGAAGCACAGGCCCCAGGCAGCAGGAGGCGGGGCTCGGCGGCCCAGCAGCCCGTCACAGGCTGCCCCGGCCTCGGGCGGTGATTTCCCAGGTCCAGCCGCGGTTCCCGGTGTGGACCGACCTCTGTGGCAAGAGAGCGCGGCTCTCCCAGGTGCTGGGCCCCTCGGAGGCCGGTGCTGAGATTCCAAACACCACATGGGCGCCGGCTGACTGCCTTCCCGCCGGCTGCAGACTGAGGCCCTTTGTTCCTGCCGGTGAGGCAGAGCGCCCTTTGGGAGAGCGGGAGCAGCCGTGTGTGAGGGGAAACGCATGAGGAATGCGGTGCCTCCTCCCAAACAGCCCTGGCCGTCTAATCCAGGCCGCGGGGCGACCGGCACTGCGAGGGCCGACCTTCCCCGAGGGCCCGGCCGTGGAGAGGGCCCGGCCGTGGAGAGGGCCCGGCCGTGGAGAGGGCCCGGCCGTGGAGAGGGCCCGGCCGTGGCCGAGGGCCGTGCTGACGGTGCGGGACAGGCAGGCGGTGGTCATGGGAGCCCGCTCTCCCTCTCCCTGCTGTGGGCTCCAGGCCCTGCTGTCCAGCTCTGCACCTTCCGGGTGACCGCCCCCCCCCCCCCCCGCCCCCGTAGTTACAGGCGCAGCCCGGGGAGTGGCCCTCACTGGCCTGAGCAGGAGAAAACACAGTGCTTGCAGAGTAAAATTCCTAGTTCGAGCCTGGCCGGAGTGGCTCAGGGGTGGAGCATTGACCTATGAACCACCAGGGTTTTGTTCGCCGGTCAGGGCACAGGCCGGGCTGTGGGCTCCATCCCCAGTGGGGGGCGTGCAGGAGGCAGTCTGTCCATGGCTCCTTCTCATCATTGATGTTTCTCTCTCTCTCTCTCCTCCTCTCTGAAATCAATAAAAATACCTTTTGGCCCTGACCGGTGTGGCTCTGTGGGTGGAGTGTCGGCCTGGGAACGGAAGGGTCCCGGGTTCGATTCCGGTCAAGGGCATGTGCCTTGGTTGCGGGCACACCCCCAGTACGGGGTGTGCAGGAGGCAGCTGATCGATGTTGCTAACTCTCCATCCCTCTCCCTTCCTCTCTGTAAAAAATCAATAAAATATATTTTAAAAACATTGTTTAAAAGCCGGTGAGCAGTGGAAGGGCATTGAACAACCGTGTGGCTTCCAGGGTGCTGGCTCTCGGTAAGGACCTTGGGGTCGTCCCAGGACACGTTTAAGGACGAAGGCAGAGCGTGTGGGGCTGGAGGACGGGAGCCGAGCGGGGGACTCGGGGTCGGCAGTGTGTGTGTGAGGCGGGGAGGGGAGCTGAGCCCGCGCCCCCCCAGGCAGCCTGCACTCAAGAAGGACGGCCGGGCCCAGGCGGCTCCAACGTCCTCATCTCGTCATCGCAGCGAGCAGAGGCATCAGCAGCCCCAGAAGCCGCCTCCCTGGACGGCAGACGGGAGCCATGGGCACGTCCTTGGCAAAGACCTTGGCGGGCGGGCGCCGAGGCTGCTTCTGGGCCGGGCTGTCCCACAGCCGGGCCCCACCTGCCCTCCCAGGGCCCCGGGCCAGGGCCAGCCTGTCCGCCCTTTCCCGCCCCCATGGAGCGTCCCGAGGTCACACAAGCCTCCGGGCTGCAGTTCGCGGAGCCTGAGGTCGTTATGTCCGACGTGTGGAGGCTCAGGTCCACCCGGCCTGATGGCAGGAGCCGGCTCAGCGTGGGGAGGTCCCTGCCCTGCCCCCGGGAGGGGAGGGTGACCCTCCGCAGCCGGTAAACCTTTAACCACCTGCTTCCTGACAACGGTGTGGGCAAACATGGGTCTGTTTTACATTAACTTCCTTCTACACAGGATGTATAGCAGCCTGTTGATAACCACAAATTACACACTATTTGTGTTTTTTTTTTATTTCAGAGAGAAAGGGAGAGGGAGGGAGCGATAGAAACATCAATGATGCGAGAGAATCACTGATCGGCTGCCCCCGGCACCCCTCCTACAGGGGATCGAGCCTACAACCCAGGCAGGTGCCCTTGACTGGAATTGAACCTGGGACCCTTCAGCCCGCAGGCCAACGCTCTATCCACGGAACCACACCAGCTAGGGCAGTGGTCGGCAAACTCATTAGTCAACAGAGCCACATAGCAACAGTATAAGACTGACATTTCTTTGGAGAGCCACATTTTTTAAATCTAAACTTTTTCTAACGCCACTTCTTCAACATAGACTCACCTAGGCCGTGGTGTTTTATGGAAGAGCCACACTCAAGGGGCCAAAGAGCCGCATGTGGCTCGAGAGCCGCAGTTTGCCGACCACGGTGCTAGGGCTATAGACTATTCTTTATTGACATTCCAAACAGCTAATTGCCTTCCCCAGGGTGCTCTCATTGACTTTTGCTGAGCTCTTGTACTCGTAGTCAATCAGCGTTTGCATTTCAACCTCGATTTGACAAGACAAAACTATGAATCCATGCCTGATTGCAATCCAATTCATCAGAGAAGCAGCCTGATAAATGAGGGTCATTCCAGCTCGAATGTGGGTGATGTTTTGTTTATGTCAATGGGCAAGATAAGAGCGATGCTGGGAAGATGGATGCTGCAGGGCATTTGCCGGTCAGGGACAGGAGCCGCCTCTTTGCTGAATCACACAAGTCTGCACATACCAGGACATCACCGCACACATCTCCAGTTCACAATGCAGAGGCTACAGCCAGGACACAGTCCATCTCACCCGCATTAACATTATCTCTGCCACGTAGGTGTGGACAAGCCACACAGCCATAAAATAAACAAAGCAACACAGCCGAGTGCTTGCCAATTCCTGTGGTGTAAATACTTCCGACACGGGCGATTTCAAGCTCCCAGAACACCCCGCGGGAAGATGGCCACAGCACGTCATTATGGTTAAAACAAAGCATCTCCAGCCGAAGGGTGCCCTCGGCGGGTGGGTGCAAAGCCCCTGACCGTCTGACATCAGTTTTCTGGCATCAGCTCGGGCCGGCTCGAGCACGCTGCAGATTACACCTCACTTTCCTAGAACAGAGAGCATCAGTTGCCTGTAGAATCTGCTTTGTTAAAACAAACAAAAATAAATAAACAGACCTCTGGTAGCTTATTGTGACGTTGGCTGTAAATAAATCAGTTTGTCATCTAAACCTACCAGCTCTTAAAAAAAAAACCCAAAAAACTAGAGGCCGGTTGCAGGAATATTCCTGCAAGAATAGGGCTTCCTCAGGCCAGAGCGGAGCAGAGGGGAGAGCAAAGCCCACTGCCTCATTCCCTCCCGTCTCCGCTGCCTCCTTCCCTTCTCCGCAGCTCCCCTCCCTTCTGCAGCTTTTGGCTTTTTTCACGTTGTCTTCACATATGCAAATTAACCACCATCTTAGTTGGGTTAATTTGTGTCCTCACTCTGATTGGCTGGTGGGTGCAGTGGAGGCATGGTTGATTTGCATGTTTCTCTTTTATGAGTGTCGATGACAACATTCTCCAATATTGGCTTTTTCGAGAATGACCTTTAAATGTCATCTAAAACGTCCTCGTTGCCAAGTGCCCCGGCCCCCTAGTACGATCCTCAGAAGCAGCAGGGCCCTTGTGCCCAAACTGACGTACACGGTGGACCAGGCACGGCGGATGCCAGGCCGGAGAGCCTGTGAAATCAGCGGGCTACGGTCTTCCATTGCCGCCCAGAGAAGTTCGCTTACTTATCCAAAGGCACGGGTACGCGAAGCCGACAGCAAAACCTGAGCTCTCGTCTGTAAGCTAAGTGCTGGTGCATTAACCACCCCTCCCCCAAAGGGCCAAGGGGAGGGCCTGTGGCAGATGCACTCAAACGTCTCTCACTTTGGGGAGGAGTCCCTTCGCAGGTCTGTTTCGGGGAGAGTGCCGGTGGGTGAGCCGTGGAGAAGAAGCTTCCGGTTAACTGACCCACTTGCATCAGGAGGGCTGTCCCGCGTTGGTGTTTGTGGTTTTGTCTTGTTTTTCTGTTTCATTTTCGGTTCCCCTGGTTCTTCCCAGGCACAGAGGTACATTCCGAGAGAGATCACTGACCACCGAGCAGCCAGCGGCCTGGGCGGGGCCGGGGGAGGCGGCCAGCCCTCCGGCACAGGTCAGAGGGAAGGACGGATTCTCACACCTGGATCTGGAGGGAGCAGCGGGTTCGTGAGGAGCGAGGGGGGCAGAGAGCGCCTCTGGGAAACGGGTGCTGGCCGGTCTCCTGGGGCCGCTGGCCGGTCTCCGAGGCCGCTGGGAGTTCATTCCTGAGAGGAGATTTTTTTCCCTCTCCCGGAGGTGACCCGTCTGAAACACCATGCTTCTCCCTTCCTTCCTTTTTTTTTTTCCTTAAAAAATAGTACAAGTCCACAGCCTCGTACCCAAAAGTCCTGGGGCCATATGTGTGGCATTCGGAATGTTTCAGGTTTTTAAACAGGTCATTCAGCAACAATACCAGGTAACCTGGCACCACCCCCCTCCCAGCCCTCCCCCGCCCCCCGCACCACCGGGTCTGGAGCAAGACTCCATCGTCAAGCACATTTATATTTTGTAGCAAAACATAAATATTCATGAGAAGTGGGGCAAACAAGACTATAAATAGCCTCACACCAGTGCATTTCAGGTCGAGCTCACCGCTGCGGAGTTAATTTTTAAGCTTTAGGTGATTGAGGCGGGTGAGACTGCAATATTCTGGATCAGGGCGTAGGTATTAACAGCAATAGTCTTTCTATGCATGAAAATGTGTGTTTCTGTGTAATGTTTTCTTGATCCACATTCAACTTTAGTTCATTATTATTTCTTGGAAACTACTTATTCGCATTACATATATATGTATACACACACACACACACACACACACACACACACGTAGCCCTGTGCAGGAATCCGTGCACCAGTAGCTTGCCGCCCTGCCCTCCTGTAGCTCCCTCCACCGCCCACCTGTAGCTCGCTGCCCCGCCCTCCTGCTGACCTGGTCGTTACACAGTCGGTTGTTACACTTCATGGCATACGACCAATTTGCACATTACATCTTTGTTATATAGCATTTTAAAATATATTTGTATGGATTTCAGAGAGGAAGGGAGAGGGAGAGAGGGATGGAAACGTCCATGATGAGAATCACTGATGGGCTGCCTCCTGCTGGGGATGGAGCCCACAACCCCGGCCCGGACCCTGACGGGAGTCACACCGGGGCCTCCTGGTTTGGGGGTGGACACTGAGCCTGAGCGCCGGGCGGGCCAGTCACAGTATGTCATCGTCAGAGACACCTTCGCCGGGTTTTGCTCGGATCTCGCTATATTCCGGCTTCTGCACCGGGCGGTGCCTCCCGAGCCGCTCCGGGATGGCGGGAGGACCGAACTGCGTTGGTGTCCACCGGGCTGTGCTCTCACCGCCGGTGCGAAGGCCTGGTCATGGCTGCTCCCTTCCCCTCGTAACACACGGGGCAGCTTCGCAATCTTATCTCGGCCCTTTAGCTCCTGGGACGTCCTATTAAACAGAAAAAGGAGGAGAACAGGATTGCACATGAAGACAGAAGAGGAGAAGACGCCAAGGCTGACTTTGTCCTTGTGGAGGTCTGGATCCGTCTGGCCGGGGCTGAGAAAAACGGTGCCGTCTCTTCTGAAGTCCTCGTGGCTGACAGACAGGAGTCCTGGTTAAACAGGACGTGGGACAGGAGCCGGGGCCGGGCCGGCTGCAGAGTCTGAGCAGCAGCAGCACCTGCGGCCGCAAACCCGCGAGGCAGGACGGAGTCTGCCGGCCGCGGACAGGATGTGCTCACGTAACTAATGCGCACGGGCTTGCCTCGGGGCACGGTGCAGACAGAGGAAACCACCCCAGACACTGGGGGGGGGGGGGGGGGGAGGCAGGGAGGAAGAGAACTACACATAGAGGGAGGATACAAGAAGCAAAGTCACAGGTTTTATTTTTTAACTATTTTATAAAATATATTTTATTGATTTTTTACAGAGAGGAAGGGAGAGGGATAGAGAGTTAGAAATATTGATGAGAGAAACATCGATCAGCTTCCTCCTGCACACTCCCCACTGGGGATGTGCCTGCAACCAAGGTACATCCCGAATTGAACCTGGGATCCTTCAGTCCGCAGACCGATGCTCTATCCACTGAGCCAAACCGGTTAGGGCAACAGGTTTTATTTTTTAAATATATTTTTATTGATTTTGTTTTATTTATTTATTTATTTATTTATTTATTTATTTAATTTTTACAGAGAGGAAGGGAAGACAGAGTTAGAAACATAGATGAGAGAGAAACATCGATCAGCCACCTCCTGCACACCTCCTACTGGGGATGTGCCCACAACCCAGGTACATGCCATTGACCGGAATTGAACCTGGGACCCTTGAGTCCGCAGGCTGACGCTCTATCCACTGAGCCAACCCGGTTAGGGCAAAACATTACAGGTTTCAAAATGGTAACTTCTTGCCTAGTGTGATAATAATAATAAAAGCTACCCACCAATACAGCTATTGCGGAGAGCGGACCTTCACAGCAGAGCTGCTAAAATACCAGAGGCCATACCTCACGTCTGCCCAGGCCGCCGCCTCAGAGCACGTTCTCACATGGAGCGTAAAGAGTGGTCTGACTGGCCCCCGTCCTCAGCGGCTCGCGGGGTCTGACTGGTATTGAATTTCCAGCGTCTCCCTCACTTCCTCTTCTCCGAGGCACAAAGGTTTTTGTCGAGTTTCTCCTGGCTTTCCGGCCGGCAGCTACGGGGCCAGGCCCAGCCCGGTGTGGAGGTATAGGGTGTGGTTTTCCTCGGCCGGTGGCGTCGGGGCTTCTGGACGTTTGGGAATCACCGGGAGAGCTGCTAGAGGGACATCTGTAGGGTGAGAGTTGCCCGCTGTTGCTGCACATTCTCTCGGAAACAGTGTGAGAAAGCTGTGTGGTTCCGGTGCCCTACAGAGTGGGGACCGGCCTAGGACCCTAACACTGAGTAACCAAACACCCCGGAAGGCCCTCCACCTGCATTAGCTTAGGAACACGCCTGGGCGTTTGCCAGGGAGGCCTCCGATGCGTCAGGGGACGTGGGTTTGAACCCCCTCTGGGCGCCTTACCTGGCGCTCTGGGGCCCTGGTCGTCTACGTAACCCCAACTCCCACCCTCCCTGGTCCTCAGGCCAGGACCCGGAGTGTACACTGAGTCTACGGTCGCTTCTTCTTCTTCTTCTTTTTTTAACTTTCTTCTTTTTTAAAATATATTTTATTAATTTTTTTGTAGAGAGGAAGGGAGAGGGATAGAGAGTTAGAAACATCGATGAGAGAGAATCATTGATCAGCGGCCTCCTGCACACCTCCTACTGGGGATGTGCCCGCAACCAAGGTACATGCCCTTGACCTTGACCGGAATCGAACCCGGGACCCCTCACTCCGCAGGCCGACGCTCTGTCCACTGAGCCACACCGGTCGGGGCCATGGTGGCTGGTTGTCGCTGTCACAGAGCCCAACCAGACGGGGGCAGGGGGCGCGGGTCAGGCCAAGTGCGCGCCGGGGCGGAACGCGCCGTCCGGCAGGGGGCGAGCGCCGCACGCCTTCTCCCTCCCGGGCGGGCGGGGCGGGGGTGGAGGGCCGAGGGGGTCCGAGGGGCTCCAGGCCGAGCGGGGCGGGGCGGGGCGGGGCGGGGGTGCGGGGCGGTGCGGTGGGGTGCGGTGGGGTGGGTGGGGCGGGGGGTGCGGGGCGGTGCGGTGGGGCGCGGTGCGGTGGGCTAGGAGGAGGCCCGGGTCCGGCCGGGGGGCCCAGCGTCACCTGCGCGCCCCGCGGAGCCCGAGGGGCGACGCCGTGGAGCCCGCCGCCAGGCCCGCCACCGCCCCTCCCGGCCCCGGGCCCCTCCCGGCCCCCGGCCCCGCGGGGCGCGTCGTGGAGCCCAGCCCGCGGCGCGGGGCCCGGACGCCGGGACAGTGCGGGGCGCGGGCTGCCCGCGGGCCAGGCTCCCCGGGCCCCGGCGGCGGCGGCGGCGGCGGCGGCGGCGGCGAGCGCGCGGATTGGCTCCCGCCCGGCCCCGCCCCTCCGGCCGGCCCCGCCCCCTCCGGCCGGCCCCGCCCCCGCCCTCCGCCGGACGCTCCGGTTCGCCCGCGGCGGTGGCGGCGCTTCCCGGCTCTGCGCGTCCCCGCGGCCGTGGTCTCGGCGGAGGCGGAGGCGGAGGCGGAGGCGGAGGGCGCTCGGAGGCGCGGCGGGCGGACGGCCGGGCCGAGCTGCGGGTGCGCCGCCCCTGCTCCCGCCGCCGGGCCCGCGGCAGCCGGCTCCCGCCCCGCGGCCCGCGGCCCCCGGCTCTGCCGGCCCCGCGCTCCCTTTGTCCGCGCCCCGGGCGGGCGGCCCCGGCGGCGGCGGCGGCCCCGAGGAGGCGGCGGGGAGCGGCCGCGGCGGCGCGGCGATGCCGGACCGGATCTCGGTGGCGGAGTTCGTGGCGGAGACCCATGAGGACTACAAGGCGCCCACGGCCTCCAGCTTCACCACGCGCACCGCGCAGTGCCGCCACACCGTGGCCGCCATCGAGGAGGTGAGCCGCCGCCGGCCCGCGCCCCGAACCCCGAACCCCTCCGCGCCCGCTTCCCGGGAAGTTTCCTCCTCCCGCCCGGGCGCCCGGCTCCCCGCGCCCCGAGCCCGAGCCTTTGTCCGCGGAGGCGGCTGGGGCCGGCTGCGGCCACCGGGGCCTGTTTGGAGGACCCGCCCAGACCCCGATCCCCCGCGGGCACCCCGGACCCGCCCCACTCTGCCCGGAGGCCGGGGCGGTGCTGGCCGGGGCCCGGGGCCCGGCTCCCCTGCCCGCCCGCCCGCCCCGCGCACCCGCCTCCGGGACCGGCTCGGGGCCCCGCCGGCAGCGGCCCCGCGGGCAGGTGTGCGCCTCCGTCCGGGCCCCCCTCCGGGAACGGGGTGCGCACCCGCCGGGAGGGCCCGGGGGACCGGGGGCGCCCAGGGAGGCCACGCTCTGGCCCCGAGGCCTGGGATCGCCGCCCCGGCACACGTTCCCCCGCACCCGTGCCCTGCGCCTCCCCTGCTGCCCGGCGCCGCCCTCCCCCGGCCCCCCGGTTCGGTCCGGCACAGTCACCGCGCCCGGGCCCCGGCCCCCGGCCGCCCGCCACCTCCCGCGGGGACGCCGGGCGGGAGCCGCCCCTGACCGGCCGCGGGCGGGAGGGGAGGGCCGGGCCGGAGGGCAGGGCCGCTGGCGGCCGGTTCGGGGCCGCTTCCGCCCTCAGGGCCCTGACGTCCGGGGTGGGGGGCAGCCCCGCGTCCTTCCGTCCTTCCCGGGCCGGTGCGGGTCCGAGGCCCCGGGGTCAGGCTCCCCGTGGGGCGCCGGCCCTCCAGCCGGACGTGAGCCCGTGTGGACCGCAGGAGATGATTATGGTTCTCTGGGCGGGAATGTCAGGCGACAGCCCTAACGTGGGGGCTCGTAGCGGCTTTGGGTTCTAAGGTTTAGGAGCTGTCTGGGCGGAGGGAGGGATGGGGGTCACCCCAGAGCTGTAAGTGAGGCGGTGGCATTCCTTTCTGTGGTCCCGGAACAAAGCGTTTGCTGTTAGGCATTGCTGGGGGGTGGGGGGTGGAAATCCAGAATGTTTCTCTGAATGGAAACCTTTTTTCTCTCCCTTTGGAGGCACAGTCACTAACGGGCTAAGTCAGAAGTCACAGCTTCAGCGCCCTGACTGTTCTGAGTGCAGCCAGGGCGTCTGCCCTCCCAGCCTCCTCCAACCCCACTGAATCCCAGGGAGCTCTGGGACCCCCACCTCACCGAGTGCTGCTTGTGTCAGCCCAGCCGCAGACAGGCCGGTGGGAGGCCGATGGGAGGGCCGGGAAGAGGCCCCTCCCCCCAGTGCTGGGCCAGGGAAACTTGCTCGTGGTGCTTTGGAAATACCATTCATGATGTCCGCGGAGTGACGGCAGCCGGAGAGGAAGCGGCTGCTGAGGGAAGGCGCTGGTGCCCAGAGCTTTCGGAGCGCCTGGCCGGGCTGCGAGTTCTGTTTCTTTCCCGCGGCGGTGTGTCAGCCACATGTTCTTCCCGGTGCCAGACGTGGGAGGCCGGGCGGATGGGCGCGGCCGGGAAGCAGGCACAGCTCTGCGGTCCCCGTCCGGCACCAGCGTGTCCTTCCACGCCGCTGGGAGCCTGCCCTGGCGCTGGGGGACGGAGCAGACGGGGAGACGGGGCTCGGTCACTGTGTCGGAGGCCAGCTCCCTCCGAGGTGCCCTCGGAGCCCGGGAATCCGAGAAGGTCTCCGGGGTGAGGGGGTGGAATTCGGCCAGGGGCTGACGGACGGACGGACGGACGAGGAGCCGATCCGGGCTGCACCCTGGGACGGGCTGCACCCGGGGACGGCGGCCGTGGGAGCTTGTGTTTCTGAGAGCGAGGGCTGCACGGGGTCCGTTTAAATGACGCCCTTTCCCGGGTGTTTACCAAAACCCGGCCTGTTGATGGCCTTATTGGCCGGGGGTGCCCACATCCTTTGGTGTGTGACACGCAGCTGCGTTGGCTGCTGGAGAGGCAGGGGCACGGGTATGGGACCGGATGTTACCTGACGCCGGGCCGCCCCTCGGGCCTGTGGCCACACCCAGTCCTGGATTAGGAAACGCGTTCTGAACGGATTGACCTCTGGCCCCGGCACCTCCCCGGCTGGGCCTGCCGGAGCCCGTGTCCGGCGGAATGTGCTTTTTATCTCTTCACACACACCTGCAGCGGGGCTCTGGGGGGCTGAGGGTCCCCCCGATGCTACGGCTTCCACATCCGTGGCCCGGACGCCTCACCCCTGCTTTCCCCGCGAGGAAGTCGGGTGCAGCGAGGCCCCTCCGCTCGGGGCTGCAGAGCTGGCATCGGAACGGGCTCCACGCTGGTTTCAGAAGCAGATGCTGCTTCCTGTTCCTGTGTGAGGCCGCCTTCTCTGAATGACTCCTTTGTCCGCCAGACCTGGGTTCAAGTTCAGAGTCGCCCCCTCGCCAGGTGTGTGGGCTCCGGGGAGCTGCCCGCCGCTCCGCGTTCCCGCCACGTTCAGGCCGGGCCGCGGGAGGCCGCGGCGAGCGTTAACGAGCACACACCCAGCCCGGCCCTGGCAGACGCCCGGTGAGAGTGCCGACCGCTAACAGGTTGTGGTTAAGCCGCAGAACCCGGGGAGCACCGGGCCCCAGGAGATTTGCATGAGGGAGGGAGGGAGGAGGAGAGGGGGGAGAGACGTGAATGGCTCAATGAGGAAGGGGATGAAAAGCCACTCCAGGAAACCCGTGCTTTGGTTTGGTTTGTTCTTATTAAATCCATGTTGTTTTTTTTAAGCAGCTCTCTCGGCAACAGGTCACCACGTGACTGTTTTACATTTTTTACCCGATCCCTTTCTCCGGGCGAGATCGTTACTTTGGCACCGTTCCAGCGTGAGGTCCGGGCTGCCCTGTGTTTTTGGAAATAACGGGAGAACATGCGTGTGATGGCGTACATCTGTAACGGCGGCTTTTCTGGGGGGGGGGGAGTTACTTCCGGCTCCGCGTCTTTGAGTCTCTGGGCGCTGGGAATTGTCTGGAAACAGGGAGAAGGTGTGTCCGCCTCCGGAATGCCGTGTGTACGGGAAACTCCTTCGGAGCACCTTGCCTCCCGCCGGCCTGTGTGCTCGGTGGCGGACAGAGTTTTAAACGTGAATCGGGAGATGTGAGATGTAATCTCCTCCCTCGGGGCCATCTTGCTCCGCTCTGTTGTCCTCGGTTACCGTGGAGACCTCAGTGGTGTCCCTGCGCAGGGTTCTAGCTGCAGGGGTGGGGTGGGCATCCGGGGTGCTTGGCCGGGCTGCCCGGACCCCCGGGGGCCAGCGGTCCTCCCGGCGGTCAGGGCGGGAACCGGGCCTCTGGGCTTTTCCAGCAAGAATGCGATTCTGGGTCAGCCGGCATGGCTCAGGGGTTGAGCATCGACCTATGAACCAGAAGGTCATGGGTTCGATTCCCCGTCAGGCCCATGCCCAGGTTTCAGACTTGATCCCGGGGTGGGGGTGGGGGGGGGAAAGTCACATGCAGGAGGTACGATCCATGTTTCCCTCTCATCACTGCCGTTTCTGTCTCTCTCCCTCTCCCTTCCTCTCTGAGATAAAAAATACATGTGTTAAAAAAAGAGAGAGAAGAGTGCGATTCTGAATCCCAGCCCTTTGGGACTTGTCTGAGACGGCTCTTCCAGCTAACTCCAGCTGGACAGACGCTGCCTGCCGGCCGGAGGGCATCCCCTGTGCCCGTGCGTTTGTGTGTGGAGTGAGGCTCCGTGGGCAGACGGCCCCAGGTGCTGTCTGTGTTCTGAAGTCTGGACTTACGTGTCCCGAGATGTTTGAGTCACTCGAGGAAGAAAAGATCTCCTAGTGACCCCCCCCCCCCATCTAACTCCCCCCCTTCTGTGAGTAACAGGAAGCGTATCCGCCTCCTCCTGCTGGGTTGGCCGGGACTCTGAGCCCTGCGGAGCGAGGGCGGGCGTCGGCAGGCCGGGAGCGAGTTCTCCGTTTTCCATGACGGAGCCTGCAGCCCAGGGCCAGGGACAGTGCCACCCGCTGGGCCTGGCCGCCCCGGGTCCAGCCACGCCCAGGGCGGAGCGGCCGGCGCCCGGGGCCGGGCTGGGAGGCCTGGGTGGCGGCGGCGTGCGGTTGGCATGGGGAGTCAGGGGAGTGGCCCATGCTTTAGTCACGAGGGCCCTCCTGCCATCGGTCAATACGGGTCCCTCCCGGCGCCGTGGCCAGCTGGTCTCCCGGTGGGTTTTCCCAGCCGCCCACTTCGCGGAGGGCTGCTGGCAGGAGCATGGGGCTGCTCCTCCTGCAGCCGCACTCCTAGGCCGGAGCCGTGCTTCGCGGAGCACAGCACGGCCAGCCGCCCGCCCCGCGTGGGCCCCGGGATGCACTTGGAGTTCCTCAGCGGCACTGGCCACGGTCAAGGGCTCACGAGCGCCCCAGCCGGTGTGGCTCAGTGGGCAGAGCGCCGGCCTGCCCACGGAAGGGTCCCGGGTTCCATTCTGGTCTAGGGCATGCATCTCAGTTGTGAGCTCGATCCCGGGCCCCGGTCTGGTCAGGGCCCATGTAGGGAGGCAACCAACCTACGCGTCTCTCTCTCATCTATGCGTCTCTCTCTGCCTCTCCCCCGCCCTCCCTCTCTCTCTAAACATCCGTGGGGAAATGGCCTCAGGTGAGGATCGGCAGGTGCTGGCCAGTGCCCGGCGGGCGGTGCAGGTCCCGGCACCCGCCCCCCTCGGAGCACCGAGCACGGTGCCCAGACCTCACCGGTCCAAGCAGGGACCCCCCAGCCTGTTAGACATGAGCGGCTCCCCTCAGGCCTCTGAGTCAGAGCCCGTGTCCCGCCACGTCCAGGTACACGCTGTGCTCACGGGGCGGGATAGGCGTGTTCCGGGCCCGGAGCCTGGCTGTGGCCCCCCTGGGCGCCGGGTGCCCCGAGATGCCGGTTCCATCGCGTGGGGCGGGGCCTGAGCTTTGTTTTGTTCTGTTTTTTCCACCAAGAATTTAGGACTTCTCATTTGTCTCCAAGTTGTTGGAGCAGAATCTCGGTAAAGCCTCCTTTCCTTTCTCCCTCACACACCCAGGAAGTCTGTTGGTGGGGAATGACTCTGCACCTGGGAAGAAGCAATGTGCATTCACGCCTGACAGGTTCCCTGGGCCCCTCGTCGCTTTACAAAGTTCACATGGACCTCGCCGATTAGGCTCGGTGGGCAGAGAGTCAGCCTGGGAGCTGAGGGGCCCCGGGTTTGATTCCCAGGGGCCACAGGCCTGGATTGCGGGCTCGATCCCCGGTGCAGGGTGCGCAGGAAGCAGCCGATCCATGATTCTCATCACCGATGTCTCTCCCTCTCTCACCCCTCCTCTCTGAAACCAACAGGAATGTGGTAAAGTTTCAGACGACGGTTCCTGGGGCTGTCCAGGCACCATCGGCAGGGCCGTGCTCTCCGGGCGGCAGAGCGTTCTGGGGGGACGGGGGTGCCGTGACCCGGGCGGCTGTCCTCACCGGGCCTGCGGTCCGGACGGGCTGCACTGTCACCGCTGGGTTTCCCTCTCGGCTTTGCCCTCCGGCATTCACCGGCGCTCCCTGTGTGCTCTGATTTCTTCAGACCCAACGGTGAACTGGTGTAATTCTCACAAAAACCCCGGGAGGTGCAGAGCCTGAGCCGATCGGCCGAGGCCGCAGAGCCGGGGGACACACACACACACACACACACACACACACACACGGGCTCAGACCTGGTGTGTGGGCACCAGAGCTGCCCCTGCGGACCCGGGCCCGGGAGGCCTCTGTACCGTCCCTGTGACCCCGTACCCTGTGACCCCAGACCCCGTGACCCCGGCCCCCCGTGACCCCGGCCCCTGGGACCCCGTGACCCCGGCCCCTGGGACCCCGGACCCTGTGACCCCGTGACCCCGGCCCCGTGACCCTGGCCCCCCGTGACCCCATCCCCTGTGACCCCGATCTCCGTGACCCCTATCCCCATGACCCCGTCCCCTGTGACCCCGGACCCCGTGACCCCGATCCCCATGACCCCGTCCCCTGGGACTCCGGACCCTGTGACCCCAGACCCCGTGACCCCGTCCCCTGGGACCCCGGACCCTGTGACCCCGGACGCCGTGGCCCCATTCCCCCGTGACCCCGGCCCCCCTGGCCCGCACCGCTGTGGGCAGGGGCCTCTGTCCCGCTTCTGGAGCGGATGCTCTGGCCCGGCTCCTGCGGCCACTTCCTCCCGCACCGCCGCCTCCCGCCTCGGCTGCGGAAATGCTTCCCGCCGCCGCCACGCCCCGGGCTGCGGGCCAGGCTGGCAGGCCGCCTGCGAGCGATCGCGGTGACATCACCGCACGCCTGCTGCGGGCTGTGTCTGCGTGCCTTCAGCATGCCAGCCGCTGCCAGGAAACGGTGTGTGTGTGTGTGTGTGTGTGTGTGTGTGTGAGACTCGGAGAGGGGGCAGGCACTCCCTCTGAGGAGGAAGCCTGGTCTCGGCCCGCAGGCGGTCAGCTCGGGCCTCGTCCCCGGTGCCCACAGGGCCCGTGCCTGCTGCTGCGGTGTGTGTTTCTTCGACCCCAACGCCGGGGGCTGGCATTTCTAGGAGCCTCGTTCGGTTAGGACAGCGGTCGGCAAACTCATCAGCCCACAAAGCCGAATAGCGACAGCACAACGATGGACATTTATTTGGAGAGCCACATCTTTTAAATTTCAACTTCTTCTAACGCCACCTCTTCCACACAGACTCACCCAGGCCGTGGTGTTTTGTGGAAGAGCCACACTCAAGGGGCCAGAGAGCCGCCTGTGGCTCCCGAGCCGCCTTTTGCCGACCACTGCGTTGGGGCTGTGCTGTGTTTGGAATCCGGCCCGGCTGTGACCTCTGTTCGTCCGTGACGGAGCCGGGGCTCAGACCGGTGATGTGGCTGCAGGACCCCTGCCCGCAACCGAGCAGCCGCCCGCGATTCGCATCCTCCCGGGTCCTTGGGGGTCTCCCTCCCGCCGGCCCCCATGGACCCCTGTGGTCTGCCTGCCAGACCGCGCCGTCGCTGAGATTGCCTGGGCCCAGACGGGTCAGGACACCGAGCCCGGGAGGTGCTCAGCGGCAGGTGCCTCTCAGTGACCTTCACGCTTGGCGGCAGGTGGTCTGTAAGTGACCTTCACGCCACAGGAAGTGACCAGGACAGACCGGCCTTCGCCTTTGTCCGGGCTGCAGGCCTCGGCCTCGGCCTCGGTCGCTGGCCTGCGTCTCGGGAGAGCGGTGAGGCTGGCCCTCACAGGCCTGTGGTCGGTGCACAGTCTGGCTCTGAGCTTTACGGAAACACGGTTTTCTGACGCCGAGGTCCTGAGAGCCGGGCCCGGGGTGGGGGGAGCGGCGCTCTCCGCCAGGAAGCTGTGGTTTTCGCACGGCTCTGTGGTTTGGCGGGCGTCGGCGGTGGAGGGGAGGGCACGGGCCACGGCGTTGGGCAGGCCGGGGCTCGCTCCACGCCGCCCTCCCCGTGCGGGTGACCTTGGGGCGGGTGACCTTGGGGCGGGTGACCTTGGGGCCAGGTGACCGAGCAGGCCGCCGCCCCGCACGTCTGGTCGGACCGAAAGGCGCGCAGTGGTTTGTAGGTGGTTTTGTCCGGAGGGTCTGGCTCCTGGCCTCCGTCAGTGGCTGTGTTTGTCAGGGCTCTGAGGTCAGTGGTGGGGATAAGGATCAGCCACGTCTGTGGCCCTGATGAGGAAGTGTGGTTCTGGATTGTATCTGGAAGTTGATTAAGAAAAAATAAACTGCCAGGACGGCGTGGCTCAGCGTTTGAATGCTGACCTATGAACCAAGAGGTCAGGGTTTGATTCCCGGTCAGGGCCCATGCCAGAAAAGCACCAGGACGGTTCACCAGGGACAGCGAGAGTGGGGTGCCCCCCCCTCCTCCTGTGGGTGACATCTGAGCTCCCCGCTAGGGTGTGTGAGACCCGCCGTGGTCTGTCCTCTCCTGCTCTCAGGCCGCCGAGAGAGTCAGGCCTGACCTGCCAAATGGACTGACTTCCTCCCCGGCCGCCCCCCACCGTCTGTGTCCGCTCCGGGGCCTCCCCCTATCCCCCCGTCTGTGTCCGCTCCGGGGCCTCCCCCTATCCCCCCGTCTGTGTCCGCCCCCCACCCCGTCTGTGTCCTCTCCGGGGCCTCCCCCCACCCCGTCTGTGTCCTCTCCGGGGCCGCCCGAGCCCGCAGCGCAGCAGTTCAGGCAGGTCCTGTCTCTGTCTTGGCTCTGCTCCGCCCTCACCTGCGTGCACAGCCTTCTGATGGGTTATAACTGTTACTGCGACACATGTTGTCTCTTTTATATATAGATAAAGGTATAGGCATAGGCATAGATATAGGTATAGATATAGATATAGGTATAGGTATAGGTATATAGGTATAGATACAGGTATAGGTATACAGATATAGATATAGATACAGATACAGATACAGATATAGACATAGGTATAGGTATATGGATGTAGATACAGATATAGGTATGTAGATATAGACATAGATATAGATAGATTCATTGGCTGCTGCTTGTATGTATCCTGACCGCAGATCGAGCCCACAACCTTGGGGAATGGGGACGTTGCTCTAACAAACAGCTACCCCATCAGGGCTGTGTTTTCTCTTTTTTCTCTTTTTTCCCCGTGGGTTTTATTCTTTTTCTTTTTAAAAAATATTTTATTGATTTTTCACAGAGAGGAAGGGGGAGGGATAGATAGCTAGAAACATCGATGAGAGAGAATCATCGATCAGCTGCCTATTGCACACCCCCACCAGGGATGTGCCCGCAACCAAGGTGCATGCCTTTGACCAGAATCGAACCCGGGACCCTTCAGTCCGCAGGCCGACGCTCTATCCACTGAGCCACACTGGGCTCGGCAGGTGTGTTTTCTTTCAAAGGGAGATGTTCCCGAGGGGCCGTGGCTGGGGGAGGGGCGTTACCGTGGGGTGTCAGGCCAGGCCTGCTCCGGCCTCCCCGTCAGCCGAAGCTGCAGCGCTCGATGGCGGTAATGAAATGACGGTAACGGCAGGCCTTCGGGGCCCGCGGCCTCCGTGTCCCAGAGCCGGCCTGTCGGTCCCGGAGCCGATTCCTCACCTTCGGGAGCCGCCCGGCAGCTCGGCGTTCGCGGGCAGCCTGCCTCACGGCCAGAGCCACGTCCGTCTGATCGATGTCCGGGCGCAGGGCTGTGGTCGTAGCTCATAGGCAGTCCCCCGGGGCTGCTGCTTCATTTGCTCTTTTAATTTAAGGGCGGCCTGCCTCCCTCCCTCCCTCCCCGGGAGGGCCCAGGCCTGCTCCGCCCTCAGGCGCTGCAGCTGCTCTGACGCTGTGTCAGGTGTTTGTCTGAAAGAGGGAGTAACGGTGGCCGCAAAGGAGTGTTTCAGGAATTTGCTATTGTTTTCCCATAAAACCCCACAAACGGACGGTACTCTTCGGCTGAATAAGTGGAGCCAGTGAGCCGAGGGCGCTGGAACAAGGAGGTGAAGAGAACGGCCCTGTGCGAGGAGAGGAGAGGCCCGTCTGGGTCTCTGTGGCGTCATGTGACCCTCATGTGACCCTCGGGGTCCCAGAAACGGCCCCGGGCCCAGCCCTGCGCGTGTGGCTCCGTGGCTGAGTGTCGTCCCGGACACCAAAGGTCACGGGGGTTCCGGCCACGGCACACGCCCAGGCTGCAGGTGTGTGTGGCAGGCGACCGATCAATGTCTCTCTCTCCCTTTCCCTTCCTCTCTCTCTGAGATCAATAAGAGGGCTGATTTAGGGTTGCAGAGTCTCCACCTCCTTGGGGAAGGGTTTTTTTTTTTAAAGCAGGACCCCACAGCTAAAGAGGAACCGCAGAAGCCCGGGCACAGGCTGAGGCCGCGGAGGGCGGGGAGGACGAGGCTCCGGGCCCCCGGGGCCGCTGGGAGCCGCCGCAGGCGCGATTCCTGCCTCTCCGTTGTCCTAAGACGCTGAGTCGAAGTGAGCGGCGGCGGCGGGCGGGGAGCCTGTCTTCGGGGGGGTGGGGGTGGGGGCTGTGAAGAGGGGCTGAGCTTTCCCGGTGATTCGATGAGTAGTTCTCGGGGGGAGTTCATTATGTGATGCCTCCCGCCTGCAGTGCTGGCCCGAGTGCCGCGGGAGGGCCGGTGAGGCCAGCTGTCTGCAGGACCCTCAGACGGACGGACGGAGGACCGCTGAGGCCAGCTGTCTGCAAGACCCTCGGACGGACGGACGGAGGGCCGCTGAGGCCAGCTGTCTGCAGGACCCTCGGACGGACGGACGGACGGACGGACGGAGGGCCGGTGAGGCCAGCTGTCTGCAGGACCCTCGGACGGACGGAGGGCCGGGTCCTGGGCCGCTGCTGAGGAGCTCGGGACGGCAGGAGGAGCCCTGTGGCCTGTCCGCGGGCCTCAGCGAATACCAGGGCCTCCTTGGAGTTAGGGAGCTCCGAATTCCACGTTCCCGGACACCATGGTGCTCAGGGGACCCCTCCGGCTGTGCCTGGGGCTGTGAGGGGCCGCGGCAGAATTCGTCTTCCCGTCTCCCATCCTCAGAGCCCAGCGTGCGCCCAGCACACGGGTCTCCGGGAATGGTCATGGTCGAGGGCTAGGTCATCTTAATGCCGTGAATTTCTGCCTCCCCCTTCCACGGGCTGGCTGCCAAGTGTAGGAATCAGCGTGTGTGATGTGCAGAGCCAAGGCTGTCTGCCATCCTTTGAACGATCCGAGGACCAGGAAAATCTGTAAGAACCACCAGGATCTACTCTAACAGCCCGGCGGTACAGCTTCCTCATGCAACACTGTATCCACCTGCCTCCTCTTCTGCAACTTTGTCACCTCCCCACAGGCCCCACCCACCAGAGCCACCTGCTCTCCTCCGCTCTTAGGGCAACTAGTCTTGGACTACCTTCGCTCCTCTCTCTTTAATCCGTCCATCCATCTGTCCAGAGAGCCCTCAACCCACCGATGGGTCCATTCGTCGGTCCATCTGTCTGTCCGTCCGCCCGTCCCTGGGACAGACCTGGGATGTCTGCCGCTCCCTCCCGTCCCTCCTGATCAGAGCACCGGCGGAGGGGAGGCCGGGTGTTGTGTGCGGTGTCCTGCCGGGCGGGACCCCGAGGCCCTCTCCTGCCCCCTGGCATCCAGGGACTGCGGTCTCCGTGGACCTGCTTCCTGTGTTTGTGTTCCTGCTTCCTGCGGCCAAGCTGTGACCTCCGAGAGCAGGGGCCCTTTTGTCTAAGGAGCTGCTCCTCTTTACACTCGACACGGGGAAGCCTGTGGGCGGGAGGCAGCGCCCGGGTGTGTGTGTGTGTGTGTGTGTGTGTGTGTGTGTGATGGCTTCGCAGAGTAAGATCCTTGTCCTTGGTGGTCGCCCTGGGACCCGAGCCAGGATCGTCGTCTCTCGTCAGGGAGAAGCGTGCTGTTACTCAGAGCCACCGGAGTGTCAGGGCCACTCAGTTACCGTCGGGTTGGGTTTTCATATTTATTTTTAATAAATTTTACTGATTTTTTACACAGGGGGAGAGGGATAGAGAGTTAGAAACATCGATGAGAGAGAAACACCAACCAGCTGCCTCCTGCACACCTCCTGCTGAGGATGTGCCCACAACCAAGGCACATGCCCTTGACCGGAATCGAACCCGGGACCTTCAGTCCACAGGCCGACGCTCTATCCACTGAGCCAAACTAATCAGTCTGGGCTTTTAAAGGTGCGGGTTCCTGTGCCTGCGTTCAGACTGTGTGCTTAGCAGCGTCTTCGTGCAGCGTCTTCACTTCAAAAGATAAAGTGTTGTTACTACGTTATTGTCTTTATTGCTATTTTACTAGTTTTTAAGTATTTTTATTGATTTCAGAGAGGAAGGGCGAGGAAGAGAGAGCTAGAAACATCCGTGATGAGAGAGAATCACGGACCTGCTGCCTCCTGCACACCCCCTTCTGGGGATCTAGCCCGCAACCCAGGCACGTGCCCTGACCAGGAATGGAACCCTGACCTCCTGGTTCCTAGGCCGACGCCCCACCAGGGAGCCGTGCGGGCCGGGCTGTGTGGCTGGGAGGACAGGCGTTCGGAAACGTTTGCACGTTACATCGGGAGAGAGCGAACAGTTCCCATCACTATTCGCACAGCGGCATCAGCTGGTCTGGGAAGGGCGGTTTGTCCGTAATCCCCAGAGAGCGGCCGCCTGGAGAGGGAGCGGGCCGAGGGGCAGGTGTGAGGCCCCTCCCGCAGGGGGAACCCTTTCAGCCCGGGCTCTGAGAGCTCTGAGTCAGGAGCCGCTCCGGCACCCGTGTCTGCGGTGGGAGGTGCGCGTGGCCATGTGGCCTTGGAGGGGTTGTCAGTCTCAGTGTTTGTTAAAAATACATTTTTATTGATTTCAGAGGGAAGAAGGAGAGAGAGAGAGAGCAACATCAGTGAGGAGAGAGTCATGGGTCAGCTGCCTCCGGCACGCCCCACGCCGGCGGGCGATGGAGCCTGCAACCGGGCCTGTGCCCTGACCGGGAACGGAGCCCTGACCTCCCGCCTCCTAGGCCGACGCCCAGCCCCTGAGCCGCGTTTACCACGGAGTGTTGTGTCTGGGCGTCCTGGCTGCCCTCCTCGCGTGGCCGTGAGCCTGCCTCCCGCCCGCACTGCCCACCCGGAGGAGGAGGGGGGACCCCGGGTGGGAGCTCCGTGGGACCCCGGCTTCCGGCCAGCCCCACCCGTTTACCGCCTCAGCCTTCCGTGGCGGTGCTTTGCATTTGATGTCGGGGCTCCCTACGGGGAGGGCGATCGGGTGCTGCAGGGGGTGAGAGGGGTGACTGGCTGTGGACACGGCCAGTGGCAGCGGGGCCCCCCCAGCCCTCCCCTGAGCGGGCTCACCTGGGAGGGGAGCGAACGGCCTCCTCCATCTGGCTGCCTGGGTCTCCGGGGACAGCAGCCTGGGAGTGGGAGCGGCACACCCGTATGCAAATGCTCCTATTGAGGCCTAATGTATGCAGATTTATGCGCTCGGTAGAGGAGACAGTGTGTGTCTCCTGAGGGCTGTGCATCTGGAGTTTTAGTGTTATGGGCGCAGCCATGTGTGTCTGTGGTCCTATTTCCTGCTGCTTCCCGGGGACATTTCCATCACCCGCAGGCCCTCACCGCACCCCAAAAACCCTCACCGCCCCCCGCAGGCCCTCACTGCACCCCACAGACCCTCACCGCCCCCCGCAGGCCCTCACCGCTCCGGCCTGGGTTCCAGTCAAGAATCCCCAGCTCCAGAGGCTGCCCCCCCAGGGGCTGTGCTCCCGTCTGCGGGAGGGGGCAGGGAGGAGGGTGATGCTGGGCTTAGTGTGGTGGAGGCGGGGGTGGGGGGTGGGGGGTGGGGAAGGTGTGGCTGAGCGGGGCTCTGAGGGGGTTGTGGGGCTGCTGAGAGGGAGTGGAGCCGGGTTTCTGGCCGCAGGCTCCTGGGGATGAGCAGTCACCCCGGCCGCACTGGGCTGGCACACGGCAGGACAGGCAGGCCCATGGCCCCCCGTCACTCCCAGAGGCTGGGGAGGGCAGGCTGGCCGGCAGGTCCCCGGGGGCCCAGTGGAGGTGACGTGGCCCTGATGGCCCCCTGCCTGCCTGGTGCAGGGTCTCCCGTCACCGCAGCTGAGCGCCCGCCCACCCGGGAGGTGCCCCGGGCGGGCCTGTCCCCACGCCTGGCTCTCCCTGGGAGGGGAGGGAGGGGGAGGGGAGCAGCTTCCGCCCACGGCCTGGGCTCTGCAGAGCCACGATGCCACATGCAGTGCCCGAGTCTCCTGAGGCCCCCCCCCCCCCCCGCTCCCCGCAACAAAGGGGACACCCCCTTCCGCCTCAGCGGAGAGGCGGGCGGAAGGCAGGGCCGGCTCCCGTGGAGAGCGTCTGTGTGCTCTAATCGCTGCACACGCCCCTCCCGCCGGACGGACGGAGGGGGTCTGTGTGGGTTTTGCGGGAAGGCAGCCAGGAAGGTGGGGGGGGGGGGCGGGCAGGCTGTCTGGCACAGAGCAGGAGGGGGTGGGGGTGGAGCCGGGGTGCAGGAGGGAGGCCTGGCTGGCTCACCTGGCCTGACCGTCACCTCCCGCCTCCTGACCACGCAGACTGCGGGCCCAGAGGGAGCTCTGCCGGCCGCTGTGGTCGCTGCGGGCACTTTCCCTGCCACTTCCTCCCTTTCCCCCAGCAGCCCGGCCAGGCTTCCCTTTCTGCCAGCCGGGCGAGCCCGTGCCCGCAGGGAGGAGGCGGGCCTGGCTCTCTGGGGGCCTGCCCTCCCGTCCTCCGGGCAGGATGGAGCGGGCCTCTGGGGGAGCAGGCCGGCCCTCTCTGACCCTCGCTGCGCGGGCCTCGGCCCGGGGCGGGCTCTGCACGCACAGGAAGTCCCCTCCGGGGGCATCGGTGAGGGCAGAGCCTGGGCTTCGTACCCGCTTGGGCTGCGGTCGGTCAGGCCTGCCGCCTGCTTAGGGAGGGCCGGGAGCCGGGCTGGTGGTACCGAGCCGCCGCCTCCGGAAGCGGGGCTCGCCGAGTGCCCGCCGGACACGGGCACCTGCCGGGGCGCCTGCCGGATTGTGCCCGAGAGCAGCGGTCCCACCCCACCCTGCCCGCTCCTGCCGCCTCCTGTGTGAGGCCGTGTTCCCGCTCAGGGACATGCCTGTCTCCGGTCCCGGGCGTCCCCAGCGTGTACCCGCGTCCCCACGCGGGTTCTGTGGGCCGGCCCTCCTCCCTCCGCCGTGCATTCTTCGCAGACGTCCCCTCCCGTTAGCGTCTCACTGGGGATCGGACCCACACTCCAGGCCTGTGCCCTGACCAGGAATCAAACCATGACCTCCTGGTTTGTAGGTCGATGCTCAACCACTGAGCCACACCAGCTGGGCCAGCCTGGCTCTCTAGTCCCAGCTTTTCATCACTGCACTGGCCCTCAGCATTCTGACCTTGAGCTTCCTGAATCTCACTGACTGCCTGGGGGCAGGTCTGCCTGGGAACAGGATCAGCGTGAGAATTAGGTGGGAAGATGGAGAGAGAGCATTGAGCCCGGGGCCTGGGGCCTGGTGAGGGTGGTGGCAGCTGTGGCAGCTGCAGGGCGGGGGAGGAGGCTGGGAGTACACAGATGACACCAGTTCAAGGTCAAGGTGCTGAGTGGCCATGACTGATCCTTCCTGCAGCCCCAGGAAGCCCTGGGGGCGAGGGGGCGTGACTCACCGTCTGGAAGCGGCCCCGCCCACAGGCTGGCGCTCAGTGAGAAAGCCGGGTTCGAGCGGCTGGGTGGGCATGGAGGGGCAGGAAGGTGGCTCTGCCAGGGTGCCGGGGTCCATGGGGTGGGCTCCGCTGAGCAGGGTGTGTGTGTGCGGTGTGTGTGTGAGGTGGGGTGTGTGTATATTTAGCGTGTGTGATAGTGTGTGTATTTAGTGTGTGTGGTGTGTGTGTAGTGGGGTGTGTGTGTATTTAGTGTGTAGTGGGGTGTATGTGTCTGTATGTAAAGTGGTGTGTGTGTGGTGTGTGTATGTGCATGGGTAGTTGTGTGTATATAGTGGGGGGATTTATTTAGTGGGTGTATGGCGTATGTCTGTGTAGTGGGGTGTGTATTTAGTGTGTGTGGTGGTGATGTGTGTGGTGAGGTGTGTGTGTATAGTGGGTGTGTGTGGTGGTGTGTGTATTTAGTGTGTATATAGTGGGGGGTGTATTTAGTATGTATGTAGTGGGGTGTGTGTATTTATTGTGTATATAGTGGTGTGTGTATTTAGTATGTATGTAGTGGGGTGTGTGTATTTATTGTGTATATAGTGGTGTGTGTATTTAGTATGTATGTAGTGGGGGGTGTGTATTTAGTGGGTGTGTTTAGTGGGTGTGTGTGGTGGTGTGTGTATGTAGTGGGGGGTGTGTATTTGGTGTGTGTGGTGGTGTGTGTGGTGAGGTGTGTGTGTATAGTGGGTGTGTGTGGTGGTGTGTGTATTTAGTGTGTATATAGTGGGGGGTGTATTTAGTGGGTGTGTTTAGTGGGTGTGTGTGGTGGTGTGTGTATGTAGTGGGGGGTGTATTTGGTGTGTGTGGTGGTGTGTGTGGTGAGGTGTGTGTGTATAGTGGGTGTGTGTGGTGGTGTGTGTATTTAGTGTGTATATAGTGGGGGGTGTATTTAGTGGGTGTGTTTAGTGGGTGTGTGTGGTGGTGTGTGTATGTAGTGGGGGGGTGTATTTGGTGGGTGTGTATAAGACACACCACAGCGCCTCCTTTTGCTGTTAGAACAGCCTGCCGGCAGAATGGAGAGCTGCAGCTCCGCTCAGCACGTTCTCGTTCCTCTTTCCTCACTTTCTTCCCTTCTCCTCCCCGCGCTGGGCAGGTGTTTATGTTTGAGGCCGCGCTGGCTTCTGGGTATTTCCTCGATAGCTGCTGCCCTCTGAGGAGCGGGGCTGTGCTGCCTGGGGCGGGGCTGGAGGCTCGGAGGGAACCCGAGGGGACTGGATGGGGCTGGATCCCAGAGGGCAGGAGCCCAGAGGCCCGAGGGGCGGAGGGGCAGACCCTGGAGAGGAGGGGCGTGCAGGGCCCAGACAGGCCTGAGGGGGCCTGGCAGGAGGGAGTGGGGGAGGACCCTCTCGCAGAGGCAGGCGGGAGGGAGCCGGCTCCGGCCTGGCTCTGGGCTGAGGAAGGAGCGGGCCCGGAAGACCGAGTCTGGCTGGGGAGGGGGTGTAAGGAGGGAAAGGCAGGGAGCCGCGAGTGCGCCCCTCGCTGAGGCTGCTCTGGCCGGGCTTTGGCGCGTGCAGATGGAGGCGTTTCAGCTTCCGCCTGGAGCTGGCCGGGGCCTTCCTGGTGCCCCGCACAGGACTGCGCCCCCTCTGGACGGGGAGCGAGGGAAGCCCGGGCTCTGAGCACCAGGGCCGGCCGTCCGGTCTGACCTAGGGAAGCACACAGCACCCAGGAGGGCTAGCTGTGCTGCCCCGTGAGGAGGGGCCGTCTGGAGAAGAACCGGTAGACCGGTCACCGCCCACACAGGTAGACTTCGAACGTGTGTTTATCCCAACACGAACGGTCAGGTAAAGAAGTTACCGGCGACTGGCCGGTGTGGCTCAGTGGATAGAGCCTCGGCCTGCAGACTGAAGGATCCCGGGTTCCATTCTGGTTAAGGGCACAGGCCCGGGTGTGCAGGAGGCAGCCAGCCCATGATTCTCTCTCGTCATGGATGTTTCTCTCCCTCCCTCTCCCTTCCTCTCTGAAGTCAATAAGAAGAGGAGGAGGGGGAAGTTACGGCCGAGGGGCACCGTCTGCCTTGTGGTTCCGTGGCTGTGGTTCCGTGGGCCGCGTGCCGCTCGCTTGCGTGTGCTGCCTGTGGTTCCCCCACAATGGGGCGGCGAGGAGCTGGTCCGGGCGGCGCTCACAGGTCTGCCCCCCGTGGGCCACCGCGACCTTCCACACGGATCCCCACGTGCACTGTGCACGTAAGGACACGCTCACGTCCCCGGCTGCGGGTGTGGGTTCTGTGTCTAACACGCCTCCTCTGGGCTCCGTGGCCGAGCCCCTCCCTGTGCCGCAGCCTCTGTGCCCCGCGGGGAGCCCCAGCGCCAGGCCCGGGGCGGAGCCGCAGCCTCGGCCTGGCCCTCAGTCTGAGACCCTCATCCTGGGGGTGCAGCCTCGGGGCCGGCAGCCCGAGTCCCGCGCTCGTCCCCCTCGGGAAGCGGCTCGAGTCCCCGAGTGACCGAGAAGGCCTCCCCCGGGCCCTGGGTTCCGAGGCACAGACCCCCCCACCACCCCCCCAACGGGAAACCGCAGGGCTTGCGTGGTTCCGGTCCAAGCGCACGCTGTGTGTGTGTGAAGTGAGGCCAGCGGGGTGTGCTGGGCTGGAATGAAGCGTTACTGTCCCGGCCGGCCGGAGCGTGCAGGGTGGTTTGCGGAGGGGATCTGTCCTGGCCGGCCGCGGGGAGGGCGGGCCCGTCCGTCTGGCGCCTCGCCCGCCCGCAGCCCCCCTCCGTGCTGACTCACGTTTGCTGAGCAAACACCGAGGCCGCCGGCCGCCTGCTCCCGCCCTTCTTCCGGGCGGACGGGCCCTGGGGTCGGTGCTGCCGGGCATGGTCTGCGCTGGAGCAGCGCGGCCTGGCCCCCCCGGAAGGAGCCTCTCGGGCGGGTCCGGGCGGACGGAGTGAGGTTCTCTCTGGGGCCTGTGGGAGAAGCAGGAGGGACCCCGGCCTGCGGCTCCTCGGAGGACCCGGAGGGACCCGCAGCCGCCCCCGTTTTATCTCTCCTCTGTTTTCTTTCCGGCTCCAGCTTTTCTTTTTTTTAAGTTAATGTTATTTATTTATTTATTTATTTATTCCAGAGAGAGGAAGGGAAAGAGAGGGAGAGAGAAACATCCATGATGGGAGAGAATCAGGGACCGGCTGCCTCCTGCACGCCCCCCTCTGGGGATGGAGCCCGCAGCCCGGCCTGTGCCCTGACCGGGAATCGAACTAGTGACCTCGGTTGGTTGAGGTCAGCACTCAACCAGCTGAGCTGCAGCTTCTTCCTTTTCTTCCTTTTCTTCCTTACTCTCTGGAGGGCATGGTTGGGGACCAGCTTTTTTTTTTTTTTTTTAATATATGTATATAATTGCTCTCCGAAGGGAGAGAGAGAAACATCTGTGACGAGAGAGAATCATGGACCGGCTGCCTCCTGCACGCCCCACACCAGGGATGGAGCCCACAACCCAGGCCTGTGCCCTGACCAGGAATCAAACCCTGGCCTCCTGGCTCCGAGGCTGACACGCACCCATTGAGCCACACTGGCCGGCGCAGATGCAGCTTTTGAATCTGCGATGGCTGTCAAGTGAGACGGACCCGTGTTCAGACCCTCAGGTGTGACACTTGGCGAGCGTCCGCCCTGGCGTGCGCGGCGTGCGCGTAACCGAGGCGCGGTGACAAACACATTTCGCTCTGGAGCGCTGCTTGATCTCGCCTCCGCTGAACGCCGGGCGCCGAGGCGTGGATGGGAGAAGGCGCGGGCGTGGATGGCGGTGGCGGCGGGCGGGGTCTGAGGACAGTGCACCTTGTTGTTGGCGGAGCTCATCACAGCGGCCCCGGAGCCCCGAGGGAGCAGGGCCGGAACTGGAGAAGGAGCTGATCCGTGTTTGTGTAACGGCACCTGCTGCCTGTGTGTGTCATGCAGGTGAATTCAATTAAAATGCTTCCGAGGTCTCACCGGTGTGGCTCAGTGGACAGAGCATCGGTCTGCGGACTGAAAGGTCCTGGGTTCGATTCCGGTCAAGGGCATGGACCTTGGTTGCCGGCACATCCCCGATGGGGGGTGTGCAGGAGGCGGCTGGTCGATGTTTCTCTCTCATCGACGTTTCTAGCTCTCTATCCCTGTCTCTTCCTCTCTGTAAAAAATCAACAAAATATACTTAAAAAATAATAAAATGCTTTCGAGACCTAGTTCGCTGGGAGAATCAAGGGTGGACGGGCCCCGTGTCGCGGGCAGGTAGGGGCTGGAGGAGGAGGCGGTGCGGGCCAGTGGTGACCGGGACGGACCGGCAGGATGCACCTGCCCGGGCCCTCTGTCCATGGCTCCCTGCGGATGCCCTGGCTCTCAGGCTCCTGCTGAGCACTCCCCGGCTCGGCCCTCCTGGGAGGCCGAGCATCCAAAGAGCGGGGAGTGTGTTCCCCGCGGGAGGAGGTGCACGGGGGTGCGTTTTGATGACTCGCGTTCCGGAAGCTTCTTTTGGGAAGTGGTGGGAGCATTTCTCTCGCTTTTTTGTTGTTGTAAAGTCCTCACCCGAGAATATTTCCTGTGGATTTTTAGCGGGGAAGGGACGGCGAGAGACAAAAATGTTCATGTGGGTTGAGCCTGCACCCAAGGTCCATGCCCTTGGCCAGGAACTGAAACCGGGGCCCTTCACGCTGAAGGCCGGTGCTCTGTCCGCTGAGCCACACCGGCTAGGGCTGGAATCATTTCTTTAGTGTAAATTTGTCAATACAGATCTTTTTTGTTTTGTTTTGTTTTTTTTAAACATATTTTATTGATTTTTTTTTTTACAGAGAGGAAGGGAGAGGGATAGAGAGCTAGAAACATCGATGAGAGAGAAACATCGACCAGCTGCCTCCTGCACACGCCCTGCTGGGGATGTGCCGGCAACCAAGGCACATGCCCTTGACCGGAATTGAACCTGGGACCCTTCAGTCCCCAGGCCGACACTATCCACTGAGCCACACTGGCCAGGGCTAAAAATAGAGATTCCGGGCACTCAGCCTGATGGTGAGCATTCAGAGCCCGGTCTGCCCACGCCGGAGCGCCTGCCCGGGAAAGGCTGGTGAAGCCTGGCCACGGGGGACGGGGAGCTACCTGGAGCAGCTGGCCTGCCCGTGGGCTTCCCGGGCACCGGCTGCCTGGACGTGGCGTTGGGGAGGGAGGGAGCAGCTGGAAACCTGGGTGAGGGTGAACTCTCTGCTCCTCAGTTAACGAGGCTGACTTGCCTGTTGCCAAGGAGATGCCGTCTGGGGACGGTTCCAGATCCCTGGAGGCCCGGGAGGTCTCCCACGGGCTCCGTCCTCACCAGCACCAGGTGGTCAGTGTCAGCTGTTCGCCTGCCTGACAGGACCTGGGCCTTGGACCTGGGCTTTGTTTTTTAAAATATATTTGTATTGACTTCAGAGAGGAAGGGAGGAGGAGAGATAGAAACATCTGTAATGAGAATCCTGATTGGCTGCACGCCCCCCACTGGGGATCAAGCCCGTAACCCAGGCCTGTGTCCTGACCAGGAATCCAACCGTGACCCCCTGGTTCATGGGTCGACGCTCAACCCCTAAGCCAGGCCAGCCGGGCTGGACCCTGCTTTTTTTTTTTTTTTTAAATATATATTTTATTGATTTTTTTTACAGAGAGGAAGAGGGAGGGATAGAGGGTTAGAAACATCATGAGAGAGAATCATCGATCAGCTGCCTCTTGCACACCCCCTTCTGGGGATGTGCCCACAACCAAGGTACATGCCCTTGACCGGAATTGAACCTGGGACCCTTCAGTCCGCAGACCGACGCTCTATCCACTGAGCCAAACCGGTTTCGGCTGGACCTTGCTTTTGATCGGAGTGCATCGGTGGGCCCGCTGCTGCGCCGGTTGCATGGTGTGCCGGGGTTTTGGACCCAGCCTTACAAAGGGCTCAGCATTCTGGAGAAAGGGGCTGGTCATTTGGGAAGGCATTGGGGGTCAGAATCCTCAGCTGAAAGAAGTGGAGACTCCTCCCTCAACTCGAGACCCCTTGCTTTTATTAACACAATCTGTCCCAAGGCAAGGTGGAGATAATACACTCAGAGGGTAGGGTATCAAAGGGTGTTGTCAGATTGGGGAACAGCCTCCAGCTGTTCAGCTGTTTGGCCAACAGGAGGCAGTAACATGCTCTGAGCTGTCTGGCAGCAAACGATTATCCTATTCAGGTTTGGGGGAAGTGCCGTTTCCAACAGGCGAGTTACATTTGTGGCTCATCCTTGTGGAGCCGCCCAAGCCTCCCCAACCTTTTGGTGAAAGTCTTGTAATGACGACATGCTGGGATCGGTTCCCGGCAAAGGTGTGTGAGGCCGTGTGTGAGGCCGTGAGGCCGGGTGGAGGAACGTGGATCAGCCCTGGTGCCTGTGTCCCAGGGTCCGAGTCCCACCTGTGCTGCTCACTGGTTCCTGGCTCCCGTCTCCCAGGTGCCCTCGGGCCTCAGCATCCTCGTTTGAAATGTGGGGATGATGCTGTCACCAAGTTACCAAGGAAACGGTGGTCAGAGGGCCCTGGGCCAGGACCAGGCAGGGTAGCTGGCCGTTGGGTGGGAGCTGTCCCTGTCGCTCCTGCACACGCACCCAGTTCCTGCTGCTTTCTCGTCCCTCTCCTTCCTCTCCACTTGCGCTCACGGCGTGGATCCGGGACCGGGTGCTGTCTGGCCACAGTCCCGCTCCCCTCCACACGCTGAAAACCTGATGGCCTCGTGGCAACGGGTCCCTGTCTCCTGGGCATCATCATGCCCACGTATCTGAGGCCGGACCTCGGCCACTCGCCGTCTGGACCCCATCCCGGAGCCGAGGTCGGCAGAGAGCTGGCTCAGCGCCCCGGAGTCCGGGCCCCGCGGTCCAGTGGGGGCTGATGGGAAGGAGGGGCGGCTGGCGGCTGAGGGAACAGAGGCCGGCAGAGTGGGCGCTCCGCGTGGTGGCCGGGCTCTGCATCCACGCTGGTTGTCCAGGCGTCACAGGCACGGCTGCCTTCTCCTCTCTGAAATCAGCAAAAACAGACTTTAAAAGGAAGACAGAAGCCTCTCCCACGTCTCTCCCCCTGTGCTCGTCCCCGTGTGGCGTCACGTGGCTCGGGCCCGTTTCCTGGGGAAGGGCCTGCATCTGCCCCATTGTCTTCTGGGGCTGACCTCACTCCCAGCTGAAGGTCCCCCCAGCCCCCACTGCGGCTCCTGCACCTCTGCCGCCGGGGCTTCTGGGTCCGGCCTGGCCTGGGGGCCGCCCCTCCTCCCCCCGCTTCCTTCGGGGCGAGGGAGCACCTCCCGCTGCCGGGTCCCTGTTTGTGTGATGATCCCCCCCCCCAGACAGCGCTTCCTGCCCTGCGTCTGAGCTCCTTGCTCCGTCCCGGGGGCAGAGCCGAGTGAGGAGGCGTCTGGGGACCCAGCAGGCGTCCTGCGGAGTCTCCCCCGGGAACAGGGCACCTGGGCGGGCACTGGGGGCCTTCGTGCTGCTGGTGCGTCCGCCTCCTTTGTCGGCTCCCAGACCTCCCCCAGCACCAGGGTGTGGAGTCTTTAGGAGCCTCGGTGCCTGTCACCTGCTTCTGGCCTCTCTCGTTCACCTCTGCCGAGTGCAGGGGCGGGTCCAGGGAGGGCGGTGGCACTGGGGGCCGGACTTGGCGGTCCCGGAGGCTCCTGACGACATGGCCTCCGTCACACTCACAGCCTGTGCGCCCTCCGCCACTGCCGTCGGATTCACCCCGCCCGGTGCCTGTCATTGGCAGGTTGTTCCCCAGGGCGGGCATTTGGCTTCTACCCTGTTGCTTCTCAGCTGTACTTGGCGCCCCCCCTCAGAAGCAGAAGCAAGGCCACCTACTTTGGCCTGTTTAGGGCTCAGTGGCTGAGCATCCACCTAGGAACCAGGAGGTCAGGGTTCGGTTCCGGTTCTGGTCAGGGCACATGCCTGGGTTGTGGGCTCCATCCCCAGTGCAAGAGGCAGCTGATCTCGCTGTCGGTTATTCTTGTCACCAATTGGGTGATTCTTGTCATTGAAATTTCTAATCTCTCTCTCCCTTTCCCTTCTTCTCTGAAATCAATCAATTAATCTATCTGTCTATGTACTACATATGTAAAAGCCTAATATGCAAGTTGTCCCTGCGGGAGTTCAACCAGGAGACCAGGAGTTTGATCACTTGCTATGACATGTGCTGACCACCAGGGGGTGGTGCGGGACGAAGGAAGGCCCCGATCGGACCTGATCACTGGGCAGCCCTAGGGACCCTACCTGTGCACGAATTTCATGCACTGGGCCTGTAGTGTGTATATATGTGTACATATAAAAAGTCGCACTAGAGCCGGGACTTCCGATGCTGCCGAGTGTAGGTTCGGGAGGGACTCTGGGGCTGGAGCCCAGCGCCCGTGTCGGAGGCGGGGCTCCGTTACAGGCGAGCGGCACTGCAGTACGTTACGGTCAAAACGCTCTGCCGCGCCCGGAGACACCGGGCTCCGCCCTGCTGGGCGTCGTCTCCTCTCTCAGGAGCCCTGTGTCCTGTCCCCGTCCACGGACACTGCGGCCTCCCTCCCGGCGTCCGCACACTCCATCAGGGCCCGCTGAGCGCCACCACCGCCGCCGCCGGCCGGTCTGTCAGCGCCTGCTGAGGGTGGAATCTAAGCGAGTCCCTGTTAGCAGCCGCCCTCGCAGAGCAGGGCTGTTCCTCCCGCTCTCGGGGAGACTCAGGCTTGGCAGGGACGGGATGACGCCTTCCGAGGCAACGAGCAAGGATACGGTCGGCCTTTCTGCCCCCTGCTGGCCGGGGGAGGGGCGCCGTACAAGGTGGCGTCCTGGAGGGGTGGCGTGGCAGTGGGCCTCACCGCAGCCCAGCCGTGCCCCCGCCCACGGCGTTCCCGGAGCCCAGCCTGCCCGCGCCCTGCCGGTTACCGGGGGGGACGGAGGGTCGGCCGTGGAGGGGGGACCGGGGGGCTGGGTCTCGGCGGAAGGCCGATCCGGCGGGTGGTGTGTGCAGGGGCAGCTCACCGCTTCGGGGGCGAGGCACGGAGGGCCCGGTCCTCACACCGTGAAATGGGATTTGTCCTGCGAAGCCGCCGCGGCGCCTCGGAGTGGCCCTCACGTGCTGCCCCGTAGCTGTGACCGGCGCCCGGAGCCTGAACCCTGTGCTGACGGGTCTGCCCTCTGCATTGCAGGCGCTGGACGTGGACCGGATGGTGCTGTACAAGATGAAGAAGTCCGTGAAGGCCATCAACATCTCCGGGCTGGGTGAGTCCCTCCCCGGCCGCTCCGCGGCGGCACTGCCCCCGAGGTCCAGGCCGCGGTCCAGCACCAACAGTGATGAGCCCCAGGCTCCGCTCTGTCACTGCTAGTGAACAACAAGTACATCTCCTTTTTCTCTTTCTTTTTTAAACACATCCTTAGTGTGGAAAGTATCACATGTGTCCCCATTGACCTCCAGCCCGCATCCCCCCACCGTGGCCCTCACCACGCCATGGTCTGGGCCGTGGGTTATGCATGTGTGCATGCAACGCCTTGGCTGACTCAGTCTCCTTTTTCTGGGCGTGCAGTCACAGAGGTGAGCTGAGGTGTTGACGTTGTAGATGTGTTTCTGAGGGAGTCAGTTCCACGGTAGGTGTCGGCGGTGTGTGACGCAGACTGTCCCGCGGTGAAGGCGTCGGAGGGACTTGGAGCAGCCCGGCTGCTTCTACAGCCCGTGAGCCAGAATGGTGTTCACTGTCTGACCGGGAACCACACGGCACTCACGTGTGCCCACACCTGCCTGTCAGCGGGCCCGGTGCCCGCCGCCCGCCCTCAGAGTCTGGGCTCAGTGGGTGCCAGATGGAGCCTGTGTGCTAATCAGCTGTGTGCTTGGGTGGCCTTTCAGAGTCTACCCTGTTCCCCCGAAAATAAGACAGCGTCTTATATTAATTTCTTCTCCCAAAGTTGTGCTAGGTCTTATTTTCAGGGGATGTCTTATCTTTCCATGCGCTAGGTCTTATTTTCAGAGGATGTCTTATTTTCGGGGAAACACGGTAGCTGGGGCACACATTTGCACATATATGCACACAGATGCACACACCAACACACGAAAACACTCGCATGCTTATGCATATGTGTGCACGCATGCACGTGTAACACCTAGCTTTATGGACTGGACCGAAAACGCATCAGCAAGCCCCCCAGGCATACAAAGTGACCGCTTTCTTACACACAGTAGGTCTGTTATTTCCAGAGCAGTTATGACAGCATTTAGTTGAGAAACGGTTTCTACCGCAATTTTCCCCAATCACAATGGACTGCGGTCTGAGCTCGATTGAAAAGCCGGTTCGTGTTTGTTCTGGAACCGGTGCTGGTCCTGGTCCCCGGCCCCGAGGTGCCGCTGGACGGCAGAGCTGTTTCCTCGTGTGTCTGATCTGGCGGGGAGGAGGAGATGTTCGCGTGTCTCTGGGAAGGTCCCTCCGTTGCTGACGTGGGAGAGGAACCTCGCATCTGAGAACTGAAAGCTCGGTGGGAGGCCCCGGAGGCGGGTGCCCGTGTGGGAGCGGGAGAGTCACTGCTGGGGGCGGAACTTCTGAGGAAGTGAGCTGTCCCTGCTCCTCTCGGGCCAGCCGGCCCCAGGCAGGTCCCACGGAGAGTGGAGGTGGCGCTGAGGAAGTGGGAAAGGGAGCCTGGGCTCAGATGTGGTCTGAGATTCGGGCTGTCACTCGTCTGCGGTGAAGGTGACCATCGGAATCCCGGTGGGTGGCTGGGGGAAGTGGGGGGCCTGTCAGCCAGGACGCCCGTTCCTCACAGGAGGAAGCCGAGCCGGAGGCAGCGCCAAGGTTGGAGCCTGAGCTGCAGGGTCAGCAGGGCCGTGCTCGGGGTCCTCCTGGTACCTGGAGGGTTAGGCTGCTCTGGCTGGGCCTTTCTCACCGCGTGTGGTCTGCGGCGGCCTAAGGGTCTGCACCCCAGACGTGGTGTGAGGTGGTGCAAGCATGCCTTCCCGGAGGCACCCAGCTCTGTCCTGGTGTGAGAGGCGTCTGTGACCACAGGAGACTAAAGCAGCACAGGCTACAGGCCGAGGTCTCAGGTGCCATCCGCCCAGGGCTCCGCCTCGCGCACGCGAGATGCCAGTGGCAGCAGTAGGTGCCTCCCAGCCTGCTTCCTCGTCCGCAGTTGTCATCGAGATGCGGCTGTGCGTGTGCGTGTGCGCGTGTGTGCTGTGTCCTGGGTCCCATGCACGTGTGTGCTGTGTCCCGTGTCCCGTGCGCGCCTGCCCTCTGACCGCACACCAGGGCGGATGGTGGTGCCTCGTACCTTTGTCTTGCTGAGCTGTGCTGGCAGTGCCGTCTGCTGCGGAGGGAACAGGCTGTGTCAGTCACTCCCACAGGCCGCGGCCGCCCTTCCTGTCAGTGATGTGGGGAGGGATCAAAGAACAGGCCAGACTCAGGTGTTCACTTCCTCATAGGCAACCTCACCTTTACCTCCTGGCCCCACTGCTGGGCGCAGGCAGCCTGGAGGTGTCCCGTGGCGACCTGTAGGTCAGTGGTTTCAGAGGTCCAAGCGGGAGGCCCAGGAGGACACGAGATCAGTGAGTTAGAAGGAGGCTGGGAAGTAGGAAGAGCATGGTGTGTGTGTGTGTGTGTGTGTGTGTGTGTTGGGGGGGGGGGGGGCGGAGTGCAGGTGCCACAGGCCGTGTGGCAGGTCCGGGTTGCAGGGTCCCCATCAGTCACCAGCGGCCCCCTCACCACCACCTGAGCCTGAGGTCGGGGGTCACCAGCTGCCCATTCACCGTTCACCACCCGCATGTTCCCGGGTTGGCACCTCCCTGTTCTGCTGCTCCTCTGGGAATTCCTACCTGACGTTGGAGCCTCAGCTCAGATGCCCCCTCTGGCGCCTCTGGGCCTCAGCACCCAGCACGCCTGGCTCTGCAGCGAGGCCTGGCCGGCTTGCCTCGCCCTGGACGGTGACACATGCGTCTGAGTCCCAGCAGGGCAGCCCCCCTGTGGCGGGTGTGTGTGTGTGTGTGTGTGTGTGTGATGAGAGAGGGTGGCGGGGCGTGTGGGTGGTTGCCTTGTTGTGGGTCCTGTTCCGCCCCCACCCCGCCCCCGGCAGCACTGGGCGGTGGCCGGCCTGTGCCGTGGCCTGTTGAGTTCTGGTCGGTCCAGTGACGTTTGCTGAACACGCACTGGGCATGTCCTCGGTGTCCGTGTTTGCACGTGACAATCAGATAAACAGGAGCACACACAGCCCAGCGGGCACAGCGGGGCTGCCGGGGTCCCTGTCTGGGCGCACGCATCCCCCCACGTGGGCGCGGAACGGGGGGCTCTCTGTGCGGGAGGGGCGGGCCGGGGCCGCGGCTTCCCTGGGGAAGAGCCGGTGGTACCGTGGGCGCCGGGACTCCTGCCCGCCCCCCGCCCTCCCCCGCCGGGGCTCCCGGTCTGGATCCCTGTGAGCCGGCTTACAGACGTGTCTGAGCCGGGAGCGGGAGTGGGGGCCGGTTTTAGAACAGCCTTCACGGGGCCATAAATAAAGCTGAGGCCCAGTCTGGGCTCTCTCCAGAAACTTATTCCCAAGCTGCTTATTTTAGGCTCCTGTTTTAAATTTGGTTTTGGCCAAAGAAAAAGACAGGCGCTCCGCCACGTTCTGTTCCCCGGGAGGAGAGTCTGCGGCGGGGGTGGAGGGGGTGGGGAGGGGGGCCGGAGCCACGGGCTGCGGTCTTTATTAAGAACCTTCACGTTTATTTGCAAGAAGAGAAATTTGTGTTTCAACTAGAGTCCGAGCTGGTTTGGCTCAGTGGATAGAGCATTGGCCTGAAGGGTCCCGGGTCCGATTCCGGTCAAGGGCACATACTTAGGTTGCAGGCTTGATTCCGGCCCTGGTCAGGGTGCAAGCGGGAGGCAAACAATTGATGTGTCTCTCACATCGATGTTTCTCTCTCTGTGTCTCTTCCCTCCCTCCAATCTCTAAAAAAAAGACAAAAGAAAAAGAAATCAATGAAAAAATAGCCTCAGGTGAGGATTTAGAAGAAAAGAAAAAAAAAAAAACCACCTCAGGTAGATCAACTAAAGGTCCCCTGACCTATGCTGGGACAGCGCGAGCATCAGGAATGATGATGCAGCAGATGGAAAGGCTTTAATATAAATACGTGCGGTCATCAGGATGCTGAGCGGTGATGATGAGATCACATTACAAGAGATGATGATGATGAGATTATGTTACAGGTGATTGTCATGATGAGATCATGTTACATGAGATGATGAGATCATGTTACATGAGATAAGATGAATTTATCATGACGCATGAGATGATCAGGAGATCACCGTGATACATATGTAATGGTGATACATGAGCTGGTGATGATCATGAGATGATGAGATCCTGTTACATGAGTTGGTGATCATGAGGTGACACATGAGCTGACACATGGTGAGATCGTGTTACATGTGATGAGATGATGGTGCGTTCGTGTTCCATGAGCTGGTGATGATCATGAGATGATGTGATCATGTTACATGAGCTGGTGATCATGAGATGACATGTGAGCTGGTGGGATCATGTTACATGAGATAAGATTATGGTGCAATTGTGTTCCATGAGCTGGTGATGATCATGAGATGATGTGATCGTGTTCCATGAGCTGGTGATCATGAGATGACACATGAGCTGGTGAGATCACGTTACATAAGATGAGATGGTGGTGCGATCATGTTCCATGAGCTGGTGATGATCATGAGGTCATCATGGCACCTGAACCAATGACCGGGATGATGACGCCGCCGCGCCGGAAAGCCGCCGTGGCCACCATTGGCGTTGCCGGGGTTACCATGTTACCACGGAGTTTCCGGGGAGACTTCTTTGTGATGTACCCGCAGCGGTTGGGAGGCCCAGGAGGGACAGAGGACGTCGTCCGTCCATCCGTCCGTCCGTCCGCCCGCCCGCCCGCCCTCGGTGCCAGAGGGGAAGCGTGGCTGACGCTCCCGCGCCAGGCTGGCTCCTCCCCAGGGGCGGGGCTGGGCGGCAGCCTGCGTTGAGGGCGGAGGGTGATGGCGCCCTGCCCGCCTCTTCCCAACGGTGTGCCTCGGGGGACCCTCTGAGCACCACTTCGTTCAAGGGTAAAGGGCCCGGGGACCAGGGTGCGTGGAACCTGAGGTGACGGCCGCCTGCCAGGGCGGAAAGCGATTCCCTGCCTGGGGGTTCACATGGAGCAGCCTGGACGTCTGGGCACCATTTTTGTTTGTTTGTTATTATATATTTTTATGGATTTCAGAGAGGAAGGGAGAGGGAGAGAGAGATAGAAACATCCATGGTGAGAGAGAATCATGGATCGGCTGCCCCCTGCACGCCCCACCCTGGAGATTGAGCCTGCAACCCGGGCCTGTGTCCTGACCGGGAATCGAACCGTGATCTCCTGGTTCATAGGGCGATGTTCACCCCCTGAGCCAGGCCGGCCGAGCCAGGCTCCAGTTTGAAGGGCTCCACGTGGCCCCCAGGGACCGTGGCCGCTGCACGTGTCCCTCCCCCGGTGCAGTGACCACCCCGTGGGCCTGTGGCTGTCGCTCCTTGAACCACACCGGGACGGCCCCGGCCTGGCCGCCAGGTTTGAAATAGTTCTAACAGCTTGTGGTTGGGAAGGAGCTGCCCAAGACGGACCACCGGGTCCAGAATGAAAAGTGGAGTGAAGTGGAAGGTAGAACCGTCGTCTCTGAAATGCAGCTTTTATTGTTCTTTCCCTTTCTTGGATTTTAAGAGAGGAAGGGGGGTAGGGAGCGGCAGGAACATGGCTGAGAGGGAAGTGTCACTGATCCGCTCATACTGATACCTCCTGAATGCCCCCAACTGGGGATCGAACCCATGACCTCCTGGTCCATAGGCTGATGCTCAGCCACTGAGCCACGCCCGCCGGGCTCAGGTGTTGGTTCTGCCGAGGGCTCGGTTTCACCGCAGCTGGAGCGCCTGGGGGGGGGGGGGGGCGGCTGGTGCGTCCCGGTAACCGTCCCCTCCCGCCGCCGCAGCGCACGTGGAGAACGAGGAGCAGTACACGCAGGCGCTGGAGAAGTTCGGCGGCAACTGCGTGTGCAGAGACGACCCGGACCTGGGCAGCGCCTTCCTCAAGTTCTCCGTGTTCACTAAGGAGCTGACGGCGCTTTTCAAGAACCTGGTGAGTGCCGGGCGCGCCCTCGGAGCGGGCGCGGGGCGCGGGGCGCGGGCCCGGAGCGCGGGGCTCCCGGGCCTGCTGGCTGGACCGGACCAGTGCAGAGCTCACAGCTCCCGCTGGGTGATCGCTCTGCACACACCAGGCCCCGTGGGGCACACCTGAGAGCGGTAACGGGAAACACGGCTTTAAAACTCAGCCCGGCGTGGTCACTGCGCACAGCTGGGGGGCAGAACGCATCCATCTGACTTCCGTCTTTAATCAGTGTAAACTGTGGAAGGGCCTGTGCTGGTGATCACAGCCGGTGTTCAAACCTACGGTGTGTAAGAGCGTGCTTCAGACCGTCTGACCCAGCTGCGTGACCAGCGTCAGAGTGCGGACATCACCACGAGTGTTTAGGCCTGTTTTCCTCCCGACGCGGGGCTGAGGAGGGCTCGCTGTCAGCCCGGGAGGGGGCCGTGCGCCCGGCTGCGGGGCGGCGGGTTCGGCTCTCGCCACCGAGTCCCCTCGGAGCCGCCAAACGGCCCAGGAAGAGCCCCGTCGATGCTGAGGTGGGGCCTGGGGTGAAAGGTCAGCCCCCTCCCCTGCCCGCAGCTCGCCCGCTCTGCCTGGCTGGGGGTGGGGGTGGGAATGAACAGCCTCGGAGGGAGAGGCCACAGGAACAGTACCCGGAGGCAGAGCCCCTCAGGAGACCATGTTTCATCCTCAGAGACGTCGTATCCAGGAGGAAGGCAGGAAGGCTGTCAGACAGTCAGTGTAAGGATATGTGCCGTGGCCCTGGCTGGGGGGGACCAGTGGATAGAGCCTCGGCCTGCGTTCTGAAGGGTCCCGGGTTCGATTCCAAGTCGGTGTGGGGGGCGGGCAAGAAGCATGCGATCCATGATTCTCTCGTCGTCGGTGTTTCTCTCTCTCTCTCCCCCTCTCCCTTCCTCTCTGAAATCAATTTTAAAAAGGTTTTACAAAAAAGGAAATGTACAATGAAAGCCTACAAGAAGGTCGGAGTAGGAGAAACTCCTCAGAAAACAGACCGAAAGACAAAAAAAAGTAGGGAATGGAGCGTCCTGGTGTGGCCTCTCAGAACGAGAGCCTGAGGGCGGGGGGGCACGGACACCAGCACCGAGACGATTCTCCGCGAGACTCCCAGCGTCCACCACCCCCCCACCCCCCCACCCCCCACCCCCCCCCCGTCTCCGTGGGAAACACAGACCAGACGCTCCCTGAGGACCGGGATCAGGAGCCACACGGCCTGGGGCTTCTCGGCGGAAACACTGGGAACGGGAGGGTCTGGCACGAGGCCCCAGTCCCTGGGGGACAGTGTCGAACCCAAGTCCGCTCGGGGCCCGGAAAGAACGTTCCGGAAGCAGCCTAGCGCCTCGGAGGAGGGGGAAGGCAGCGGAGGCTGAGGGAGGCGGTGTTCTCGGGAGGAGAGTGCCCCCTTTTAAAAGCCTGAGGGTCTTCTGTGCATCGTGCAGGGGGAGGAGGCGGGGGGCGGGGCGGGACTGCGTGCAGAGCCGTGTCTGTGCTTTCCTCCGACCCACGGCCGTGAGCGTCCTGGGAGGCGGGCTGGGAAGTGCCTTATTTATTTATTTATTTTTTTGGTCAATCCTTACCCGAGGTTATTTTTTCCATTGATTTTTTTAGTTAATTTTTTTAGAAAGAGTGGAAGGGAGGGAGGGGGAGAGAGAGAGAAACATCGATGAGCATGGATTGGGTGCCTCCCACACATGCCTTGACCAGGCTGGGGATCGAACCTGCAGCCCAGGTCCCTGCCCTGGACGGGGATCGAACCCGGGACCCCTCATGCTTGGGCCAACGCTCTCACCGGTCGGGGCGAGGGGTGTCCTTCTAATGGGCGCCTGGCTGCCCCGAAGGACACGCCCTGAAAGGCCCCGGGGTCTGAGACGGCGGTGAGGCGTGCCTGTCGGGCTGCGGAGGGGGGTCTGCGGGGCTGAGGCAGGGTGGGCGGCCGGGTGGCCCGGGGCTGAGGATCGTCACGTTGCTCGTTTCAGAAGAGGAGGCGGACGCTCCGCCCAGCACAGGCTGCGGGGCGCGGGGCTGCCTGCGGCTCTGTCCACGCAGGTGCTCGGTCAGGGCGTGCCTGCCTGCGGGACTGACAGGTCGGCGGGAGCACCATCCGGCTCCGTGCTCCTGTCACAGGCTCCTCCTGCTCAGCACGGGTGCTCCTCCCAGAGGGTTCCCCCTGACACACACACACACACACACACACCCGCCGGGTTCCCACAAACTTCCCCTCAGCTTCTTTAATAAAAATGAATATTTTTTCAACCTTTTTTTAAAAAAATGTTTTTTAGAGCAAGAGGAAGGGAGAGGGAGGGGGAGAGAGATGGAAATATCCGTGGGAGAGAAACATCATCAATGGGCTGCCTCCTGCACGCCCCCTGCTGGGGACCAAGCCACAACCCAGGCATGTGTCCTAACCAGGAATCAAACCAATCTCTCTCTCTTTCCCTCTCTCCCTCTCTCTCACTCCCTCTCTCCCTCTCTCTCTCGTTGCTGGTCCCTAAAAGTAGGCCTGTCTCAGGCCGACTTCCAGCGCGTCCTGGGCGAGACCCTTTGGCAGCACAGGCTCACTCTGGGCCAGGTCAGGGAGAAGGCAGCGCCCCGTCCCCGGGTCGAGCTCGCCAGCAGCAGTGCTGACCGGTGACCAGAGCTCAAGGGGCCGGCAGGACAGTGCCGGGGCTGAGCCAGCGGTCGGGAGATGTGAAAAGAGTATGAAAGATTTGAAAAGAGCGTGGCTTGGGGGTTGAGCTTTGACCTGTGAACCAGGAGATCGCAGTTCGCTTCCCAGTCAGGGCACATGTGCAGGTGGTGGGCTCCATCCGTGTGGGGCGTGTGGAGGGCGGGCTCAGCGTTGGGACCGATGAGAGGGCACCGTCCTTTCATGGCCCCGGGCAAGTCCCAGCTGCAGGGCAGAGCCTCCCGGCACAGCGACGGCCGACAGCTGTGGTTGTGCGCCTGAGCCTGTGGTCTGAACACGGCCCCACTGCCTGCGGGACGTGGGCTTGACAGCTCAGGTGCGCGTAGGTGAGTGGATGGGAACGTTGGTAACATCCTGGCCACGCCTCCCTCTGCCCCGAGGCATCGGCTGCAGAATAAAGTCACGGCTGGTGGGCGCTGTCACAGTCTCTCCATCAGAGAAGCAGCGTCCCGCCCAGACCCAGCTTTCTTGTCTGTCTTTTCTCCATCCTTCACCACCCCCCTCAGGTTCACCCTTGGCCGTGCACAGGGCGTGCAGGAAGCAGCCTATCTGTGATTCTCTCTCGTCATTGATGTTTCTCTCCTTTTTTCTCTGAAATTGATTTAAAAAATATATATATACATATATATATATGTGTATATGTATATATAAATTTTTTTTTTTTTTTAAAGAAGAAGAGTATAAAAGTGACAAAGCTAGAGGCAAGGAATGTCAACACCAAAGTCTTCCTGGGAAGATGGCATCGGCTGGCTCAGTGCCCGCCCGCCCCCCACCCCCCATCTCCTGGTCCATCGCTGGTTGCTCATCAGCCGTGGCACCAGCACAGCCAGGTGTTCTCCATCTCCGGTGACCCCGTCTGCCCCCGCCCCCCCCACTGAGTCACTGCGTCTCCTCGGGATTACAGGCCCTGACTGCTGTGCCTCATCCTGTCAGAGGGACGCAGGCGAACCCGGGACCGAGCCGGCAGGGGCAGGGGAGGGCGGAGAGGCGGGGCTGTTCCGGTAAAGAGGCTGTTTGCCGTTGGCATTCGGTCGCAGTGAATGGCGGGGTTAGAGTGAGTAATTGGTGCTCACAGCGTCCGTGCGTGCTGTTTACAAAGCCGCTGGCTGGCACGCACTCGTGCCGAGGAAGCCGGTGCCTGCCGGCACGGAGGAAGACACCCTGGCTTTGCTCAGGGATGACCGAGTTCTCCCCGAGACCGTAAAGCTTTCAGCACGCGTAGCCAGCCCGAGGCTCGAACCTGTCCCAACGCTGAGCCCGCCCTCCACAGAGAAACACCGATCGGCTGCCTCCTGCACGCCCCCCACAGGGGGTCGAGCCCGCAGCCCGGGCCTGTGCCCTGACCGGAGTCACACCGGCGGCCTCTAGGTTCTTGGGTTGACGCCAAACCACTGAGCCACGCCGGCCGGCCACCCTGCTCCCCTCCCTGCCGGGACGCCCTCCACTGCTCCTGCAGGACAGAACCCCCCTCCGCAGTCTGTTCCCGTAGCGCCGATCAGCAAGGTTTCCCTGGTGTCCAGACAAGTCATTCCTCGTCTGGAAAGTCCCGGGTCCCATTTCCGGCTCCGGAGTGTTGGGGGCGCTGTGTTTTCCCCACTACGCGCTCACCTCCCCCATTGCGCCGCGGGCTCCGGAGCCGGGTCCATCTAATCCGTCTTTGTCTCCTCTCTCTCTCTCTCTCTCTCTCTCTCTCTCACTCACACACACATACACACACCCCTCCCCCGCCTCCCCCCCGTGGGGCTGCAGCTTCACCTCCCGCCAGCCCGAGGGCCGCCTGCCTCCCACCATCCGTCACAGCGGTGACGGCCGATTAATATCTGTCCCCGCGGGCGCGGCCGTCACCGGATCCGTCACAGCTTCTCCCTCTTCCCTCGGCAGCACTTCCCTCTGGATCGCGACACTGAGCCCGGCTCCTCGCACCCGGGCCTGCCCTTCGCGGTGGAATCCGGGGTGCCTGCCGGTGCCTCCGGGCGCGTTCCTCCCAGCCGCCACGAGCCCGCGCGGCCCCACGCTCCCCCACACTCGGCCCCTCGGGGTGGAGGCGCTCTGCTCCCAGGCTGGTCCCGGCGGCGGAGCCGGCGCGGCTGTCCCGGGAGCAGGCCCGGGGGGAGTGGAGTGACAGAGCTGGTGTCGGAGCAGGACGGGCGTTACCCCAGCCCAGGCCTTTCCGGGGTCACGGCCGGGTCAGGACCCGGCGGGCTGGCGGTCGGTGCAGGCGCCGCCCACCCTGGCCAGGAGCTTTCCGGCAGAGTGCGCTCTGCATCCCGACTCCGGCGCTGACCGTGCGTAGAACCCGGTCCCACACGGCCCCGAAGCCAGGCCGTGTCTCAGCCTGTCCTGCTCCCGGCGGTCAGGTGAACACACAGGTGTTCTTCGCCGTCTGTGAGCGTGTGAGGCCCCGCAGGTCTGTCTGGTCTTCCCTTCACAGCCTGTGGCCGGGTGCGGGACCCCCAGCGACACATGCCCCCCAGGGGCCCCATCCCAGGGGCACCCTCGGGGTGTGGGAAGGTGGACCCCGACTTATGTGCTCCTCCGGGCTGGCCCTCTGCAGGCTCTGACCCCGAGTCTGTGCCGGCAGCCTCCCAGCGAAGCTGCGTCCCTCACCTCACATGGGTCTGCGGGAGGAGGGCCGTCTCCCAGGAGGAGCCCTTGTTCTGTTTCTCCGCGTGGCCCACGCCCACTCCCCCCCCCCCCCCGTGGGGGCCCTGCTGGGGAGGCGGGGGTGGCGCTCGCTGCGGCCGGAAAGGTTTGTCTTCGCGGCGGTGTTACCCTCTCCCACCGGTCGCTGAGTCGCAGAGTGGCTGCTGGAGGCGGGAAGACGGCGGCGTCACCAGCGTCGGGGGCGGGCGCGGGTGTCCGCCCTGCTGGGCCGCGGGGCCTGAGCCGCCCTCCGTCCTGTCTTTCAGATCCAGAACATGAACAACATCATCTCCTTCCCGCTGGACAGCCTGCTGAAGGGGGACCTGAAGGGCGTGAAGGGGGTACGGACGGCTCCGGGGGCGGGGGCGGCTGCGGGGCCCGGCCTCCCCGGTGACCTGAGGTGCTCGGGCGGGGGGCCCGCAGGGAGGGAGACTGAGCAGCCGGGGTGAGGGGTGATGGAGGCTCACGCCTGGGCCTCCAGCTGCCGTGCCCCCGGCTGACCCCGGGGGACAGGCTCCCCGCAGGGACGGAGACTCCCGATGGGGAGTCCGACCGCGAGGCTCCCGCTGCCTTTCCGCCCCTCGCTTAGGGGGGCCGTGCACGTGACTCTTTCACGGGCGGGAGAGGCGGGGCCAGCTCGGGGGGGGTGGTCCCCCGCTGCTGAGCACTGGGCACATCGGGAAGCCGGGCAGCTGGTCTCGGGGACCCGGCAGCCTGTGCCAGGAGAGCCGTGGGCAGGGAGGACAGGCCGCCTGCCGGTCAGGCCCCAGAGAGAGCTGCCCTTGTCCTCCCGGGGCCGGGGCACGGGGCCGAGGGGCCGGGAGGACGGGCAGGAAGGGCGCGGGGCAGAGGGAGGACACAGAGAGATGGGCAGGAGGCTTCCGTGTCGCTGGAGCCGGGCGTCGGCGGAGTCGGGTGGGGCGGGGGCGGCCAGGGCCCGCCCAGGGCCTTCGGGGCCGGGCTGGGAGCTGAGTCCCGCCAGGAGGCCAGCACAGAGCCAGAGCGTAAGCGCACCCGTGGAAGGCCGGCCTCTCCCGAAGGCCCTGCTGACGGAGCGCGGCCCCGGGGCTGCTGGCGGGATCCGGAGCTCGGGCCCTCGAGCCAGGCCTCCGGGGTGCGGCCCAGTCCCAGGCAGAGCGTTGAGGCTGTGGGGGGCCAGGGGGGGTGGCTTCTCGATCGTGGGCCCCAGCAGCCTGTTGAATTGGCGCCTCCGCTTACAGGATCTGAAGAAGCCTTTTGATAAAGCCTGGAAGGACTACGAAACCAAAATGTGAGTTTTCCCCTTGAGACGCACCACAGCAGGGGGCATTTCAGAGTTCCACTTGGACCCAGCTTTTCCAGCTGAAAGGGGTTGTCTGACCAGCCCCGAGCCAGGACACCTGCCCGGGTTGCCAGGGGCCTTCACACCTGGTGCCGAGCGCCGCCCTGCTGGCCCCTTTACGCCAGGTTTCCTGGTGCTTTTGGTTTCCTGCCGAAGGGCTACGGGTGGGACTTCCGGGGACGTTCCTGGAAGGAAGTCGAGGCCGCCTTCCCGAGGCGCCTCTTCCCTTCCCGGGTTATCCCTGTCGGCCCCCGTCTCCTGGGGATTTGTGGGTCCCCTTAGCGCGGGCCGCGTTTCTCCGCCTCACCAGGTTTCAGCAGAGGAGAGGAGAGGTGGTGGCCCCCCCCACCCCCGTCAGCCTCACCTGGCTGCCTCTCTGCCTCCTCTGCCCCGGCCGTGGGGGCCGTGGGGGCCGTGGGGGCCGAGGGGAGGTGGGTGCAGTAAATGCTCAACCCAAGGCCAAGGTTGGCGTGCCTGTGGCGCAGGCAGCTCCATGCGTTATGTTAGGGGGCGGCCGGGCCGGTCAGAGGCCCGGGGGCGTCCGCTGTCCCTGCCCGGCGGCCGGTGACCCTGCCCGGCGGCCGGTGACCCTGCCCGAGCGCGGCCGGTGACCCTGCCCGGCGGCCGGTGACCCTGCCCGGCGGCCGGTGACCCTGCCCGTGTGCCTAGAACCAAGATCGAAAAGGAGAAGAAGGAGCACGCCCGGCTGCACGGCATGATCCGCACGGAGATCAGCGGCGCCGAGATCGCCGAGGAGATGGAGAAGGAGCGGCGCTTCTTCCAGCTGCAGATGTGCGAGGTGAGGGGGCTGGGGGCCCCGGGCGCCGGATCCCGGCCCCGCGGCCTCGGGGCACCCGCTGCCCTGTGGGCCCTCCTCGCTCCTCCTGCAGCCAGAGCGGACCTTCTCCCCCTCCGGCCACGGTGCGGGCCGAGGACCCGAGTCCTGGCACTTCGGGCAGCGCAGTCACCTGTATGTCAGGGCGCTCGTGTGGCGGCAAAGGGCTGGGGCACTGGGTGTGGCCTCGGGGCTGGCGCCTCTGCCCTGATCTCCCGCCCGCCCCATGGAGGAGAAACGGATGCGTGGTCTGCTCCCCCGCCCCCCCACGCTGAGCCCGGAGCCGCCTCGGCCTCTGACGCCCCCGTCTGGTGCTTTGCTGTGTTCACAGTACCTGCTGAAGGTCAACGAGATTAAGATCAAGAAGGGAGTGGACTTGCTTCAGAACCTGATCAAGTACTTTCATGCCCAGTGCAAGTAAGTTCTCCCCCTGGCTGGTTTGGCTCAATGGATAGAGCATCAGCCTGGGAACGGAAGGGTCCTGGGTTCCATTCCAGTCAAGGGCACATTAAAAAAAAAAAAAAAAAGACTGTTAGATCCGATGCAAGTAAGTTCTCTGTCCTTGTCACGGGGTCACGGCAGGTCTGTCTGTCTGTCTCTCTGGCGCATTCCGGTCGATCGATAGCAGCGGGTCAGCCTTTCCCATCTCGTGGCACCAGGAGGTGGGGAGTCTGGCACGCCCAAAACACGCCCTGGTGTCTGCCCACCTGGCAGAAATAGGCGCTTCCGGTCCCTGCACGCCGGGCGGCTGCGTGCTGGCCGCTGTCCTGTTCACGTGACCGCGTCAGAGCACAGACTCCGTGTCCCTGGCTGAGGGATACACCGGAGCGCCCGGCCCGCCGTCCCCGCTCCCCAGAATTCCGCCCTGCCTCTCCGCGCCTTCCCCAGCCGCCCTCCCCCGGCCTCGCCCAGAGGGAGCTGCTCCTTGGAAGTCCCTCTGCTCAGGGCCTGATGCGATGACATCTCTTCCTGCATCGCCATGGCAACGCCTTTCCTGTTGTGCGATGCCTCCCCCTGACCTGTACACTCTTAAAAAAAATGTTGTGTTGGTTTTGGAGAGAGAAGAAGGGAGGGCGGGGGAGAGAGAGAGAAATATTGACGTGAGAAACATCCATCAGCTGTCTCCCACGCCCCAACTGGGGATGGAGCCCGCCACCTGGGCATGTGCCCTGACCAGGAATCGAACCGGTGACCTTTTGGTACACGGGACGATGCTCCCGCCTCCTGGGCCACCCCGGGCAGGGCTGACGGTGCGCTGGTAAGGAAACGGCCACGGCGTTAACTTTCTCTGTCTGGAGCCCGCCGCGCCTTCACCTGTGAATGGTTGCCACGGTGACCGTGGGGAATGGAGCCGCGGCCGCTCTGGGAGGGGCGGGCGGCAGCGAGCTTGGGGAGCCGCCGATGCCGCGGTGGCCCTGCCCGCTCCTGCCGTGTGGAACCCCCCGGGCGGCTCTTTCTCGGACGCAGAGCCGGCGCGGTGAAGGACACTCAGATGGCCTTCTCCGTCCGTGGCCTCGTGACCTTCCCAGAGGCGGCTTAGGAAGTGGGTCGCTTCCTCTGGAACTTTATTTTTAAGAAGCAGCTATTCTTGGATTTCCTTTTTTTTTTTTTTTTTTTCTCTCCTTTATTTTGCCCAAACTGATCAGTTGGGTAGCAACTGGCCCCTTGTGGAACGTGAACTAGTTGGCCTTTTATGGGCATGAGCTCAGCAACCTTTAAAAAGGATGCTTCCTCCGGCGCTTCCTTTCTGGATGAGCGTGTGTGTGCGTGTGTGAGTGTGAGACACTGTGCTCTTCACGCTACTCCACGGCCTTTGGCTGTTTTTATGCGTCGCTTGGGAGATGAGATGTGGAGCGGATGATTCGGCCGACGGACAGGAGGCGGTGGCCTCATGGAGTTTACCATCGGGTTCCTTCGAGCCCCCATACAGGTCCCTCGGTCTCCGCTCGTCCCCGGGAGCTCGGTGGTGCGTGGGGAGTGGGCCCCGGGGCTGCAGGGTGAGGAGGCCCCGGACGCCGGGAGCCGCGGTGGCTCCCCCGGGCACTCCTTGGCTGGGTGTGGTTTTGCCTTTTGCCGTAGATGGCTGAGAAGAGCCGGCCATCGTGTCCTTGGTCTTTTATTTGGTTTAGGGAGAGAATCGGTCTGTCTCTCCGCCCGTCCCTGGAGCCGCTGTCCAGTGGGTCTAGAAACGGGCACCTTTAACACAGCAACAGTGACACCAACAGGGAGGGTCCCGTCCCGAAAGGCGGGAAGAGTGTTGAGTGACGTGTTCTCTGGCCAATCGGTGCGGAGGCCGCTGGGCCTGCGGCTGCCTGGTGAAGCCGGCAGCGAGATGGAGGAGAGCCCGCTGGCCCGGTGCCGGACGCAGGCCCGGTGCCTGGAGCTGCTGGTGCTGTGACGGGACGTGAGGGCCCCCGTCTTCTCCGCTCCCCTCGAGGGTTCGCGCACACACTGACCGGGGTGCGTGGTAGAGCATCAGCCACGGCCGCAGAGCCCGTCTGCTCCCGCTGATTTCCGAGCTCCCCGCTCCCGACCGGAGCCTCTGCCGCCCTCCTCAGCCGCGTCCCGTTTCCCGTTACCACAAACGGAAAACATGGGCTCGTGTTCGTGGGTCGAGAAAAGTCACACCTGTGTCGCCTGATGGCAGCTCCCGCCCGCCCCTCCTCCTCGCGCTGAGTCTTCCGATTCTGGAAACAGGTCCCCCTTCCCCCCGGAGTGACTGCGGGCTTGGCCCCTCTCCTCGGAGGAGTGTTCTCGGGCGGACAGCATTGTCCTGCAGGGACCACGATCTGATTCCTCTTCCCCCCAGTTTTTTCCAGGACGGACTGAAGGCCGTGGAAAACCTCAAACCCTCCATCGAGACGCTGTCCACCGACCTGCACACGGTGCGTCCCACCTCCCCCCACGCCCGCGGCCGACGGCGATGCAGTGGCCTCTCCCACACGTGCTGCTGGTCTGGCCCTGAGTTTGCTGCTGGGACCAGCCGCCCGGCAGTGGCCCCCGGGCTCGGAGCTCTGCGCTCCGCCGCCCGGGAAGGCTTCGGGAGGGAGGGGCCAGGGGTTCCCGGGCACATGGGGGTGCCCTGTGCATGCCAGCGTCTCGCTGTATCTCTGTCATGCCTCTCCCCCTCTCTCTGTTTTGTTTCTGAAGATCAAGCAGGCCCAGGATGAGGAGCGGAGGCAGCTGGTCCAGCTGCGGGACATCCTGAAGTCGGCGCTGCAGGTGGAGCAGAAGGAGGTGAGGGCTCTGACTGTGGAGGAGGCTGTTTGGTTCTGGGCCGCGGAGGCTTCGGCCCGAGGAGGGCGACACTGGTGTCTCCCGGGGCTCTCAGACCCTGCGGGGCTGTCCCAGCAGCAGCCGCACGCCCAGCGGGTCCCCCACCCGTGGGACCCGCCCCCGTGGGAATGGGTGTGCTTCCCGGGCCCGGCCCCGGTGGCTGCGGGCAGTGCTTCTGTTCGGCCGGTGTGGGACTGCGGGGAGCTCTCAGCCTCCCCCAGACGCACGCCCCTCAGGGGTCCCTGACTCCCCTGCCCCCGGCCCCCCAGCTCCCACCGCAATGTGGAACGTAGCGTAACGGCGCCTCCTGGTGGTGGAGGACGTGTCTGAGTGACCCTGTGGACTTCAGATAATCACTTGTTAGACTCCTCTGGGCCGGGGCACCCCCCTCGGGCCTCGGGAGCCCCGCGGTCCCCTGCGGACCCCCGGCTGGCGCCGCTCCTCCGTCCGAGTCGGGCTCACATTGGCGGTTGGAGGCTGCTGTGCTCTAACCGAATATCGTTGTTTCTCTCCCCAATGCGTTTGCCTTTGGTGACCGAAGTCTAGGAGAGTAAGTAGTTCAGCATTTTAATAAAGGGGAGAGTTTTGCATGCTTTCTTTTCGAACTTCAGAAAACAACCCAAGGCCCCCGGTTTCTCCCGCGTACAGAGTGAGGAGGAAGCATCCTCTGTGCCAGCCCTTCTCTCCCGGAGCAGGGGCTCGGGAGAGGCTGAGGGACGTGAGCGCACAAACACGGCGAAGTGGAAATCCCCGCGTGTCCCGTGTCCCCGCGCCGTCCTTCCTGTGGAATGAAACAGCGCCCTCCACCCGTGCCCTCCCCCTCGGGAGGCAGCGATGGGGGAGGGATTCTCTCTCATCACAGAGACGTTTCTAAAGTCAACATTTTGTTTATTTATGTTTTAAACCAAGCATGGCTCACGGGTTGAGCGTCAACCTATGAACCAAGGAGGTCCCAGTTTGACTCCCGGTCAGGGCGCAGGCCCAGGTGGCGGGCTCAGTGCCCAGTAGGGAGCCGAGCAGGAAGCAGCCGGTCGGTGCTTCCCTCTCATCATGGGTGTTTCCCTCTCCCTCTCCCTGCCTCTCTGACGTCCATCGGAAGTCTAGACATAAGTAACTAGAAATGTAAAAAGTCGCTTCCTCCACTCCCTGTCCATTTGCGGTTGGCCCTTCCCTGGCTGAGCCCGGCTCCTCAGCTCAGACCACGCCGATGGGCGTGAGCTCTTCCTTCGTCTGGGCCCTGCCTGGTCCCCGGGCCAGCCCTGGGCTTGGGGGGAGATGGGACCCGGCCCATGAGGGCACGTGGTGTCCGGGAAGGAGCATCAGCCTGGGAGGCGGGTGCAGGGCCTGTTGGCACCCAGGGCCTGTTAGCCCCGGCCCCAGCCCCCACAGGCCCCGCCCCTCCAGCAGATCACCTCTTCATGGTGTTTCTCCCATCGAGAAGGGAGCTGATGGGGTCCCAGGGGCAGGTGGGGGCAGCCTCTGCCCTCCTGGTTAACCTGTGAGCTCGGGTCCACGTTTCGTCCCCGTTCGCCCTCACACCTGCCAGAAGCTCGGCCCTCGGCTCACCGGAGACGGGGCGGGGCCGGGAGTGAAGGTCGCTCCGCGCCAGCCCGCTCGGCGCCTGCCCGGTACCAGGTGTCCAGGCACGTGACCTGGCTCGGCCCTTCCCCCCTGACCTTCCGCAAGGTGGTGGCTGCCTGTCTTCCTGGAGGAGGCCGCGGCCTCAGGACCGGCCTCGGGGGGCAGGGCCTGCCTGTGGGTTGTTGGGGCTGGTTTTGCTCGGAGGGACCCGTGCGCCTCTCAGGACCTCCTGGCCATGATCGGGGACGGAGGGTCACTGCCGAGTCACGCCTGTAGCTTCCCAGCGGTTCACCGTGGCCGGTCGGGGCGGCTGGTCTTGGCCACACCCTTCAGCCTGGTGGGTGGCCTTCACCCGCTCCTGGACAGGAATTGTGTGTTTCTGTGTGTGTGTGTCTGTGTCTGTGTGTCTGTGTGTGGGGGGGTGTCTGTCTCTGTGTGTGTTTCTGTGTGTCTGTGTGTGTCTGTGAGTGTATCTGTGGATGTATGAGGTGACAGGGGGAGATGTCTAAGTAGAGCTTCAGGGCAGGGGGCCCTGCGCGAGCACACGGCCCTCCCGATGGGGTAACGGACTCGGCCCCTTCAGGACTCGCAGCTGCGCCAGAGCACGGCCTACAGCCTGCACCAGCCGCAGGGCAACAAGGAGCACGGCACCGAGCGCAGCGGCAGCCTCTACAAGAAGAGCGACGGGTACGGGCCGGGCCGGGGGCGGGGCTGCCCGTCTGCCCGCTCCGTGGCCGAGGCCTAACGTTCTCCCCTCTCCGGAAGGCTCCGGAAGGTGTGGCAGAAGAGGAAGTGCTCCGTGAAGAACGGGTTTCTGACCATCTCCCACGGGACGGTGAGTGTCTGGGCCGCGGGCCCTGCCGGGGTGAGCTCGGTGCCCCGAGTGCCCGGCGGGTGTCCTGCGTGCGGCCGCGGGGTCTCCGCGCCAGGAAGCCGGTCTGCGGAGAAGCGAGCTTGGGCTCCCGCTCCGTGTGGCACACCTGAACCCATTGCAGCCGGGCGGGGGAAGCCTCGAACCGCAGCCAGGAGGGGGGTGGCAGGTGCGCCTCGTTCCCAGCTGGGACCCAGGAACACACAGAACCAGCCTGGCCCTGCCCCCCACCCATCTCTGGAGAGGAAGGGAGCATCCCCCAGGACTCAGGGACCCCAGAGGCCAGTGATGCCAGTGAGCCTCCGGGCCAGCCTAAGACTCCGCCCCCGGCCTGAGCCTCCGAGTGTTTGCCCACGGAAAACCCCGGGGGGAGCAGGCTGGCTGGTCTGGGTGCCTGCCGCCGCCGCCCGCCCACCGCCTGGGAGCCGGGAGGAACCAGAACGGAAGGGCCCGCTTTAGCCAGGCTCCATCTTGGTCTCGGGGAGTCCAGGGCCGTGGCTCCGAGAGGCTGGGCGTCCCTGGGGGAGGCGTCCCTGTGAGGGCGGGGGTGGTCCCCGGGGGCCTGCCCGCTGGGGGGGGGGTCTGAGTGAGCGAGGGAAAGCCTGCCCGCTCTGTCTGGAGGAGTGAGCGTCGGGTTCCGTTCCCCCACCGGCTCTGGGTTTGCTTTAGTTGTTTACCCCCTGACAGGCGAACCGGCCCCCCGCCAAGCTCAACCTGCTCACCTGCCAGGTGAAGACCAACCCCGAGGAGAAGAAGTGCTTCGACCTCATCTCCCGTGAGTCCGTTCTCAGACGCTGCGCCCTGTGGGGGGGCGGGGGGGCTTCGAACCCAACACCCGGGCCGCGCTGTCCCCTGCGCCTGCGGAGGGCTGGTTTGGAAGAGAGGCTGCGTCCCAGGTGGAGGGTGTCCTGTTCCCGGGTGCCTGGCCGCCCCTCCTGGCGTGGAGGAGGGCACCCCCCAGCTCCTCCACACGCCCCAACGCCTGGTCCCAGCCCCCCTCCCTCCTGTCCTGCTAGCAGACGAGGAGATAAACTGGCTCAGCCCTTCCCTATAAAGAGGAAGCACCTGTGATGTCAAAAACGCTGCTGTGGACGCAGCATCAGCAGTGGACTGAAGGGTCCCAGGTTTCCTGGTCAGGGCACAGGGCCAGGTTGCGGGCTCAGTTACCAGTAGGGGGCGTGCAGGGAGCAGCCGGTCATTGAGTTTCATCATTGATGCTTCTATCTATCTCACCCTCTCCCTTCCCCTCTGAAATCAATAAGAAAAATTATATATATATATATATATACACACACACACACACACAAACACACACACATATATACATATATATGTATATGTGTGTATATATATATATATATATATATATACACACACAGTCTAAGAAGCACTGTTGTTAAAAAAAACAGAATGCTGCCCACGGCGGGGATCAGGCCTGGAGTAGCTCTCGTGTTTGCCTGGGTTTGTGCTCGGACCCGGGCCCAGCCCCTGCTCGGTGCGCCTGCCGCGGAGGGCCAGGTCCCCTCTGGCCTTCAGAGCCTGCGGCGCCGGGAAGGCAGTGTTGAAGGAGCGAGGGGCGCCTGCCTCTGTGGGCCGTGTGCGCCTGGCGCCGCGCCCCACTGCCCCTGAGGCCGGTGCTGGCCGCGGCCCGCTCCGCTGACGGCCCTCTCGCCCGCAGATGACCGCACGTACCACTTCCAGGCGGAGGACGAGCAGGAGTGCCAGATGTGAGTGCCGCCCGCCCGGGGCCGGGCCGGGGCGGGGCGGGGCGGGGCGGGGCGGGGCGGCCGGCACAGCGCCCTCTCCCCCAGCTGGATGTCTGTGCTGCAGAACAGCAAGGAGGAGGCGCTCAACAACGCCTTCCAGGGCGGCGACCCGCCCGGCGAGAACATCGTGCAGGAGCTGACGAAGGAGATCATCGCCGAGGTGCAGCGGATGCCCGGCAACGACGCGTGCTGCGACTGCGGGGCGCCAGGTGACCGCCGCCCCCGCCCGCCGCTGGCTCTCCCGCCGCCGCTGCTTTTTAAAATATATCTTATTGTTCTTTTACAGAGAGGAGGAGAGGGAGAGAGTTAGAAACATCGATGAGAGAGAAACATCGACCAGCTGCCTCCTGCAAACCCCCCACTGGGGATGTGCCTGCCACCAAGGTCCATGCATGCCCTTGACCGGAATCGAACCCTGGACCCTTCAGTCCGCAGGCCGACGCTCTATCCGCTGAGCCAGACCGGTTTTCTGCTCCCTCCGTTGCTCTTTAATTGATATTTCTGGAGAGAGAGGAAGGGAGAAGGAACGAGGGATAGAAACGTCAGTGAGTGTCCTACCTGGTGTGGCTCTGTGGATAGAGCATCGGCCTGTGGACCGAAGGGTCCTGGGTTCAATTCCGGTCAAGGGCACGTACCTCAGTTGCAGGGTCCCCCCTGGCCTGGGCCCTGGTTGGGGTGCGTGCAGGAGGCAACCCCTCGATGTGTTTCTCTCTGTCTTTCCCTCTCTCTTCCACTCTCCCTAAAAACCAACGGGAAAGTGTCCTCGGGTGAGGGTTATAAAAGGAAGGGAAGAAATCGGTGAGAGGAATGTCCTCCATCCGCGGCCCCTGCACACCCAGCCGCCCGGGGACCACGCTTGTGCTGTGCACCCGCTGTGTGTTTCTAAGGACGACTAGCCGTTCTAGAGAGAACCGTACGGCTGGGCCCCGAGGGAGTTTCACTCTGAACTCCCCCCCCCTCCCGCCCCCCCTCCCGTCTCAGTGAGCTCCGCCTCCTTGGTCAGGCGTTTCTTGAGCACCTACTGTGTGCCACACCCAGTGTGGGCCTCTCCGGGGTGCAGCCCCTGCAGAGGAGCACCGGTGTGACCCAGGCGGGGCCGCCGTCTGGCTCTGCCCCCCTGCAGCCCCAAGCGAGGCCCTCTGGGCGTGTGCAGGCCCGCCCTGCTCCCTGGAGCTCTGCGTGCGTGCGGTGAGGGGGCATTGCGGGGCGCTCAAAGCGTGAGCTCTGATCGCCACCAGAGTGCTGTGCAAGGGCGTGGCATCAGCTCGCAGTGTGCCGCCTCTCTCTCGCATTAGCACCTGTGAACGTACAGACATGCGTGACCGGAGTCCGCTCCCCGTAGTAGTTAGACGCCGGCTGGCGTGACCGATGGGTGATGGGCGCAGCCCGGGAGGACACCGAGTCCTGTTCCTGTTCGCCCATCACCTGGACGCCAGGACGGGGGTGGGGGTTAGGGAGAGGGGAGGACAGACCGGTGACTGCGCGGAGTGGTTCTGGCGGGCGGACGGCGGGCCTGGCTGCATCGAGAGAAAGCGTCGGTGCCTGAGCTCCGCCCCCGGGGACTGCGAGGGCGTGTCCCGGCCCCACGCCCTCTGCTCCGCCGGCTCCAACCCTGTTCCCTCCGCAGACCCCACGTGGCTGTCCACCAACCTGGGCATCCTGACCTGCATCGAGTGCTCCGGCATCCACCGCGAGCTGGGCGTGCACTACTCCCGCATGCAGTCCCTCACGCTGGACGTCCTGGGCACGTCCGAGCTGCTGGTAACTCCCGGCTGGGCTGGGCTGGGCTGGGCTGGGCTGGGCTGGGGGGCGTGCACCGTGGCTGCTGAGGTTTTTGGGTGGGTTTGGGCAATCTCAGACTCCTTGGCGATCCCTCCTCCCCGCTGCCGGCCGCTGAGCTCCTTCTTGTTACAGAGCTTCCCTCTTCGGAGAGTGAAGTGAAGTGAGGCCCTGAGAGGAGCTGGCAGAGGCCGGTGGTTTCGCCCGGCTCACCCGGCTCACTCACAGGCAGAGCCCGGAGCCCACGCGGTCAGGGCCTCCCCCGCGCCCCGAGGCACCGGCCAGTTCCCGCCAAGTCTGCGGTCACTGCTGGGCTCGGCCTCTCGTGGGCTGCCCCCCCCCTCCCGTCCGCCTCTGGGGAGAGTGCTCTGTGCTCTCACTCCGTGTCTCTGTAAAGGCCTTTCCTCTTGGTCCCGTGATAGCACGGAACAGGCCGGGTTGGGCCGAGGTGTTTCCGTGTAGCAGCGTTCAGAGCCCTGAGGGCGGACACGCATGCCAGGCAGCACGTGTGCCCGGCCAGTGTCAGCACCGCGGCTGCTGGCCAGGCCCCGTGTTTGAATTTTTCCCGGGGGAGCGGGGCGCCAGGCAGTAAGTAGAAGTGGGTATTGATTGCATTGGTTTTAGTGTCAAGAGCAACCTGGACAGAAGATCAATTCCTGTGGTCAGTAGACCCTCGAGGGGCCAGCATCTCACTGACGCGCCCTCAGGGCCCGCGGGTCTGAGCCTGCCAGGCCTGTGGCCGCCTGTAGCTCCTCCCGGGCTCCGAGGCAGTCCTTCCTGGTCTGGCAGGACAGCGTGGGGAGACCCAGGGTGGACTCCAGTCAGTGACACCCCACGTCAGAGACACCCCCACATCAGACACCCCTGTCAGACACACCCCCGTGTCAGTGACTCCCCCATGTCAGACACTCCCCCATGTCAGACACCCCATGTCAGTGACACCCCCACGTCAGTGACACCCCCTTGTCAGTGACTCCCCCATGTCAGTAACTTCCCGCATGTCAGACACACCCCCATGTCAGTGACTCCCCCATGTCAGTGACACCCCCACGTCAGTGACACCCCCTTGTCAGTGACTCCCCCTTGTCAGTGACTCCCCCATGTCAGTAACTTCCCGCATGTCAGACACACCCCCATGTCAGTGACTCCCCCACGTCAGACACCCCAGTCAGACACACCCCCAGGGAGGGCGCTGCAGACGGCCGCTCCGGTACGGGCATGCTGCCTCTTCACTCGAGTGTTACGGGTCCCTTTGGGGCTGAGGGCCGTCCGTCGGTATGAGAGGCAAACCACTTCATGGCTCTCCTTCATAGCGGCCTGAGCCGCCCTCGGCTGGCCGAGGCGTGTGTGTGTGTGTGTGTGTGTGTGTGTGGCGTGTACGGCTGAATGCTGACAGGCTGTGTCGTTGCAGCTGTGTGTGTGTGTGTGTGTGTGTGTGTGTGTGTGTGTGTAGCGTGTACGGCTGAGCCCTGAGCAGGCTGTGTCGTTGCAGCTGGCCAAGAACGTGGGAAACGCGGGCTTCAATGAGATCATGGAGAGCTGCCTTCCCGCCGGGGACCCCGTCAAGCCCGGCCCGGGCAGCGACATGTGAGTGGGCGGCCGGCCCGGGCCCGGTGCTGGGGGGCTGGGGGGCAGGAGAGCACACGGGGGCACTGATGGGTTCTGGGGGGCAGGAGAGCACACGGGGGCACCGATGGGTTCTGGGGGGCAGGAGAGCACATGGGGGGGCACCGATGGGTTCTGGGGGGCAGGAGAGCACATGGGGGGGCACCGATGGTTTCTGGGGGGCAGGAGAGCACATGGGGGGGCACCGATGGTTTCTGGGGGCAGGAGAGCACACGGGGGGCACCGATGGGTTCTGGGGGGCAGGAGAGCACACGGGGGCACCGATGGGTTCTGGGGGGCAGGAGAGCACATGGGGGGGCACCAATGGGTTCTGGGGGGCAGGAGAGCACACGGGGGCACTGATGGGTTCTGGGGGCAGGAGAGCACACGGGGGCACCGATGGGTTCTGGGGGCAGGAGAGCACACGGGGGCACTGGTGGTTTCTGGGGGCAGGAGAGCACATGGGGGGGCACCAATGGGTTCTGGGGGGCAGGAGAGCACACGGGGGGGCACTGATGGGTTCTGGGGGCAGGAGAGCACACGGGGGCACCGATGGGTTCTGGGGGCAGGAGAGCACATGGGGGGGCACCGATGGTTTCTGGGGGGCAGGAGAGCACACGGGGGCACCGATGGTTTCTGGGGGCAGGAGAGCACACGGGGGGCACCGATGGGTTCTGGGGGGCAGGAGAGCACACGGGGGCACCGATGGGTTCTGGGGGGCAGGAGAGCACATGGGGGGGCACCAATGGGTTCTGGGGGGCAGGAGAGCACACGGGGGCACTGATGGGTTCTGGGGGCAGGAGAGCACACGGGGGCACCGATGGGTTCTGGGGGCAGGAGAGCACACGGGGGCACTGGTGGTTTCTGGGGGCAGGAGAGCACATGGGGGGGCACCAATGGGTTCTGGGGGGCAGGAGAGCACACGGGGGGGCACTGATGGGTTCTGGGGGCAGGAGAGCACACGGGGGCACCGATGGGTTCTGGGGGCAGGAGAGCACACGGGGGCACCGGTGGTTTCTGGGGGGCAGGAGAGCACACGGGGGCACCGATGGTTTCTGGGGGGCAGGAGAGCACACGGGGGCACCGATGGTTTCTGGGGGGCAGGAGAGCACACGGGGGCACCGGTGGGTTCTCCCGGGCGGGTGGGAGCTCCGGCCTGCAGAGGCATGGGGGCTGGATGAGATGCGGACCAAATGGAGCAGCGATGTGGCTCTCAGGAGAAATGTCCGTGGTTGTGCTGCTGGTACTCGGCTCTGCTGACTGATGAGTTTGCCAACCGCGGGCTGGAGGCCTCGGTGTTTACGAGGCCATTGCACTCGCTCCAGGAACGCCCGGAAGGACTACATCACGGCCAAGTACATCGAGAGGAGGTTCGCGCGGAGGAGGCACGCGGACAGCGCGGCCCGGCTGCACGGCCTGTGTGAGGCCGTCAAGGCCAGGGACGTCTTCGGGCTGCTCCAGGCCTACGCCGAGGGCGTGGACCTCACCGACAGGGTCCCGCTGGCCAACGGGCACGTGAGTGCTCGGCGGGCTGGGCCGGGCCGGGGGGGTGGGCAGGGCCAGGGCCGGGCACGCAGCGGGCGGGCGTTCTGTGCCGGAGGGCGGGGGCGGTTCCCGGGGAGCGTGGGCACCATGGGCACTCGGCCGGGCCTCAGCGGCAGCTCCAGGGCGTCAGGGAGGAGAGGCCGGTGCGCCCCTGCCCCGCTCCCAGCCTCCCCCACCCCATTCCCGAGCTCTCCTGAGGGGGCGGGGCTCACTGTCCGTGTGTGTCCTTCCGGGGCCGGGACACCCGCCCCCTGGCACCTCCTCTGGCCCAGACAGGCACTCGGGGCTGAGAGAGGAGCCGGTCCTGGGCGGGTGCCCAGCTCAGCGGGGCCTTCCACCCCGCACCCTCCCTACCCCCACCTGGAACAGCCCTCGTGGCCCCCGGAGAGGCCGTGGCAGCCGTGTGCCCTCTGGTGTGCATGGCGCCGGCCCGGTGTGTAAGAGCCGGGGTGCAGGGCCCGGCAGCCCCCGGTCCTGGAGCTGAGCCCCCGCCCCCAGGCTCTGTGATGTGAATGGAGGGAGGAGGTCAGAGGACGGCGGGGGCTCTGAGGGAACCCCGGTTCTGCGGTCCCCCGGCGGAGGCGGAGGCGGAGGCGGGCCCCTGTGAGAGCGGCTCCCGCGGCAGTGAGGCCGCCGGGCCGGTGGGGCCCGTGTCCCCGGGGTGGGCTTGAGGGCCATGGCCGCCGCCGCTTGCTCTGCAGGAGCCGGACGAGACCGCCCTGCACCTGGCCGTCAGGTCCGTGGACCGCACCTCCCTGCACATCGTGGACTTCCTGGTTCAGAACAGGTGGCCTGCTCGGACGGGGGTGGTGGTCGGTGGGGGTCTCGGGGTTCCCGGGGGAAGAGGCGGGTGGGGAGCCGGGAGGCTGGGGCGGCCCCGTGGGAGCCAGAGCGAGAGGAAGGGCGGGGGGGGGGAGTGGTCCATCGGGGCCCGGCCTGGCGAGGGCCCGGAGGAGCCTGGGGACTGGCCACTGGAAAGTACCTTTTGCCTTTTCTGTGAGAATCGGTAACAAGACGGGCGAGCTCGCCGCTCCTCTGTGGGGCAGGACGGGCGGTCGCCTGGCTTCCTGCGGCCTCGGCACTGACCGGGGGAGCGGCCGGCGGCAGGGACTGGGGGCCCGGGAAGGCGGTGCTCTCGGCACCTGCTCAGGGGCAGCCCGGGGCCTGGCTCCCTCTCTGCCATCCCTGGTGCCTGAGCCAGGGCCCCGCTCACAGCTGTGCCGCCGGAGTGAGCACCCTCCGCCCTGCCCACCCTCGGTCCCCCTGCTCACCATCCCCCCCTCTCTCCCGGCGGCCGGCAGCGGGAACCTGGACAGACAGACGGGCAAGGGCAGCACGGCCCTGCACTACTGCTGCCTGACCGACAACGCCGAGTGCCTGAAGCTGCTGCTGCGCGGCAAGGCCTCCATCGAGATCGGTGAGCGGCCACCTTCCCCTGCGTTCCCCGTGTCCCTGACCACACCGCTCCCCTCGGGGCTGAGGGCGTAGGCCTGCCCTCCGAGCAGCAGGGCCGGCGTGTCTGCAGGGCTGCTGAGCCGGGTCAGGAGCCGCCTGCCTCCCGGACCGTCCATCGGTGGCCGGCGTCGGAGGGAGGGTGTGTCCCTGAGGCTGCGGTGACCTTGGCCATGGCTTGGGGCTTCTCGCCCTCCTGCTCATAGCCCTCGCCTCGGGCCAGCCCGCCCTGCTGGCTCAGGGAGAGCAGTCCAGCCCGTGACGTCCAGCGGCCCAGGGTGCCGGCTCGATCCCCAGTAGGGGGCGTGCAGGAGGCAGCCGGTCCATCATTCTCTCTCATCCTCGAGGTGTCTATCCCTCTCCCTTCCTCTCTGAGATCAGTGGAAACATATTTAAAAAAAACGCATTCCCGCCTGGTTGGCTGAGGGTTCCTGAGGGAAAGCCCACCGTTTCCCTTCGTGGGCAGACCGCGGTCTGGGGAGGCGGGAGCGACCCCGGCGCCGCCCCCACCCCGCTGTGCTCCGGCGGATGGGCGGGAACTGCTCTGTGGGGCGTGGCGTTGCGTGTGGATTTTGTTCGTGGGCCGCTTCCGTGGCCGATGGTCGGGATCGACGCGAACCTGGTACCATCTCACCGGCCACATGGGCGGCAGGTCCACTCGATCGCAGACGAGGTCGGCCCCGGGGGGTGCCTGCGCGCTGGGGTCCCGTCGGTCGTGTTCCGTGTAGTCTTGGCCGCTGCCCCGGCCCTTTCATTCTTCTTATTTTTTATTCATTTACTTATTTTTATTTTTAATTGACTTCTTACAAAGAGGAAGGGAGAGGGAGAGAGAGTTAGAAACATCGACCAGCTGCCTCTTGCACACTCCCCACTGGGGATGTGCCTGCAACCAAGGTCCATGCCCTTGCCCGGAATCGAACCCGGGACCCTTCAGTCTGCAGGCCGACACTCTATCCACTGAGCCACGCCGGTTTCAGCTGCCCTGTCCCTTTCCTCGTCTTCACCTCCGCTTGTCCTTGTAGCTAACGAGGCCGGGGAGACACCGCTGGACATCGCCAAGCGCCTGAGGCACGAGCACTGCGAGGAGCTGGTGAGTCTGCACAGAGAGGCCACGTCACGGCCACGGCCACGGCCACACAGCGGCTCGGAGGCTGGGGGAGAGTTAGGCCCGGTGTCCCAGCCGCCCCGGGAGGCTGACGGTGGGCGTCCCTCTGCGGCCGGAACCAGCCGGCTGCCGTCTGAGCACTGAGCGGCCCTAGGAGGGGCGGCGGGTCTTTTCCTGCGGGGCTTCCCGCTCCCGTGGGCTGAGGAGGGCTGGGTTCACCGCCGGCCACGGCCAGTGCGCTCCCTGACAGAGGCCAGAACGTGCAGGCCACGGGCCCCTCTGCGGCTCTCGCGTCCCCGCCCTGCGTACAGCGCACAGGGCACGCCATGGGCCTGCGTCTCGCGGTGACCTGGGAGCCGGGAGGGGGGTACCTGGACCCAGAGATGCACCTGAGCTGGGGGTTGGGGCCTCCCTCCTCCCTCCCGCGGACGGGGGTCTGGGTGCCCGCGTCCCAGCTGAGCTGCGTCACCCACAGTGCTTTGCTCCCCTCAGCTGACCCAAGCCTTGTCTGGAAGGTTCAACGCGCACGTGCACGTGGAGTACGAGTGGCGGCTGCTGCCCGAGGACCTGGACGAGAGCGACGAGGACGCGGAGGAGAGGCTGCAGGTGCGGGCGGGCGCGGCTGGGGGCTTCCTGGGAGCCGCCGATCCGCTGCTGCCATCCGGGCGGCGAGCCGCGGGCGGGGGAGGAGGGTTCTCTTCGCTCCCGGGGACGGGGGCGTGGCTCCCCCGCCGGGCTCCCTGCACCCCCACACGCCTTACCCCTGCGCCCCCACACGCCTTACCCCTGCGCCCCCACACGCCTTACCCCTGCGCCCCCACACGCCTTACCCCTGCGCCCCCACACGCCTTACCCCTGCGCCCCCACGCCTTACCCCTGCGCCCCCACACGCCTTACCCCTGCGCCCCCACACGCCTTACCCCTGCGCCCCCACACGCCTTACCCCTGCGCCCCCACACGCCTTACCCCTGCGCCCCCACACGCCTTACCCCTGCGCCCCCACACGCCTTACCCCTGCGCCCCCACACGCCTTACCCCTGCGCCCCCACACGCCTTACCCCTGCGCCCCCACACGCCTTACCCCTGCGCCCCCACACGCCTTATCCCTGCGCCCCCACACGCCTTAAAGGGCCGTGCGTGGCAGTGTCCCGGGCGCCGCTCGCCTTTTGATGGGAGGGGCAGACGGCGGCTTCGATCTGGCGGGTGGGGAGGAGCCCGCGTGCTCGGATACCGGGACTGAGAGCCAGGTTTCCCGGCGGCCGTGCTCCCCGAGGCGGGCCCTGCGCCCGTCGCTGAAACCGTTCCTGCTCACGGGGCTCAGGGCTCCCCCTGATCGGACGGGGCCCGGGATGCCGAGAGGTGGGCTTGGCCCCAGGACGCGAGTGTGCAGGGGCCAGCTGAGGGCCAGGCTGCGGGCTCTGGCCTCCTTGTCCCTCACGACACTCCCGGGGGCCCGGGAGGGTGGCCGCCTCACAGCCGCAGAGGGAGGGTCAGACCGGACAGGCGGGCCGCAGAGCCACGCTGCCGCTGCCGGGAAGCGAGAAGGCTGGTCAGGTTTCCTCGTCTTCCTCTGGGCCAGCGGTCGGCAAACTCACAGTCCACAGAGCCAGGTGTCAGCCGTACAACGATTGGCATTTCTCTGGAGAGCCACATTTTTTAAACAAACTTCTGACACCACGTCTTCAACATAGACTCGCCCAGGCCGTGGTGTTTTGTGGAAGAGCCACACTCCAGGGGCCAAAGAGCCACCTGTGGCTCTCGAGCCGCGGTGTGCCGACCTGGCTGTAGGACGTTCAGGTCCTGGGGATGCCCGGCTGCACACGTGGCGTGTCTGGAGCCCAGCGGCCCGTCCTTGTGGGTGGAGCTCCTCCTGGCTGTGCTTGCCGGCTCCTTTTTGTCAGTTCTCACCCAAGGGTATTTTTCCCCTGTTGAATTTTTTTTGGAGCCGAAGAGGGGGAGAGACACAGAGAGACACGGATGGGGAAGAGACACCTCGATTGGTTGCCTCCTGCACATGCCCCGACCAGGGCTGGGGATCAAGCCTGCAACTGAGGGCTAATGCTCTAACCGCTGAGCCAAACCGGCGAGGGCCTTACTGACTCTTAGAATAAGGGATTCCTTCCGTGAGTCAGCGATAACTCAGGATCAGGCAGGTTTTCCGCACCTGCCTCCACGGAGCAGGTCTGGAACACCTGCCCAGGTGAGGGCCTCTCCATCAGCAGGGGCATCGCCCAGGGACAGTGGGGGTCGGAGCCCAGACACACATCCACCACCTCTTTTCCAGCAGGGAGTGGCTGTGTGGGCCGTTCACGCAGCCGTGGGCTTTGTGGGAGTTTAAAACTGAGCTCTGCACGCCCGAGCTGGGCTGAGCCTGGGGTCGGCCAGCCTGGCACCGGTGGCTGGGACGCTGTGACCCAGAGGTCCTCGTGTCCACGTGTCCGTATGTCCCACACCTGCCCCCCTCCCCCCCTGCAGCCCAGCCCCAGTCGGCGGGAGGACCGGCCGGTCAGCTTCTACCAGCTGGGCTCCGGCGCCGCGCCTTCGGCCAGAGACGCCGCCGGCCCGGCCAAGGACAAGCCGCGGGCCTTCGCGCCCAGCATCGTGCAGAACGAGACGTACGGAGCCGTGCTGGGCGGCAGCCCGGCCCCCGGCCCGCCCGCGGCCCCCGGCACCGCCAGCGCCCCCCCGCTGCCCCCGCGGAACGTGGCCAAAGGTACTGATTCCGGAGCAGGCCGTGCGGCCGCTGTGCTGGGGGGGGGGGGGGAGTGCTCTGCCCCCACGGGTGGCGTTGGCGGCTGGAGGAAGGCGGGAGCTGTTCGCCTTTCTCTCTGCTTTCCGAACGTCTCAGAACGTGGGTGTGGGTTCTTCTCCCCTTTCTGTGGGTGCGGTTCTGTGGCTGCTTCGTCCTCCTCTGAGATTGCACTTCGCCGGCTGGCCCCCCGAGGGCCTCCCTGTCATCCCTCTGGGGCCCCCCCCCCGGCCCCCTGGAGGCCGCATCCGTCCACACGGGGAAGGGGTCGGTGTGGTGCCCGCCGGCCTCGGGCGGGGGCGGGCTCACAGACCGGCCCTGCCGCTCCGGGCGGTCCCGCTGGCCGTGGCGGGGAGCAGGTCAGTCATGCCATGTTCTGTTTCTGTGTTTGCCGTGTGCGTGCCTGTGTGACACGTGTGTGTGCGCGCGTGTGGTTGCAGCCCAGGCCCCCGCCACCAGCGCCCCCTGGAAGACGAACTCTGTGAGCGTGGACGGAGCGGGCCGGCAGCGGTCCTCGTCAGACCCGCCCGCCGTGCACCCGCCGCTGCCCCCGCTCCGCGTGACGTCCACCAGTACGTTCTCCTCCTCCTCTGCCTCCTGCCGGCTGGCGGCCCGCCGGGCGGGGAGGGCGCTGGGGCCGGGCCCGGGGCTGCGCGGGACGTGGCTCTTATGTCCCCCAGCTCCCTCCTCCCCGCTGTGATCCCCTGGGGCGGCCCACCCCGGCTCCCCCAGCGGCTCCTGTGTCCCCGAGCGGCTCCCGTGTCCCCCCTCCCCACACCAGCGAGGCCTCCTCGCCTGTGTAGCGTAGGGCCTGAGCCCCGTCCGCCCCTCGCAGCTAAGCAGCCGGCATGGCTCGCTCTCCACCCCCCGGGCAGTGGTCGGCCCGGGTCCAGAGGCAGGAGGAGGAGGGACCCCCGGGGACAGGATGTGGCCAGAGCCCGGCCTGGGCCTCAGCCTCCGTGGCTGCTGCCCCCCAGGTCGCACACACACCGCCATCCCGGACCCTGGCTTGTCCTCGCGAACCCCCTCCGGGAACACGGGGATCACACCGTGGTGCCGTCTGCGTGGGCTCCACAGGGAACGGGGGCTTTTCCTTGTGAAATAGCCGCGCCGCGCCGCCAAAGAGCCTCTGTGAGACCTGGACTGACCCTCTCTCTCTCCGCAGACCCCCTGGCTCCCACGCCGCCCGCTCCCGCCGCCAAGATGCCCGGGGCCCTGGACGCCCTGAGCCAGCAGAGCAAGCTGACCCCGCCGGGCAAGACCACGGCCCCGGCCCTGCCGCAGCCGCCCAGCCGCCTCCCGCAGAGGAGGCCTGCCCTGGGGTACGCTCCGCCCCGTCCCCTCGGCCTGCCGCCTGGGCGGCCTCGCTCCTTCCACCCCAGGGGCCTCCGAGTGGCCGCAGGCTGTATCTGCAGGGATTTCTGTGCAGGACCTTGGGTCTGGCACTGTGGCCTCTCAGTCTTCCTTTTAATTGCTTACTAAGTTACTTTTATTGATTTCAGAGAGGAAGGGAGGGAGAGAGAAACATCAATGATGAGAGAGAATCAAGGACCAGCTGCCTCCTGCTCGCCCCGCACTGGGGGAGGCGGGGGGGGGGGGGGGGGTTGGATTGAGCCTGCAGCGCAGACATGTGCCCTGACCGGGAATCGAACTGTGGCCTCCTGGTTCCTAGGTCAGCGCTCAGCCCCTGAGCCATGCCGGCAGTGGTTAAAACAGTTTACTGGATCAGCTCACCCAGTGCAGCTGGAGCACAGACGGTGCCCCATGAAGGGGGGGGGAGGTGCGTGCCTTCCGGCCTCAGGTGCCAGCAGACCTGTTCTCCCTTCTTTGCAGGACTGACAAGCCTGCCCCCCTGGTCCCCAAAGGCCAGCCGCGAGGCCCCGGTAAGCTCTCCTCTGGCTGGGCTTCCCTCCCACTCGGTTAGTGGGGGCCTGGGGCAGGGTCCGGGGGGCAGTCCTGTGCGAGGGCCCAGCAGCCAACCAGCTGCCACCCCGCCCCATCCGGCTGCCCCCTTTCCTCCTGGAGCCTCTGATGCTCCCGGGCTGCTCTGTCCCGGGTCCTGAGCCCCCGGCCAGGACCGCCTGTCTCACGGACACCCGCACGCCCTACCGAGGGGGCGTGGGAGGCACAGGCCGCTGGGCCCGGGGACGTCTCCCTCAGCAGATGGGAACGGCCGCCCGGGCCTGACGTCGCTCTCGCAGTCTGTCTCGTGCTGGGACTCGGGCGCTCCGTGAGCTGACGCGTTTCCGTCCCACAGCGGCAGACCTCTCCGGCACAGAAGCTCTGGGTCCTCTGTCCGGCACCCCGGCCCTGCAGCCCCCCGCGCCCATGCCCAGGAAGTCACAGGCGGTAAGGGGTCACCTCCTGCTCTGCCTCTGCTCGGGCCAGAGGTGCCGGTTACTCCCTGAGGGCTCAGGGGGCAGGTCCTGCCCTGGCTGGGGAGGGGGGGGGGGGGACGGCTTCTTCCTGGGTGCCCGGTCTTTGGATCTGGCAGGACTCCACCCCGAGCTCGCCAGCGGGGGCGCTAGTAGGGCCTTAGCCCTCTCCTGACGCTCCAGTCAGGACGCCCCACGCACATCAGCCCCGGCTGCCACGTTCCTGGCTGGCTCTCCAAGGGCCCCGGCTCCTGAGGGCCACGGGGCCGCCCCATCTTTTTAAACATGATTTTATTGATTTCAGAGAGAGGGAGGGATAGAAACATCAGTGGTGAGAGAGAATCAGGACTGAGCTGCCTCCTGCATCCCGGGCACTGGCTGGGACTGGAGCTATGACCTCCCGGTTCGTGGGCCGGTGCTCTGCCATGGAGCCACACCAGCCGGGCTGAGCCGCCCGTCCTGACAGACCTGTGGCTCCCAGGTCTCTGCTCGCTGACCTCTGACCCTCCCCTCGCTCCCAGGCCAAGCTGAAGCCCAAGCGGGTGAAGGCCCTCTACAACTGCGTGGCCGACAACCCCGACGAGCTGACCTTCTGCGAGGGGGACGTGATCATTGTGGACGGGGAGGAGGACCAGGCGTGGTGGGTGAGTCCCCCTGGGCCGGGGCGGCGGCTGCCCACTGGCCCCAGCCTGCCGGTGAGCCCTCCGTGCCGCGTCCTCAGGCCTGCGGGCCCTGGGGACGGGGTCCCCGGGCACAGGGCGGAGTCCAGACAGGAAGTGCGCCGTGACCTCAGCCCCGCCCCCAGGAAACACGGTGGCTTTGATTGACCTGCGTAATTCCCGCCCTTGAGGTCAGGCTTGGTGTGTCCCTTCTGTACACCCGGGGCGAGAAGGAATGGCTTTATCGGCTTCTGTGAAGGCTTGGCCATGCACAAACGGGCTCGTCGAGTCTGCCGCCGCCGTGTGGCTGCAGCTCACACCCCCGACACTGTTTCTTCACCCGTTAAAGGGGAGAATGGCGAGTCTGTCTGTGCAGCCCAAGACCGCCAGGGCGAGGGGGGAGGTCTGCAGACAGAGCCCCTCCCGGGAGAGCCTCACGGGAGGCAGGCCGCTCTGCGATGAGGCAGAGAAAGGGGAAAATGGCTCAGGTGTCTCACCTGGTGATCCTTCCTCAGAGAGATCCTTCCGGACAGGCTTTCTCCAAACGGTGCCACGCCCTAAGTCCCTGGCGTCTGGTGTCTGCAGGCTTTCTAACCCCCGAACGTCTGTTCTTTTCAGATCGGCCACCTCGACGGAGACCCCGGCCGCAAAGGAGCCTTCCCCGTGTCCTTCGTGCACTTTATCGTGGACTGACTCGCTGCCGCACACCCCCCCTCGGCAGCGGCGTTCCGTTCCGTTCCTGGCACCCGCACTCCTGCCAGATGCCGGTTTCACGAACTGTGGGCCCCCTGGCTCCACTGCCACTCCCCGTTCCGTCTTTAAAACCCAGAGGCAATTTCTGTCTACAAATGGATCGTTTGTATAATTTGTGATTTCCATGAAACATGGCTCCGCTTCTATTAGGAAAAACCGGATTGCCTAAAAGGTGAGCTAAAAAGCTATTGTAACTCCACAGTCGAGATCCTGGATCAACAGAAGGAGCGGAACCCGACCGAGCTGAGGACCGGAAGTCCATCCTGCTCTCCTCCGTCGTCTCCGACGTCGATGAGCGCCGGCTATCCTTGTTTAGGAGGCTCCCTGCTGTTAGTTCCCCTTGACAGACTTTAAAGAAAACGCCTCTTCAAGATTTCCTTTGAAAGCCACTCTTGTGTTTGGTTACGACGACTTGGAAGTGGACACACTGGCATTGCACTCCCCGACCCAGCGCGAGGGCGCGGCTCTCCGTGTATTCTGCATGTGTGTGTGGCCCGTGTGAGCAGTCAGCCTCCCTGACGGAACTGCCAGCAGCCTTTCCTGGCGCATGAGAGTTCAATCGGGTCCAGGGTGAGCGGAACTGCGTTTCCTGAATTCAGCTAGAAACGAACGGAGACACAGCTCTTCCCGCTGTTTGGATGCTCTCGGTGTTTCGGAAACTGCCTCCTGCTCCCTCCGTCGCACAGGTAGCCCGCAGGGCGGGCCCGTGGTCGCCCCCTTCCCTTCCCACCCGAGAATGCGCCCTCAGTCTAGTGTCCAGTCTTTGTGTCACGTGCCAATAGGGCTGATGGCCCCACTGTCTTACATTCCATCTGTCCCTTCGTCTGTAGCCAAGAGCACATCAGAAGCCCGTAGGCGGGGAGTGGAGCATGCCCGGACACCACAGCGTCACTCTAAGCACCGTATCCCTCTTCCACTTAAGCTACTGGGGCTGGGGTTAGGTTGTATATGATTAAATCAATTCATTCGTTGGATGAACTTGACTGTCATGCCTCTACCAAGTCATTGAGCGTGCCCAATGGGGTGGGGTGGGAAATGTTGGCCCTCGGAGAAACGGGTGTAAACGCCCACCGGCTTTCTACCACCAGCCGAGGCCTGAGCTTCGGCAGGCTCGGAGGGAAGCAGCCTGCTCTGGGGTCCCGCTTGTACGTGTAGGACGTTTGCTTTTGTCATTGCGTCGTGGCTTTTGTTGCTGTTATAAAGGAAGACAGAACTGGAATGTTTTATGATGATGTACGGCAATTGCTCTTTGCTTGTCAAAGTTCCGGGTAACATGTGTTAGATGTATAATTATTCTTACTTTTTAGAGCACTACATCATTTTCACTGATTGTTAACTTCTGTTGTTTGAACCCTCCGTCTAGTTAAGTTTCTCGCAGATTTAAGGAAGCGGACAGATGTGTTTTGCACTGTGCACTTCCTGTAACACAGCCCCTCCACCTCTGCCTCTCACAACCCGCCTTTGACTCCTCGGTGCCAGCTGTGAGAGAATTCATTCTGATACCACTCCCAAGCCAACGTGTCAGGCTCACTGGTGCCGACACCTAGGACCTGTTTTCCAGTCCACAGTGCGGTGGTGCTATGGTGCATATGACTCATGAATAGGACTCTTGTCAGAGGAGAAATCTCACTTCCCTGCTGATAGCCTTTCCTACTTCTTTGCTCTCTGCAAATAAATTAAAGCAAGTGAGAGGAAGGAAGGCGTTGTAGATACCTATTTATACTCCAGGTCTGTGTCGTGAACTTCGCTTCGGATCCTGCACTGCGTGCCACTGGTCAGCGTGAGGACTGGGACGGCCGGGCCCCGCGTGCTCTGCGGGGTGGGCTCTGGTGGCCGTGGGAATGCTCGGAGATGTATGATATTCAAGTCACCCCCTCCATTCCTTTGGTCTAGTTGCAGCGCAACTGTACATACTATATAACCTAAATCCTTATTTTCATTGTCCTCCATGCAGTGGTTTATACCTAGAGCATGTTAATAAGTCTCCTCTTCCTGGTGACTAGTCATCGGACTAGAAGAAATAAATGCTTTTAAACGGACGTGGTGTCGGTTTTGTTTTTAACCCTTCAGACGCTGTGTGCGGAGACCCGCCCTTCCCTGACCAGCCTGCTATACGTGAGCGTCTGTGTGTGCTGTCTAACCATGCGGCTCTGTCCGCTCGGGGGCGAGTGCTGAGGCTGACTGCATGTCATCCTGATGACAGACTTTTTAAAGTTTTTCCTTCTGTGTCGTGTGGTGCGTCCCCAGGCCAGAGCGCTGAGCCAGAGACATCACGGCCCTGGGAGGCCAGAGCCCCAGCCTCAGGCCTCCTCCGAAGTCCTCAGCCCTCACTGCTCCCCGAGGCACCTCTGGGCCCTTAAAGGGCGAGGCTCATTTGTGTTTAAAAGCGACAAGTGAGGTTTCTTTCTTAGTCCCGATGGTAACTTCACTAACTCGCGGTTAGTAAGACACATTTTAATAGAAAAACAAATGGCTGATGTGTTACGTTGCACTTTCTTCCCAGAAAACCTAGAACCGGGTCACCGCGCTTGCATGCTCGGTCCGCGCTGCAGATTGAAAACCAGTGTAGGGAGCACCGGCCCTCCCTCCCCGCGATGCCGACCTCCGCTGGCGGCAGCCTCACGCCTTCTCAGCCGTCAGCACGGAGTCGAAGGCGGTGGACAGGACCTTGCAGATGGCTTGTGCTTGTTCCTACATCGAGCGAAAAGGTACAGGAAGAACGTTCACAAACCCGCCCCTGAACTTCATCTGACAGCACAGCTATGAACCTGCCCCTTACACGTCTAGCCCCACGCGTGACCCTGCCGGCCTGGCCCACGGCCCGCCTGCGTGCTCCCTTCCGTGTTCCTGAGACCGGTCGGCATGGTGACGAATACCAGCCAGGAAGGACACGCCAGGATAAGCGCGACCCCTGCCCCCAGAAGACCCCCTCCCCATCTGGGGGTTCCCCCTGACCCTGTGACCCCGGCACACGGTGCCCCCGCAGGAGGCCCGGACAGCGGGCTGGTGGCCACGTGTGCGCGTCATGCCAGGGTCAGACGCGGGGAGCTCGGCCTCTGGTTTCCCTCTGTGTCCGCGAGTGAGAAGCAGGGGGACGCTCACCAGGCTGCTGCACTGGTACACCCACAGGCTGACCTCCTCGCTGCTGGCGTCGGTGGTCTTCAGCGCCAGCAGGCTCCTCCCCGCCCCCAGGCCGTCGTCGTAGCACACCATGCGGATGATCAGGTAGAGCGCGTGCCGGTGCAGCACGTCCTGCAGCGGGAGGGGGGGCGTGATGGGTGCGTGTCTCCGCCCGAGAACACGGTTCCGTGCACAAGTTCTTTGTGAGGCTTGGGAACACGAGATCGGGGTTTTCGCCCAAAGGGGATCCCAGCTGCTTGGCTGTGGGGCAGTGTACCCCAGGGCTACCCCTGGCTCCTTCAACTCCAGGAAGACAGTCAGACGGCCCGAGTTCACGACAGTCCTCCACGCCCAGCCCCCAGGCGACGGCCCTCCGGACTGGAGGGGATGGGGTCCAAGCTGACAGGCCTGTGGGCCAGCAGAGAGGTGCTGGCTGGGCCCCCCACACAGGAGCGCCCTCAGAACCGGGCCGCTTTTAAGACCAGAGGCCGGGCACATGTCACCCCCTGGCTCTGCGGACAGGAGCCGGCCACCAGCAATGGCCCTTCGCTCCCCAGCCCCGCACACCGTTCCCGTCACTCACATACTGGTCCGACGTGGACACCTTGATGCCGTACTTGGAGACGCCCATGATGAACTCCTCCTCCAGGGGCACGAAGGGCAGCTTGCCATCTTGCTGGAGGTAAGAAGCGGGTGGGCACACAGTATACACATGAGGACCGGGCTCCCAGACCCCTCGCTCTCCAAAGGATGTGGCACACAGCCGCACAGCAAGCATGTCTCCAAAGAGGCAGGAAACCCCCTGCCTGCCCCCCCCCCTCTTTCACAGCCAACACCTCGGCAAACTCAGACCCATGCACTCCAGGTGCCCTCTCCCCCCGTGGGGATTAAGCCTCCTGACACCAGCTCGGCGGGTCCAGGAGGGTCTGCAGATTGCTCACAGAGGAGGTCCAGCGGCCCCAGGGAAAGCAAGCAGCACTGTTTGTGGGAAGGAGCGGGTCTGTTCCCAGGCGACCACGGTCCAGGACACCTGTGCCTCCTGCGCCGCCCACCACGGTGACATCGGCACTGCTGTGGCCAGGCTCGGGGACAAGCAATGTCCTTCTCCACAGCCATGAGCTTCCTCTCTAGAATCTTACAACTGGAGCTTTTTCTGTTTGTTACCTGGGCAACATCGATGTAATTTATCAGGTCCAGTGGCCCTGCAAGGCTCTCTCCTTCAGAGGGCTTCAGTTTCTCAATGGCACCGACGTATCTTATTCGGAATTCCACACAGGCGTCCGAGTTGGTGTTGCTTTGTCCTAAAGGTGGACAGGAATTCAGGGTCAGACTTCAGTACCCTCAATCCCTTCCCAAGTAAGGAACGGACTGTAACCAAAATAAATTTCCTGACGTAGAGAATTTCTTTATAGAATGGGAAAGAACTTAAAATCTCACTAACCTTTTCCTCAGTTACAATATTGTTAAATATGAAAATCTAAATAGGAGTAAATTAATATCCTTCATTTCAAACAAGGAAAGTGTCAACTAGACAATGATTAAGTCTCTTTCTGACGCATAATAACACAACTATTTTCTGGTTCCTTCTCCCTCTTCGCCATGTTAATGTTCATTTTTTTTTTAAATAAATGCAACATTTATTTTCTCTGCGGCTCCGTTCCCAGTCTTCAACCACTCAGCTTATCTCATCTGATTCAGGAAACCTGATCTATCTCTACCATTGAACCAGAAAAGGCTTTTTTTTTTTTTTTTTTTAATGCAGAAGGAATAAAATGTGCTAGCTATAAAACTTAGTCAATACAAAACCACCAAAATGTCTGTGCTGCCTGCCACAGAGAGGAAATAAATACCATGCAATGATTGTAGATGAGGTCCATGTCAGAAGATGCCCAGCCAATTTTAATCTGTTAAAGGCATCTGGAAGGTAACAGACCTTGTGCTTCTGTTTCTTCTCTCCCCGCCCCCAGCGTTTACAGTTGGACTCGTCTGTGACCCCGAAAGGAAGAGTGGGAGGAGTGCAGACAGGTGAACGTGGTGAATTTCCCATTAGGAACTAGCTGTTGATAGTCAGAAGCCATCTTTTAATCTCTAAAGAGCTGCTCATTTCGGTGTCTGCATGTGTGTCTTCGAGTGTCTGAGAGACGCTACACTTAATCACAGGAGCTCCTGGGGTTTAGAGCTGGTGTCTTCTTAACGGTTCCTTAATCCTCCTCATGGGCGGCAAGGCCTCTGTGCTGCACCCCATCGACAGCAGAACGCGTGCTCTGCCAACCCGTTCCTTAAAAAGCGGCTGTGGGACTTCCCAGCGTGCTTTGCTCTAGGACCCGTGAAGAGCAGTTTGGCACCTGCCCCAGCCAACGGCTTTCACTAACCACCTCACCACCCAACCCTCACGGCATCAGATCCCAGGCCATTTCTGAACTATCAAAAACGGCAGAGGAGAGAGAAAACCCAAACATACAGGAACTCGGCCACCCAGGTCACACGGGGTGCGCCCGGAAGGCACGCGACCCAGCCCTCCCCGTACCTGAGCTTTTGGTGGAGTCGGTGTCGAGGCTGGCCACCGTGCTGGACCGAGAAAGGCCCCCGAGGCTGGAGTCCACAGACTGGGAAGTCAGAAGCAAACACGTATTTATTTCATCATCACCAGATCTTAATCATCATCGCCACCTCTCAAGTTCTCTACCGAACATTCAAACTACGTGTTCCGTTCGGATGAACACAGAACCCCAACGGCTCCCCCGCGTAACACCGTCCTGAGCACACGTGCTGTCCCCACGGCCGACCGAAATCAGAGCCCTTCTCTGCCTCCTCACGGGCACCTGATACGCATCTCATCTCGTAGGTGAAAATCGACACCTGGCTTCCACCTTATCTCCGCTGAACCAGAGGAGAACCCTGAGCAGAAAGCAGGCGGGGAGAGCTCCCCGTTTAATAAGTGAGCAGCGGCCAGGAGAGGTGAGGGGATTTACCCGGGGTTACACCTGCCTCGTCAGTACCCCACACCTCCCATCGGAGCAGGTTCCTGTTACCCACCCCCCCCAGCGCTTCCGCAAAACCCCGACGGGCACCAGTCCACACCCAGGCCGGCAGGCAGAACACCCATGTGAATCGCTAAGAAAAACCAACAAAACCGCCAGGCCAAGGACAAAGCAGCATGCGCGTTAGAGCGGGACTACGGCTACGCGCGCACACCACAAACGCTGCGATCCAGGCGTGCAGCCCTGAGTTGCATGCAATTTCTATCACATAAAAAAAAAAATTTTTTTTAAAGCAATGTTTGTTTCAATAAGACCATTTACGGGTCCTGTCCCACCTCGGTGAGTGGGTTTAAGAATTTCAGAAAATCTACCGAGACAAAATGAAATCAAGCACAGAATGTGTCTCTACTGCAAAAATAAACAAACAAATAAATAAATAAATAAAATGAATGAATGTTAACACACACCTAGTGTGAAGGCTACATCAGCGGGTCTGCCACGGTTAGTATCCTTCATGCAACATCGGCAGAAACTGAAGGGGCGCGGCCGGCCAGCGCCAGCCCCTACCTTGCTCTTAGTACTGATCTCGCTACTTTGCGAGCTGCTACTACTGTGCCGCTTTTTGCCTTTCCGAAACATGTTCACTACAGCTGGGTCCAGAGGGGCTCCCCTAGGAAGACAAACGTCCGGTTATGCCAAGGAAAGCAACTGTCAGTCACTTGGTGCACAGCAGGCATCAAAGCCATCAGAGCCTCTCACCTAAAAAACGCTGGAGCACACAATTAGGATACTATTCTTATTCTCACTATTTCTTTTTCAAATCCTAAAAATCTAACCCCAGCCCTGACCGGTTTGGCTCAGTGGATAGAGCATCGGCCTGTGGACTCAAGGGTCCCGGGTTCGATTCCGGTCAAGGGCATGTACCTAGGTTGCGGGCACATCCCCAGTAGGAGGCAGCTGATCGATGTTTCTCGATGTTTCTAACCCTCTATCCCTCTCCCTTCCTCTCTGTTAAAAAAAAAATCAATAAAATATGTATTTTAAAATAATAAAAATCTAACCCCAGATGGGCAGAAACCTGATCATAACTAGAGGTATCATTCATACAGGTAATTTTCAGAAGCAACAGACAGATGCCAATTAATTCTCGAAATACTTGAGCGCCTCGCTTCCCGTGAGTCAACTCCAGACACCACGGCTCTCAGCGTGTCCGGTGCGCGTCCTGAGAGCGGCGGGGCTGGGCACAGAGCACATGGTGCGGGTGCCCGTCCGGGTGGCAGGGTGCGGCCCCTTTAAACGCGGCGCCGGGACCATCACGGTGGGCGGGGCCAAGCTCGGGACTGACTGACAGGCCCGGCTCCGCGCTCCCCGGCCCCCCGCCCGCCACGCGCGGGGGGCGCAGGGCGACAGACAGGCCCCCCCCCCGGCCCCGCGCGGCAGAGAAGCCGAGCAGCGCCGGCTCGGAAAGCGGGGCGCCGCCTCAGCGCCCACAAAGCAGAGGCGGACGCGGAGGGCAGCCCCGCGGCGCTCCCGCTCCCGGCGTCCCTCCCACGCGCGACACCGTGGCCTCGGAAGCCGCAGTCCCCGCCCCGACAAGAGGGGGTCACCCAGGGCACCGCATCCTCCCGCGGCCCCGGCTCCGCCGCCCGTCACGCGCCGCCTCGGGGCACGGATTCCCGACCGGGGAGGGCGGGTCCCCGGAGACACCGCGGCCGCACCCATCCGCCCCGCCGCCGGCCGGCCGCCCGCCCGCCCTCGGGGACCCGCGTTCCCGGCCGGGCTCAGCCAGCGCGGCCAGGGCCGGACCCTCACCTCACAGCCGCTGGCCCATCCCTGGGGTCGTGCGCGGTCCGACAGCCGCCGCCTCGCAGCCCGCGCGGGGGCAGCCACTCCCGCTCCCGACTCCAGCGCCAGCTTTTCCGGTCCTCTGGCCCCGCCCACCGGGCCCGCCTCCCAGACCTCGCGCATGCGCGCTCCTGGCCCCGCCCATGCGCGCTCCTGGCCCCGCCCCAAGTGTTTGGCCTCCGAGTGGGGAAAGACCCTCGCGAGGCGGGATCTCGACCGGAAGTGGGGGAGGAGCCTAGCGCCGCGGGCGCCGGAGCGCCGGAAGTTGTGCTCTCCGCGGTAGGGTTCTCCCCAGCGCGGTTCCCCGTGGCTATGCTTCCACTATAGGAAGGCTCCCGCGCCCGGTGGCTCCCCTCGGCGTCGCCCCCGGACTTCCGCGATGTCCGCGATCCCTGCGGAGGAGAGTGACCAGCTGCTGATCCGGCCCCTGTAAGCGGCCGGCGAGAGGCGGGGAGGGCTCACGGGGTGGCCGGCCGCTCCGCCGCCCCGGTCCGCGGCTGCCGAAGGGGCCTGCGGGGTGGAATGGGTGGTGCTTTCCTTCGATCGTAGGGAAGGGGGTTGGAGTTGGGGGTGGGGAGCCCCTGGGGGCGCTTTCATACCCGCCGGGGAGTGGCAGCCCCCGGGGAGCTGGCGCTGGTGCTGCGGCCGCGGGCGGGCCGAGCTGAGGCCCGGGTGAGGCGGCGGCGCTGCGGGGAAGAACGCAGTCGGCTGTTAGGACGACCTCCGGGACTTGGCATTTGCCGATATGCGAAAGTGGGGAAGTCAGTGGGGGCTTTGGTGTGAGTTCCCTGTGGAGCCCGGACCCTGGGAGGATGGGGAGGGGAGGAAGCGGGGGAGGAGGGAAAGCAGGGGTGCCGGGGCGGAACCCAGCCCTGGGTGCCGTGTGGGGCTGGTCTTTCCGGGGAGAAGCGCGGGGCAGACCCGGAGCGCCGCTCAGAAAGGGAGAACAGGGTGCGGGGAGCCAAAGCAGTTTGTTTGCTGTTACGGTAGGTGTTGGCACAACATGGATGGATGCACTTTTTAAAAGGTTGGAAGTATCTGCCCATCATGTATCCAACACGGACTTGCCGAGCTCCTGCCGGCTCACCTGTCCGCTCCTCACGTGCCCACAGCCCGCTGTCAAGCATCACACCGCGCGCTGGGGATACAGATAAGGCCCGGGCAAGGTACCCGAATTCACCCTCTTGGAGGGAATTGCAGCGCGCAGTGAAAAACCACCAGAGAGCTCTCGTTGGGAACACCGGGAGACCGGGACTTGGCCGTCAGCCCTGAAATCCGAACCCTGTTGTTTCCTCAGTGGGAATACTGTGGCAGCTGTTGCTGAGCGAGTCTCTCTCTCGGTGCATGGTTACTGTTATAACCACCCTGAGTGAGTGCCGTGGAGAGGGGAGGGAGTGCTGTCTCAGAGGTGCACGAGCTGAGCCTTAAAAGAATGAGTAGGAGTCACAGACAGGTCAAGGATGGGGTGAGGATGTCCCAGCCGCAGGAAGTGGCACCTGTGAAACTGAGAGGGTCCCAGTGTGGGGCCACTTTCCCCCTGGCCGTGGAGCAGATTAGCAGATGAGAGGGGGCGGTGAGCAGGGCCCCTCCTGGGCAGGATCTCGTGCACTGAGGGCGGAGTTTGGCTCTCGCCTCAGTTACAGGGGTGGGATCCAGTGGAAACGGGTGTGGGGAGGCTGGAAGACTGCTCCTGCAGCAGCTGTGTAGCAGATCCATAAAAGGATGGGGTGCGTGGCGGGAATGTAGTGCTGACAGGAAGCAGTAAGCCTGGGATGAGTGAAATGGGCTGAGCAGCAGTGCGTTGGAAAGAAACGGGTTTGAGAGAGAACGAAGGGGAACCTATGGGACTGTAGATTGATGAGATGGGGAGGGAGAGGAAGGGAGCTAACGGGTGTTAGGATGACGCACATTCCTAGTTCGATGGCTGCAAACGGCCAAGGAGTACGGGGAGAGGGCAGAGGGGGGGTCTGGAGTAAGTTTCCAGGTTTTGTTTTGTTTTAATATCTTTTATTGATTTTTTACAGAGAGGAAGGGAGAGGGAGAGAGAGTTAGAAACATCGATGAGAGGGAAACATCGATCAGCTGCCTCTTGCACACTCCCCACTGGGGATGTGCCTGCAACCAAGGTACATGCTCTTGACCGGAATCGAACCTGGGACCCTTCAGTCTGCAGGCCGACGCTCTATCCACTGAGCCACACCGGTTAGGGCTCGGGGTTTTGTTTTATAACAGCATCAGCTCTACTGAAATAGCAAGGTAAAAAGAAAGGGCCTGAGGTTCACAGGTGTAAGAAGTCATTTCCGTTTAACCGCCCTATAAATGCATATTGTGATCTTAGGTGAGAGGATTTTGCAGAGCTGATAGGCTTACACTTCAGTGCTGATTCTAAAAGTATTATTAAATGGCCTGTGTTACCGCTAGCTGCATTCTCAGTGCATCGTCATACCCTCACATCAGGGGTGAACGTTAGCCTCTGGGCTTCTCCAGTCTGTCCCACCACCTCTCCCAACTTTACCAGCAGCACCTCCCTGCGCTCCCAAAGGCTGCCGCTCCTCTCCCCGCTCCACACCTTACCGCTGTCCTTCCCTGACTCTGTGGGACTCTCACCCCCTCCGTGAGAGGCCGCCAGGTGGGCTCAGTGTGAGCTGTAAAAGAGTTGGAATCCGTGGGCTTGGTTTTGATTGTTTTCATGTCTCCCCTTGAATGTTCGCAGGGGAGCTGGGCAAGAAGTGGGACGATCATGCATCATCCTGGAGTTCAAAGGCAGGAAGATAATGGTAATTACTGTCCGTGGGCTGGGGAACACCGCTCTGTCCGCGCTGGCTGGCAGGGCTTTTCTCGTCCAGCAGTGAGCTGTTCAGCTCCCAGAAATGTTTCTTAGTTGGTATATGTAGTCTGTGCTTTAAAATGGTAATGCGGAAAAACTCACACACACTTCTACTCTGTAATTTGACAAAAAACCTGTAAACTGAGAAGATACATTCTATAACGTAAAACCGTCCACCAGATCTCCTGGACTATCGCTCACAAAGGCGCTCCTCCACTCTCGAGGTCTAACGTCCTAACCCAAACGCTAGTATATAGAGTCCATTTTGATTATGTGTGTGATGGATCAGTTATAGCATTGTCTATTCGATGGGTGAATTTTAATAAAACGTATTTATTTAATAAAATAATCTGTCTCTCTCTCTGAGTTGGACTGTGGGATCCACCCTGGCCTGGAAGGAATGGACGCTCTTCCTTATATCGATTTAATTGACCCCGCTGAGATTGACCTCCTGCTCATTAGTCAGTAAGTTTTTCCTTATTGACGACACTGTTTTCCATAGACTTTTACTATAAAAGTCATTCTTTACCAGGTGCTAAGGTTCTGAAGTTTAAAAGAGTCTTTTCCACCGGAAGCATATTGCCAACGTCTAAGTCTAAAACCGCACTCAGCATTGTCATCACAGCTGAGAGCAGTTCCTGGGAGGTTGTGTTCCTCCCTCCGGAGCAGTGAGGCAAAGAGCGTGTGCCTAGGATCGCTCTACAGCTTGAGGCCAGGGAAGCCTTCCCCAGGCTTCCTGAGGGCACGTCTTGTCGCTTCCAATAGGAACTTCATTCACAAACAGCAGCGGGTCAGCGTTATGCCCCTGCGAGGCTTGTCACGTCTGTGGCCGGGAGAGGACTGGGTGTATTCTTCTCTAATTACCACTGATGCAGTGATCGATGTTTGAAAATACATTTAGTATCTTTTTCTTACACTCGGACTAGCTACATTATTTCTTCCCTCCCTGTATATGTGATGGGTACTGTTCTAAGAATTGACAGGATCTTTTTCATTCCTAAGTTTCCATTTGGATCACTGTGGAGCTCTGCCCTGGTTTCTGCAGAAGACGAGTTTCAAAGGAAGAACTTTCATGACGCATGCTACTAAAGCTATCTACAGGTGGCTTCTTTCAGACTACGTCAAAGTCAGGTAAATTGCTCTGTTAGACTCTAAATAACACATACGAGAGGCCCGATGCGTGAAGATCCGTGCACGCATGGGCCTTCCTTCCCCTGGCTGCTGGCACCACCTTCGCTCCAGCCAGAGCCGCCTTCCGCCTTCCCACGCTGCCCAGAGGCCTGCGTTGTCGCCATGGCGATGATGCAAGCATCCCACCCCACTGCTGGGGGCCTGTGTATGCAAATTAACCCACCATCTTCGTTGGGTTGATTTGCATACTCCTAACTGGCTATTTTGCTTCAAGAAGGTACCTTCAATTTTCATCTTACTCTTTTGTTAGTGTAGATGGCTCAAGATATGGACCATTTTGGTATTTGAAAGGATTCACTGTTTATTCACCAGGTTGTCGTTAACTTAGTTTTCAGAACCGCCTGTTGGATACCCACTGTGTACCTAGCACCTTCTGGCCTTAAAGTCCTTACGTAGTTCTAACATTCTTTTAAATCTTTGTAACTTAGGTGAGTTGTAAAGTATAACAACAATATTCTATAAATGTTAATTAACACCAAATACATTATGCAGTGATATATACTGAAATCTTATTTTAGATTATCTGATCAAAGCAAATTGACTACCTTAAATGAAAAATTTTCCCTAGGGAAGTCTCTTCCAGTTGCAAGAGGAAAACTTCTTTTATCAGAAAATTTGTGGCATTTTTGTGATCCCTACAGCACAAATTATTAGCCTTCAAAAGTTGACTGTTTAATATGTATATTCCAAGCGTTGTAAGATGCCATTTGTTACTCTGCATATGTAAATACAAAAGAATGAGAGAGTTATCGTTAGTAGTAAATGTACTCCTTACACTTTAATGCTACTTACCACATGCAGGCACAGTCCTCAGTTCTTAATGTGGTTAACGCATTTAACCTTTACATGAACCTCATGGCTCAGGTTCCGCTATGAATCCCACTTTACAGGTGATGGAAAATGCATGGTGACAGGCACAGAGTGGTTAGTAGTTCACCTGCGATGGTCACAGGAAGAGACCCATGCAGACTGGCTCCAGAGCCTGTGTCCTTCACCACTACGCTCTCCTGCTTTTTGGAAGTTCTTAGCATAATCTTCAGAAGAAAAGTTACGCTAACCTTTGTAGAGAAATCTTTTCATGTCACTGTGTCAGGATCTCTCCTGGGTCAGGGTGTGAGGGAGTTTCTCAGGTGCGTTGGAATAGAACAAAGGTGGAGAAGTACTAGCCTAAAGAGTACTTTGCTCAGTTTACTGTGTGCTCTGCTTAAAATTATGCTTCCTAGTTGTACACACTAAAATTTTTATTAGAACTACAGGGCAAAAAAGAATACAGGAGGCGGCAAAGACATTCTAGATAATATAACCCATACAATATAATTTGAAGAAATAATTTCATGGGTTTGTCATCCATAGTTACTTTGAGATCAAGGACTTTTTAAAAATCTTGCCCTGAATTCTTTTTGTTGGATCTATAAAAATGTAGTAACATATCAGCGGACGACATGCTGTACACGGAGACCGACTTGGAAGAGAGCATGGACAAAATCGAAACCATCAACTTCCATGAAGTGAAGGAGGTCGCAGGAATCAAGTTTTGGTGTTACCACGCGGGCCACGTGCTCGGAGCGGCCATGTTCATGATCGAGATCGCGGGCGTGAAGGTACTCCCTGCCCTATCGCTCCCTCCACGAGAAGGCCGTGCAGAGCCGCTGCCGCCAGCTGGTGCTGAGGAACGTTCCCGAGGACTCAGTGTCCAGACACTGAAACCGGAGAGAACATTAAGTCCATGCTTTTTCCGCTTGAGTGTCATAGTCCATACCCCAGGACAGTGCTTCTGTGAGAAGCGGGAGGAAAGAGTGAAATGAGCATCTGAGTGTAATGCTCCCTCCCACTTCCAGAGCAGCAGCTCCTCAGCGTCCTTGGAAAATGGCTGGGAGGAGCTGTGAGAATCATTGATCGGCTGCCTCCTGCCCGCCCTGTACTGGGGATCAAGCACACAACCGGGGCTTGTGCCCTGGCTAGGAATTGAACCGTGACCTGGTTCATGGGTTGATGTTCAACCATTGAGCCACACTGGCCGGGCAAGCAGTGGTTCTTAACTCTGGATGCACATGAGAATCACTTAGGGAGCTTTTGAAAAATACCCATTGAATCAAAATGGTGTAGTCTCAAACCCCCTCCCCCCTTTTTTATTTTTATTTTTTTTGGTTTTCTAGGCGATCTTTATGTGCAGCCAGAGTTGCAAAGCAATGTTCTAGTGTAATAGTGTCCTGAATTTTCAGCAGCTGCTTATATAGTATTTAATATTTTTACACATTGAGTTGTCCTATGTTTCTAAATCATTTTTTCTTGCTGTTTGCTCAAAGGCACAGAAGATAACACAAATGCAGATCTAAATTCTCATTTGAAATTTGATGCACACCCTCCAATGATTTTTATCTTCCCTTTTTTTATGGTTTTCCCATATTCCTCAGTGGACTTCTTTCCTCATTCTGCCCTTCTTCTCTGAGATGTTCGGAGCACTTCTCAGGTTTGCTAAGATCCAGGTTCTCTTTGGGGGAGGATTCTTCCCCGTTAGCTAGAGTCACTGATTGGAATGCTGCATGGTCTGTGACCAGCTCAGATGGACACAGGGTGGCATCACAGTATCCGTTGTGGGCTGTTCTGTTTATTTCCACTTCCAGGTTTTGTGAGTAAATGTATTTAGTACTCAGATGAACCCTTCCCAAAGCCTAACCTTCCAGCTTTCTCTTCTCACAGCTTTTGTATACAGGTGACTTCTCACGACAAGAAGACAGACACTTAATGGCAGCTGAAATTCCAAATATTAAGCCTGATATTCTTATCATTGTAAGTATTAGTGCATGGGATTGCAGTCAGGATAATGTAAGCAGAATTTTTTCTAGTGGGGAAAAACATTGCAATCTAGTTTTTATAATATGTGGTTGGATATAAACGTATCTTTTCTTGCTATACTATTTAGTCTTCTGACCTCTCTTCGTAGTGCAGCTCCACTTTCTTGCTGTTAAGTATATCAGCTCTGGTCTAAAGTCGGGTACTAGGACCGCCTACACGTTTTTGTCTAGGTGAATTACCCTACATTTTTACACTATTTCCTGATTCCATTTTATAAAGGATTTTTATCACCTCACCAGGTCTTAGGTCTAACATTCTTATCTGTTCTTTCAAATAGTGTTCTAACAGTACACGCCCAAGTAAGTAGCATGTTAGTGGAGAAATGAATCGCGTTGCTTCGCATCTCATGATGCTTAGCTTTCTGTCCTTTGGACTCGTCGGGCTTGGTCTCACCGTCTGCTGTGTCGCTTAGGAATCGACGTACGGGACCCACATCCACGAGAAGCGGGAGGAGCGAGAGGCACGGTTCTGCAACACGGTCCACGACATTGTGAACAGAGGCGGCCGCGGCCTCATCCCTGTCTTTGCTCTCGGGAGGGCTCAGGAGCTGCTCCTGATTCTAGGTGCGTCTTTTCCTTTTCGCTCGGGAGATTCTTAGAACCCGGAGTGCCTGCCTTGAATAGATTATTCTGCTTTGCTGGGCTTCCGTTTCTGCATTTAGAAGTAGGGATTGGGGCCAGGATTTGGGTTAGGGTTAGGGGTAGGTTGGGGTTAGGGTTAGGGTTTGGGTTGGGGTTAGGGTCAGGGTCAGGGTCAGGGTCAGGATCAAGATTAGGGTCAGGGTCAGAGTCAAGGTAGAGGAACAGTGATCAGCCTGCTCCTGCGAGCATAAGTGGTGTGCCTTTCTGGTTGCCATCAGCCTCAGAAGGAAAGAATATGCTGCCCTTTGACCCACCAGTTCCACTTCTGGGAAGTAAATGAGATGTACAGAAATCCTGTCAGTAGGGTATAATCATTTCAGTGTTTTTATAGGAATGTGTCAGTAAATATCGCATTATAGGGAAAAGGTCATGTTACATGTATTCACACAATATGTTAAGGGGACCGGAAAATGGAGGTCAGTCTGGCTCCGTGGTTGAGCATCAACCTATGAACCAGGAGGTCACGGTTCAGTTTCCGTTCAGGGCACAGGCCCAGGATGCATGCTCAATCCCCGTACGAGGTGTGCGGTGGGCAGCCAATCAGTGATTCTCTCCTGATGTTTCTGTTCTGTTTCTCTTTCCCTCTCCCTTCCAGTCAATCAAAAAATAATTTTTTAAGAGGTGGTTTTCTAAAAATAATAATAATAATAATAGGGTTCAAAACAGTATGTACTCTGACCCTAGTGAGGTACAAATTACACAAATGACTAGAAAGTTAGCTCTGGAGAATGAGTGTCTACTTTCCTTCGTTTCCCAAATGCCTCCGTGAGCGTGTGTGACGGTAGGAGGAGCAGTGGTGGCTGTGGGTGTGGGTTTATGATCCCCTCACAGGCAGCCATGCTGCGGCTCCTCTGGGAGCCCAGTCTTCTGAGCGTCCGCGCTGTGTGCCTGACCGTCTGCAGCGGCCTGCGGAGAGCTGAGGGCCATCGCTGAGGGAGGGAGACAGCTGATGCTTCCCTGCCCCTTTAAAGCATGCTTACGTGCTCTCATTTATTTCTCGTCTGAATTTTTTAATTAATTGTCCGTGTCACTTAGTATGTGGACTGTCTACCCCATGTAACAAAATGACATTTATCTCATAAACTCTCTCCAGATGAGTACTGGCAGAATCACCCGGAACTCCACGATATTCCAATATACTACGCGTCATCTTTGGCCAAGAAGTGTATGGCCGTGTACCAGACGTACGTGAACGCCATGAACGACAAAATCCGCAAGCAGATCAACATCAACAACCCCTTCGTCTTCAAACACATTAGTAACCTGAAGGTGAGAGCTCGTGGAGGGAGGGCAGGGCGGCTGGCGCACCGGGAGCAGCCCGGCGAGAGGCCTGGCCTCCATCTGGCCTAGTCCTCACCCAGCCCCTCCTCTCCCCAGCAGCCCGGGTCCTCACCCAGCCCCGCCTCTCCCCAGCAGCCCGGGTCCTCACCCAGCCCCGCCTCTCCCCAGCAGCCCGAGTCCTCACCCAGCCCCCCCTCTCCCCCAGCAGCCCGGGTCCTCACCCAGCCCCCCCTCTCCCCCAGCAGCCCGGGTCCTCACCCAGCCCCCCCTTTCCCCCAGCAGCCCGGGTCCTCACCCAGCCCCCCCTCTCCCCCAGCAGCCCGGGTCCTCACTGAGCCCCGCCTCTCCCCAGCAGCCCCGCCTCTCCCCAGCAGCCCGGGTCCCCACCCAGCCCCGCCTCTCCCCAGCAGCCCGGGTCCTCACCCAGCCCCCCCTCTCCCCCAGCAGCCCAGGTCCTCACCCAGCCCCCCCTTTCCCCCAGCAGCCCGGGTCCTCACCCAGCCCCCCCTCTCCCCCAGCAGCCCGGGTCCTCACCCAGCCCCCCCTTTCCCCCAGCAGCCCGGGTCCTCACCCAGCCCTCCTCTCCCCAGCAGCCATCACTTCTGATGGAGTCAGGAACTTGGCAGCGGGCGTGCTTTCGGCCCCTGCTCCCAGTCCCCTTGCCTTGTCACTGCTCACTGAGGCTGAATAACTCGAGCCTTTTTGTCGCAGAAATAACAAGTCCTGATGAGAAAAATATCTTGTGTATTAGGTTTTTCTGTTCTTACTCAAACCTAATCATCTTTTTGATGATTAGCATTATAAATTCCATATGTGAACATTTTCCTGTTTACTTTTCTAGAGCATTCAATGAAATCTGATTTTCTCTCATTAAAATGTATATGTTGTTTCATCCAAACTCATGCTCTAATCATAAAGTAATACCCCCCAGCAATCAGATTGTAAGTGGTTTTCCAATTATAGATAAGCTCTGTTCATAAATCCTTATATTTTAGGTTAGTGTTTCAGTAATTAGAGCTGAGTTTTCCCTAGAAACAGTGTTCATTTTTTTGGTTAGATTTCTAGGCCAGCTCAAAATATCGCTGAGGCCTGAGAGGGAGCTGTGAGTCCTTGGGGAGGCGTGACGGCCCCCGAGCTGCCAGAGCAGGTTTTGAGGGTCATTGTGAGCTAACTGTTTTCCTCACTTGGTTGTCTTTCATTCCTAGTCCAAACTGTCAGGAACTTGGAAACTGGGCTAACTGTTTATTAGTCTTGTCATGACCCCTTCAGTCGTGTGGCCGTCTTTTTGTGATTTATTAGAAATAGGGAAAGCTCGGTCACAGCCTGGTCCTGACCCGCCCCTCCCTCCCTCCCGCCCAGAGCATGGACCACTTTGACGACATCGGGCCCAGCGTGGTGATGGCGTCCCCGGGCATGATGCAGAGCGGCCTGTCCCGGGAGCTCTTCGAGAGCTGGTGCACCGACAAGAGGAACGGCGTCATCATCGCGGGCTACTGCGTGGAGGGCACCCTGGCCAAGGTCGGTCCGCCGAGCACCCGGGGCGTCCCTGCCGGCGCTCCCCGGTGCGGGCTACTGCGTGGAGGGCACCCTGGCCAAGGTCGGTCCCGCCGAGCACCCGGGGCAGCCCTGCTGGCGCTCCCCGGTGCGGGCCTGGAGGCGGGGCCCTGCTGCTGAAGGAGAGGGAGCCCGTTAGCCGGGCTGGTGGTGAGGGTGAGCAGTGACGCAGGCGCTGAGGGGCATGGCCTGATCCCAGGCGGGTGGAGGCGCATTCAGGTTCAAGGAGCACCGTCAGGTGCAGTAAGGACAGAGGAAGGATCCCATTTGGGACAAACATGGACACCGTAGGTGACGGGACGAGGCTCACTGACAGTGTTCTCTGGACAGGCTGTCAGGGTTTGGGCGCAGGCCTGTGTTCCTGCCGCTCTGCTGTGAGCCGCAGGGAGGCAGGCGGCATGTGCAGGATCCGGAGGCAGGTTCTGAGCACCAGGCACCTTGTTCCCCATCGCCTATGCCGGTTAACGTCCATTTTATTTCCTAAGTACATGGATTCCGCTCTGCTCATCTTTATTACTTCATTCTGTGAGTCATTCAGACATCGTTAGCTGTGTATTTAAAATAGATGTTCAGCCGTAGCCAGTTTGGCTCAGTGGATAGAGCGTCAGCCTGCAAACTGAAGGGTCTTGGGTTCGATTCCGATCAAGGGCATGTACCTTGGTTGTGGGCTCAATCCCCAGTAGGGGACATGCAGGAGGCAGCTGATCGATCGATTGACGATTCCCTCATCATTGATGTTTCTATATCTCCCTCTTCCTTCCTTTCTGAAATCAATAAAAATGTATTTTAAACACCAGGTTTTCAGAATAGGAACGCACTGCCCGTCATGTGCACCCTCCTCCCTGGAAGCTCTTTCCAGAGGAGATCGGAGAGGGCCGCTGGCCTTCCTCATCGGAGGGTGGTCACTGCCGCTTCGCACTCCAGCCACATGGTTTTAACTCCCCGCCTAGCTTTCTGATTGAATGTCTGCTTGATGAAGGAGATAGCATTCAATAGTTACTAAGTCCGTGGCATTAGAATGGTTTTTGTGCTGACGGTCCTAAATGTAGCGTGAGTTTACGGCTGCATGGGAAGTGGGAAATGTGCCGTCTCCAGGTGGGTGGTTTATTTTGTTCTTTGTTTTCCACAGCACATCATGTCCGAACCCGAAGAGATCACCACCATGTCTGGACAGAAGCTGCCATTGAAAATGTCTGTGGATTACATTTCTTTCTCGGCTCACACGGATTACCAGCAGACCAGCGAGTTCATCCGCGCTTTGAAACCGCCTCACGTGGTGAGTCCGGGTTTCCTTTGGCGATCACAGGGGCAAGCACACCCGCTCGCAGCGGCTGGTTCTCAGATCAGACCCGCCTCTGTCCACGCAGCACATAAACGGAGCTCACTCTCCTAGCACCCGTCCCCCCAGCTCTCCTGGGAGGTGGGCAAGCTATACACTTCTTTTTTTTTTATATATATATTTTTATTGATTTCAGAGAGGAAGGGAGAGGGAGAGAGAGAATCATCCATGATGAAAGAGAATCACTGATTAACTGCCTCCTGCACGCCCCACACTGGGGATGGAGCCTACAACTCAGACATGTGCCCTTGACCAGAATTGAACCTGGGACCCTTCAGTTCACAGGCCAACACCCTATCCACTGAGCCAACGTGTGTAGGGCAAGCGGTGCCCTTTAATTTCCCACTACATGGGCACCTGTTCAGACCTACCAGCCCCAACGCCACTGTTGTTTCTGACACTCTCTGCTGCCCCCCCAGGAACATAAGAATGCGGGTTTGTGCGTAGTGACATCTCTCCACCGGACGTTTAACTGATTCGTACTCACAGAAAGGCCGTGGTTACCTGGACTGAGGATCCTTCCTGTGCCCTTTCACATGTCTTCCGTTAGATTTTAGTCCACGGAGAACAGAACGAGATGGCCCGATTGAAAGCAGCCCTGATTCGAGAATATGAAGATAATGACGAAGTCCACATAGAGGTCCATAACCCTCGGAACACGGAAGCGGTGACCTTGAACTTCAGAGGGGAAAAACTGGCCAAGGTCATGGGCTTCTTAGCAGACAAGAAGCCAGAGCAAGGCCAGCGCGTCTCAGGAATCCTTGTGAAGAGAAACTTCAATTACCACATACTTTCTCCTTGTGACCTGTCCAGTAAGTGCAGTGTGAGGCGTCAAACATAATTCGGTTTTAGCTTGGAGAGGGAAAGTCTATGAAAACTTCTCTTCCCCAGGGGCCACATGTTAGATGCCAGCCGAGTGATAACAGATCAATAGGCGGAAGTTAACGACCCAGTTCGTTTTATGGGGAATGAGTCTCCCCCGCACTGCTCACACTTCAGTTCTTGGTGAAGCGGCTCTTCCTTCGTTGGAACAGGCTTGCCTCTCAGCGGCTCCTGCTGACGTGCCGCTGTCCTCCCCGTCAGTGGAGCGATGTTCTCCTGAAGGAAGGTGGCCCACACAGGCACTGATCTTTGTGGCCTGTGGTTTTATGTGGCTTCCGAGCCTGGTGGCCTGAGCTGTGCACATGCTGGGCCAGTGTGGCTTGGCAGTCAGTGTGGGATTGTGTCCACGGGAACAGCTGCTCACAGACTGCCGTAAACTCAGCGCTAATGCAGGTGGGACGGGCAGTTTGCAGGCCGTCGGCCGTCCTTCCTCCAGCCGCCAGGGCTCTTACCCAGCCTGGCCTGCTGTGGGCCGGAGGGCCGAGGTCACAGAAGCACAGCCCCCGCCCCGGGAGCGCTGCCGAGGAGAGAAGCGTCTTTCTGAGCCAGCCCCCGTGTCGGTCAGTGAGGCCGCGGTGCCCGGGCCGCGTGTGGGAGACGGCGGGCCCTGGTGTTGGGAAAGGCTGTGCCCGTCAGGCGGCTGTGTGCCAGGAGGTGCCAAGCCCGAGAAGTGGCAGCCAGCTGGTGTGCTGGCTGCAGACGCAGAGGGGCCGGATGTGTTCAGGAGGGTGGGGTGCTTAACCTTGCGGGGTCAGCGGGGGCTTAGGGGAACGAGGATGAGGACGAACTGAGGAGCGCCTTGCTGCTTGAAACGTGCTCTCGGTTGCTTTACTTCTTTCCTTCACTCCAGGATGTTTGCAAGCTGTGTTTGCCGGACTAGTGTTGTTCCTTCACCTGCATTTTTCCTCGTGTCCTCTGCAGATTACACTGACCTGGCCATGAGTACCGTGAAGCAGACCCAGGCCATTCCCTATAACGGCCCCTTTAATCTGCTCCATCACCAGCTACAGAAACTGACAGGTGTGTATACTGAGTGACAGTCACTTTTTTTTAAAGTAACGATGTATCTAGGAAAGGGTATGGTTTCATTTTGGTAACTGTCTCAGATTAGCACAAATTTTATTTGTACTTCGTCATACCACTTTTAGGTGAAGCTTAAAAATTTACTCATTATTCATCCATTTTTTAAAATCCCATTATACCTTTTATCGTCTTCAGTCCACTTAAAATTCTAAAAATATCGGCAGTCTTTGCTCCTTGGGTTTAAAATCTACTTTAGCTTACTTACCCAAGTCTTATCTGTTTCTGTCTTTGTTCGGTGAGTTTTCCTTGTTCTACTGGCACCGTACACGGCAGGTCTTCTCAGGGCACAGGGCCACCGAGCAGAGGCCAGGGAGAGGGAAAACCTCTGTTTACTGTGAGACCCTTGTCCGCGGGGACTGCGGGCAGCAGCGAGGGGCAGAGACTCGGTTAAAGGAAAGAGGCGCTCACAGGCCAGAGCACTCCAATTGCAGGTTGCCCTGTCAACATGTCCCTCACCCCTCGGGTGGCCACGTGCTGCCGTAAAGTGCAGCAGAGGAAACCCTTTTCACCGCAGACCTCGCCTAGGAAGCCAGAAGGCTCACGTTAAGGATAGACTTGCCCTGCGGGAGGAGTAGCCCCGAGAAGCCAGAGGGGAGAGGGACTGTTGGGCCTGATGAGCCTCTGGGGAATGTTAAGATGCTCGTGGCTAATCTCGGCATAAAAACAGAAGTGTGACCGTCACCACGGTTCGCTGTTGATGAAATATTAACGTCCGAGGCAAATCCATTCTAGTTGTATGGGCTTTTATAATCCATATTGAGATCTCTCAGTTACTCTGAGCAATTAATGTGGAACTCACTAGCTGTTTAAATCTGACCACACAAATACGCTATTAACTTTTTCCATTATGTGTCAGCTTTAATTCCGCTGTCCCTATAAACAAATGAATAATTATACCTCTGGCAGATTATCAGGAAATTATGTACATCTTCTAATTCTTTCTTTCAGGTGATGTAGAAGAATTAGAAATTCAAGAAAAACCTGCTTTGAAAGTGTTCAAAAATATTACTGTAATACAGGAACCAGGAATGGTGGTGTTAGAAGTAAGATGAGACTGTTTACCCAAACACGGAGGAAAACGGTTTAAGCATTCACATGTGGAGACTTGGCTGGGGTGGTGAACACAGTGCTGTGTGCAGCTCATGTGCTATAGAACTGTACATCTGAAACCTATCTAACCTCATTAACCAACCCCTCCCTCCCGTAAATTCCAGTTTAAAAGAGTTTACATGTGGAGAAGTTAGCTTCCCAATCAGGAAAAGATTATCGGAGAGTATAGCTTTCTTAACAAGATCAGCTTTACATGCAGCATAGCGAGCATTGTCTGTGTGACAGAAACTAGCCACCAGTCCAGGCGTGGCGTACAGTGTGTGTGATGAGTGCATACAGGGACTGCGGCTGCGCAGGTGGGACGGGTCAGCTTGCAGGCTGGCGGCCGCCCTGCGCACAGCTGCAGTCCTTGTCCCGTAATACCATTGTGTTGGAGCTGATATTACAGTGTCCCAGGCCGCCTTCAGGTGTATCAACAGGTCTTAGCATTCTCAAGATAAAACCTCACTCTGTCACATTAAAACTTGTCACGCACACATCTTAAGAGAGTGGGACTTTGAACACTCAAGTACACACATTAACACGACCCACGTCCACCAAGGCAAGCAGTTACTAGCTTAGGTAAATGTGTTCCCACTGGTAGAATTTTAAATATATTTTATTGGTTTTTACAGAGAGGAAGGGAGAGGGATAGAGAGTTAGAAACATCAATGAGAGATAAACACCTCTATCAGCTGCCTCCTGCACGCCTCCCCCAATGGGCATGTGCCCGCAACCAAGGTACACGCCCCTGACTAGAATCGGACCTGAGACCCTTCAGTCCACAGGCCGACGCTCTATCCACTGAGCCAAACTGGTCAGGGCCCCACTGGTAGAATTCTTTTTTTTTTTTAAATATATTTTATTGATTTTTCACAGAGAGGAAGAGAGAGGGATAGAGAGTTAGAAACATCGATGAGAGAGAATCATCGATCAGCTGCCTCCTGCACACCCGCTATCGGGGATGTGCCCGCAACCAAGGTACTTGCCCTTGACCGGAATCGAACCTGGGACTTTTCAATCTGCAGGCCGACACTCTATCCACTGAGCCAAACCGGTCCCGGCTCCCACTGGTAGAATTTTAAATTCCTGCTGGTGGAATCGGAGCCCACACCAGATGAATGGTTGGTTTGATGGGCTGGCATTCTGGGATGGGGTGACAAAGGCGGCCTTGTCTGTTTCCCTGTCCCAGGGCTGCAGGGAAATTGTTTGCAAGTTTCCCAGCTACAAGGCCAGCTGTTCTGTGTTCACGTGTTATTTTACGTAAATTAAAGGTCTGTCCCTGGCGGCTGGCCCGGCTGTGCCCTCCTAACTCTGCCTTCCGCTCTGCAGTGGCTCGCTAACCCCGCCAACGACATGTATGCCGACACCGTGACCACCGTGGTCCTCGAGGTGCAATCAAACCCCAGAGTCCGGAAAGGTACAGCATCCCACTTTCTTCTGTTACACTTCACTGCGCAGTCAGTCCTTTCCTCTGGAGTGTTGGAGCTGAACAGCAGAAAGGGGAGTGCTAGCTGCTTGAACTCCTGTTTTTTCCTTCCTGTAGCCTTGACAGCACTAAACACACGCAAAACAGTGCACGGCACTAGTGTTTTCCCTGTGCTGTGGAAGTTGGTGGCACCTCGCTCTACGATGAAATCTCTTAGTGCCAGTCCCTCTGGGAACTCGGTAACGGGAAGTGTCCCGCTGGCCCCGTTAGCCAGCACGCCTAGCGGAAAACGGGCTGTGTGCGTGACTCCCGGAGCTGTGAGAGAGGACCCTCCTGTCTGCCAGGAGCACCTTCCGCCGGGGAAGCGGCAGTGAATGTACCCCGTGCACGTCTTCCCAGCCGGGCAGGCCCAGACGCAGCTGCTGGCACACGCCGTGGGGCTGGCACACGCCTGTGACGGACGTCTCAGAAACATCCTGGGTGTTGGCTGGGATGAGTGCACACAGATACAGACAGACTCTCCTTCTCCGCAGCTGCCGTCCAGAAGGCGTCCAAGAAGCTGGAGATGCACGTGTACAGCAAGAGGCTGGAGGTCATGCTGCAGTGAGTGGCCCCCTCAGGCCGGGGGAGGGAGGGAGCCCTGGGACCGGGCTGAGAGGCCTGCTGGGGCGCTCCGTGTCGGCTCCCGTGCTGTCTGGGGGGCCCACAGCGGCTCTGCGGCCGTGGAGGAGCCAGGCGCCCCTCCATCGTGTGGACGGACCGTGACGCAGCTCTTCCCTTAGAGCCAGACTCCACTCACGGGTGCTGACCTTTCCGCCCCCTCCACCGGGTCCTCTTCCCAGCCTGTCCCCTCCCGTTTCTGTCCCCCCTACACACACACAACCCTCCACACACACCCCTACAGACACACACACACACACCTCCACACACACACACCTCCACACACACCCCTACAAGACACACACACACACACACACACACCTACACACACACATCTACACCACACACACACACACACCCCTCAGTGTTAGAAACAGTAACTTGAGCCATGCCCAGGCTCACAGCCACCTCAGGGCTGAGAGAGTGCGTGCATAAGTGCGCCGTGTCCGTCACCTGTCATGCCGTGTCAGTCAGCTGTCACGCCGTCGCTAAGTCTGTGGGCATGTGGGATGGCTGCCCTGGCTGCTCCCACACAAACCACCGCTGATACCTGAAATGACCCCTTTTCTCTCCTTTTGTACGTGTGTGTGCGGTTAAAATGGAGTGTTTATCCTGGTGCTCTGGTTACACTCGTGCAAAGGAACTTATCACCACGAACGCTGGGCGGTCACCCCTGGGCCCCCCACCCCCTGTGCCAGCTCAACACCTGGGCGGTGCTGACGGCTGGCCAGTCTCCAACCCTCACTGACCACTGACTCCTCACCCGGCCCACTGCCGGCCGGCCTGCTGTTTGCATGTGTGTGACCCACGGGAACAGCGTGGCCGCTAATGATGGGCCGGCTCCCCGGGCCCGCAGTGCCTGACCAGGGGGACTGAAAGGGGCAGCCAGGAGGCCAGGTCTGATCCGGCTCCACTGCTCACCAGCCGGGGCTGCAGGCCCGTCACCTGCACACGCCCTGCAAACCCCGTGTGTACAGGGGCTTCTCGCCAGCACGCTTACAGGTGGAGATCATGTATGTAAGTGCCTGGCACAGTGCCTGCTGGAACAGAGCTTTCTTAATGAGTGGTAGCTGTGTTTTTCCTGTTCTAGAACATTAATGAAATACTAATTAATGAGTGTATCTCAGAACGATGGCACTGTGCCCAGCTCTAAAACTGCGGCACATGTAGAATGCGTCTCACCGCTGTGCTGTGTGCGCAGGGACATATTCGGGGAGGACTGCGTGAGCGTGAAGGACGGCTCCCTGCTCAGTGTCACCGTGGACGGGAGGACTGCGAACCTCAACTTGGAGACCCGGGTAAGAGCTGCCCCTACGTCTCCAGACATTTAGGAAACAGAGTGAAGGCAAAACCCTCTGCGACTCCAGGCCTAGCAGAGAACTCTGTGACCCCACGCCTGACAAGTTGGTTTTGTGTTTTAGCACTTCCTTCCAGTTTCTTCCTATTTTTTTATTTCTATTTTTTACAAGTTGTGTTTATATTACTCTACAAGGGTGAGGCCAAAGTGGGCATACAGTTGTCTGTATGTCCCCTATTCATAGCTACAAACCCATAGGAGAAGGTGTACGTTCCTGCTTTTTCCTTTCTCGTCTGTTTTCCGAGGGGCCGCGTGGCCTCCCTGGCCGGCACCCGGGCCAGCTCAGGGCTCCTAGTCCGGCACCAGCGGGCTCTGGGCTTCTGAGGCCCCGCCCTCCTGTTTGCCTTGGGGGCGCCTCTGTTCTCACCCAGCCCACTTTGCATAATTACTTCACAGGCCTGAGTAAGTTCTTTGCCTCGCAGGGCTGTTTTGTTTTGTTTAAATCTTTATTGTTGAAGTTATTATATATGACCTTTTCCTTCTTATCCCCTGCTAGCTGCCCCGTCCTGAGCCATGCAGGGCTGTTCCGGAGATTAGAACAGTTATACTACACAGATAACGTGTGTTTAAAATTTCTTTTGCATGGTCTTTGATTATTTAGGTGATTATTTGATTATTTCCTCAATAGAAAAGTAAACTAAGAACTTCCCCATCATGGTTCCCAGCCACCCCTGTCTGTGCCACTAGCAGTGATATTCACACAGGCTGAGCCGGCGGCCAGAGAGGATCTGGTGCCGCTGAGCGCAGTGTCCGCCGGCATCGTTAAGTGGGGCAGCTTACGCACTAGCCGGTAAGAAGTCTACACGTAAAGCTAAAGGCTAGAAGGTTACACGCTGAAAGGTAAACAGAATTAGGGTGTTTCTTTCCTCGGTTTTACACGAGGAGTGTTTGTGGTAGGATGCGAAGTATTTAACAGCACAGAGTGTTTACAGCTGGAAGGGAACCGGATTATTACGAGCTCATGCCCGCCCACAGGGGGCAGGGCTGGGTGCCCTCGCCCGCTCCCCTCTGCCCCCGCCGGGATGAGTGTGCTAGAAGAGCAGTCACTTCCCTGCTGTGCAGTAACGTCTGTGTCTCCTCCTGCAGACTGCCGAGTGCGAGGAAGGAAGCGAGGATGACGAGTCGCTCCGGGAAATGGTGGAGCTGGCCGCGCAGAGACTGTACGAGGCCCTCACGCCGGTGCACTGACCGCTGCCGTCACTTACAGGGAAACACGTTCCTGCCTGGGGCGGCCTCTCTACTCTGGACGGCCAGTGGCTCTCATTCCAGTCCCTAGCACACCACAGTTACCACCTGATCTGTCCATTGCTCTAGAATGCTGAATAAACGTGTAGGATTTATTGATTCCACTTCTAGACACGGATGCAGCTCCCAATAAACTAAAACTCTGCTCACAGCGCCCTGCCAGGCGGCTCGGAGCCCTGCTGTTTGGAGCAGTGTCCTCTGCACCACAACGTGCGGCTCCATTCCCGGTCAGGTTGCAGGTTCGATCCCCAGTCAGGGTGCATATACAGGAGGCAATGGATCGAAATTCTCTCCCTTCCTCTCTAAAATCAATAAACACGCACTCCGGCGAGGATTTTTCATTGAGTCTGTTCATAGCAACTGAACCAGGATGTCTTACTGTACATTTTAAGGAAATGCACAATAACTTACTTTCATATTGATATTCTGAATTTGAGTTAATTTTTCTAGATTATCAAGTTTTAAGCCCCCTTTCTATCTCTTCCCTCCTGATCCTCTTGCCAAGTTCCTTAATTTCTACATTTGTAAAATTACAGCTTTTGGGGTTCAGCGATGTTTCCTCTGTTTAATAGCTATGTATTCAATTTCAGAGACAGGAAGATACTTTTTATGTCTCCTGTGTGAGGGTATTAGGCGCACTGAATTGTTTCATTTGTAAGCTGATAGTCCCGGCTCCTGAGGCACACAGCATGCAGACTGGCAAACCGCACAGGCCCATCAGGTGCTGCTGCTGAGGGCCGTCACCCTGCAGTGCTAACTCGGCATCTAACCACCGAGCAGGCGATGGTTCCTCTGCAGAGGGACAGGCTGTGCGCGTCCCCCTCCCCTCACAGCCCCAGTCCAGCTACAGACATCAGCTGTCCAGCCACTCACTTCCATCAACGCTGGTCAGGCCTCACCTCTTGTGACTTATAAACTTATTACCACTGACCACCCATTCCCTGTGCTTTGGTGACAAACTTCACTGTAAATCTTGTTACGTGAAATGAAATACATTTATTTCTGTAATGGAGCCAACTTCTTTGTCTTTGGCCCAAACTATAGGTCTAAGGGTCATATGATATTTTTTAAAAATTACAGTTAGCCCTAGCTGGTCTTGCTCAGTGGATAAGGCAGGGTTCTGGGTTCAGTTCCAGTCAGGGAGGCATGCCCAGGTTGCGGGCTGAGTCTCCAGGAGGGGATGTGCAGGAGCCAGCCGATCTGTGTTCTCATCATTGATGTTTCTATCCCTCTCCCTCTCTGGAATTAAAAATCTATTTCGAAAAATTAATATGTTCTATTGATTTTAAAGGGAGAGGAATATCGATCAGTTGCCTCCTGTATGCAGGGATCAAAACCAAAACCTGGCTGTGTCGCCTGACGAGATCGAACTGGTAACCTCTTAGTGCTCTCAACCCAGCCACACTGGCCAGGCTCTTCTAACGTTTAAGCTACAAAACATACACGGGTAACGTCTTCCTGAAGACCTACAGCAAGAAGGCGTGTCCTCTCCCTGTCCCTCCCTCGGAGTAACCACTTGGAGGTAAGAATTCTAAATAGCTCTTCCCACCGCTTCCTGCTGCAGCCTCACACACACACACACACACACCCCCCCCCGTGCAGGCCGAGCTCAGACACCACGGCGGCCCGGGCCACCTGTGGGAGCCACGTTTTAGGCAACAAGGAACAGGTGGTTCCTCGGCAGAACCTTTCGCGGGAGGAGGGCCAGCCTCCCGTGTGGGAAACACAGCAGCTGGGGCTCGGGAAGGGAGCACAGCAGCAGCCAGCCCCCTGCTGGAGCCCTCGGGCTTCACCGTGATTCCTTGAAGTCCCCTGGCCTGGCCGACGGGCTCTGCCTGGCACGTGGGGCACGGAACACGGGTGCCCACGTGTGCGCGTGGAAAGTGGGTGGTTCGCATGCGGGTCCTCCAGCAGCCGCGTGTGGAAGCTCCCCTGTGGCTCCCGGGGAGGCCCGGGAACTCCCAGCCTCGGGATTGGGTGGAGCCGTGTCCCCCGGCTGCCTCTCCAGCTGCAGCCAGGCTCCTGCGGGACCCCGGGTCCAGGCCGCGAGAGGCAGGCAGCTTTCCCGGCACCACTGCTCCCGGCCCTCCGCTTCCCGGCCCGCGTGGCTCCTCCAGGACATAACGCGTCACTGCGTGGCTCCTCCAGGACGGCCTCCTGGGAGCACACCCGGGGCTCCTGAGGTTCCTCACACAAGGCCCCAGTTTCAGCAGGAATCCTGCCCAGTCCCCTTAGCGACTGACCACAGGGTCTGTTCAAATTCCTCATCTCCCCACACCCTGTCCCACCGGCCATCTTCCACAAAACCGTGTTCAGTCAGCGAAGACTCGCCCTGCCTCAGTAATCCCGACCCCCAGCCCTCCTCCTGGCACCCCCACTTTCCGAGTATTCGAGGTGAGCCTAATCCTCCCCCCAGAGGCCGAACCCCATGGAGTCCTGAGTCTGCTGCCCGACACCAGCAAATGCCAGGTGTGAACTACTGTTTGGTTAATCCTCACCCGAGGACATGTTCTACCTTGATTCTTAGAGCAGCGTTTTTCAACCGCTGTTCCGCGGCGAGATGTTGCCTGGTGTGTCGTAGGTGCAGACAAGACAAGAATTTTATAATTTTTCACTATTTTGTTTACTTAATATTTCATAATAAAGTAATTATAAAATACTTTCTGTTTATTTGATTCCTATTCAAGAGAATTACTTTATATGTAGTCAATATAGGCACAGAGTTAAATTTTTTAACATTTTCTAATGGTGGTGTGCCTCGTGATTTTTTTCATGAAACAAGTGTGCCTTTGCCCAAAAAAGGTTGAAAAACACTGTCTTAGAGAGGGAGGAGAGAAACACATGGATGAGCTGCCTCCCCAGCGCCCCCTTCTGGGGGACACGCCTGAAACCGGGAGCCGGCTCTTGGCCAGAATCAAACTCAGGACCCTCAGTCCCTGGGCCTGCGCTAACCACTGAGCACCACCAGGGCCCAAGTCAACACCATCGGTCCGTGGTGAGCACACGGTTTATTTAACAAGAGGCGGCTGTGTGCGGAGTGCGTCCTTCGGTGACAGCTGCCCGTGGCTCCAAAGCCAGGAACGGGACCGGAGCTGATGGAAGGAAAATCCAGCTTATTCAAGAGGCGGCGGCCGAGCGGGAGGACGGGTCCCAGAGACCATCTCAGCCTCTCGCAGCAGCAGGAGGCGGGGCGGGGCGGACCGGGGGGCGGGCCGGTGCCGCTCCCACAGCCGTGGCCCCGGCTCGGCGGCCTGGTTCCCGTCGTTCCCGTCGGTCCAGGTGAGCACGTCTCCGGGAGCCAGATGCCTGGAGGGGTCCCTTCCTCTGAGGTTAGCTCCCAGGGCCCTTCGAGCCACGGCTGTCCGGCGCTGCGCGGGTGGACGGGTCACCATTTACAGAAACGATGCTAGGAGCGTGGCGGGCGGCGGGCGGGCGCCCGGGTCCCTCCGGCCGCCGGGCGTCTCGCTCCTCGCCATTTGCTGGAACATTCCAGCCGGCTTCGGACGGCGGCCCCAAACCCTCTCCTTTCGGAGTCGCCCCGCTGAGGAGCTGACCGGGAGCCCGGCCAGACGGCGGGGAGGGGGGCTTCCGGGGCGGGGCCGCACCTAACGGCTCAGGCACAGCAGACGGCCCCGCCCCGCCGCGGCCCCGCCCCCGCCCGGGTATCCGCCCTGCTCCGCCCCTAGCCCCGCCCCCGCCGCGGCCCCGCCCCCCGAGGCCCCGCCCCCCGAGGCCCCGCCCCCCGAGGCCCCGCCCGGATATCCGCCTGCGGGCCTTTCAGCCGCCGGGCATGGCGCTGTGCGAGGGCCTGGGCGGCGGGAGCGCTCTGCTCTGGCCTCGGGTGCTGCTCTTTGGAGACTCCATCACCCAGGTACCGCCGCCCGGCCGCCCGGCCCGCCTGCAGGCCCCGGCGCGGCCTCAGAGGGCGCTGTCTCCCCGTCCTCGGCGGCGGCCCTCCCGAGAGCGCGTGGCTCCTCACCGAAGGCCGCGCCGCCGCCCGCGGCCCCGCCTCTCCGGGTCCCCAGCCCGCCCGGCGCCCCGGGGCCGCCCGCGGCGGGGCAGCTGGCACCGGCCTCGGGGGCGGTGCGTCCGGGGGAACGGCCTGCGCGGCCCCGCGCCCAGGTCCCGGCCCGGGGGACGCGCGGGCTCCGGGCTCCGGGCTCCGGGCTCCGGGGCGGGGTCCGAGGCCGCCCCGGCCCTGCCCATCGGGCGTTGGGGGGAGTCGAGGCGCCGGCCCGGCGCCCCCTGGCGGCGGCCGTTCTCCCCGCCGCACGAGCTGGAGCGGCGCCCGCCCGGCTGCGCCATCGGCTGGGGGTCCGCGAGGCCCGCGCCGCCTGCCGGCGGGAACGCGGAGCCGCCCCCTGCGCCTGGGGGCGGGCTGAGCCCCGGGAAGATGCCCGAGAATGAAGCAGGTCTCGTCACCGGGATCGTTCCAGCTCCCGTGGGGGAAACACTCCGAAACCCCGTTCCTCCGCGAGGGCGTGTCAGACTCACTCCCGCACCAGACTGCACTCCGGGGCGTCGTCTGCGCAGGGAAGGGGCTTTCCAGGCGCCATGGGGGTGTCTGGGAGGCGCACCCCGAGTTCTGCAAGGAGTCACCCTTGGTGCTGGCAACGTGGTTTCGTTTCCCAGCTCAACACACGGTTGGATGATGGACTGGGAGGAGTTTCTTCTGACCCAGGTCCCCGGTGGAGAAGGAAGCTGCCCGTGGCCAGGGAGGGCTGAAGGTGGCCCTGCCTGCCCGGGAGAGGGGAAGGCCAGCGGGGGGCCGGGGGGCCGGCCAAAATGGCCTCAGGACGTGGACAGCACTAACGGGCTGCTTTCTCTCCAGTTTTCTTTCCAACCTGGAGGATGGGGTGCGTCCCTGGCTGACAAGCTGGTCAGGTGAGCAGTGTTGGTGTTTTTAATGTTTATTTTATTGCTTGCTTTTAGAGAGAAACATCCATCTGTGTTCCGTGGTTGGTTCTGGTATGTGCCCTGACCCAGGATCGAACCCGCAGCCCGGGTGCACCTGGGCTACACTCTCACCAGCTGAGCACCTACCTGAGTGCTGACTGACGGAACCGAGCCTCGTCTCAGGAAAGAGGGCCGAGCGCCCGGTCAGGCTCGGCTGCCTCCGGGTCTGTGCATGGGGGCTAAGCCTGGGCCTCAGCGTTCAGGAACTTTCCACCATGGGCACTGGCCCCCTGTAAGCTGTGGGGAAAGGCGACCGGTCCTTTTCCGGGCTTTGTGTGGGTCTGACTTCAACGGTTAGTGAGTTCAGTTGCAAGAATGCAGAATAGATTCTTAACACAAAGTTCCAATAGAGGGTTTTTCCCTCCAAAATCCTCTTTGTATCAGAAAGAGGAATAATGTTGGTATCTGAAGAGTCTGCCTAGGAACTCGTGAACAGGAGGCGGTGTCCCGATTCAGGAGGTTAAATAGCCCAGCTGGTGCGGCTCCACGGGCACCAGCTCCATTCCCGGTCAGGGCACAGGCGGGGTCTGGGGGTTCAGGGCTTGATCCCCAGTAGGGGGCTTGCAGGAGGCGGCCTCTGGATGATGTTTCTCTCCCATCAATGTGTCTCTCTATCCCTCTCCCTTCCTTTCTCTAAAAAAAATTAAAAATCAATAAAAAAATATTTAAAAGTTGGTTAAGAAAAAGTACAAATTTTTAAAAAGAGGTTAACATATATTTATAAATATTTTCCGGATTAAAAACAGTGGACACAAGCTCTAGCCGGTACGGCTCAGTGGAAGGAGCGTCGGCCTGCGGACAGAAGGGTCCCGGGTTCGACTCCGGTCAAGGGCGGATGTCTGGGTTGCGGGTTCAGTCTAACGTGCAGAGAGCCAATCAATGATTCCCTCTCATCACTGATGTCTTATCTCTCCCTCTCTGAAATCGGTAAAAATGTATTTCAAAAAATAAAAACCGACACACGTATCTGGGTTTGGGTCTCAGTAACTGGTCAGCAGGAATTTTGCCTCTTCCTCCGTTGAAGACGTGTGCTTATCGTTACTTCATAATTTTCTCCATCAACATGACACACCAAGAACAGAGGTCTTATTTCTGAATGTGAGATGAGTCTTCACTTTCTCCTCTCCTTCTGTCCCCTAAACTAGACAATGAAAAGTGCACCCGCTTCTTCTAGCCCCAAATGCTTCCTTTATTTAAGGGACGTGATCTGAACACATGCAGGCCCCCTCCATCTGTCCGTCCGTTTTCCTCTGAAGCCCGGTGCGGGCCGGGTAAACGCCGCCTCCCGCTGCAGCTGCCGGCTCCGAGGCTGTTCCGGTGCCTCCGGTCCCGCTGCAGCTAGAACCCTGAGCCAGGCCACAGCGTGAGGCGGGCGGGGCGGTGCAGGCCGGTGCTTGGGGGCGGGGCAGCTCGCCTGCGCCCTCTGAGGCAGGCCGCCTGGAACAGCCAGCGCTCGGACTTCCCGCTAACCTTTTCTGAACAAACATGCTGAAAAACTAAGCATTCAAATGGCCTGAGAAGCTCCAGGAATTTTATTTTATTTTTTTTAATATATTTTATTGATTTTTTGTACAGAGAGGAAGGGAGAGAGATAGAAACATCAATGAGAGAGAGTCATCGATCAGCTGCCTCCTGCACACCCCCCACTGGGGATATGCCCGCAGCCAAGGTACATGCCCCTGACCGGAATCGAACCCGGGGCCCTTCAGTCCCCAAGCCGACGTTCTATCCACTGAGCCACGCCGGTCCCGGCGCTCCAGGAATTTTAAATGTTTCACCGTGTAGGTTTCGTAAATAGTTCATTTTAGCACTAAAATCTCACTTGATAGCTTACAGGTGTGAGTGCTAGAAGGCCACTTAATTAGCAGCTTGTTATTTTTCAGAATTAAGAGTAATTACGAGGAAAGACCAGCTTCTTAAGACACTTTCTGCCTATGACAGTGGTCGGCAAACTCATTGGTCCACAGAGCCCAATATCAACAGCACAACCATTGACATGTCTTTGGAGAGCCACATTTTTTAATTAACTTCTAGTGCCACTTCTTCAAAATAGACTCGCCCAGGCCGTGGTATTTTGTGAAAGAGCCACACTCAAGGGGCCACAGAGCCGCATGTGGCTTGCGAGCCGCAGTTTGCCAACCACAGGCCTGAGAGACTTGCCCGGTTAATACCTGTCTGCTGTCACCTCCATTTAAAAGCTCCCTGTGCCAGGCATGAAACGGCGGTCTGCAGGCGAGCGCCCCCTGTGGCAGTCACCCGTCACTCACAGGGTGGGCGGCGTGCTGGGCGTGGGCAGGGCTTGTCAGAGAACAGGGCAGGCAGAGCGGCCCAGCCCCGCGCTGCCCCCCCAGCGGGTGGGTTATGAGGCTGAAACGCCTGGCCTGACATTCATCTTAAATGTTTTTTACTTTTTCATTTCAGAAAATGTGACGTTCTGAACCGTGGATTCTCAGGCTATAACACTAGATGGGCCAAAATTATCCTCCCGAGACTGATCACGAAAGGGAATGCTTTGGACAGCCCCGTAGCGGTTACAATTTTCTTTGGCGCCAATGACAGTGCGTTAAAAGGTAAAGGCGTGTTTGTGTTTCCCTGGTTCACTTTCATGTTACAGCAAACATACACGTATGTCCTGGTTACTGATCCCCGAGGGCAGTGAGTCTCTTCTGCCTCAGTGCCCGTGCCGGCCACCGGCTGCTCCAGACGCTGCGCCGGGCCGGTTCCTCCCTCCTGGTGGCCGGGGCGGCGGCTGGGGCCTCGGCGGCGCCTGCGTCTCACTGAGGGCGAGCAGCTCGGGCAGCACAGACCAGGCGGCTGGAGCCTGAGTGCCGGCCGGTGAGAACCCTGTGGCCTGCGGCGGGTCGAGGCCGGGGCTCGGGGAGCTGGGTGTCACCCAGAGGTTTTCCCGGCCCACTTCTCCCACAGCGTGGCATGGCCTGCTGCCCACCGACGCCCTCCGGGGGCCTCGCCCTCCGGTGAGGCTGGGAGGAGAGTATATAAATCACAGGTGGGCTGAGACCGCAGGCTCACCGTTTGGGGAAGTGGAGTTCTGTCTTCACTTAACATCTACACCAGAAGAAAAGCAAACTCCCAAGCCAGAGCTTTTAAAAAGCGGTGAAGTTTATCAACTTTAGAATAGGAAAAACATTCAGCATAAAAACAATGGAGGGAATTGCAAAGGAAGAAAATAAGTTTGTGAAATGAAAGTTTATTAAAAAAGCACAGTAAGGAAAATATTTGCAAAAATAGGCAGACAGAAGTTAATGTTTGGGGCGCGTGCATTAAGACACCCCTCGTCTGGAAAGGTGGCGAAGCCCAGGATGCCTGCGGGAGGGGGGGAGCATCAGGTATGGATGCCCTGCAGCCCCACCCCCGCTGCCCAGGGTTCGTTATGGACAGAGTGCTCCTAAGACCAGGCTCCGTGAAAAGAGGCAAAACGGTCCTTTCGCTTTAATGTGCCTCCTTTTTAAAAGCACAGCCGCTGGGAAAGACTGGGAAGAAGCACAGTAAGTGGCAGCTGGTGTTTTCTAGGTGGCAGGGGGCCAGAGGTTTTCTTCTGTAGTCAGTCACGTGGGGTAGCAGCCGGTGCAAGGAGCTCTGCAATACTCTTGCGTGAGCCCATCTATACGTGTATATATTAGAGGGTAAGTGTCTGTCTGCCCGACCAATAGCTATGACGCACTGACCACCAGGGACAGACGCCCAATGCAGGAGCTGCCATGAGTGACTGGCCATTTAAAAATAAAGGGCACCTGGGAGCTGGCGCCAACGAACCAGCACTCAGCTTTCCCCAGCGGGACACAGGCCCGCCACCACCAGAGCGACAGCCACCAAATCGCAGCCAACGCCGCCGAGACCCCGGGTGTGAAAGCAGCCCACAGCCCAGCCCGGAAATGGCGGCTGTGGGCCCAGGTGATGGCGTCACGTGGCAGGCCGGCCTCCTCTCCCCAGCGACGAGCCTCCTTGTTTCTTCAGCCCCGACACCCGCCTTGCTTCACAGCCAGGGGCAGACATGCCCACTGTGACCAGGCGTCTGGGAAGCGTCTCCCGTGCCTCCTCATTCGGTCCTGGGTGGGCAGAGAGGAGGCTCAGTGGAATCCTATTGTCTTTTCATTAGCAAGATTCAAATAGCGAGGTTAAAATACGTTTTCTAATTAATTCCCTTTCAATGCGCATGAACCCCTGCCCGGGCCACGGTCTAGAAAGAATCCTCTGCAGCTGCAGTAGATTGAGTGCTTCCTTCACCAGGTGCCTCGTGCTGTCCCACCTGCGGTGTGAGTGTCACAGCCGCCTGTGAGGTGGACCGCTACCCTCCTCTCACAGGGGGGAGCCGGTTCAGAAGGTGGTGCCAGGGCACTGCTGGCCAGCGACAAGGCCAGGCGGGGCGGGCAGTCTCACCCACACCGGCTCTTCCTCTCAGAATCAGCCTCAGCTACGTGGCTGCAGGGAGCCAGCGCCCTGGAGGTGCCTTGGGAAGAACCGTGTGCTTGAACCCCTCCCCCTCTGGCCTTGGTGCCCACGACTGCCCGTGATCTCCTGAGTGTGGGTGCTGCGCTGGTGACCGGGCCCTGACCTGTCGCTTCCCTCTGGTCCGCAGAGGAGAACCCCAAGCAGCACATCCCCCTGGACGAGTACGTGGCGAACCTGCGGAGCATGGTGCAGTACCTGCGGTCCGTGGACGTCCCCGAGGAACGCATCGTGCTCATCACGCCGCCCCCGCTCTGCGAGGCCGCCTGGGAGAGGGAGTGCCTGGCGCAAGGTAAGGCCTGGGCGGGCCTGGGTCCTGCAGGGCGCTCCCGCCTCGGGCTGCACGTCAGGTTCCAGGCAGCACAGCTCGGGGCCACACCCGAGAACGTCCGCGTGGGAGTCGGAGCCCGGCTTTGCCAAGTTGGGCCGCTGGCCTGGCCTTCGCTGCCTTGTCAGTGCCCACTCCCCAGGCGCCCGCAGCCTGAGCTCTGTGCCGAGGGCTGGGCGGCGTCTCAGAACAGACTGGGTCCTGCGTGGCGCTGAGGCTGAGAGTCTGTGTGCCTTGGCCACGGGGCCCCCTGGGGGTGTTTTCCTGACGCCCAGCAGTGGGCGGTGCCTTGCCCATTGTTGTCTGTGGTCCTTGCTCCTCTGCCACCTGTGACACCTGCCTTCCCAACGTGGGACCTGTTTCCCCACAACAAAGGCTCCCTGCAGCCTCACTGCCCAGGCTCCCTGCCTGCTCACGTGCCAGGGCATGTCCCTTCGTGTGGTCGGGCCCCAGGCTTCTGCCCCACACGCTGTCCCTCCTGCCACCTGGCCAGGACCCGGCCCGGTGCTCAGCAAGGCCAGAGCCCGGGCTAGTGCGGGAGGCAAGGCGATAGGGTGTGGGAGGTGTGACTGCAGCCTGCTGACCGCGCTGAAGCAGGGGCTGGGGCGGGAGGGAGCACCCACTCCCCGAAGGAGAGCACGGGGAAGCTGGGGTGGAAGGTCTGGGCTCCTCACGTGGTGTCGCCGCCTCGGGGGCTGCTGGTCAGGAAGGAAGCCCTTCGCTAAGGAAAGGCTCTGGCTGAGTGGAGGGCCGGGGGCGGGTAGAGCTGCCAGGGCCTCTGGAGGCGGGTCACAGCCCCTCCTGCCCATGGGGCAGCTGCTGTGAGGCCAGCAGACACCCCTGAGGGGAACAGGAGCCATCGGCATCGAGAGCAGAGGGTGTTCTGAGGTCCATTTCATTTGTGGGCTGAGGCCTGGTGGTAACCCTGTGTCTTTCTTCGGTGTCAACCGGAGGAGCAGCATCGGGCAGTCCTTAGCCAGCAGGTCGGCACCCTGGGAACCTGGCAGCAATGCCGGTTCTTGGGCCGCCCAGCCCCCTGCCGAGTTAGCTGTGGGAGGCAGGCGTGCCCCGGTGTGGGAGCCGCCACTGTAGTCTGGGCACACCGAGGCGCTGCTGGCACACAGCCAGGCGCCTGGTTATCTCTGTGGCTCCCTGGAGCGACAGGCAGGCTGACTAGCTGCCGACAGGCCATCCAGCCCTTCGCAGAGCAAGTTCACTGGCCCCTGCATGAGCCTCAGTGACCTCTGGGGTCCCTCCCAACGCTCACCTTTCCGCTGGGAAGTCTAGTGATCTCCCCGATACTGCAGCAGCTTCGTGGTACGTGTACGAACTCGGGTCTCAGCACAGCACTCTCTCCAGCGTGCCCCCGACCAGCCTGCAGCCCGCCCACCCTGGGCCTTTCCTGCCTCGGGGCCTCTGCTCCACATCAGGAGGCCCTGGGGGCCACGGGGTCCCCGTCCTCTGCTGGGGTAGCCGGCAAGGCCTGTGCTTGTGTTGCTCTCGGCCCCCAGGCTGGTCCACATCTGGTCCCTAAGTCTGTGCCTGTTCACTGACCTGAGAAGCCATCCGGTCAGAACCTGCCCAGGGCTGGAGGTGAGCAGCCGTCTGTCACCTTCTCTCCTCCACAGGCTGCAGGTTAAATCGCCTCAACGTGGTGGCGGGTGAGTACGCCAGCGCCTGCTTACGGGTGGCCCGAGACTGCGGGACGGACGTGCTCGACCTGTGGGCCCTGATGCAGAAGGACGGCCAGGTATGGTGGCTTGCTGGCCTTTGGGCGAGTCAGGTCACAGGCGTGACTCAGCTTGAGTGGCTCTGAGTAGGCGTCTGATGCAGCCAGAGCCCAGCCAGAGCTCTGAGCTGCTCTGAGTCCTTGTTCTTCTAAACTCTTCCCGACGATGCCAGAGTAGGTTCCTTCTCGAACCCTGCTCGCTACCCTCACTGTGGGTCCAAGCCCCTCTGCCTGGGGCTGGACCTCTTAGACGGAGAAGCAGGAGAAGTTGAGAACATATAAGAATGAGTCTTTACTGCAGAAGCCAGTGGCCATACCCATCAGACCGAACAGCTCTTCCCAGCCCAGTGCAGAGGCAGCCGGAGCCCAGCCGATAAACACATCCTTCCCACACGGCAGCAGTCATCTGTGCACCCACAGCTGTTGTCTGAGCAGCCGCACGCGGCCCAGACGGACAGCTTTACATGGCAACCGTGTCTGAGCTCTCCCTAGCGACAGCCTCAGCCCTCCTGTCCCCCTGCCCAGCAGCTAGTTGGTCCTCGGCCTCACAGAACGGCCCAGCCTCTCAGCTCCCTGCAGCAGCCTCACCTCCTCGTCCCGCCAGCACGCTCCTGGTCAGTAACACATGTTGCCCTCCCCAGACCAAGAAGGCCTCGTGCCAGCACTAACACCGTTTCAGCCACCGAAGGGCTCGGTGCACCGTGTGTCTGGCACCTGCTTTTGGTACCTCAGCCTTCGCTCAGGGTGGCCTTGGCCGGTCCGGCGTACTAACAAGGCCGTCCACGCTCTGAGCGGACAGTTGAGGCTCTGGGACAGCATGTAGGCCCGGCTCCTCAGCTGCAGCAGGAGCCCGGTGACGGGCAGGGTTAGCACAGAGTGAACCAACGAGCAGTCAGCGGCTCACATGTGAGAACAGCCAGGCCACATCCTTTTCTGACACGGCACGGGGGAAGCTGGGAGCTGTTACCAGGCAAACAGTGTATTTAAGCAGAATGTGCTACCAGCTAGGATTTATATTGGAGAGATGTAGTGCTAACTGTTCCGAGTCCAGAAAGCCGATTCATCAGTGTGAAAGGTAGCAGTCGGCCCCTGCAGAACGGACGGCCCCGGGACGCGCTTCCGCAGGGAGGCGGGCACTCCCCGTGTTCACACGCGCACGCCTGTGCTCCGGAGCCGCCCCAGCAGCAGCCGGTCCCGGCTGGGAGGCAGCACCGCGGGGGAGGGCGCTCCCAGGCCCTCGGTGAAGCGCTGAGGCCTAGAGCCGAGGCCGCCCGACCAGGACAGCAGAGAGAACACGGAGGCTCCGGCAGGCTCAGCCCAGGGAGACGGCTCTAGTGGCCAGTGCTGCCGGGACCAGGCGTGGGCCTGGCCCTGGTCTCCCAGCAGCACTGGGCTCGCTCTTTCCTCCCGGTGACTCCTGTCAGTGTGACACTAAGAGGCGGGAAGGCCCTGCCTTCTCACCTGTCCGTTTTGTCGGCCACACGGACGCACGAGGCCCCGTCCACGCGGCGGCTTGGGGAGCTCCATCTGGAACTGCCTGGCGGCTCTGGCCAAGGGCGGTGGTCCCTCGAGGAGCCTGGGCACGGAGCCTGGGCGCACTGCGGCCCGGAAGGACCGGGCGCACCTGTGACCGCCCTCTCCCCTCACAGGACTTCGCGCCCTACTTGTCGGACGGCCTGCACCTGTCCCCCCAGGGGAACGCGTTCCTCTTCTCCCACCTCTGGCCTCTGATCGAGAAGAAGGTGTCCTCCCTGCCGCTGCTGCTCCCGTACTGGCGCGACGTGGCCGAAGCCAGGCCGGAGCTCAGTCTCCTCGGAGACGGCGACCATTAGCCCGGAGCACGAGGCTGTCCGGGACCAGCCGCCGGCAGTGCACCCGCCACCTGACCAGCGTGTCTGCTCGAGCTCAACCTTTGCCCGTGGCCCTGGACCAAAAGAGACATTTGTACCAGGATGAATAAAGCGTGTACCTCCCCAGGGATGCCTGGCACCAAGTATGTTTTGCTATTTACTATCTAGATGCAGGTGCCGCCCACGCCACCGCTACAGCACACACCCTGAGCAGCTGGGGAGGCTATAAGTGGGGGGGAAAGGTAAAAGTTTTATTTTTTAAAAAGTCGATTTTATTAAAAAAATGGTTTTGTTACATTCAGCTGGGAACTGCTTCACTCACACATACACCCATTCACCTTCCATCAGACTCCAAAAGTATAACTAAAACATAAGGATATGGTGACTAGTTAAAAGCCAGCAAAACCACAGGTACAAGTTCAAGTATTAGAGTAACAGCCATCTGTGTAACAAACCTCCGTAGGAGAAAAGACACCACTTGTCACAGGTTTGGTTATAAGTTCCTCATTAAACATGTTGGCTGATGAGCACGTTTCAGGGGAGAAGCTTTTCACTAGAATTTTAAGGAAGTCAGAATTCCCGATGACTTCCCCTTCACACAGGAGAGCCTCCGTCCAGAGTCCGGAAGCCACGTGCAGTCAGCACCACGCGTCTGAGCAACACTGGCCGGGCTGTCACCAAAGGCCACGCCCACGCGGGAGGAGGTTCCTCAAGCCGAGGGGCAGCCGGCCCAGCCGGCCGAAGTGAGTCTGCCCGGACGCCTGCCTGCTCGGCCGGGACCACAGGAGTAAGGCCATGAGCCTGCCGGGCCTGACAACTCAGCGGGCGGCCTGGACAGCAGCACCCGACCCCACAGTGTGACATGGCGGAGCCACCCAGCCTCCAAGGCCCCAAAATACAGCTCTGCAGAGTGGACAGGGCAGTGGGCTAGCTCCGAATCTCACCCTGAGGCCACCCCCAAAAGGCACTGCCACCCAGGAAGACAGTTCCCTGAAGTCAGCGGGGACAAGAGCCCAGCCCGGCTTCCCAGTTCCAGGCTGGGCTCGGGGGTCGGCACAGCTCCAGGCCGGGGCTTGGGGGGGACGGCGCAGCGCCCTCACAGCAGGCCCGGGCACCCAAGGGTGCCGACAGCTCAAGCTATGAGGCATCTGAGAGGAGCCTCCCAGACTGCACCCTGACTCCACCAGCATCGACACTGGCCTCAGCAGGCCCCCAAGCGCCCCCAGATCAAACACAGCCTCTCCTGTGGAGGCAACAGTGAACCTTCCCTCGAGGCACAGCCACTCCCCACACCGAGCCCTGGCCCGGCTCCTCCGGCTCCTCAGCCAGAGGGGCTCCGCCGGAAGGCTGTGCTGCCGATGGACACGGGACCAGAGGGGCTGAGGGAGCCCCGGGAAGGCAGTGCTGTGGGCCACCGGCGGACAGCGTGAGGCCCGGGAACACGCGGGAAACAGACGCTGCCCAGCACGGCGGCCGCCCACAGGCAGGACTCTGAGGCCGCCAGCTGCTCCTTGTAACTCTCCCTGTAAACGACACTGCGGAACTGGAGGAGGCACGGACCTTAGAATCCTGAAGAAACCAACCCAATCACTCCTGACTGGGATGGGTCTCCTCCCTGCTGTGAGCGTGGGCGGGCCGAGAGCCAGGACCCACGCCGGGGAGAGGACACACGGCTCAGCTCTGTCTTCCGTATCTTTGCTGAGGGCAGGAGGACAAGTGACTCTGTTCCAGTTATTCTTACGCGTTACCGCTGAACGCCTCGCCCTCCTCACACGGGAAAAGGCCACTCTCGCCCTCCAGTGCCGTCACGGGTGTGACAGGCCACTTTACCAAAACGTAAATGCTTCTGGCCTCATCCAGCTGTATTTTCTGCTTCTGCACCACAGGTTGAAGGATATAAACATAAACAGTAAAATCTGAAAGCCTCAAATAAGCTAGATTCACCTTACCTGTTCACACGGGAAAGGCCCAACCACACAAGTATGTATGCCAAGAGTCCAGACACGTGACCAGCACCTGCTCCAGTCACTGCCCTGGGAGTGGCTGAGGTCGGAGCGGTAAGAACACTGCGCACACGGGCGGAGCCGGGGCACCCACCCCCGAGCTAGCACTCGGTCTCTTTGCTGTCGACGCGGCTCTGCCGCTGCAGCTTGAAGGACGAGGCCTTCTCGCTCCTGGTGACCGGGTGGCCGGTGAGGTCCTCGAACGACTTGGCGGCCGTGCTGCTGCTGGGGAAGGGGTCCTTCTCAAAGCCGTCCTCGTCCACGTGCGAGTCCGTGCTGGGGTCCTCCTGGATGGTGTCCATCCGCTGGTGGTCCAGCTTCGGGGCCGTCGGCACCACGGGGGCGGGCTGCAGGGGCTGCAGGCGGCCGGGGGTCTGCGGCCCCGGAAAGGGCTTGATGATGCGGACCGAGGCCGAGTCCATGCTGCTGAGCATCTCAACATTCTGGAAAGACGGGGAGGGAAAGGTGAGCGGCACGTCCTCCAGCTCCAGCCCCCACCAGCCTCACACGGCAGGTGCCGCGACCCCGCATGCTCAGCTCAGAAATGACTCGGACAGGTAGCTGCAAATGGCCAGCCCACTGACCATGTGAGCACCCGGAGGGAAGCTTACAACAGTCTCAAGTTCAGGCCTCAAGACAAAGCCATCTCCAAACAGTAACCGAGTCGGTCTGAGCAGCTGGGGCACTCGGGGGGCGGGGCGGGGTGGGCCGAGCAGCACCGCCCCTTTACGTGTCCGTCCATCGCCCTGGCCGAGGGCCCAGGCCTCACGGACCCCTCGGTCTTTCCTGCGGCAGCAGGACCCCCAGCAGCCACAGGGGCGCGGTCTCCCTGGGCCACCGGGAGCCTCCTCCCGAGCGGCATACTCACACTGGGGTGGAACAGGGACAGGGACTCGTACTGCTTGTCCAGCTTCTTGTCCTGGAAAGGAGGCAGGGAAAGGTCATTGTGTGGTAAGTCAGAACCCTCTCCCACATTCCTCACGGCGCTCCTGACACCGAGGGGAGAGCTCCGCACTGAGCTGCGTTTCGGTCCAAGGCACGTAGCTGGGCTGAGGTTCGATCCCCGGCCCTGGTCAGGGCCCATGCAGGAGGCAACCAATCGATGTGTCTCTCTCACATCAATGTTTCTCTCTGTCTCTCCTCCTCCTTTCCACTCTCTCTTTAAAAAAAAAAGAAAAATCAATGGGAAAATATCCTCTGGTGAGGATAACAAAAATAAACAGTCTCCCGTGCTCAGAAATATAAAATTCCTCAGAAACGTCCACACACAGAAAGTGAGGGTCCTGTAGGGCCTGTTAGTAAGCTCTTCACAGGTATGCTGTGCTCGGGCTAACCCCAATGTGTTATCGGAAACACTAGTCAGACTTTGTTAAGGACAGATTTTATCTTTTCCAAAGATCATACGGCTGGAGTTGTTCAAACGTTAAGGAAATATTTCATTACTTATGAATGGTGACTTACCACACAATGGACAAGGATGCTGAGAGGAATCCAGACGAGCAGGGAGAAGACCAGGACGGAGCCCACGATGTTGTCTGCGAGGAACTTCCCTGTGAACAGTGCAGGGAGGGACTGTCTGATCCGGTCTCCCAGGAAACGCTCTGAGAGCACCATCACCGTGATGAGTGCCATGGGCTGCTGCCGCCGAGCAGCAAGTGTCTGTGCACCTGAGAGACCCCCACCCCCAAACACAGGTCCCTTCCAGCAACAGCCCCAGACAGAGCAGCCAGTGCCACGCAGGCCGGAGCCACTGGGAACGGCACTGCTGTGCAGAGGCTGCTGGAGCAATGCTTATGAAGACAGTGTTGTTGCTCTCTGGGTATTTTTGTGACTAAACTCTAATTATAGGCCCCAGAGGACATAATACATTCCCTGCTTCTGCAAAATCAGGCCCATTTTTTAAATAAATCATCAGATAACTCCAGATTTACAGTCTGAAGGACTGACAGTGCTTGTGCGTTGATTGTATTTAGCAGAGAAAGAAGCCAGTGCTTTGAGTGCTGAGTCCCGCACTGAAATCTGTGCAGCCATCTGCACGGGCAGACTGAGTCCACCTGAGGTCCCAGACGGCGCTAACGGTGACCACTGCACCTGCTGCTGCAGGATCGGTCTACACTTTCCAAACGACTGCAGACATCGGCTCGGTTCCAAGCCGACAAGCCCCAGGGGATCGCCTACCGAAAGTATTGATGCTCAACTGATCGATGAAGTCCCAAAACCGCTCGATGACATCCTGTACTTGCTTCTCACATTTGCCCTATGAACAGAAAACAGCATTTTTCCTAAAGAAATGCACTGAGAAGCACTGTGACTTCTACACGCAGCTAACCATGAAGGGCTGCATTAAGTCAAACGCCACGGGCAACAATCTAAGCGTAGAGAGCTCTAAGAAAGCAAGGTGCTGTCCCCGAGGCCACACCACCAGCCGCTTCTATAGGGAGCTTAGGGCTCCCAGGAGACAGACCCAGAAACCAGGGTGTAAAAGATGACCATTTCAGGAAGGGTGACCCCGAGCACCCAGGGAACGGGAACACTAACCCTCCACCATGTTTCACGGTCTGACTTGGGTGGATCAAGCTGCTTCTAGATCTTTCCTACTTACAAATGGTGACTTACTTGTATTTTTGCAATCTGTTTTATAATCAATAGAAAACCAAATAGTCAGGACCCGCTGCCCCACAACCACCCACTGTCCCAGTCCTGGCCAGTCCCTGGTCGCGGAGCCCCTGCTCAGAGCGCTCACGTCTGCCGAGGGCGCCGCTCTGCCCACAGGCTGCGCCCACACCGACCTCCCGGACAGATCACCCAAGAATGAGCGCTGGGGGGGACCGGGAGCCCTGTGTGATTTCCTTCCATGTGCAAACCCCGTACACCGTGAACCGCTCCCACTGGCTTGGCGTACTCACGTTCATGTCGCAGAAGCCCACGGTGCAGGGCTTGCCCTTCCGCAGGAACAGGTGGCTGCCCTCGGCGCTGACGTGGGGCGCGCACCGGCCCTCGCGGTCCCGGCAGCACACCTTGCACGAGTTGTCCGTCTCTGGAACCACGGGGAGCGAGTGAGTCTCCGCACCGCCTCTCCCCCCCTGGTTTTTACTCAGAGCCTCTTCTCCAGGTCCACCCGCAGGAGGAGCTTCTGAGCTCACGCCTCTGCCCCTCCGCCGGAGAAGAGGCCACAAGGTAAATATTTACACAGAAGTTTCATTTTTTTTTTTTAGGAGTAAAAACCAAATTATTCCTTGTACTTCGTAATGCAAACTGTTTCCCTTCATCCCAGCATTATTATGCTGCTGCTTCCAGCCCTTCTCTCACGGCAAGGACACCCGGAGGGCCAGGGCTCCAGCTGACAGGAGGGGACAGGGCTGCCACCTGTGGGTGTGGCCGAGCGACCTGTGACGGCCACAGCCGTCTGCGCCCAGCAACCCTGCCCGAGGCCAGCCTCTGCGTCGTGAGGGGCCTGCGGTGACGGGCCTCAGGTAAGCCACTGGCAGCCTCTCAACAGCAGAAACGCCCAGCAAGCCACCTGGCAGTGAGCCGGGACAGACATCAGCGGGTGAGTCAGCACTGACAGCCACCGAGATCAGCTAGGACACCGAGATCAGCTAGGACACCGGAACCAGAAAAACCACCTCCAGGGAGGGCGGCCTTGTCATCGCTCATTCACCATCGTTTCCGGGGCCTTGACCGTGTGGCCTTGGGGGCAGCCTAAGCCTCCTGCCACGCCCTCGTATTACCGCCTTATTTACCCGCTCCTCTGCCCAGAGACCACTGATCCGCTTTGGGGCTGCTGAGGCCCCAACTCAGGGGTGTGGTTTCTGGGCTCTTGGCTTTGAAATCAACAGAACTGTCTGGGGTGGGCAGGAAGCTCAGAGCCATCCACCTGAGGTGCCCCCCAGACCCAGGGCTCCAAAGCTAACGCGAAGCCTGAGGACACGTGTCTGAGAGGCCAGCGCCACTGCCAACCAGCCTGAGAGGCCCCTGGCCTGGCCGATGGCCGGTGGTGAGCCTCTCCCTTGGCGGGCCAGGCCTGGAACCGGCTCTCCGGGAAGTGCTGAAGGGGCACCAGCTCAATGCCAACGGGACAGGTCCTGCTGCCTTCATGTGTTTGACACGGGAAGGAGCAGTGAAGACACAGCCACCACCCGTCACCCACAGACTCCCTCCTACTTGCCCACACTGGCCACATGGTCTGAAAACGTGGCAAGAAGAGAGCCTAATGAGCTGGTTTTTACAGACAAGATGGCGGAGCCAGGATCTGAACCCAGAGGTCTGTCTCCCCACGCACCTGCACGCCCCTTGTTGGCGCTGGGCTGGCCCATCCTCACAGCAGTGAGGGCCGACACTGCCAGGGCCCCCGGTGGAGGGACTGGGCCGGGCAGACAAGGTCGTGGGGGACACGCTCACCGTTGCACGCGCAGGACTCCAGCTGCTGCTCCCTCTCGCAGAAGGGCACGCACTTGCCGTCCTTGCACTTGCCCAGGTCCAAGCACACGGTGTCGTCCTCAGCGTCCCCGGGGGGCGGGCACTCGCTGCTGTTGCCTAGAGCACCGCCGGAGAGGCCCCGTGAGTCCCGCCTCCAGCTCCGGGCCACGCCACACGCGTGGCCCGACCTGGCCCAGGCTGGCGGGGGAAGGTGACCCGGGCAAGGACAACACGCGGGGCCCAATCACAGCTGAGGTCTGGGAGGGGGCCGGGCCCAAAGGCCCATCGCCCATGCCTCCGGCCTCACCTCAGCCACGAGCAGCTGCCGAGCACTGGCTTTATCGCTTCACGGGGAACCTCACAGACAAGGAACACATGCGTGCGGACCGACCCACTCACACCTGCAGCAGTGCCGTCAGGTGGACTGAAAGCGCACTCCCCGGGACAGATGTTCAAGGAATTGTAGATAAAGATGAGAAATCACTTTGCAAGCGTCAAACTGGCAAAAAGTGAGAGTTTTGGCAAGGATGTGGGGACAGAGCGCCCACCGGCACTCGGCACTGACACGCTTTGCCCGCGCCGAGGAAGGATGTCCGCACAGCCCCGCCTGGGTGTCCGGGAGATGGCGGCTATCCCAGGGCTCCCGCCGATGAGTGAGGTCATCACACGGCCAGCACTCAGCAGGTGCCCAACATGAACTCAGTACAGACATGGATAGCATGCAGGGCAACACGATGACTTGTCAGCGTGGCAGTGAGTTGGAAAGATCTAAGGCAGAGTGCCCTTCGGCATGTTAAACACACAGACACAGAAGCGCACACTGTGTTTCAGGATACACACATATGCAGATACACGTTAGCCGCAGCAGAAGGGATGCCTACAGAGGGTAGAGGATGGAGGGCGGGAGAGGAAGGGGCGGGAGGAAAACTGGGATGAGCAAACAGGCGTGCAGGACCCTGACAGTGTGCCGCAAACTAAGGCGCACCTCACTCCGCACAGAGGGAAGAGCCTGGTTCCCAAACACTCCTCTCCCCACCGAGCAGTCTCCAGCAGCAGAGCCGTACCTGTGCAGTAAGACTCGCCTTTGCACGTGGCATTAATGGCCTCCTGGCACTTCTTCTGGGCAGTCTCAAACCGGCAGTTTTTACAGCAAGGGCTGTTCCGGTCACTGCGGAGGAGCAGACGGGACCGTTCAGGTCAGAGGACAGCGCAGAGCCAGCACCGCAGTCCTGCTCCAGGGCCTGAGGCAAGGTCCCCGGCTGGGTCACCCACTCCTGCAAACCCGGCTCCCAGGTGCTGGCGACACCTGCATGCACCCTGCCTGCCCGTCCCAATGTGGAATCATGCAGGCCACCAGCCAACAGGACAGCCTGGCCCGAGTCGTCTAGAACATCTCAGTGTTAAAACACCTTTGCATTAGCTTAATATACATGATACAGTAATTTAAAAGAGAACACTGGCCTGCAAGGCAATCAATGTCAAGAAACTAAGCAGCCCAGCCCTCCTCCCGGAGTATCACATGCTGACATGCATGTAGGCAGCAAGTCTGTGTTCCCCATAAACAAGCTTTCCCCGCTGCTCCACGCAGGCCTGGCTCGCAGGGGACATAACAGCGGAGCAGAGGCGCCTTCTAGCTTGTAACCCGCTTCCTCCGCATGAGTTTGCCATTAACGGGGCAACACACAGCTCATCATGCCCAGGACTGCCAGGTGGATGGCGCCCAGGACTGGCTATTACAGGGAATGCAGCCCTAAGAATCATCCACATCCCCCCGCCCCCACGTTTCCTCAGGAACGATTCCTGCTCTGGGAGTCTCCGCTCGACAGCAGACCGTCAGACTGCTTGGAGGAAGCATTTTTCTTGTGTCAAGGGCACAGGGTCAACACCTGTGCGCGCGCACAAACACACATACACATACATGCAACCGGCACACACGTCCTCACACCAATTCCAAAGGCCCTGTGTCTTCAACCTGCCGGGACCTGGATACCCGCGCCCAGCCCCGGCCCCCGGCCCGCACCCCGGGGCGGCCCACCTGCACTGCACGCCCGCCTTCAGCGTGCAGTTGCTGTGGCAGCAGGTGTCGCTGTTCAGGTACATGATGCCTGGGTCGCACTCCTCGCCCTCGTCCACGCGGGAGTTGCCACACACCTTGTTGCTGCGCTCCTGGAAGCACTCCAGGGCCTTGACCTCGATGGTCTTGTAGACGGACTTCTTGCTGCAGTTGGAGAACATCTGAGGGAGAGAAGGACCCAAAGCAGCGTGAAAACCACTCCTGTGTCTGCACGCCTCTCTGAGCTGAACGCACAGTCCTAGGAGCCTCCTGGAGGCGTGTCCAGTTCATGGCTGTCCCTCTAAGTGCCTCCGCCTGGGACCGAGTCCTCCCCTCCGTGGAACGCTGAGAAGCGGATGCGGATTTGGTAAAGAACCTAAAATTCTTCCCAGGAAGGCAAGCTGAACGCAGGCCAAGCCCAAACCTCCCAGGCAGTCCGAGAGGACAAGCAGTCAGGCCCGAGTGGAGGATGTACGCTCCATCACACCACGAGCTGGGCCTCCTCGGTCTGGCACCGCCGGGGACCGTGCAAACCATCACACGTGCAGGCACAATGGGCTGATCCGGCTCCCCCCCTTCCCTGGCTATTTGTATGAATCATCCATGTTTAAAGACTTTAGACAGGTGAGCTTACACAGTCTACTGAAAGGTTAATTCTAAACTGACAGCTAAACCAGCGGTCGCCAACCTTTCGGACCACCAGCTGGCGACGGCTGCTTCAACATTCTCGTGGGTCCCCACGTGTCTCAAAGGCTCCTCTGCCCTCGCTCCCAAAACCAAGACGGGCTCCTCCTGCACACGGCAGGTCACTAGCCAGGCGCTCTGGCAGAGCCCAGTGGCCATGCCCTCTGGCATGGTGAAGCAGCGTGAGGCGCAGGGAAACTCAGCGTCGTTACTTGAGGCGGGGTCTCCAGTTCTCTGCAGATTGCTAACATGGCTTCTTTCAGCCCAGCCAGAGCCACAAGCCCGAGGAGCGGAGCACAGGACTCTGGAAGGCGACATGACACTGAAGCGCACAAAGGAGACGGCAGAACGCTCTCCGAGGGCTCCGCCTGCGGACGCTCCCTGGACTTCTACCGAGGCCCTTCCGGTGTCACAGAAAGACACCGCAGGCCTCGCTCCGACAGGCAGGACCCGCACGTCAGCATCTCTCCCGACTGGAGACCGACTCCCGGCTCCTCCCGCCCTCGCTCACGCTGCTGGTCACGGTTGGGGACACTCTGCTAACGTCTGCTGTTGTTCACAACGTCCCAAGCCACCAGCATCGATCAGAAGCCCTCCCTAGTGACCTGGAGACAGAGCTGCGAACAGAGACAGCCCTTCCCACAGGGGGCTTCGAGCTGACCAAGTCTGTGTCCTGTGGCAACAGCTTATGAGAACACGCGAAAGGTGAGGTACTGCAGAGTTAAATGAATGACAACTTGTAAGTGAAAAGACAGAGGTGTTCACTCACACTCTGAGCCCACCAGAGCCTGCGATCTAGAACTGCGACACAAACCTAAACTACTGCTGAGTTCCCAAGTGGCTCAGACGCACATGCTCCATCTCGATAGCAAACAGCCCGACAACAGCTGTAACCGATGTGACGGCCGCATTCACTCCCCGCACACAACGAGTTTCCAGGAACTGGGAACTGACAGTCCATCCCTGAACGGACCCGTTGTGCGCTCTGGTTATAATTAAGCAGCCACTTTCTGTCCTAACCACGTCAAGACGCTCCAAGACACATACCTTATTGTTCTCGTAATCCCCGCTCACAGCAATGGGATACATCACGAATTTTCCTCCCTGGTCCTCATTTGGGGCACATTCTGCTATACCATCCGGATCATGTTCCGCTCCAAAATTGTGGCCCAATTCATGAGTTGTAACCAGGTCAGCTTCCTTAAAGATCACGCAAAGAAAACATTACTTGCCAATACCCAACCCCACTGCTGTCTTAAAGGGGGCCCCGATGAACGGGCCCGGGCGGAACCCTAACTCTGCCCAGAGGACCACGTGCCCAGCTACAACAGCCCCGCCCACGCTCCCTGGAGCATCTGGGCAGCCAGGGCCGGCTCTGGCGCTGAGCTATAAACAGCCTGTGGGTGGGACCGCCAGACCAGCTTTAAAAAGGGGCAGACTTTGCTCTCCGTCCTCCTCTCCACAGCTCAGAAGGGAGCCATCCTGTGACCATGAGGACACGGGCTCGAGGTCAGAGGGGAAGAGCTTCTCTAAGTCACTGCTCACTGAGTCTCTGTTCTGTGGACGTTCTGGACTTTGCCTAAACATTCCCACTGGGTATATCTGGGCAAAAACAAGACCCCAAAATACTCTACAGGGGAAAAACAGGTCACATAAAAAGCATAAGTTGGAGTGACTTCACACACGCTTTATTAGTAACACAAAACACTGAAGGACAATGGAGCAATGCCTTCAAATGCGGAAGGAATTGGGAATATACCAGCTAAACCATCAGGCTGAGGGCAGGTGAAGGCATGCACAATCTCAGGGGTCTCCCTCCAGGCCCCTCTCAGGAAGCTCCTGAGGATTTTTACGGAAATGCCGCTATTAATCAGGAGGAGGAGCGGGCCCAGGAGAGGAAAGGAGAGTCGGTGGCATCAGACCACAGCCACCCGCAGGGCCAGCGCACCACCCCGAGCGGGCAGCAGCGGCCCGGGGCACAGCATCCGGAAACAATGGCCCCGGTGGGGCTTGGAAGAAGTCTGACCAGTAACTTTTATTTTCTTCTTTATACCTTTTATTTTCAGATTTCTCACCAAAGAGCAGTGTTTAGGCATAAAGAAACAATAACAACCTAGTATGTATTGCTCTTTTAGAAGACATCTACATAAATATATAACTACAACACACTAAACATCGATCCTTTTAAAAAACAAAGGAACATACCTTTGTAAGAATGGTTTTACCATAATTTTTTGTGCTGGTCAGACCACTATTCAAATAGATATTTTTCTTTCCAATCGGATTGTAATAAGCTGAAGGAGAGAAAACAAGCTGCTGTTCAGCACAGAACTCCCAGAGAAGCCGACCAGCCTGTTCCCACCGTCACTCGGCGAATGGGAACTCACCCTTGGGACAGACGCCGCCGTGAGTGTTCGGGCGGGAAGAACCAACATAAGCCAATCCGAGAGTTCCCATGTCAAAGTCCTGGTACGTGAAAAGGTGTGCTAGGCAGACTTTAGATGCTTCTTCAGCTATATCAGAGCTAAATTGCTTAAAAAAGGAAAGTGTTCTTAATTAGGTAAACAATGACATGGCATCAGAAGCCGTTCAACCACGTGTTCCTGATGAGCTAGCTGCATGTGACTGCCGGTCTGCCCCAGAGCGCGGGCGGGCAGGGCAATGCTCCCTGCCACCGCTCACGCCCTCCACTCGCACCGGTGAGAGCAGACGCCATTTGTGGGGGGGGGACACAAAGGGAGGGCTGGGAGCGGTTCACACAGCTCTGAGGAACGACGAGGGTCGGGGTGAGAGTACAGCCCAGCATGGGGACATCCACCTCTGTCAGGCCCAGTCCTGGACACCCGTCTCTCTCAGGGCCTCAGAGCTTCACACCAGGACAAGGCTTCTCAAGTATTTCAAGAATGCTAATGGTTTTAGTAGAAACCTCTCCTACAGCAACCCACAGTTTCCAATTAAAAATACCTTGATTTTTGCTGAAACTGGTTTGGCTCAGTGGATAGTGTGTCAGCCTGTGAACTGAAAGGTCCCAGGTTCGATTCCGGTCAAGGGCATGTACCTTAGCTGCGGGCACATCCCCAGTAGGGGTGTGCAAGAGGCAGCTTATCGATGATTCTCTCTCATCGATGTTTCTAACTCTCTATCACTCTCTCTTCCTCTCTGAAATCAATAAAGAATAAAAGTAAAAATAATTGTATTATTTTTTAAAAAATATATTTTATTGATTTTGTACAGACAGGAAGGGAGAGAGATAGAGAGTTAGAAACATCGATGAGAGAAAAACATGGATCAGCTGACTCTTGCACACCCCCTATCGGGGATGTGCCCACAACCAATGTACATGCCCCTGGCCGGAATCGAACCTGGACCTTTCAGTCCGCAGACCGAAGCTCTATCACTGAACCAAACCGGTTTCGGCAACCTTGATTTTTAAAATGCTTAAACTGAACAGCAGGGTCCTGGCCGGGTAGCTCAGTTGGTTAGAGGTCATCCCAATGCACTAAGGTTGTGGGTGTGATCCCGGGCCGGGGCACATACAACCTGGCTGAAGAGCTGATAACATTCTGAAATTCCATTCAAGCTTTGAAAACTGGGTTGGGGCCTGTGAGACTCCCCAGAGAATATGGATGAACCACACACTGTACCTGGACTAACCCAGGGAAACTATTAAATAAATACAGTGTTGCTTTAAGCTCTTATCTGTGGTAATTTGTTAGAGCACCAAGAGGCAGCTAACACAGTACCAACCTACGGAGAGAGAAGCACTGTCATTTGCTAGAAGGTCATTTTGCCAAGCAATGTAACCACAAACTCAGACCCTGACCTCGTGTGCAGACAGGACACTCACACCTGCTGAGAGTCAGGTTCACTACCTTTAGTTCACTACCAGAATAAAAACACGAAAAGGTAGAATTCTTGAACAGAACTTCTAGATCTCAAAGTTATAAATCTGCCACCTGATTTCCTTCCCATACACTGATCACTGACCTAAGAGACACACTAACAGTTCCCAAGAGGCTTGAACAAACAAAATGATACAAAACTGTGTGTCCCGGGCATCCCCGAGTTTCTGCCCATGGCTTCACTAGACCTGACACGCGTCAGGTCAGCACCCTGCTCTGAGCTCTCCCGTGGGCACAGCCTTTTGCCCCTCTGACTGCTGGCCCTCTGCAGCGGACAGGTGACTGCTGACCCTTCTAACATGCCCCTTTGTCAGAAGACATGGCCCCCACCCCTGCCCCCACCCCAAGAAATCACAAGTGGTAGCAACAGCGTCACGTCCAGGGCTCCCACCTACCTCCAGCAGCATCTTCACGTCCCAGGCATCCTTTTCCGCATTTGGGTAGCTTTTTGCCATGTTATAGTGCCTCTCACCAGGTTTTACATCATGTGGAGACTTGAAAATGAGAATCTATATTTGAAGAGATAATATACTTAGAACGCTTCAGAAAAAGTCACAAACTGAATACTGCACTTTTCAGATATTCAATAAAAGCCAATTCTAGAAAAAGTTATGGAATCAGAATTTCATAAAATTCTTCAGCCCTAAATAATGTTTAAAAACAAAGTGAGAAGCAGATGATAATGGAAAACTTATCAATGAATGATTTATGAATTTATAAATGTGCTCCCAAATTTTCATTTTCTATTTAGCTGAAAACGAGAACTTCAGTTCCATTAGCCTAAAACACCTCGTTCCACTCTGGTGGACGATGCAGAGATGCCGCCAGCACGTGCGTCACTCTGCGCCATGGGAGCGGAGGGCGTGGAGAACAGGCCGCTCCTGGTTCGTGTGGTACAAACGCTCCTGGTCCCGCTCACTCTCAGAGCGGGGAGCAGGCCATGCTGGGCACGGCCGTGCCGGGCTCTCTGGCCCTGCCTGCCTGCGGAGGGCACGCTCCGCTCACTGGGTGCGCTTTGCAGCTGTGGTGGTGGGTGGCCAAGACGCATTCTGGGGTGAAGCAGGAACCCCACTGTGACTGCCTCTAACCCACATCTTCCTGCCCATCAGTTGCCAGGAAAGAAGCTGATATTTTATCTCCTATGTCACGCCCTTCTTTTCAACTGGTTCCAACTTCCAAAGCAAAAAAAGCTTTCTTTACTGACCCCCTAAAACTCAAACCAGTCACAGCTGTTGTAACAAAGTGAGGCAGCTTTATTTGAGCCACAGAGGGGTAGTCACCAACATATCCATGAAATGGAAAAGCACAATCCAAAGAGTACTGCATAGCACCACTGTGTCAAACACACACACACACACACACACACACACACACACACACTATACATGCGGAAAGGTCTCTGGAAAAACACACATGGAACTAGCGGCATGGTGTCTCTGGGGAAAGAAGCTGGTGTGACAATGAGCAGGATGCGGAAACTTACTTTGCCTTGGCTTTGTGCCACATGTACATGTTACCTATTCAAACAATAACTTAAAGAAAGAAAAAGCAAGTAAAAGAACAGAAAAAGGGAAAAATAATTCTCTTAGTTTTATGCAAGCATATAAAAGTTTAACATTTATAAGAATGATGTATAATTTCAAGGATTTTTTTTAACTCTCTAAATTCTAGCTACAGAGCCTTTAAGAATAAAGCCTAGGAAAAAATATAAACAATAATTTCCATATCAAAGTGTCCAGATCAATACCCAATTTCAGAACAGTCTTTTTATTTATTTTTATTTTACAGAGAGGAAGAGAGAGGGATAGAAACATCGATGAGAGAGAATCATCAATCAGCTGCCTCCTGCACACCCCCCACTGGGGATGTGCCCACAACTAAAGTACATGCCCTTGACCGGAATCAAACCTTCAGTCTGCAGGCCGACGCTCTATCCACTGAGCCAAACTGGTTTCGACTGGAACAGTCTTTTTAATTAGTCTTATAAATTTGGAACAATTTTTACTATGAGATACTAAGATGTATCTTTTAATGTGTATATGTCAGCACTGTGGCTGGACATATTTTTATTTATTTTTTTGTTTTTTTTAGAGAAATAAAAATACTGCATACCCTAGCTAGTTTGGCTCAGTGGATAGAGCATTGGCCTGTGGACTGAAGGGTCCCAGATTCGATTCCGGTCAAGGGCACATGCCTGGGTTGCGGGCTTGATGCCCAGTGTGGGGCATGCAGGAGGCAGCCAATCAATGATTCTCTCTCATCATTGATGTTTCTATCTCTTCCTCTCCGAAATCAATAAAGATATTAAGCAAAACAAAATACACTGGGCACCCTTATGGGGACTGAGCCTGCAACTCGGACATGTGTCCCAATTGGGGGTTGAACCCATAATCTCTGGGTGCATGGGATGATGCTCAACCACTGAGCCACACCAGCTGGGCTGGACATACTCTATTAACGAGATAAGAGAAATCAGGGAGAAAGAGAGCTGCTGGTTCTGTATGCATCAATGCCATGCACTGCACACAACAGTTCTGAGCAACTCTTCCGACTACAGATTCTAACTAAAGACATAAGCATGGTCACAGGCAAGGAAAACAGGGCGGGGGTAAAAGGCCCTGAATTCAAGAAGGGAGAGCTCAGAGCAGCAAGAAAGCCTTTTGCCTAAAACAAGCTTACGAACAGAAAACTGCACAATCTACAAATAATTAATATAAAAACGCTGTAATTTAACAGATAAGAATGGTGGCATTTGGGAACATTTATGATTACATCTGAAGTGACGAATATCTGCATCACAGAACCTAGCGGAGATGTCAGCCCCAGGCCCGAGAAGTACCTGTTCTATCTGGATCCCGTACCCTTTGAAGCCGGCATTGTCCCAGGAAGTGTTCCGGTAGATGTCATCCACTCTGTCAATGAGCTCTATCTGCGGGAGGGAGAGGAGGCGTTACGTACACCTGCACTGCTCTCAGAAACAAGATGAGCCCGAGGGAGAAAGCAGTCAGTGCAGAGAAATGCCGTTAGAGAAGTTTCTTCCAATTACAAAAGCTAGCATAATGCTGTTCTCTATCACTGACAGCGCTGACAAAGAAGTTATTCCAGCCCAAATGAAGTCTTGTCACCAGAGTAAAACAGTGCTGCACACTAGTATAAACCAAGTAATCAATTGCATATGGAACCAAAATACCAAGTAACAGGGTTTTTTTTAAAAAACTTGCCATTCCAGTCAGTTACAGAAATGAAAATGAAGTCAATCCATTTACCTAAAACAGTCTCTCCTAAGAAATATTCGGTCTTCACTCAGTCTCTTGGCAAGTTCCTCGAAGCCTTCCTCGGGGAGTGAGGAGCAGCCCGGCCCTGCTGTGGTCCCCTCCCTGCAGAGTGCAGCTCTCCCCGGGGCCAGGCGGGCAGCCGGGAAGATGAGCCCCTTCCTCCTTCCCACTGCGACCCTGCCAGCGGGTCTCAACCTGTGAGCGGCGATCATCGCAACCCACAGGCTGAGAACCGCGGCTGCAGAGCCTAGGACCATCGGAAAACAGCTATTTACATGACGATTCTTAACAGTAGCAAAATTACAGTTATGAAGTAGCAACGAAAATAATTTTATGGTTGGGGGTCACCACAGCATGAGGAGCTGGATTAATGGGTCACAGCATTAGGAAGGTTGAGAACCACTGGCTTAGAGTAACTGAAAGACCAAGAAATGCAAATTTTAAGACTAAACCTTCATTATATTAATACTCTTGGTATAATGAACAAAGCAGCAGCAAATGAAGAAAACTCCTTAACACAAAGCCCTATTAAGAAACTTTTTCAGGGAATAGCTCTTCCATAGGAGCAAGAATCACAGTGACTTCACACACTCCACCAGCTTCACAATGACCCCTTTCATCAGCGGGAGGAGAGGGAGAGGCTGAGGGCAGCCATGGCCCAGAAGGGCAGCCACGAGGCAGTGAGAGAGACGTCTTTCCTGAGCCAGACTCTGCCAGGAAGAGCTGCTTCTCTTATTCCTCAACAGCATTTGGTCAGTGCCCAGTTATCATGACAAATGAGGTCATACTAATAAGAAATGTCAATGAAATCTGATTCCCTTAACTTTTCCAAATTACATTCGTAAATGCTTAAAAAACCCAGTGTCAACACTTCCGTCATCTCCTCTTCACCACAGGGTGGTTCTGAGCATGAAAGTCCCATCTATTTCACTCAGAGCCCAATAATTAACTACTTTATGGCACAAACCAAACTGACCCATCTTCTCTGAAATATGCATAGAAGCAAGTCATTTAGAGAAAACGCCATTATAAAAGTTTCTACCAATTGTAAAAACCAGCAGTGTTTATTCCTCATACAAATACTGTTCCCACTCTAGAGCAACAGTCACCTGTCCCAATAAGACCGCTGCCATTACAGCAGTAACGTTTTCAAAGAATTCACTTGGACAAAGAGAGGCCTGTGTAATGAATCTGCCCTAAACCTAATATGCATGAAAGCTCTAATGTGCAGAAAATAATAGTTCAAAGGTAAGACAGGTTTTAAAATTTGAAACTAAAATCTCTATGCAGTAACACAAGAACCTCAGATAGCCCTCAAACATTTTACGAAATAATACGGCATCAGAAAAGGATCCATTTCTTTATATTTCAAATGACAGCAGTCCCCTCCCTACTGAAGTGCGACTGCCTACAGGAGCGTTCCGCCCAGTACCTCCTCCAGGATCGAATACTTACCAGGTAGTTGGTAGTGGTGCTCTCCTCCCCTCTGCCCATGTACTTGTAAAAGCGATGATCGGCCACCACCAATAATTTACACGTGTTCTTCATGGGGTCAGGGCCGGCTCTCTTCACCCGGTGAACAAGCTCTAATATGAATTTGTATGCACTATTAAATCAAAATTCATCAAAACAAGGCGTTTTTTTTATAACAACACTTTAAACCTAGCAAAGTTTTGAAACAAACACTACATGAGTTTAGTTTCCTTACAGGTATCTTGAACAAACAAACAAACAAAAAAACAATTTGAAGGAAAAGTGAAAAGTAACATGAAGTTTTAAAATTGTAGAATTCAAGTCCTAGCTGGTTTGGCTTAGTCAATAGATATTTCTACCTCTCTGAAAGCAATAAAATAATACTTATTTTACAAATTGTAGAATTGCCCTGAGTGGTTTGGCTCGGTGGATAGAGCATTGAACTGCGGACTGAAGGGTCTTGGGTTCAATTCCAGTCAAGGGCATATACCTTGGTTACTGATCAATGTTTCTCTCTCATCGATGTTTCTGACTCTTTATCCCTCGCCCTTCCTCTCTGTAAAAAAATCAATAAAAATTATAGAATTCAAAATCAAGGGAAAGTGTCTCTGTAATTTTTAAAATGAGGCAACTTTAAAAGTACTTGAAAGTAAAGCAATCAGCTATTTGTTGCTCAGCTATGAAACTCTCATTCTATTCTAGAAGTCCACAAATTAACCAAAGCAATGGTAAAAAATATCAAGGTAATCAGACATTAAGATTAGTTTGTATTAATAGATTTTCTTATCAAATAATCAAATTGTTTAAGAATTTATATATTACAATGCTACTAATATTTTCTAAGGTTTTTAAAAATAAGGACAGTAGACTATTTCTCCAAGATGGTTGTTTTCAAAAGATGCTAAATGGATCTGCCCCAAACTGATAAGCTTCATCTTCTCAAACATTAAAGAGCTTTTTTGCTACTAAATATGTCTTATCAACTTATTTAAAGATTGTATTGTCATTTTTAAATACCTGCAAATAAAAAAATATTTGCCCTCAGATTATTCAATTCCTTTCCCCAATATTTTTTTAAAGTCTAATCATTACCGTTACCAGTTGTTTTCTAGTGTTTTCATTTCTTATATTATAGGCAAAAGAATTAACATAAAAATTTCTGAACAAAACTTTCCAAGCCAAATACTATAGTTTCTTGAGAAACATGGTTTTTAAAAAAATCAATTTAACACCCTATGAAGACAGCGCAGTGCCTGTTTCTTATTTTAAATATGTTTTTAAGTCTTACCATCAGGTGTCTTTCCAGCTACCAGCCATTCCGGGAGCAAACCTTCGCTTTCCGCCTTTATGTAGCCACACACTTTGGAGGAGTGCAGCCGGGAGACGTTCTTGATGTCTTCAGATTTATAAACTAACATCCTTTTGTCTTTAGTATCATTAATGAGTCTCCAAAGTGGCTAAAATAGAAAAAACATAATTGAGATGAAAAAATATAAAAATTCCTAAACATCAAATTCTTACATTCTTTCCTTGTTTTTAGATAACATTCATTTCCACGCTAAGTGAACTGGATAGTCATTTTTATAAAAAATAAACCATTTCAATTTTTATCATCATTTCTAAGCTGGCAAATAAATACATGGATTATTCACTTGTTTATCTGTATATGAAGAAGGGCATTAAGTTCTGAAATTTTAGAAGAATCAGAAGAGAAAATGCATATCCTTTTCCATTCACTGATTCAAAATAGTGTGTGTGTATATATATATATTAACACCAACCATGCTGGGTGACGTGCAGACAGCAGGAAAGTTAGACAAGGTTCTGTTCTGATGCCTTTTCATTCTAGTTTCCTTAACATCCTCTATGCACAGGAAAGAACAAATACCTTCCCTTACAATACTGCAAGGCCACCGTAAATCAGAACTAACATACTCAAAAGCTATGTTAAGTCAAAAGAATGTTTGTTATTTCAAACCCAAGTTCCACTCTGTAAGGACATTGGTCTCATCAGAACCAAACAGCTTGTGAGAAAGGTTCAAAAAGATAAAATTTACGTACACACACACACATCCAGATCCATCATGAAAATGAAAAATAATACGACAAGAAAACTTCATACCCACCAGGAAGACTGTAATAAAAATACACCCAATAACAGGCATTGGCGAGGAGGTGGACAAATCAGACTCGCATGCGCTGCTGGTGCCAATGTACCTCGGACTGTGCGATGCAGTGTAAAGTGTGAGCATGCCAAGCACAACCACTATGGAAAACAGCGTTACCACAGGACCCAGCGTCCCACTCCGTGTGTACGGCCAAGAGAAATGGAAGCATAAGCTCACACAAGAACGTGTTCACGAGCGTTCACAGCAGCATTATTCACAACAGCCAAAAAGTGGGAACGACTCAGCGTCCAATGAATGGAGGAATAAGCAAAGGTGGTATATTCATACAATGAATATTGCTTGGTTATAAAAAGAAATAAAGTTTGGACACATGCTACAACACGAATAAAGCATGAAAACACTAAGTGAAAGCAGCAGTCACAAAAGACCACATATTGTGTAGCGCCACTCATGTGAAATGACCAGGCCAATCTAAAGAGAGCGAGCAGATTAGTGGTTGCCTGGGGCTGGGGGAGTTGGGGAGAAAGGGTGATGGAGGTGATAAAAATGTACTAAAACTGATCATGGTGATACCTACACTATTCTATGAAAATACTAAAACCCACCAAGTTATATAATTTAAATGGGTAAACTGTACAGTGAATTGTATCTCAATAAAGCTGTTTTTTTGTTTTGTTTTTTTTAAAATATATTTTATTGATTTTGTACAGAGAGGAAGGGAGAGAGATAGAGAGTTAGAAACATCGATGAGAGAGAGTCATCGATCAGCTGCCTCCTGCACACCCCCCACCGGGGATCTGCCCGCAACCAAGGTACATGCCCCTGACCGGAATCGAACCCGGGACCCGTCAGTCCCCAAGCCGACGCTCTATCCATTGAGCCAAACCGGTTCCGGCAAAGCTGTTAAATACATATATACTCTTTTATAATCCATGTATGAGGCAGATTTAAAAAACAAAGGTTACAGAACCTCAGGGCTAACAGAGAACTCAAAAATTTAACACTAACCAACTCCTCGCTATAGAAACCTTCATAAACCTGAATCTGGCCCACGAACAGGCTTTGGACACAAACATTTCTAAATTCATATTAATAGCTTCATAATGCAGCCCAAATCGCAGAGAAAAAGTCAGCAGGCTTCGGGATCAGATAGACCCAGGTTCAAACCTCAGCTGTCCCCCATCACATGCCTTGGAGATGTTATCATATCTGAGCATAACTGTTCTCACTGGGTAAAGCAGTGGTAACACCTATTCTGAAGATAATGTAAAATAATGAATCCAGTTACATATTAAGACATCAAAATGAAGGTAGTTATTATTACTAGCACTAAAAGCAAATCCTATTATCACCATTTCTAAGAGTGCTGAATCCTATAATAGCCATTACTAAATGGACCCTAAATTGGAAAGAAGAAAAAACTCATGAAGAGTTTTTTTGACTATGCATGGATTACCAGCACTGACATACACTTGAACCTTTCATTGTAACCAATTTAATGATAGTTTCCCCACAGTGTTCTATTCTGGTGATATCACCACTACCCAGAGTACTCTCATTTCTTGGGAACACAGGATAACCTGGACCCGCCATCTGGGGCAAAGGTCATTTCCCAGACTAACACCTGACACGGGCTCCGTGTCCCCCACAAATGGGATCAGGACAGCCTGGTTCTACCACTCGGACTTTAATGAAAGAGGGGCCCGAGTGTCCTAATTCCTCTTTAACCCCTCAGACTACCAACTATTACCCTTTATTGATCTTGCATTTCCAGAGCATCTAGGAGAAAAAAAGGAGAAAAGGAGAAATGGGCAAATAGGACTTCTCCTTCATCCTTGAGAAGGTGGGCTCTGAAACAGGGTTATGAGAGTAAGAATAAGGAAACAGTGAGTCGGGAGGGAAGTTTTCTCTTCCTATTACCCACCCACATGTGACTTTCACTCAATTACGGTATTAGAAATACAGTGCATCTTAGTCATTTGTAAAAAATATCACCTTCTTGCCAGAACCGGTTTGGCTCAGTGGTAGAGCGTCGGTCTGCGGACTGAAAGGTCCCAGGTTCGATTCCGGTCAAGGGCATGTATGTTGGTTGCCGGCACATCCCCGGTAGGGAGTGTGCAAGAGGCAGCTAGTCCATGTTTCTCTGTCATCGACGTTTCTAGCTCTCTCTCTCTCTCCCTTCCTCTCTGTAAAAAATCAATAAAAATATATTTAAAAATATATATATATATCACCTTCTTTAAGACATCATCTACTTTCCTTATTAAAAAACTTTAAACACAAGGAAAGAAGTATAATTATAAACCTTTGTCTTCTCACAATAACTGAGAAACGACTTTTTAAAAATCAGAGATAAGCCCAAACCGGTTTGGCTCAGTGGATAGAGCGTCGGTCTGTGGACTGAAAGGTCCCGAGTTCGATTCCGGTCAAGGGCATGTACATTGGTTGCGGGCACATCCCCGGTAGGGGATGTGCAGGAGGCAGCTGGTCCATGTTTCTCTCTCATCAATGTTTCTAGCTCTCTGTCCCCTACCTTCCTCTCTGTAAAAAAAAAAAAAAAATCAACAAAATATATTTAAAAAAATAAAAAATAAAAATAAATAAAAATCAAAGATAATTAAGTGAAGTCAGAGAGAAAAATGACAAGAACCATACGATTTCACTCATATATGGGATATGAAACAAAAAGCAACAAACAAAGACAACCTCAGACAACAGCCAGGTGGTTACTAGGTGGGAAGGGGTGAGGGGAGGATGAAGAGAGCAAAGGGGGTCAAATACATGGTGTGGGAAGGAGATCTGACTTCAGGGGTGAGCATACAACTGAGTGTGCAAATGCCGTATTATAATGTACTCCTGAAATGTATGCTATTAACCAGTGTTATTCCAGTAAATATAATAAAAACAGACATTTGAAGAAGAAAAAAAGATACAGGCTAAGAAAAAACTCATGTCAGATTTACCTCTATATTATATTCTGCCTCATCTGTGTTGATCCTTATTGTAATATCGTCATCTCCTATGTGGGCTAGAACCCTAGAGTCAGGCTCACCTTAAGAGAAAAAAAATTTTCATTATTATAAAATACTTACATAAAAAATAAACTCTGCCCCACTGCCATTAAAACTCAACAAAGCCCTTCATCAGAGTGAATCTGCCCAGACAGTGCACACGTGAAAAGCCCCCGAAGCGGAGAGAGACCCGCCTCAGGAGGGGCTCTGTCCAGTCATCCGAAACCTCTCCCAGCCTCCAGCTGCTGAGTGAGAACGATCTAGTCTGTTACACAACAGAACCAACCTACATTTCCTCTGGAATAACCTGCCTACTTTGGGAAAGGAAAGGAAAGAAAAGGGAAGGGAAGGGGGGAGGGGGAGGGGGAGTGGGGAGGGGGGAGGGGAGAGGAGGGGGGAGGGGAGGGGAGGGGGGAGGGGAGGGGAGGGGAGGGGAGGGGAGGGGAGGGGAGGGGAGGGGAGGGAAGGGAAGGGAAGGGAGGGAGGGAGGGAGAGAGAGAGAGAGAGAGAGAAAGAAAGAGAGAAAGAAAGAGAGAAAGACAGAGAGAAAGACAGAAAGACAGACAGAAAGACAGACAGAAAGAAAGAAAGAAAGAAAGAAAGAAAGAAAGAAAGAAAGAAAGAAAGAAAGAAAGAAAGAAAGACGGAAAGAAAGAAAGAAAGAAAGAAAGAAAGAAAGAAAACTAAGAGGAGGCAGAAAACAAATTTAAACATAGAGGTCTTGAACTCTATTTGAGGATTCCAGTGCCGTTTGTTTCTGACTGTAGAATAAGTTCCAGAAGTAAATGACAACTGCTAGTTGGATATATTTTCTTAAATATAAAACAGGATCACAAAGTCAATTATTTTATCTCCTAGATCCTCGGTTTAAAATCTCAAGTCTAAAGAAAAGGTGAAATCACTTGAGAGGAAACTCATTTCAATCATCCAAGTGGCCCGCTAGTGTGACAGCTGGTAATACCCATATCCTCCTGTTTGAATGTTTCTGCTTCCGAAGTAGACGGTTCAGGTAAAACAAAGAACAGCAGTTCTTCGGTCCTCCTCCCCCTCCTCCCTCCCCAAGAAAAGAATATAAATACTCGGTCAATTAGACCGGACCCCTCCCACCCAGGCGCAAAGGCAGACGAGCTCCCCACTCACCGACCACGTGGCCGCTGAAGAAGTCTTGCCACTTGACGTTGTACTCGCTCTCATTCTTACCATCGACCACCACCACTTTGAAATTTTGGGAAAAGCGTTCCGTACTTGACGTCAGGTATAATTTAAAATGCCTGCAGAAAAAAATGCATCCATATTTTACTCTAAGAACACAAAATGGAAGCCCAATTTTCATTTAATTAAACTTCCTTAAAAAAGAAGTTGACAGAGAAGTTGACATTAATAAAAAGCCATGCAAGTCTTCACTACTGTTTTACTAGGTGCGTAGAGCACCGTACCTCCTGCAAACACAGACTCATCTCTTTAGTGTAAGGGTCTGGCAGCCAGGAGCATCTAGACCTGGGAAAGAAGATGCAAATAGCTTGGGCATTCATCTTCTCTGGAGGCTGAAGAATAAGGAAACACACATCTGGATAGTATTGTGTAAGTCCAAGTCCTGCTTGTCCTAAAAACTTATTAAAAACTGATATTATTGGATACTATTTATTGAACACCCACTCCGTCCTAGATGTTCTGTACATGTTATATCCACTTCGCACAGTGAAAATTGAGGCTTGGAAGTTAATCAATATATTGGAGGTTATGCAGCTGGTAAATGACAAAACTGAAAGTTGAATTTGGCTCATTTCAGAAACCTGTACTATGCTGCCTCTAGCAATCAACCTAAGGTTATTGCTGTGTAAAATTAATAGATGCTACTTTTCTGTATTTATTCTCCTTCTAAAAAGATCTTGAAAAAAATTAATCCACAATACCACAAGGAAAACAAATACAAGGCAAAAACAACACAGACATTAAAATACACACTGCAGTTCTTTAGTTGGCTTAATATTCTTTTGTTTTCTACGAGTTTCAGTTTTGACTTTAGAATTAGGCATAGAATTTTCCACTTGTTATTTACAGAGTCCTTTCAGTATGCCCATGAACATAAAAAATAAAGGTGTTTTTCATCTTAGCCACAGGAACCAACTTTGTCAGCTGTGGTGTGAAAATATGAACTGTTACTTCCTATGGGTCTGCATAAGTCTAAACTACAAGAATCTAGGCTGAGATTGTCTCCATGGCAACAAGTATGTTTAACATTTTTGAGCATAACAAGGCAATTTTAGTTTGCTTGTGGTCACAAGAGAGACAATAGCACATTACTGCAGAAAACCTTGGGACATCTTCTGCTATCCTAAAGCATATCTTCGCACACATTCACAGGTATGTGTGTTTCCACCGTCAGTTATGCTGAGAACTTATTAAAAATGCCTTATCATGTCATTTTAGAGCTCTCCAGCAGTCTCCACGTTGCTTTTACTTAATATTCTTTCCAGAAAAATCACTGGAATTGTGCTCTTCATTTTCTACATTACTAATCTGCTCTATTATAAAGATAAGGGCCAGCCAATATAAAATCCCTGTTTTTTGAGTTTCCAATCTTCAACTTTCAGCTATAAAGCCTCCCACACAATGTATCAGTCAGAATCTATGTGTTACTCTATCCTCCCAAAATTATGTGAAGTCATGTACTTACAGAATTCTTTTATAATTTTCATTTATCTATCTGACTTTTAAGGATTTACAGTAACCACAAACTGATGTTAATATCTGAATTAACATTTTCTATTTTTTTTGTATATATCACAATAAGTCTAGTTAAATCCATCACCACTCCTAGCCAGTGTGGCTTAGTGGGTTCTATTCACAGACAATTAAAATTCTTTGTTAGAATTCAATAACCATATTATTACCATCACTGACACTTTGGGGATACCTATTTACTTTTTTAAAATAATCATCAGTGTAAGTTTTAGGATAGGCAATATGCAGTGTAATAATCTGACAGACTAATTATACTAGTTACAAACCTTTAAAAATGTAACTTCCCAAGCTACCCTTATACACCTGAAACTAACAGCACAACTATAGTTGAAAAAATAAATAACCTTTGGCGGAAAAAACAACTTATTTTTCAGCTTTTGCCAAACCAAGTGTCCCTTGCCCCAACATTTTCTATGAATAATTCAAATTACCTTTTTAATGCTGAAAACGTCAGCAGTGTTTCTAAATGTGTTGATGCCTGTAGGTCTCTCTTTCTGACTGAGTGCTGCTGGATACTGGATAAAGAGAGGATATCGTAGTCTGAGAGCAAAGAATCAAGCTTTTCTGAAATAAAGACAAAAAGGTTATTAACACCTAAACCTACTCATCAATTGTAATATTACTAAAACGAGAGTCTTCCTAACATACCACGTTATGAAGCGCCCAGTGCACAAGCTATGAAGTATTCTTACAAAAAACACACAAACGGAACCTGAATCTCACCAAGATCTAACTTCTAGTTTTGAAGACATAAATGTTGATGTTGCCAAATTAAATAACCTCAGCAAGCAATCAGCCACACCCAGAATGCTAGAATTCCGGCAGAACAAATGAGCCAATGTCTTCAGGAAATAAATAGCATGAGAAAGAAGGGAGGGGCGACACCTACCAGACCAGACTATGGCAAGCAAGCCAACGTGGGAACCTTTTTAGGTCCCAGGTCAGACCGACCGCGGAGAGGTGTTTGTGACAAGGAGAAATCTGAGCGTGAGTCCTGTTCATATCAGTAGTGGTAATTTTGGTATCTTAGAGTAACATATTCTGCAATGACCTAGCTTCTAAATTAAAGGTGTTTCTGGCTTGTATGTTTAGAATCCTAAGATCAAGGCAGCCAACTCAACCCGCCCACTGCCAATCGGAGCTGTATCAGCTTCTTATCAGCTGATGGGGAGCAAGAGCCACCAAGGTATTAATGAGCAAACCGAAACTGGAAGGTAACTGTTTTACAGAAAGTCACACATTACAAATTAGCGAACAAGAAGTGGTACTATCGCCGAAACCGGTTTGGCTCAGTGGATAGAGCGTCGGCTTGGGGACTGAAAGGTCCTGGGTTCGATTCTGGTCAAGGGCATGTACCTTGGTTGCGGGCATATCCCCAGTAGAGGGTGTGCAGGAGGCAGCTGATCGATGACTCACTCTCATCGATGTTTCTAACTCTCTCTCCCTTCCTCTCTGTACAAAATCAACAAAAAATGTATTAAAAAAAAAAAGAAAAAAAAGAAGTGGTGCTATCCCTGTGACTGCTGCCTCCACAAACACAGATCATCAGTCCAGGGGACACCAGAGCAGAAGTAATAAAACCAAACTAGTCCCTGGGAAAGAGCAACCTCCATTGTTTTACCAGACTGACTGGGAGCCCAAGGAAAGCAAAGCGCACTGCTACCAAAAAAAACAGCACAACAATGTCTGTCTGATCAGAGCAAGAGGAACAACGTAAAGTATGTCTGCGCTGTCAGTCACTTGTCCTCACAGCCACTCTGCTGCCTCTTCCAAAGTCAAGAGAATTTCTGGAGTACAATTTTGGTGACTTAAGTCTCTGTAGAAACTGTCTAAAAATATTTTAGCTGATGCTCTCCTTTTTTCTCAACAAATATCACTGCAGAAACAAAATCATTCCACTGGACTTAGGGTGTCCTCAAAATAGAGCAGGAGCTAAAAATACAATGAAGTGCCACTGAGGTTAAATATGCTCACAAAGCCATGGGAGAACAGAATCCACCCACCCTCTCCTTCCTCCCCTCAGCTGCCTCAGGCCCGCATCCACTGCGCGGGTGCGCACCGCAGCCCGAAGCAGACCGATCCTCGCCTACCGCAGCCCCCAGCTCGGTGGGGAGAAACGCGCACCAGCAAATACCAGTCAGCCGTGGACTGACAGCAGCCGGAGCGGACAGGGAGCTTATAAAGTGTGATCAGAGAGGACAATGCCTCCCTGGGGACGGCAGGGTAGGCAGGCTGCTGCAAGGTCCTAGGAAATTCACTCCGGGCCACTCCAGAGTCTACCGCAAGATGACAACAAAGCAGCAGCAATGTCACACTTGCTGGGTGCCCCCTTTCTGTTAACATTTAGCCCAGAGAAGAGCTGTGTGAGGAGGCACCATCACCTCTGTGCCTGTGGGGGGCTGTTGGTTATAAAGCTGAGCAGCACCACAAAAACCTTCAGGAAGCCCGCCATTTGCTCCACGATGGCTGAGTGTGTCCCACAAGACACCACTGGCGTCTTATGTTCTCTCCACGGACACCCCGAGGCTTTATCCCCTCACAGAGGGCCACGGCGACTCAGGGAGAAGAGTGACCACCGCTAACGGAGCAGACCGGGCCTGGCACTTGGGCCTGCCTGGCTGAAACCCCCACGCTTTCCTGATGCCACACTGGTTAAGCTTCGTAAAGATAGCCTCGCTCTTCTGGGACCTGCTATTTCCAGGTCTCCTGCATTTTAACAAGCCAACCACCAAGTGTCCCTCTGAACTCTGAAGCCCTGTGTTTGTTACTTTCCCCGGCGCTTTTGAGTTGTATGTTTTATCTCACAGACAGATTGTAAAACAGCCAAAAGAGGAAGCCTACCTCACCATACCCAGCGCAGAACTTCACAAACCAGCACTCCCGTTCCACAAATGGCACAAATTCTCACTGCGGAGGCACTGATACAATTCCTCTCTCTTCGACTTCCTGATACAGACAGGCTGGTACATGAACGCAGTTTCATTCAAGATCATAATCGCTCCTCCCGATGAGAAACTCAACCTGAGTCCGGGTTCACTGTCAGTGCAGAGGCCAGCGCGCCCACGGCTCCCGCACCAGCGGCGGCACCATCACTCGGGAACTTGTTAAAAGGCCACTTTCCACCCAGACGTTCTGAGGGCGGGGCTCAGCAATCTGTTTAACCTGCCTCCCAGGCCATACTGACCGACACCCAAGTTTGAGAACCGCTACTGAACTAAACTAAGGAAATAAATCAAAGAAAAAAAATTTTAAACACAAAGATGTTCATTACTCAGCCTTTCTTTATTTTTATAAACAAAATCAAAATCAAAAACAAGGTATTAACTGGGCAACAGATAAGTTATCTCCTTTATTTATTTAACTGATCTTGGGGGGGGGAGGGGCTGAGAGGAAGAGAACACCGATGTGAGAGAAACATCCACTGGTTATCTCCCACATGTGCCCCAACCGGATGGCACCTGCAACCAGGGTATGTGACCTGAGGGGACTGAACCAGACACCTCTTGGTGTATGGGAGGGCACGCCAACCTGAGCCCCACCAGCCAGGACAAGTTATGGGACTTCTAAACAACAACAACAACAACAACAAAATCCTTTAAAACGCCGCAGCCCCAGCTGGTGTGGCTCAGTTGGTTGAGCATCATCCCATGCACCTGGAGGGCACTGGCTCAATTCCCAGGCAGGGCACACCGCTGGGGTGTGGGCTCCATCCCCAGGAAGAAGCAGCTGACCCATGTTTCTCTCTCTCCTTCTCCTTTCCTCTCTCTCAAATCAGTAAAAACACTTTTAAAAATATATAAATACTCTTTAAAATATACTCTTTAAAAAAATAGAAAATACTCTTAAAAACAGGTTTTTGGAACATGGAGAAATGTTTATGCTATAATATTAAAGGTGCATTTTAAAAAGTCCTCTTCATACTGCATGATCTTAACTATGTATAAAAATAGGCCTACAAAAAAACAGCAAGATGGTATCATCACTGGTTATCTTTGGGTGTATTTTCTCTATAAAAAGCACTTTTAAATATTTTTTTAAAATATATTTTATTGATTTTATACAGAGAGGAAGGGAGAGAGATAGAGAGTTAGAAACATCGATGAGAGAGAGTCATCGATCAGCTGCCTCTTGCACACCCCCTACTGGGGATATGCCCGCAACCAAGGTACATGCCCTTGACCGGAATCGAACCCGGGACCCTTCAGTCCCCAAGCCGACGCTCTATCCATTGAGCCAAACCGGTCCCGGCTATAAAAAGCACTTTTAAATGTAGCTTGCTAAAGCACTGTAAAAACGTTACTATGTTTCCATTGTAATTCCTCCTCTTACAATAACTAGCTGCTCCAACCGGAAGCCCGGAGCCACTCCAACAGCATGGCAAAGGCACCGCCCCGTCCCACCAACGGGCCCGCCCCAGCGCCTGTCCCCGCGCAGCAGTGACCTCCCGAGACCCGCGTTTCACTGCGCTTCCCTCCCACCGCTCATCGGGGGTGCCTCGGTCTCCTGCAGCTCCTCAGCTGAGTTCTATTCCCCACCTGACAAAGCTGTTAGCCTTTTCCCATAGCCAAATCTCCCAATGCACTCACTGGGCCACTCAGCACTCTGAGCCCCGTGATGGTCAGACTCCCCCTGCTTGCAGAGACCCTCCCCTTCCTCACTGTTTTGTCTTTCCCGCCCCATGTACATGGCTCTGTACACTCTCCTCCTTTCTCCATGCACTTTCCGCTTCACTTCCTCCCATCCCACCAGACTCCACCCAGTCACTCCTTCACTCCGTGTGGAGAGCCGCCCACCTTCCGGTACTAGGGCTGTAACGGAGAGAGAAAATCCATTTCCAATACATATACGACACTGGTGGAAAGACCACGACACAAAAACTGTTATAAGTGTGTCAAGCGCCCAGGAGAAGTGACAGGAAGTCAGCGGAGGAACAGCAGGAGCAGGAGCCCTCCTGGGAGCCCAGGGCCCTCTCCCGGGGAACAACGTGGAAGCTAAGAACACAGGATGAGGAGGAAGCCACGAGGAGCAGGAAGGAGAGGTCCACGGGAAACACAGACGGACCCTCAGAGCAATGAAAGAGCTCGAGCTGCGTGCTGACCACACGGGACGTGAGGAGGCGAGGCTGCAGGGGCAGCAGGTACTGGCCATGGCCGGCCACGGAGCTAAATGAGGGGTTTGGTCTTTGGACAGGGCAGCAGCTGTGCGTCAGAACGTTCACTGTAACGGGAGTGTGGAGTGGCTAGAGGGGAACAGGCTGAGGTCGGGAAATCAGCTATGAACTGCTGAGCAACCCAGGTGCAGAGCGTGAACCCTCCCCCCAACTTCCCACCAGGCATATGAGAGGCCAGTTGGATGCTGAAAGATTCTTTTTTTTTTTTTTTTTAATATATTTTATTGATTTTGTACAGAGAGATAGACAGTTAGAAACATCGATGAGAGAGAGTCATCGATCAGCTGCCTCTTGCACACCCCCCAATGGGGATATGTCCACAACCAAGGTACATGCCCTTGACTGGAATTGAACCCGGGACCCTTCAGTCCCCAAGCCGACGCTCCATCCATTGAGCCAAACCGGTCCCGGCTGGATGCTGAAAGATTCTTAGTTCCATATTGTACCTCATACCTTATATTTAGTTTGCAATTACACTGCTTTACACAGGACTTTTTTGCATCGACAGATCATCATGTTTGCAATTGTGTCGCTGGTAAGTCATAGTGATTTTAGGTGGGGGAGAGCACAGCTGCTCTGTAAGACTTGCCACACGACATCAGCGGTGAGAAGCGCAGATACGTGCCGAGTGAGGAGGACTCCGGACCTCAGCCTGAGCACAGGCTTTCTGGGTGTACATGTGGAGTGGCTTCAGAAGCCTTGAGAAATAAGCCTTCCACTCCACCATCTCAGATGCTTAAACTGTCTCACTTCTGGGACAAGCTTTTATGGCCATTTACTCTGGTACAATGACATAAAGATACCCATCTTTCTTTCATCCTGTCCACAGTCAACACTTTAAAGACCAAACTGACTTTTTTTTAAATGAAATGTTGAATGAGAAGAGTCAGGGAACACTTGTAAACTTTTTACTTCATTCCTCTTTTCTTTTTGCAATAAACTGCATCTCCTGGAAGGGAATACAACTTGCAAGCACAGACCCCTGCGGCACCTCCTGGCTCCCCGCTGCTCTGCAGAGTGTCCCCCAACGACACCGCCATGCCGTGCGCCAGCAGAGGGCCCTGGTGGAAAAGACCAGAGAACGCCAGGACTGCGCCAGCGCTGGTTCTGCTTGTCAGAAGACACGCGAACCTGCTGCTCTCAGCACCCCGCGCCGCAGGACGAGTGGGTGAGCCCAAGTTCACCAAAGTAATTCCGGGCTGTTATAACGGAAGCGCCTGTGAATACGGAGGTGGAGCATCACGTGACAGACGGATACATGAGCGAAACCTCAGAGAGCAAGTCTACGTTGGAAATAGCATTATTCAAATATGTATAGCCAAATAGTAAGCAAAACCAAAGAAGCAAAAGAGATCTATCAGAGCCTACACAAGTTAAAAGGGGGAAGAGAGAGAGAGAGAGAGAGAGAGAGAGAGGGAGGGAGGGAGGGAGAGAGGGAGGGGTGTGGGGAGGAAGACAGCCATGGCCTTGCTTGCTTTCAGGCCAAGAACTAAGGGGCTACAGGAAGAAGCACTTCCTTTCCCTCCCCTGCCTCCCTGAAGCCTGCGGCCCTTCCTCATACTGTCCCCAAATCACACTTCCCACTACAACACTCACCGTCTCTACAAGCAGGAAATGGTGAAGAACCCGAATCCACCGCACCTGCCTGCAAGGACACCTCCACTCAGGGTTCTGGAAAACCCTGGGGGGCAGGGTTCTCCTTCCCCACCATGGCTCTGTACACTCTCCTCCTCCTTCTGTTCTAGAAACACAGCTCCTCTCTGACGGCTACAAAGCAGGGCTGCTTTAAGTCTCCCTTGGAACAGTGAGGGTGCTTATGAGTTTGGGTTAAAAGAATGCAGACTGAAAGCAGAATTAACATCGAGAGAGAGCGCCAGGTGCCCAAGCACTGAGCGAAACGGTGCTGTCAGCAGGAGACGGGCAGCGCGAGGCGGAGGGTCCCGCACGGAAACTCCAGGCCGTTTCTAAGTCTCTAAATCACGCTGCAGGCACAGCTTCCACCTCTCCCCGTGACCCACATTTTTTTCTTTCCGCCCACGACATCCTCTTTTTATTAAAAGTAACACGAAGAGAAACCACTTTTGAAATCAAAGTGAGACTTATACACCCAGCTGCAACTTCTCCCAGATACGATCATGACTAGGCGCACATGACTCAGAACTTCCCGAAGTTATGCAATTCCTAACAGTTCCGCTGAAATCATTCCGGGGGAACTGAGTCCTCCAGGGCCGGGATTCAAACCCCAGCTTCAGAGCGGCAGCTGCGGTAACAGGTAAAGGGCAAGTCAGCCAATAAACAATAAACCACGCTCTTTAATTATGAAACTATTTATTGGTCTTGACCAATTCAACCTAAATAATGGTGGGGTTAAAGTAAGCACCAAATTATATCCTGAGCCATTAAAAGCACACAGAAATCAATGCTCTTCAAAAGAAAAAATACCCACAAGACATATTTGTCACCGTGTGACCCTGACCGCTCACGACACTGGACTCATTTCTCCTGCTGCTTCTTGTAAAACGCGAGGCAGGGCCCTCAGGTTGATGCCAACCACCTCAGTGCCCACAGGAGCGTCCTGACGTTCCCTCCTGACCCACTAAACCTTCAAGTCGGGGCTCAAATGTCCCTCCTCCAAGGAGCCCGCCTCACCTTCCAGGCTGGGTTCCGTTCCCCCCGAGGTACACCGTCTGCCAGGTGTGTGCTCTGCTGTCTTCCAGGCCGTTCCAGATGTCTGCTTACAGCCCCACACCCCCACGCCATAGTGTGCGGAGAATGTTGTCTGACCTCGGGGTTCCGAAGCCACACATAAGCCAACAGCCAGGAGGTGCTCCTCAAGCGCCCGGGGAGTAAGGGGGGGGGGGGGCATGCCTTTTCCTGGCCCCCGGGTTCTGCCCTTTGCACACAAAAAACACACGGCCTTTCTCTGCTGGGGGCAGCCCTGGGCGCCGTGCTATCCACCGCCCGCCTGTGATGTCCACCACCCTTAAAACCCAATCTTGTAGGACAGCGGTCGGCAACTCATCAGTCCACAGAGCCAAACATCAACAGGACAACGACTGAAATTTCTTTGGAGAGCCAAACTTTTTAAACGTAAACTAGATAGGTAGGTCCATTGTTATTAACTTAAGGAGGGTCCTCCTAAGCTGGCCTTTGCTAAAAACATCCTCAATCTCATTGAGGTACACTCAAGGGGCCAAAGAGCCGCAGTCTGCCGACCACTGTCGTGGCCATCTGAGCAAGGACCCCAGTGGGCCGCCTGCACGCTCCCTGACCGGCCGGGAGGCCTTCGCGGCAGCGGCGGCAGCAGAGAGGACTCGGCAGGTTGGGTCCCCAGCCCCGCACCTCCAGGAAGTTCCATCTGAACCACCAAGTACACGCTCCCGCGGGTCCCAAAGTGCAAGCCAACGTGAGTGACGGCCCCGGCTTCCCGCCGGGCTTCCGCGGGAGCAGCGCTAACGGAACCCCTCCAGACGCGAGCCGGCCCCCGGCCCGGCCCCTCTCCCCCGAGCTCTCCCGCGGCCCGCGGTCCCCCGAGGCCGCCTCCGGCCCCTTCCCGCCCACGGACCGGCCGCCTCCGTGTCCCCGAGCGCCGAGCCACACCCCCTCCACGCCGAGCCGCCCGCACCGCCCTCCGCCTGCCCCGGCGCCGCGCTTCCCCGAGCAGCCCCCGGCCCGGCCAGGCCGCCTCCGCTCTTACCGAGCCGCGGCGGGGAGCCCGGGCCCGGCGGGCCCGGAGGTGGCGGCGCCAGCGCCAGCGGCACCACGCTGGTCAGGAGGAGCAGCCACTGCCTCATGGTCCCGGGCACGGCCCGCCGCGGGCAGCCTCGCCGGACGGGGGTTCGGGGCGCCAGCCGCTCACATCGGGCCGGAGGGATCCGCCCGGCCCGGCCCCTCACACCGACTGTTCCTCCCGCGCCGCCTACAGGAACTCTGGAGCCGGACTCCAGGCCCCGGAAGTGCAGGCGGCGCTCCCAGAGGCCGGCCGAGCCCACTTCCGGCCGCCGCCGCCCGCACCGCCCACTAGCGGAAGCCGCGTGCCGCGCGGCATGTCGGGAGGACCCGGCTCGCCCCGCCCCGCGCCAGTGCCCCGCCCCCGGCCGTCCCTCCGCCCGCCCCTTCCGGCCCGCCGGCGCCTGTCCGGACGGGGCCCGCGACGTCCCAGCTTGACCCGGCCGGCCCTCGCCTCTGTCCCCGGGTGACCGCTGTCCCCGGGTGACCGCCGCGAGGGAGGCGGCCGCCTGGGAGCAGCCCGCGAAGGCACGTCCGGCCTCCTCCCTCGCTGTGGCTCCGCGCAGGTTGGGATCCATTTTCCTAAAGGAGCTGCGGGGACCGCCCGGACCCCTCCCTGGACGGGGAGGGCGCCTGGCCCTGGGTGCTCCAGGCAATGACCCAAAAACCAAGTCGAAGGGCGAGGACCCGGCTCCCGGAGGAGGCGGCGCCCACCCCTGGGGAGCGTGCGTCCAGGCCGATGGGGCTCCCCTCCTTGTGCCAGGCCCGCGGCGCCTTAGGCCTCCGTCCTGGTAAGGAAAAAGGGAGGCCTTGTGCAGGGCAATCAGCGGGAGCTGCACTCCTCCCTGCGGCTCGTTAAGCTTTCCCAGAAACTAGGACCTTCGGCCTCCTCGCCCCGTGTGTGAACACAAGCTGGACTCCATCAGCTCTTACTAAAATGCAGTCCGATGGCCGCTTCAGCTGGGACTGCACTTTCCAAGGCAGTGTGTGCTGCTTCGCATTGCAGTCCTGTGCATTTTAGCTCCGGAGCCGAGTGTGGATGGTGCTGAGTAAAACATGCTAATAATGGGTGCATAGTGCTATTTTGGTTCAACCAAAGCTGGTGCAAGTAGGACACAGCACATTTCCCACTTCAGAGACAGTGGTTGTTAGGAATAAAGTATCAGTCCCGCCTGGTCAAGTCTCAAAACTAGTTCCTAAGTATTGCCACTGAGCCTGGCTCCCTGTGGGAGCGCACTGACCACCAGGGGGCAGCTCCTGCATTGACCATCTGCCCCCTTATAGTCAGTGCACAGCATAGCAAGCCGTTGAGAGGCCTTAGCATATCATTAGCATAGTACGCTTTGATTGGTTGAATGGCCAACCTGACGACCAAACACTTAGCATATTAGGCTTTTATTATATAGGATAGAGCATTTGTTACTCGCTTTCTAAAATGCTAGTTATTTCTAGATCCATATGCTTTTTTATCCAGTTGATAAACCTGTGAAACTAACACTTCAATAAGTAGGGTCAATCCACAAATCTCCATCAGACAACAGACCCACTTGCTGGAATAAACATATACAAACAGATAAACTCAAGATTTTAGTCCAGAAATTGTCATCTATTTCAGATGTTTTTAGAAAGAAAACGGAAAAGTATATTATGCCTAGAGTATATTATGCAAAGCAGAATACTTGAGGATTCTCGCTGATAAAGGGAATTATGATGAGCAAGAAAATAAGTAACCAGGCCTCCTTGAAGCTGGAATAATGTTTTCCCCAGGTTCAACAAGAAAAGGAAACCAGCCATTTCCTTGAAGGTATTATTTCAAGAAGGTTCACTGCTAAAATTTTAGTAACCATTTCTCCATTTTTCATCACTCTTCTTACCAGGCATCCATGCCTTCATCACAGAATTATTTGCAATGGCTAACCCGGACCTGTACTAGTAAACAGGGGGTCATATCTCCTAGATATCGTATGTCATACAAAATACATGGATGCGTTGGTTCTTTCCTTATAAACCCTTCCCCGCCCCCTGAGATCTGAGTAATTGAACCACATGAAAAACTGATCACAGAGAGCAGATGGGACGAAGAGGAAAATGGAAACGTGTGCCCGTTTGAAATTACCTCAGGTCCGAAGTGGCCAAGAGTCCCTCCTCTTGGGCTGGCAGGCCCCACAGGGAGCCTGGCACCAATTACCCTCCAGCTCTGCAGCGGCCAAGGCCTTAATTGAAGGCCTGTCCTACTTAGTGCTCTTCAGAGAACCGCACTCAGTTGTTGGATGCTTAAATCTGACAATTTTGCCAGCGCTGAAAGAATGGCACCTCCGCGGGAATGGAAGAAACGGGGAGGGTCTGCACTCCTGAGCTCGTGACATAACATTCATACCGGCTAAGACACAGAAACAAGCCAAGGGCTGGTGGTGAACAGGTCGGTGGGAAAGTGGTATCTACCTGCAGTGGAGTATTTTTTGGCCCTAAGAGAGAGGAAGTCCTGCCATTTGCAACATCCTGGATGAGCCTGGAGGACAGAATGCTAAGTAAAATAAGTCTAGAGGCCCGGTGCATGAAATTCATGCACAGGGCGTGGGGGTTGGGGAGGGGCCCTCAGTCCGGCCTGCGCCCTCTCTAATCCGGTACCCCTTGGGGAATGTCTGACTACTGGTTTTGTGCCCGCACTTTTAACAGATGACAGCTCCATTGTTTTTCCTTTCTTTTCATGCTTAACCCCATTGGAATTAGTAGGTATTCAAAGTGTGTATACATTTGGGGGCACATGCTGTATATCTCCAGTCAGCGGTGAAAGGAACCAATGGCTGATTTGGACCTCCCAGACAGGGAACCTCACTCACTCCCCACATGTCTCCCCACTCCGCTTTCCACCTTCGCGGGCAGCAGGAGAATCAATGTTTTCTCTCGCCTGATCAATGTGCACTTTGGCCCTTACTCTTCCAAGTCCCAGGTCCTGGCCAGCAGCCACAGCAGCGGCCACAGCCACAGGCACTTGTCACACAGCTCCCCAGCACCTTCGAGCAAGCCCACAGGGCCTCGGAGGCCGCTGGAGCGATGACCGGGTGGCTCTTGAGAAACAGGCTCTGGATGTCTCTCCGCCCCCTCCGGTCTGTTCCACCAGAGAAGGCTAATTAGGAGCGAGACCGCTGCCTAATAGTTTCGTCCCTTTTAACTCTGCGTCCCCAAGTTACAGTCACTTTCTTTTTGTGTTTGTCCTTGAGAATCTAGGGCAATAGGTCTGCTGGAAGTGTGGCTGGCTCTCTTACCCACAGCGCTGGCTTCACTGTACCTGAACTTTCCGATCCTGAAATGAGGCCGACCCGCTCCTCACTTCTTTCCCACCCCGGATTCCACCCCAGCTCCCCCCACACACGTAGGGACAGCCCTGCACTGGGGCTCCTGGGCAGGAGCTGAAGCTGAGATACTAGGCGCTGAAGTTACAAGTGCTAGTACCCAGCACCGTCCATGGTTCCTAAGAGGCTCTCAATCTACTTAACAAGGGGAGGGAGGGAGGGATGTAGGATGAGGATCGCTCTGAAAACACTCCCCTTTTTCCCGACAGCGCATTGCGTGTCCCACGGCCCAGCTCCCCGCAGCGGGAGACCCTCATGCCCTGTTAGAAACTGACATTCCTCCCTCCTGTCAAACAGGAACATCGCACAGGCAAGCTCGGGACAGACTGGAGGAAATGGCTCTCACTCACCGGAAACCGATTCCACTTCACAATCTGCTCCTCACATATAGAAAACCTGATTTCTCAGAAGTCACCCTATTAACACGCATGTATTTCCCACTCTATTTCACTTAAAGAAAAAAAAAAAAAAAAGGCTTTGACTCACTATCCACTAACTGTGGATAAGTTTATATTAATAAAAGCACTGATCTGGCCAGGCCGGTGTGGCTCAGCTGAGCATCATCCTATGAACCAGGACCGTTTAATTCCCAATCCTGGCACGTACCTGAATTACAGGTTCAATCCCTGGTCCGGGCACATGCAGGAGGCCATCAATCGATGTTTCTCTCTCTCAAAATCAATTTTATAAATCTTTAAAGTCCCCACCAAATATTTTATTAAAAACTAATTATTTTAATTAAAATTATTGGGGTGACATTGGCCAACATGAACAGATAGACCTGTATGCGGCCCGTGTGCTCACGTCGTCAGATCCGCTGTACCTTCTCCTCCTATCCCCTCTGGCGACCACCACGCTGCCGCTCTGCTCACGAGCTTCAGTTTTAGATCCCACATGTGGCCCTTCGCTTTTTCTGACTTATTTCACTGCGTGTAACACCCTCAAGGTCACTCGTGTTGGGTGATTCCATCCCTTCTTACGGCAGATGGTGTTCCGTGTGGACACGGACCACATCTTTATCCGTCTCCACCGCAGGCCGCGCCGGTGCTTTCCATGTCCTGGCCGCCGAGAATGATGCTAGAATGAACATAGGGGTGCATAGAGCTTTGTGAATACGTAATTCCTACGTGATATTTTAAAGAAAAAACGGTAAAAAAAAACCAAAAAACACACACACACAAAAAGTCAAATGTTCTAACTACAAGACAGATGTAGTTTCCTTAAACACTCTATCTCCAAAAGGCTTTAAACCTTCCCTCCATCCCCAAATGTAGACCGCCCCGCCCCCCACCTGGGAGGGTGCCCCCTCTCCCTCCGAGTTCTCAGCAGAGTCCCACAAACCCCGTCTCTGTGTGAGGAGGCCGAGCTGGGGGGATTGGAGGAGACACAGGGGCTGGGCCCTTTATAAAGTTGCCAACTCTTAAAGCAGAGCCAAAATAGCCTGCTCTTCAGGCAGATACTTGGGCAATTCACAATTAACCACTGCCTCCCGCACGCCCCCTACTGGGGATCGAGCTTGCAACCTGGGCACGTGTCCCGACTGGGAATCGGATACTCAGCGCTGAGCTATACACCTGCTGGGCAAGCGGTAACTTTTTAATATTCCACGATGGCGTTCCCATGCCTGAAATTTTTAAAAGTATATTTTATTGATTTTTTACAGAGAGAAAGGGAGTTAGAAACATTGATGAGAGAGAAACATCGATAGCCACCTCCTGCACATTCCCCTCTGGGGGTGTGGCCGAAGCCAAGGTACATGCCCTTGACGGGAACCGAACCTGGAACCCTTGAGTCCGCAGGCCCACGCTCTATCCACTGAGTCACACCAGTTAGGGCTGAAATTTTTCTTTATAGTCTTTGCATGTATGTTACAGAGGACCCATCCTGTTTAGTTGAGGTATTAATATGTTGTTTTTTTATGATACTGAGCTTGTGTCATTGGTATTACAAAACGATTTCAAATGTTGGAACCAGGCATTAAGGTTCAGGTGCTACTAATTTTATTAAATTCTGCTATTTGTGTAGAAATTTACCTCATATATTTTAGTTAAAATTGCGTTTTTCTCTTTAATTTCCATATAATGAAAAACAAGAACACTGAGAAAACTTGATTATAAATGTTCCACTGAATATATAGTTTGGTTAATTTAGTAACAATTCAATTAGTGACTGCTTTATCATGGAAAACTCATTAGATTTTCCTTTTGCTGTTTTCATCTTCGTGAGTTTTTCCCTTTCTGTCACCTTAGTGATTCTTAAAGTGGCCTCAGAAAAAGACAGTACGGCAATGTTGTCTTTGCCCTCAAACATAAAACATACACCTGGAAGAGAAACTCACGGACTTCCTCTCTGGTGGAAAGGATCCAAACTCGGTGTCCAGACCACAGCGTGCACTCAGGCTTGCAGCATCTTGTGTGGAATTTGAAGTATTCTGTTTGCAAGCTGTTAGGGAACAATGGATTCAGATGCCTGTGTCAAGTTCTAATTTTAGATATACTTCTCCCTCATTAACAAAAAATGTTTCGTACTTCATAAAGTAAAGGGGTCTTACTGACGTAGGTTTTTGGGGACCAAAGCCCTAATAATCTTATTTAAATGAGTAGTTCCCCACATCCCATTCAATCCTGTCTTTTCATTTCCCCTCAGGAAACAGATCCAGTGCAAATGAAACCTTTTTGCAGTCCCATTTTGGAGATAAAGAATTAATCTTACACTGCTGGGTTTTCAGATTATCTTTTGACTTTGATGCTATAAAAACAAAATTACGTGGACTCACCAATGGTACAACTAAACAAGGTATGTTGTCCTCTGCCATTCGGCCGGCCATCCACTGAAGCACAATCCACACCAGCCAAAGCATTCAGAACCACAGTTAGCTTTGCTAGTTTGAAAATGTCCACTTTACTCCATGGAGCAATAGCTGGAGACCATTTACATGAGGAAGACATGGTCCACACACTGCCAATGGCTAAAACACCCCCTCTGAGAAGTTAGCCAATTCCACGGCCCTGGACAGTGTATCACAATGCAAAGGTATGGGGATCCACTACATTTTACAGAAGATAAAGGGAGGTATCAATTAACTTCAGAAAGTAGTAAATTCACCTGTCCTTTAAAATCGGAGTATGCCAATGTTGCAAAGCCATAGGAAATGGTTTATAAAATGCAATTTTATTTTACGGTTCTCTGCTGTTACATAGGGCATGACATTTTCACAAGGCTTGTTTGGGACTACAATGATCAGCCACACACAATAGTGGTCCAACTCTCTAAATAACAATCGCTAGACACACTGGACACCCTCTCACATGTGTACAAATCTGCATGGAAAAGTACTAAAATTTTAAACTTGGACTTGTGTACTTTATTTCCCCATTCTACGGTATTAAGAAATGACATGCACTTTAATTTGCCAAAAAGCAACGCTTGTATTCTGGCAGCATCATGCTACTTTATTACCTAGTAAAGTGAACACCAGAACTACAAAGGCAGAAGGTGTGAGTGAGTTTTTATTAGGAAGGGAAGTTGTCAACTGAAACAGCAGCAAATGAGTGGATAAGGAAACTCCCGGTGTCACAGCTCCCGAGACCTCCACCCTGTGACACAGGAGGCATTTCCGTTTGTGACCCGCAGCCCAGAATTACCAAACGCTTTCCCATTCAATCTGATGCTTCCGGATCCCCGCCCTAAGGAATACATTAAGAACATGGAAACTTGCTCACGGATAGGAAACCCCCGAAGAGTAAGGGAGGGAATGTAGGAATTAAGAAGTTATGTAAAACACTCTTTAAATGTAATTAACTACATTTTCATATCCTCACAGTAATACAAAACACAGTCACTTGCAGAACTGGTTCAGATTACTTAAATACCGAATACATTTTTAGTCCTCTACATACGCGTTTGGGAGTACTTGTTTATGTGAAATGGAGCTATTAATACTTTTCTACAGCAGTAACTGCACACCAGGAAGGCCAAGACAAACAAATCAGGGAGTGGAGTTTCCCACAGCTGCGTGTGAAAGACTAGGAACGGTTGATTCCATACACATGGTGGTTTCTTTGCTCCGGGAAATCCACATGGAGGAAGGAATGGAGATGTGCACAGAGGTTTCTGGAGGGAAGGAGGACACCACCCTGTCGGCAGTCAGTTTTCGGCGCCTTCGGCCGCGTCACATTCTTCTCCTGCGCTGTCCGACGTCCATAACTAGGAAAGAGCGCGGACTAGGTTACTACTTCCGGAGCAGACAGCTACATCAAGTCCTACCCTGACATCGGAATGTAATTCCGAAAGCACTCAAGTATTTGAACAGAAATGATGACTAAGACTGAAAGCTATGATAGTTCTCAAAACCCAAATGCCACCAGCTCCTCCCCAAAGGGATCCCTGCAGACTGTTCACAATGCAGTCACAAAGTGACACACACACACACACACACACACACACACACACTACCTGAGCAGCTTTGACAGCTTCCTCTTTATAAGTACTACAAATTCAGAAAAAAGCAAGGGAACAGCCTTAGAATTTATTGTTCTCTCATTCCCAGCAGCCCAAAGCTCTTCATGAAAGCACTACTGAAATATAATTTGAGATTAATAAGGCAAAAATATTTTAAGGGGGAGAAGGACTGTGATCATAATAACTATTCCAAGTATCTGCAGAGCTATCATATAGTACAAAATGCTAACTCACTTAGTGTCGTTGCAGAGGTGTGCATGAAGACACAAAGGATTCATGAACTAGGCAGGACATCAAAACAAACCCAACTAATCTGAAGGATCCAATTTTAGGATGGAATGACGAAATGAAAAAGGGATAGTCAATATTAATCAACTATAATCAATAGCTCACAAAACGGATTTCTATTAGACCAATATGAAGACAGTGCTTGAATTTCAGAAAAGCTGGAATCTTATATAATCTTTAAGCTATTGTTAAGATACTAACATAAATAAAACAAATATCCCCAAAGAACTGTCTCCATAAGAGAAAACAAAACCCGTAAAGACCCCGCCAGCACCACGATGTGTCGGGAGGAGGGCCATCGCTCTGCGAGCCTTTCTTCCTCAGAAGCGGTCTATGCTGATGGTTCTGTACCCAGAACTACAGTGTCTGACGGCTGGGAAGACAGTGTGCTCACAATTCCCTGTCCATCAAAGCTGAACGGCTATCGTGCTGGGCTGAGGAGAATCCTATCTAGCAAAAGCGAACTCCATTTCTATGACGGGGGTGGGCTCCTTCTTCCATAGTCGGTCTAAGGTTCTGACATATCACATTTATTTGAACCTATAAAAGGAGCTACGTAAAGCTCAACCTGTATTTTTTTCTTCATTATTTTTTCTAAAATCATCTGCTTGTCCAAGTAGTAGGAAAAGAAATAAAGAGAAAACAAGTTAAGAACATTATGTTCAGCTCGCAAAGGAACAGGTGATTAGAACAAGGCACTTCCTGTGATTCTGGAGACGCTTAGATGCCTACCATAGTGCCTTCCTGGCCATGGCTACTGTGCCCAAAGGAAGAAAACTCTGAAACCACCAAACGCTCCGGAGTGACTTGAACATCTCCACCCCATGAAACAGTCAGTGATGTGAACTGATTATGAGTCCCTGCAACTTCAGTCCCTTCTCAGGAGGATCTGATAAAATGACCATTTGACATAAAACCCTGACAAGCATGTAATACTTTTATTCATGTATCCATAAATTTATTTTCTAAGAGAAAGGATAGCTATTAGAAACTACTCCCAAGAGATAGGGAGTCCAAAATCTATACACAGAAAAGGCTAATATGCAAAGTGTCCCCTAGGGAGTTCCACTGGGAGTTCAATTGCTTGCTATGACATGTGCTGACCACCAGGGGATGGCATGGAACATGGTGGGCGACCAGCTGCAGCTGCAGGGCACCGAGGGAGTGAGGGGAGGAGGAAGTGGGAAACTGGATCACCGGCCAGGTCTAGGGACCCTACCCGTGCACGAATTTTGTGCACCAGGCCTCTAGTAAAACCCAGCACTTTGGTTCCTGAAAAGGAAACAGAAACATGAACAACTCACTGTGAGGTTGTCCCTAAGCAACTGCATGATGAGGGTGCTGTCTTTGTACGAGTCTTCGTTCAGTGTATCGAGTTCTGCAATGGCCTCGTCGAAAGCCTGTAAGATATCAGCATCCATGGTAAGGCATATTCCTATCGACGCAGCCTGGCTAGTCCGCAATTACAAACCATTTTAAAAATTGGTGAACTCTGACTTTATGCTCTGCTCTAATGAAAAATGATTCTCAGTGTAAGAACTTATGAGTATGACTCTAAACTTAAAAGCTATGTGTACTTATCAGTAAACAGGAACTTCTCCCCCCCTCCCCTGAGGATATACTTATTGATTTTAGAGAGAGGGGAAGAGAAACATCAATTGTTGCCTCCTCCCCCACGTGCCCCAAAAGGAATAGAATCCAAAACCGAGCTATGCGCCCAGACCGGGAATGAGCCTGCAGCCTTTCTGGCATGCCGGTAAGCTCCAGCCAGCGAGCTGCCCGGCCGGTGCTCTCACAGGACACAGCACAGTGGCTGTGCCCAACAGACCTTCCTACCAATAAGAACTAGGATGTGTTTGCAGAGCCTCTCCGTATTCTCCCTTTTCGAACCCTCTGAGGAAGGCAGCTATGCTAGCAACCAAACCTGGCGGCTTTGCCCTCCACTTCTTCCTCCTTCTTTGATCATTCTGCTCTTTGGCCACAGTTGGGAGAGAGCAAGATATTGAGAGGGGCGGTGGTAGGCGGTCGTGATGGTAAGAAAAAGGAGGAGAGAGCCAACGAAGAGGAGAAACCACCCTGGATAGCCAAGTAAATAAAACGCCTGCAAAGTAACTGTCGTCTCCAGTCGCCTTGCTGGAGAGAGGGTTCTGGACACGCATCTCACCGTCTTGGCCAGCGTGCAGGCGAGCTCGGGGTTGTTGAGGATCTCATAGTAAAACACGGAGAAGTTGAGAGCCAGCCCCAGGCGGATGGGGTGTGTGGGCTGCATCTCCTTCTTGCTGATGTCGAAAGCCTCTTGGTAAGCCCCTTGGGAATTGTCTATCGTTTCTGTGAAGGCAAAAGAATGAAATAAAAAAGCAGGACACCGAAAATACCCCCCAGTCCCCAGCATGTTAACATCTTTCTTTATGTTACCAGCTCCCGGGAGAACCAGGCTGTTCTCTGTGGCCTTCCTTTAAAACCACAGCAAAGCAGCCGAAACCGGGTTGGCTCAGCGGTAGAGCGTTGGTCTGGGGACTGAAAGGTCCCGGGTTCGATTCCGGTCAAGGGCATGTACATTGGTTGCGGACACATCCCCGGGGGGGGAGGGGGGGGGTGGTGCAGGAGGCAGCTGGTTGATGTTTCTCTCTCATTGACGTTTCTAGCTCCCTATCTCTCTCCCTTCCTCTCTGTAAAAAATCAATAAAATATATTAAAAAATAATAATAAAAAATAAAATAAAACACAGCAAAGCAAAACATTGCCTTGTACTGAGCACTCAGAACCAGTTTATAATGTTATTGGCTTAACAAAACAAACAAACAAAAAGTAATATTTTTACATTACTGGGGCTAACAGCAATTAAAAATAATTTGTTACATGCCAATAATATCTTAATAAAGCTGGGGGGGGGGGGGGGTGAAATTGGCTATAGTATCCCTTCTCAAAATAGTGAAAACACTTTACAACATCAGCACCACCAAAATCTCCGTTTTTGTGACTTATTTGGAGAAACAATACTGATCTTTGCAATTAAGATGTATTATGTGAAAAGCAATATAAAAGTGTCAACACGTAACAACCAAGGCTGCTCTGACCAGAGTTGGTCACTGGCCTAATAAAAATGCTGCCTTCCTGGGGAAAGAATGTTGCCTTGGAAACAGGGACCTAAAGAAATGATCTCCTTGGGCCTGACCGCATACATCTCCCTTCCTCTGACGCGGCATTTACTGATCTAAACACACTGGGTTAGCACAACGCGCCGAGGAGCTCCGGTGTCTGGCACTCAGGGAAGCACTACAATGAGCAAAGCATCTCGGCTCCTAGGCTGTAAACACAGACCGTCTACAAACTCTAGAATGTATTTATGCATGGGATTAGAAAATGCCAGTAAGCCAGAAAGAGAGATCAGATTCATGCTGGGGCCAAGGTGCTCATGCTTGAGTGTTCAGCTCTGTCATGTTCAGTTTTGTTATTTTTATGGCAACAGAAATGATACATCAACAACACAGTAAGTTTAGTACACAAATTTTGTTACAACAGAGTTAACTAATTTCTCTGTATATCTTATGTAATAAAATTTGTAGCAAAAACATACACAAAATTTAAAAGGATCTGTTTTATACTCAGCTACCAATACTCCAGGAGATGGAGTTCACTGCTAATAAATTTACTTTAATTTTTTTAAACAATCAAGCTGGGCAATTGGGTTATTCTTTTCCCATATCTGTTTTTCTGATAAATTATGTAACGGCACTAGCACTCACTTTAACCTCTCCTCAGAAACCTGGTTATATGCAGTTATAGATGATGTTACCCTTCAAAGTAGGTAGTGGCTAACATGTCAAACAGAAAGGCACAGCCTGTTTCTATTTATATAATAAAGAGGGGATATGCAAATCAACTGTCACGCCATAACAATATGGCTGCACCCACAGTGGAGGCCAAATTCCTGTAATGAGCCTTAATGAGCAATTAGCAGGGACCTGAGGCTGCGTGGCCGCTGAGTCGGGACAGGGGACCTCAGGCCGCACTCCCCACCTGGCGGGGCTTGACGGGGGACCCCAGTCCATGCCCTCTGCAGCAGTGCCAGGCCAGACACCTGGCAGTATTGATGGGGGTGGGGCTGGCCGGGTCTTGACTCTGGGTCCCGTGGCACGCCCAGACTCTGACAGGAGGAAGAGTTTCATATATATATTTTAATAACTTTCTTTCATCTCTGACACTTCTGTTATAGAGAAAGGGCAAATAGCAATATTAAAATATTTCCTCTAATTAATTCCCTTTTAATTTCATGCACTGGGCCACTATTATTCTATGTGTCATCTCTCCCAGGTAAGTTTCCCGGTGTAATGACACTGAAGGTCCTAACGAGATCGCTCTAAACACATGCAAAGAACTGGGGCTGAACACGCAGTACAGCAAACCCTCAAGCAAGAGCCATAAAGCCTGTTTTCAATAAAATCTCATCAGATTAAAATCAGAAAGCTTGCATTTAATTTTTCAAAAGAGCAGATAATGTAAACTTATGACTATATATCCATTTTTGAAAACCTAAGGCAACATTTTCTTTTTTATGTAAATTCCAAAATGTTTCTTAAAAGTTACAAAAGGCCACAGTGTACCATTTACCCTCCTCCTAGTTTACATTTTAGCTTTACCCATAAACCAATGCACTTACGTTTCCGATCATCACCACTTGCAACCTCAGCAAGGTACCGGAAGTAGTCTCCCTTCATCTTCAGATAGAAGACCTTACTCTCTGGATTAGTTGCGTTGGCTATTAAATACTTATCCAACAATTCCTGAAATGAAGCATTAGGCACTCGTGAGAGGCTATGGTTACAGCCAAGAACTAACAATGACAGCAGTCATCATCCATGGTCACGTGACCACAACACCCCCAGGCACAGCATGCGCTGGAGCAGGGCCAGCGGCTGCCACTGGGGAACTGGCTCACACAAGCCATCAGTTCCCATGGTGAAGCTGGTCACACGATCACACCAAACAGGAGAAGCAGCCTGCCTGTCCACCCGTCCGTCCATTCAGCGAGTGAGTGACGAGCCCCATGGAGGCTCGGGAGCTGTGCCGCTCCGGGAAGACATTACGGTCACACAAAAGCGACCCGTGCCTTCCTGCCCAGCGCTTCCCGAGTACATACGGGAGGAGTGACAGCAGAGAAGAGTCTGACTGGATTGAGGTCTGAGGTGAGAAATGTGATTCTAGCACCAATCCCTCCTGAAACCACTCAACCAGATGTGGGCGCCTTCACAAACTGGCTTCCCTTAAAAAAATAAAATAATTTTCTTCTTTATTGATTTCACAGAGGAGGGGAGAGGGTGAGAGAGAGAAAGAGAAACATCAATGATGAAAATCATTGATCGGCTGCCTCCTGCACACCCCCACTGGAGATAAAACCCTTGACCCCTCCATGCATAGGACGACACTCTAACCTATGGGTGTCAAACTCAATCAGAGAAGGGGCCAAAATCTAAAATCCAGCCTAAATCGCGGGCTGAATGGTTTACTGAACAGTCATAAACTGACAATGTCATAAACTGACAGCGGAGTGCAGTGATGACAGCGCGGTGCGGGCCACATTGCAAGGCCTGGCGGGCTGGATTTGGCCCGCGGGCCTTGTGTTTGACACATGTGCTCTAACCAAATGAGCCACACCAGCCAGGTGATGTACAACTTTCAACAACAACAACAACAATAATAATAATAATAATAATAAGCGGCCTCAATACAGAGCAGAGGGAAAACAAAATGACGAGGGGATCGCTGCATAAGAAAATCTTCCCATATAAGGTAGAGAGTCCGGGCAGGTAGAGGAAAGGAATCAGCTGTAACATTCATATAACTGAGTTTTCCCACAATTCTCTGGTACATTATCCCCGTCTATTAAGCAGGCATTCCCCATTTGTAACTTTTTAACCAGCCAATCCTATGATTCTGGGAGGTTCTAGAGCTAAGACTGGGCTCCCCCAGCGCTGAGTGGAACACAGGGAGTGACTTTTGAGAACCTGAAAGATTTGTGCAGCCAGTGTACTTCCTACCCAAGTTATAAGATGAACTAGCAGTAACTGAGAATATACTCTAACCAAGAAACCTCAAATATGAGCAAAGTAGAGGAAAGAATAGTGAGAACTAGCAGTGATGCCACACGAAGAGCTTTGAACTTTTTTGTTTAAACAAAAAGTGACCTATGAAAAAATGTCTTCTGTGTCAGACTGTGCAATTGCACATCATTCAGACAACCAATTGTACATAATAACCCCTTTCATAACTAATGTTTTGTGACTCCTCAACTATCCTAAAATGAAATGAATAGCTAATAATAATATATTTACATACAATTTAAAATAGACACCAATGTCAAATGGGGGCACCATTAAATTTTTAAGTAATAATAAAAAAATATTGCCCTAGTCAGTTTGGCTCAGTGAATAGAGCGTCAGCCAGTGGACTGAAGCATCCCAGGTTCAATTCCAGTCAAGGGCACATGCCCGGGTTGCGGGCTCAATCCCCAGTTGGGGGTGTGCAGGAGACAATCGATCCATGATTCTCTCTCATCATTGATGTTTCTATCTCCCTCTTCCTTACTCTCTGAAATTATAAAAATATATTAAAATATATATTTATATTTATACATTCATGTCTTAAATAAGATAAAAGGTAGAAATGAGAGTGATGTGTAATGAAACAGTAAGCACTTCAGTATGTAAATATCTATGCCTGGCCGTGGCCGATAGGGCACAGCTGGTAAGTGCCATTCCATGCACCCAGACGGGTTCCGTTCCCAGTCAGGGCACACGGTTCTGGTCTCAATGCCTAACAGGGGGCTTGCAGGAGGTAGCCCATGGATGGGTTCTCATTTATGTCCTCTCTCCCTCTCCATTCCTCTCTAAAATTAAAAAAAAATCTGGTCAGATGTTACTCTAAGAATCACCTTCTCTCTGTATGAAAATCAATAAATTAAATAAATAAATAAATAAAATAGAAAATCTAAATCTTTAAAAAAAAAAGATGCCATTGGAAAGCAATGTCTGATACGTCACCTAAGATAATATGCAAACAAATTCCGAGGAAGAGATGTAATTCAGAGATAATGGCTGAGACTCACAGTAATCGTATTAAGATAATAACTTTCCTAGTGGAAAAGCACACTAAATCCCAAGGAAGAGAAAAATAAATTCATATCTAGACCACCATGAAAAACTGTAGAATGCCAAGACAAACTCTTAAAGCGAGTACTGGCTTCGGCAACAGATAATGACATTGGAATGACACAGGAAGATTAGCCTGGCCCTGGGAAAGGATCACACACACACACACACACACACACACACACACACACGGCAACCAGACAAATGACGTGTTACCCACAAAGGAAGAAGCAGCATTGTTTTCATCAGAACCATCAGCATCTTCAAAGTGCGGAGAAAAACAACTGTCCAGTAGAATTCTATAACCAGCTAAAGGCACCACATAAAAGCAGGTGCAAAATGAAGACATTTTCAGACAAAGACAGAAGTTCCCACTCAGATCTTTCCTGAGAGAATCTTCTTAGAGTAGGAAGGAATAATGGAATAAAAGAGAAGTCACCAATTAGAGTAATCACAGCAACTAAACATCAAGTAACTACTAAACTTCTGGCCACAACCCGTGAGGCTTCCCCTCTCCCGATGAGTAACTCAGGGTCCTTAGAAGATGAGTAGCCACACGTCTACTTCATGTTCAGAGGACAGGATTTCAAAAGTTCCTTGTATCAGTGTGTGCAAAGGAGAGTTGGCTATTAATGCACATGTTTCCCAACCTTTTAGAGCACATATGTCAAACACAAGGCCCGCGGGCCAAATCCAGCCCGCCAGGCCTTGCAATGTGGCCCGCACCGCGCTGTCATCACTGCACTCCGCTGTCAGTTTATGACTGTTCAGTAAACCATTCGGCCCGCGATTTAGGCTGGATTTTAGATTTTGGCCCCTTCTCTGATTGAGTTCGACACCCCTATTTTAGAGGATTATCTTAAATTAAGGACAGCCCAGCCAGTGTGGATTGGTGGCTGATAGTGAACCATGAAACAGGAGGTCACTGGTTCGATTCTCAGTCAGGGCACATGCCCGGGTTGCGGGCTTGATCCTCAGTGGGGGGCATGCAGGAGACAGTCAATCGATGTTGCTCTCTCGATGTTTCTCTCTCGATCCTTCTCCCTTCCTCTCCCTCAAATCAATAAAAACATTTAAAAATAAATAAAATTAAGGACATTTATGTTTTTTTCCTTTATCAAGTAAGGGTCTGCCTTTAAAGCTAATCTTGCTAAAATCTGACAACTATAATCTGCTCCCAGGAGAAAATATTTCATTGGAACAATCAAGGATCTCAAATACTTCAATAGCCTACTATCCATTTTAAGATACCTGACAAGATGTGGTTTTGTTGTTGTTAATCCTCACCTGAGAGTATTTTTCCATTGATATGGGGGGTGGAGGAGAGGGAAGAAAAGAATGGAGGGAGGCAAAGAGAGAAAAAAGAAACATCGATGTGAGAGAGACACAGATTGGTTGCCTTCTGAAGGCGCCCCACTGGGGACGGGAATGGAACCTGCAACCCAGGAATGTGCTCTTGACCAGAAATCGAACCTGAGACCCTTCAGTGGGCCAACACTCTAACCACTGAGCACACAGACCAGGGCCATTTGAGATTTTATTGGCAAGATTTTAACCAATTACCTACATGGTAATTACTTACAAATCTGCCCCAAATCTAGCCAGGCAATTTACTTTTACAGCTCTGTACCTCCGTTTATTCATCTATAAAACAAGCAATGACAATCCCCACTTTATGGGGTTGTTGTGAAGATTAAATAAGTGAATACAAATTGCTCAGTATCATGCTTAGTATATAAATCTCAATCACCATGCACCACCACACAAATCTTTCTCTTAAGCATCAGACCAGGTGCTCATATATACACCGAGTGGCCAGATTATTATGATCTCTAAACTCATAATAATCTGGCCACTCAATGTGTGTGTGTGTGTGTGTGTGTGTGTGTATCTTAGAGGCCCGGTGCATGAATTTGTGCATGGGTGGGGTCCAGCCAGCCTGGCCAGGGGGAGGGGACATGGGCAGTTGGCCAGCCTGCCTGCAGGTTGAACTGGTCAAGGGGACAATTTGCATATTAGCCTTTTATTATATAGGATACAAACACACACACACACACACACACACACACACACACACACCTGACTAGGCCTTTGGAACTTGAAACTTACTCATTTAAGAAAACATTAGTTCTGCCTTCCTAACACAATCTACTGGTGAGGTCCGCCCCTCCCCCTTCAATTTTCTGTCTTAGGAGAATCACCCGCGCCGTCCTAGTTAGAAATCTGGGTGCAATCATATGCTTCTTTGGTCTCATAATCATCCAAGCCCTGGATGTAAATTTTCTCCACGTCCAGACTTTGTTTGGAGAACTTCTCAGACAAATAACAGACTACTTTGGGAGCATATGGCTCCTCTTTCTTAACTAGGAACCACTGAAGGAAGGAACAGACTCTGATCCTAGCTACCAGGCTCATCAGCGCTGCCTCTGACTCTTCTCCCCACTGCCCACCTGCGCAGGCTTCACGCCCACAGCATTTGACCTAGAGCTCCCCAGCCCCATTCCTATTCCTATACCCGAGTCAGCCCTATCACTTCACCCCAACGGGTCCCCTAACTCATGGCGCTCCCAGGCTTTAGGGCTCTTCTCTCTCATCCACTCTGTGCTCTGCTGCCCATCGGCTCTACAGCAGCGGTTCTCAGCCTGACTAATGCCACGGCCCACAGGTTGAGAACCGCTAGCAGGGTCGCCTCAGACCATCGGAAACCACAGATATTTATATTACGATTCATAACAGCAGCAAAATTACAGTTATGAAGGAGCAACGAAAATAATTCTATGGTTGGGGTCACCACAGCATGAGGAGCTGGATTAAAGGGTCGTGGCGTTAGGAAGGTTGAGAACCGCACTGCCTTAGATACTTGCTATTTACTGGTGTCCAGAAACTACTACAGCCACTGTTTGTGAAGGAAAAGACATGATAGTAGAAAAACAAGTTTTTCTTTTTTAAAGGAAAACAAAACAGTAAGTCAAATCTCAGTTTAGTCATAAGTAATCTAACTGAACAGACATCTTTTATATATATATATATATATATATATATAGTGTGTGTGTGTGTGGATATATACATTTATGTATATATGTTATTGATTTTTTACAGAGAGAAGGGAGACAGATAGAGCGTTAGAAACATGGATGAGAGAGAAACATCGATCAGCTGCCTCCTGCACAACCCCCACTGGGGATGTTCCCGCCACCAACATACATGCCCTTGACCAGAATCAAACCCAGGACCTTTCAGTCCCCCGGCCGACGCTCTATCCACTGAGCCAAACCGGTTTCGGCTGGACAGACATCTTGATTAATAAAAAGGATGTTCTTATAACTCAAATGAGCCAAACACCTTGCTAGCTTAGTAAATAGGTCACATTCTGCTTTACCCTCAGGATGCTATTAGAGATCGGTAACAGCTGTGCTAGTGAAGGCAGCAGCGCCCTGTCCCAGGAGCTGTCTGTGTAAGTCGGTGACAAACTGAATTGAGCCGTTTGTACGGTACAGAAATCACCCCATGACTACAGATGAATCTCCCACCTGTGGCCAGCCCGTGCCACACACACTGGCCTGTGCTGTCTCACACACGGCCCCCTGCTCCAGCCGCTGGCCTACAGCGCTGTCACAGGGCACCGGGCCGGGACTGCACTTGTACTAAACCCGGCGGGTTACTGCGAAGTCCATGAACTACTGAGCGCAGCAGCAGCCCCGTGGGGAGTACAGCACTGCTCCATCGTCACAGAGGGAACCGGCTCTTATCCCTCCACAGCCTGCCCGCTCCCAGGAGGTCTGCGCGGGCACTGCCCAGCCAGCCAGAGGACCCGCACCCCGCAAGCTCCAGACCAGGCGGAGCGGCCTCATCAGACGGCGTGGAGAAGAGAAGACGCCATTCGTGTGGCAGCACGTTCTTTCACGTGGGAGAACCAGCCAAGGTGAGAGCGAGCACACAGCACGCGCGCTGGGGAGCTCCGCCGCTGAAGAGGAGGGAGGAAGACCAGCGAGAACGGAGGCTGGAGCCAGACAAAGGCCGGGGCTCCGTCCCGTCCCGTAAGGAGCTGGGCCTCCACCTGGTGTGGCAGTGACTGTGACCGGTTAAAAGCAGCCACTGCTTCCTCCCCCGGTCTTTACAGTAAAACCAGCTCCTAGGAAAAGAGACAGAAGCAAGCCTCTCTGGGTGAAGAGCTAGGATGCAGAAAGGCGTGATTCTCCACCATTTCCACACCAGACAGAAGCCAGGCAGGAGAATGATCTAGTGTGGTCCGCGTACCCCCAGGGGGGCGGGAAGTCTGGTGGGGGCACGCGTTGCACCGGAGTTTGGTGGGGATATGCCCTGCACCGTGCTTAGCGGCGCCTGATTCTACGTTCTCAGGAGTATGAGGGGTACTCAGCGTTACGAAAATTATAGAAGGGGTGCACATAGGTCAGAAGTTTGGGAAACACTGCTCTAGAAGCAGGGGGTGTAAAAGGCTTCACGGTAAAGGCAGTGGGGCTGGAAAGAGCACTGAAGGAGAAAAGCTGAATTTGAGTTCACAGCTGACCAGCTGAGGAACTAAACCTGTAATGGCAAGGACAGGTATCTGAAACACTGTTATAATTTTAACTGACTCTGGGACGAGGGCAAGGACACCTACACTGCACCTTGCAGGACAGGTGCGATGCCCACCTTTAGGAAAGGGAAAGGCTTTACAGACGAGAAAGCAGTGGTGGGTGGAAGCAGAATACGGGAGTGTTTAGGTAAACAATTTAGCTGGAGCACAAAGAATGAGGTAATTATAAATTTTCCTTAAGTTAACTTTATGCCAAACCACTGCTGATTATTGCATAAGCTGACGTGTCAGATCAAGAGTCTTTTTCATACGGGACAACTGGGCAGCCACATGAAAAGAACGAAGAAGGCTGGGCCCAACCGCCTTGGAATTAACTCAAAATGAACCAAAACCATAACGTAAGAGCCAGACAATACCCCTCTCAGTGAAAGCACCAGGGTAAGTTTTCATGGCCTTGGATCAGGCAATGGTTTCTTAGGTATTTCATCAAAAACACAAGCAACCTAAAAAAACCCACAAAACTGATTTCATCAAAATCAACACCTTTAAATATTTTGGCAAGTGTGGGAAAGGGGAGGGAGAAATAAAAGTCCCCGTGGCGCCATCAGCGCAGCAGCGCCCCCTTATCCATAGTTTTGCTCTCCTTGATTTCAATTACCCACGGTCAACCCCAGTCCAAAGATATTACATGGAAAATTCCAGAAACAAACAATGCCTAAGTTTTAAATTGCATGCTTTTGTCAGCATTGTCATGAACTCTTGTGCGGCACCACTTCGTCCTGCCAGGATGTCACTCATCACTCCCTCCCCTGTCCAGTGTCTCCCTGAAGGACATCCTGCCCATTAGCCCGTTAGCAGCCAGCTCAGCATCGGATGGGCGGTAACTTCCTGTATCCCAAAGCAGAGGACAGCGATGCTGGCAATCAAACGTGCGAAAGAGAAGCCATCAGTTCTCACGCAGTCTCTATAGGGGGCACTCCCCACGGTTTCAGGCACCCACTGGGGTCTTGGAATGTGTCCCTGTGGATAGGGGCTTAGGGGATAGGGTAGCTTGATAAAGTCACTTCAATCTATACCATTTCCTGTGCAAATGGACGTTTCAATGTTATATATAATTTTATGGTATATTTAAAGCTAAATTACATAGAAATTAACTTTCATACAGCAAAAGGGTGTTAATGGAATACTTAGTCCTTCCCAAATCTAAGTTTTGACTCCACCAAACCAACTACCTGTCTCTGCCATCAGCCCCCAAATTGTCTCGAGCGTTTTCGGACTAAGGGGCGCGTGACCTTTCCCGGGACCGTTCCCACCTCCTCGCCGTCCATCCGAATCCCAAGGGCAGCACCACACTGAAAAGTAGGCATATTGTACCAGGCAGGAAGGTCAGAACACTGCATATAGGTTTCACGGCAGGCATCTAATTCTCCAGTTTTTAAAAGAAAGAACACTGAGCTGTGTTCAAGTGTTTGCTTGGTGGAATGAGCAAAACAAGAGGGAAAATAAAGTGCTAATTCTAGATGAGTAATATCAATGAAAGTTACTCGGGCTTAAAAAGTCCGACCTGATGCCCTACCAGTGAGGCTCATAAACCAGGTCATGGTTCAGGGCATAGCCCCAGATTTCGGGCTCAATCCCCAGTGGAGGGCGTAGAGGAGGCAGCCAATCAATGATCCTTTTTCATCACTGATGTTTCTATTTCTCTCTTGCTCTCCTTTCCTCTCTCTGAAATAAAAATTCTATCTAATAAAGAGGAAATATGCATATTGACCATCACAAAGATGGCGGCATCCATAGCCACCAGATGGCAGCGCCCAGTGCCCCAGTCCTTTTAACTCTCGCCATGGTGAAGGGCAAGCAGGCCTCGCAGAGAGCAGACAGCAGGGCCTGCGGCGACAATGAGCAGGTAGGTTCACAGAGAGAAGTAAACCGCGGGGAGCGGGCCTAAGCCTCCAGTAGGACATCCCCTGAGGGCTCCCAGATTGGAGAGGGTACAGGTCTGGCTGAGGCCCCCCTGCCCACGAATTCTGTGCACTGGTCCTCTAAAATATGTGTGTGTGTGTATATATATATATACACCTTTTAAGTTTGGCCTTAAAAGCAGTATCTTTATGGTTCCATATACCTTCTCATTTATTCCCCAGAATTACCAGACACTCACAAGCAGCACGCTAAGGCTGTCCTATAAGAAAGCATTCATTACATTGACAGGTCCTTATTGCCATAGCCTCACCACCTATACCAATGAGAGTTTCTCCTCTCTCCCAGGAAAGCCGGCAGCACTCGTCCAGGAGGCAGGCACATCATCAGTCAGTGAACCAGAGCATACAACACGTGATGTAGTACCACTCGGCCCAATTAGACTGAGCACAGGCCCAGTGACAGAGATCATGGAACACTGCTCATCGTGGGGAAGAATGTACACGGAGAGCGAAGATCTGTGGGAAAGACCGGTTCCACTGAAACAGTTCAACCGGTGCCGGCTAGCAGCTCACCTGGCTGACTAGCTCCGAGTTTCCCACCTCGGCATTACTGACGTTCTGGGATGGTAAGTCCTGTTGTGGGGATTTCCCCATGCATGTGATGTTTAGAAGCGTCCAGGCCTCTATTCATCATGTTAGCAGTCCCCACCCATCAAATCTGTCTCCAGCATGGCCCAGTGTCTCCTGGGGTAAATGTAAGTTAGACCCCTGAGAAGCACGGGCCTAACTTACATTCATATGCCTACATGTGCAATATTCCACTCCATTTCACTCTCCAAGAACACAACTTTTGGCTTCAAGGAGCTTATAATCTAAAAGCCAGAAAGGTCCACAGTCAAGGAGGATTTTATTGCAATATTCTGTAAATGAGCAGGGCTTCAATGACAATTCTGGCAGTTTCCCCACCAGAGCAATCTCCCCGCCTTCTTAGCTTACAGACATCGTCTTGTCTATCTTGAACCACACAAATTCCTCAAAACCGAGGCTCATGGCTCACACTGTGCGCGCCAGTCAGTCCCCCGTGTGGAGGGACAAACATGTTCCATTCCACCTGGAGGCTCACCAGCAGCTCCACCTCTCACCAGGCTTGGGGTGTCGGACACGTTCCTCACTCCCTATGCCCCAGTCCTCTCCAGTCACACAGAAACAATGCCACCAAACCTAACTCATGGCAACGAAGTCAGTATGTGAAGTGCTTAAGATAGTGGTTAGCGGATATAAGTGCCCAATAACTGTCAGTTATTGTTTTAATTACACGCCTATAATAGCAGGCACCATCATCACTAATTTATGGATGAAGAAACAGAGCCTGAGAGATCAACAAGCTTGTCCAGTCACAAAACTATACGGTTATGAAGCAATGATTCAAAACAATCTGTCTTGATTCCAGAGCCCATAACTTTTCCAATATGTCAATAAAATTACATTAAGATTCATTAACTATCAAAAATAATGTAATTAGTCTTACTTCAAAATCACAACCAGCACTACACATTGTCATTAAGAGATTAATTTATAACCTACCTAAATTCAAGCATATTAAAGTTTACAGAGCCTTTACATACTGACACAGCAACTTTAGTTTCTATGTACCATTTTAATATTGGAAAAGTCAGAACACGGACCTCAGTTCCTGAAACGGTTTAATAGATCACCAAAGCAGCCTGTTGGAAAGACCATCAACGTGAGAGGTAACATGGGGTTGAGACAAAGGTTACCCCAAGGCTGTCGTCTTGTCCAGGAGAGAGATTGTTCTAAGTCCCAGAAGGTTCTGTGGATCCTTTGATTTCATCAGTTTGCCCAGACCTCATGCCCAAGTGCTTAATGACACACATCTCACACGCAGCTTGGTTGTCCTACAACTTAATCTTTTTCACTTAAATTTTGAATTAGGATTACCAATGATGTCTGTATACCCCTCTCTGAAGCCATTTCACTAAAGTCATTATTAGTTTTTCCACATTTCATATACAATTGATATGTTCTCCAAACTGAACTTTAAAAAACAGCTAGAGCCTATATAATTTTATAGTCCCCCCCCCAAAAAAAATCAGACTTGAAAGAGACCTAAAAATTTTAGCCCAACCCTCTGGTTTCACAATGACACTGGGACACAGAGATAACTTGGTAAAATCTTCTCTAATATCTGATTTAATCTACAAAGTTTGGTCATTTGGGCCCTTTATTTATTTTTTAATATTTTTATTGATTTCAGAGAGGAAGGGAGAGATAGAGAAACAGCAATGATGAGAGGATCATTGATGGGCTGATTCCTGCATGCCCCCTACTGGGGATCAAGCCCACAACCCAGGCATGTGCCCTGACCAGAATCGAACCCGGGACCTTTCAGTCCGCAGGCCGACACTCTATCCACTGAGCCAAACCGGTTTCAGCTCCTTTGGATTTGTAATATATTTTCTGTCCTCACAGTTGAGTAGCCTCTCAACACAGTGCTTACAAAAGGGTTAAGTTGTCCACCATGTTCATTTTGAGTAAATAGTTCAAATAATCTCACTCCCAACCTACTCTCTGAAGGGAAAGAGGAGGCTGAGAATCTCTGCTATTTAGGACCAATATTTTGCTTCTACGCTGTTACTGTTACTAGTATCCTGTAGGAGTGCACCTCCTTCCTCCACACCGTCTTGTCTTGTCTTCTCTGTCTTCTCCTTCCTGTTCACGCAGGAAAGGAAACCTCACTGCGGCACCATGGGCAGCAATGGCAGCTTTCACTCCTTTCCTCACCATTTTGACAAACTCGTTACCACCAGCTCTGGGTGTTGCCAACCCACGCTACGCAAAAGTCATTAAGAAATCTCCAATGTCTCCCCACGGCACCCCAATGAGGAACCCCCTGGCGTTCATGCTCATATGGCTCTGCCCTTCTCCAGGTCTTTCTCCTGCAGCAGCTCTACACACACTCTGCTCCCCCCCGAACCTTCTTCCCGGAGTCAGGCCCGTCCTGTCCATTCCTTCTGCCTGGAATACTGACCCCTCCCGCCCTCCTCCTCCCTCAACGTTCACTCCCAAAAACCACTCTTTGGGAAGCCTTTCCTGAGGGTTCTGCTTCCTTAAAACTACAGAACTGGTTTGGCTCAGTGGATAGAGCTTTGGTCTGCAAGAATCCCAGGTTCACTTCCTGTTAAGGGCACATGGCCAGGTTGTGGGCTCCATCCCCAGTAGGGGGCATGCAGGAGGCAGCAGGTTAATGATTCTCTCATCATTGATGTTTCTACCTCTCTCTCTCCCTTCCCCACCCCCCTCTCTGAAATCAAAAAAAATATACTAAAACACACACACACACACACACACACACACACAAATGCACATAACTTGTTCAAAACCACTTTACGGAAATTCTATCCTTTACGTTTTGGTTTTCTCGCATTCACTCCTGTTTGGAGGACAAACACCAGGGCTCAGCTGTGTTCTTCCTCGTACTGCTCATGAGCACAGCCAAGCTCCAATACAGCTGTCAAGTGGAAAGTAGCCTTTGCTAGGGTTTTAATGACGGGTTGGCCAGTAAGTCACAATTAGACTCAGGCAATTTCACCAATAAAATATTTTATTTATGCCTCAGATTGATAAAGTTAAACTCTTCTATTTCACTTATACAAATAAGTGTCCTAATTTCAGGGGAGGACAATTTTTTTTTATACCAAGTGACTTAGCAATTAAGCAAAACTCTTCTCCACGTATGCCATCATAGATACTAAAATTTTAAGAGCCATGGGTTAAAAAAATATTCCTTTGGCTCAGAATGAATTTGCTAGAGAACAGGAACAGATTTTGCGGTAGTTGGGAATGACTGCAGGGCAGTAATCACTGAAGAGAGCTGACATGTTCCGTGAGCCCCCCCAAACCTAGAAAAGCCCCGTTACCCTCTGGAACCTCTGAGCCTGCCCTTGGTGAAGTGCCTCCCTGTGCCAGGCAGGGAGTGGAAGCTAAGATACCGATGAACGCAACAACGCACGCAAATAATTCCTAAATAAGGCACCCGGCGCACCCGGCAAGGCTTTCTTGCCCCCTCACAGGCATCTCCGTGACTGCTGGGATCCCATTACTATGTTAGAAAAGTTCAACACTCCAGGATGTCGCGCTGGTACTTAAATCTCAAAAACCTATCTTTGCTCAAAAGACCCGTGCAGGTGAATCAGGACGCTCACCGCCCCATCGGCAGCCCCCGCGGCCAGTGCGGACAGCTCGGCAGCTGGAAAGCTCTCCGGCCGCCCCGCAGCCCCGCAGAGAGCATCGCAAGCCCCGCCGTGGGTGCTTTCCCTGCAGAAACGGCACCGAACCCGAGCTCCCCTTTAGGTGGAGCCGCGCCTTGCCCACGGTGCCCAGCTGCCCCCTCCCCGCCTTCTGAGCAGCGAAAAAGCTCCACCGATAAGCTCTCCCTTGAAAAATGAAGTGACCCGTTCAGATTTGCAAAATGAAGTCCCCGGCCAGCGTGGGGAGGAAGGCCTCCCACACACATGGGCATCTTTGCAAAAGGTGTCTGCCTGCCCGCCTGCCCCTTCTCAGCCGGAGCCGGAGCCCGGGGATGGTTTGCATGCGGGTCCAGGGGTCCCAGGCGGCCTGGGCGAGCCGAGAGGCCCCTTTCGGCCTCGGGGAACCCCGCCTGGGTGTCTCCCGGCCCCACGGGGAGGGCAGGGGACAGCCACCCGGGGAAAGACCTGCTCCTGCTGCAGAGGCAGCTGCTCGCAGCCGCCACGGGGAGACTCCGCTGCCCTCGCAGCCCCTCCGGGCGGGCGCTGCTCCCCGGCTCGCTGCCCTCGCACCCCCTCCGGGCGGGCGCGGCCCCGCACGGGGACACTCACCAGCACGGCGGTGCAGATGGAGCGCAGCTCCGACTCCACCTTCTCCCGGTAGTCCTTGATGAGCTGCAGCTTCTTGTCCGAGGTGTCCGTCTTCTGCTCGATGCTGGAAATGACCCGCCAGGCGGAGCGGCGGCCGCCCACCACGTTCTTGTAGGCCACCGACAGCAGGTTGCGCTCCTCGTTGGACAGCTCGGCGCCCTGCTCCGTCACGGCCTTCATGCAGGTGGCCATGTCGTCGTAGCGCTCGGCCTGCTCGGCCAGCTTCGCCTTCTGGATCAGCTCCGTCTTCTCCATCGGGGCGCGGGCAGGGGCGCGGGCGGCACCGGCGGGTCGGGGTCGGGGTCGGAGGCGGCGGCGGGCGGACGGCCTGCGGGCGGCGGGGCGGGGCGGGGCGGGGGCGGCGCCGTCAGACAATGCCCGCCGCCCGCCGCCCGCCGCCCGCCGCCGCCGCCGCCGCCCCTTTTGTCCGCCCCGCGCGCCGCTCGGTTGAATTTCCCTCCCCCGCCCACGCTCCCCGCGGGCCGCGAGGGGGGCCCCGGCGGAGGCGGCCCGGGGCGGGGGCGGAGGAGGCGGAGGCGGCGGAGGAGGAGGAGGAGGAAGGGCCGCGCCCGCCCGCCCGCCCGCCCGGCCCGGCCCTGCCCAAGATGGAAGCGGCCGTTGGCTCGCCCCTTCCCGCCGGAGCCGCCCCGAAGGAGAGCGGCGTCCAGGCCGCCCGCTCCCCCGGGGCCGGTCCCCGCCCCGCCCCGCCCGGGGGCCCGGCCGCCAGGCCCAGGCGGCCCGGGACGCCCGCGGCTCACCTTCACGTCTCCGCGGCCGCGGCGAGTCCACCACCTCGGTCCGCTCCTGGCGCTCGGCGAGGACCCTCCCGTCTCAGCCTAGCCCGCCGCCGGGGGGCGGGGCGCCGGCGCCGCGGCCTCGCTCCCGCCGGCCAATGGCGCGCCGAGGGGCGCCAGGGAGTCCCGCCCCCCGCGCCGCCGCCGGCCAATGGGGCCCGAGCGCGCGGAAGGGGGCGCGGGGGGCGGGGCGCGCGGGCCCGCGGCGGCTCGCAGGGTGGGTCGGCCTGGGCAAGCTCGGTTGGCCGGCAGGCTGCGGCTCTGGCCACGGGGTTTCCTCCAATTAGATCCAGGGTACAAGGACGTCACTGTTGCCATTGCGATGCCGCTGCCGCCGCCGCCTCCCTCGGGCTCCCCCCGCCCCTCCGCCTTCCCCGGCGTCCCCGGCGCCGAGTGGGTGCGGCCCGGGAGCCAGAGGCTCGCCCGCCGCAGCCGCGGTGCAGAGCGGCCTGGCATCGCGCGGCCCGGGGCAGCTGCGGCCCCACGCGGCCAGGCCCGGCCCGCCAGGGCGACACCCTGGGCTGTGGGGTTGCACCGGCGCCTTTCTCTCCTCCACCTTCCTCCCTCCCTGAGCGTGACAAAGGTTTGGAGCTCCCTCCACCGAGCCCGGCCCTGCAGGACGCTGGGAGCGGGGCTGCGAGTTAGACACGATCCCATTCCCCCCCAGGAGGAACGAGCTGCTGGGGAAAGGGGCTCAGGCATGGCTTTGACATGAGAAATGCAAGTGTTTCCCACTTGGGCACCTAAAACCTGAAATTCCCCCTGTAAAACTCTCCCAGGAAGTCCAGGCAGGTCTCCCTGGCAATGCCAGGTATCGTGAGAAATGGGGGGGGGGGGGGGGGCGCGCACATATAATACCTTAATAAAAAATGAAAAAAATGAAAAAAATAAAGTGAGAAGTGACATTAAAGATCATTTTGGAGAAAAACACCCATTAATCCCTCCCCACCCCTCTACCCCCAAAAAGCGACCATTTTTAGAGTTCTTTCCGGCCTTTTCAGATGATGCGTCTAAATGCGCATTTTCCACACCGTTGTGTTATGTGTGCACACTTTTTGTGTTCTGGCCTTGTGTTTGAGGGGACGCCGGGAAAGCTACTCTCCCTGGACGGAGACTCCTGACTGGCTCCCAGTGCAGGCGCTTGGGAGCCGAGGAAGATTGCCCCGCATGCCGTTAATTTGGGGTCATCGCTGGCACCTTCCTTTCCCTGTGCCCGGGAGACACTGCCCTCCAGCCCTCGCTTCTCTCCTGGCACATCCCCAGTGCCCTCCCAGGAAAGGCGGCTGTCTGGGCGCCCGGAAACCTGCTTTTGTGTCATCTGCACGTGAGCATTGCCATCTGTGCGCACTTGGCCACGGTTCCCGCTCCAGCCCATCTGACGGAGAATGGGTCCCTGAAAACAAAGGATGCAAATAGACAAATAGAAATAATTAAATAGAACGGCAGGTGCGGCTCAGGGGTTGAGCGTCGACCTATGACCCAGGAGGTCACAGTTTGATTCTGGGTCAGGGCACAGGCCTGGGTTGCGGCTCCATCCCCAGGGTGGGGCGTCCAGGAGGCAGCGGATCCATGATTCTCTCTCATCACTGAAGTTTCTATGTCTCTCTCCCTATCCCTTCCTCTCTGAAATCAATAAAAACATTTAAAATAATAATAATAATAATAATAATAATAATAATTTCAAAAGAAAGCAAAAGATGCCACTCCTAGGAAAGCATTTCAGATTGGAAGTGGAGACGGGAGCAGATGTAGAGCATCTCAAGCAAGCAAGCTCTGAGCGTGCAGACCCATTGCGGGAGGTGCTGACTTTTCAGAAACCAGTGCTCCCACCAGCTGCCCCTCCCTGTCGGCTGGCAAAGGCTGCTTTGTGCTGTGAGGGACGGGGGGGGGGGGGGGGGGGGGGGGGGGTGCGGCCGGGCTGGGAGGGGCCAGTGTCCTCCTGCAGAAACGCCCTCCTGTGCCCGGCATCCTAACGGAGGGCCCCGCTGTTATTTCTGGAATCCCCGGACCGGGCTGCAGACACTCGCATGTTTATGGCCGTGTGGGCTGGGGTGGAGCCAACACCAAGGAATCCCATTGGAAAGAATTTGCATGTGGAAGGTCGGAGAAAATGCTTTCTGTGTGACTAGCGACTGGAATGAGAGGCAGCTCAGGCAGGGAGGGACCAGTGGAGGTAGATGGGGGGAGAGGGGCGCGCGGGGCGGGGACTGTCAGGGCCTGAGCCTCTGTGGGAGGGAAGGAGGGAGGGGACAAGCACAGGAATGCTTTGTCCAAAGCCGGGCTGCACTGCCACCTCCCAGGTGACCTTGGGCGAGATGTGACTGCGCACCTGCAGCTCAGCCTGAATGTCTGCTCTCGTTCAATCATCAAATACGTACGGAGCGCCCGCTCCTTTAGCAGGATCACCTGGAATTGGGGGCCAAGCTGCTCAGGAACCATCGCACCCTGTGACCTCGTTAAGGGCTTTATGGGGACGGAGGAGCGCGCTCAGACCTAAACTCCTCGGCTCCTGGAGAACACAGGCTGAGAACGGGAAGGCTCGGGAGGTGCCCGGAGGCGGACACACAGAGCTCCCGTCTAGTGAGTGAGCACAGGGGCCCGACACTCGTCTTCGAGCGTTGAATTTGCCTGATGCCACTCTGACATCGGGGCTATTGTGATCACAGAGCAGGAAACGGAGGCCCAGGGAGGGCAGGTGTCCTGCACAGAGTCACCCAGCTCATGGGGGGCAGAGCCTGGACGGAGCCTGTGCCGCAGGTCTCTGCCCCGAGGCCCGGAGGCCCGTCCCCGTAACGGCTCTGCCAGCCTCTGCTCGGTGCTGGGGGGACGCTCAGAAAGGCTGACCAGACTCTGTCCTCTAGGGGCTCTGTCCTCGTGAACGGGCCACGGGGTGAGCATCCCTGGCCGCTGTCCCTGGAGGACTCGGGAACAGACCGCGAATGAGGAGGACACGAAGCTGCTCTTTCTTTGTCGGGTGGTCTCGTTACTGTTCTCTAAGGGCCTCGGTGAGAGGCTGCCAGCACGCCGACTGGAAGCCAGAAGATCCCAAATCCCAGCCCTGCTCTTCGTCTGAGGTTTGATCTTAACGGCAAAAATGGAGTTCGTCGCCCATAGGAACGGATCTCCCACGTAACCCGAGGACCTACTGCATCGTCTCCTCTTCTGCTTCTCTAGAGAAACTTCAAGTGCATTTTAAGTCTCCACAAACGATACGCTATCTCTTCAAAGCTTTTCATGCATGTCCATGGCCAGCAGTCCCGCCTCCCTCCCCTGCCGGCTGGTGAGCTTCCTGAGGGCAGGGGAGTCCTTTGTTCCATTTTTTCCTGAACAATGATGATTTCAACCCCAAACGTTAGCGCCCGCGTCAGAGTGTCCCCGCTTTCCGAGCTGGCGGCGGGAGGGGTGGGTGTCATTTCTTGAGAAGTCTCACCGTGCGTCTTTGTTCTTCACGTCTCTGCCTCTTTCCCCCAGAAGCAACATCTCCGCTGGACACCTTTCTCACCTGAAAGCTGCTCCTTCACAGGAGACACAGCTCGTTTTCAGGATAAACTATTGCATCCCTGCCAGAAGTATTTGTCTCATGAAAACAATGCTGAATGGTTTGTTGTTTTTAAGGTTTCCTTTTTAAAAAATTACATATTTCTTTATTGATTTCAGAGAGGAAGGGAGAAGAAAAGAGAGAAATAGAAACATCCATGATGAGAGAGCTTCATGGATCAGCTGCCTCCTGCACGCCCTCCACTGGGGATCGAGCCCACAACCCAGGCCTGTATGTGCCCTTGACAGGAATCGAACCTGGGACCCTTCAGTCCGCAGGCTGATGCTCTTTCCACTGAGCCAAGCCGGCCAGGGCTTTAAGGTTTCCTCAACACAAGTGAGGGATTATGACCCCACTGCACAGCTGGGTAAACTGAGGCCCAAGGCGGTTGAATTACCTGTCTACATCGGTAAGCTAGAGGGTTAACGTTCAAAACCAGGTCTGGGATTCCCGTCTCCTAGGGCACAGACAAGACTCTGGGTCCTGCCGAAACCGGTTTGGCTCAGTGGATAGAGCGTCGGTCTGCAGACTGAAAAGTCCCAGGTTCGATTCCGGTCAAGGGCATGTACCTTGGTTGCGGGCACATCCCCAGTGGGGGGTGTGCAGGAGGCAGCTGGTCGATGATTCTCTCTCATCGATGTTTCTAGCTCTCTATCCCTCTCCCTTCCTCTCTGAGAAAAATCAATTATATATACAGAGACTCTGGGTCCTGCCACGGACGAGGGAGGCCCTGAGCTCTGAGGCTTGCTGGCGGGGAACAATGATTAAGTTGTCTGAAGCTGGTGGGTGGCTAAGCTTACATAGGCCAGTGAGTCAGAGCCGGTTTTATGCTCATATAGAAGCAGTCTCTGTTTCTACTCTCCTGGTATCTAGCGGCAAGGAGAGGGTACCTCCTCCCCCTGTGTCCCTTTCCCCCCTCCCCAGGCTCCCCACAGGGCGGTGACCCTCCCGCGGGCAGAGCTTCACGGCTCTCGCTCCCCGGTGACTCTGACCGGCCCGCGGAGGGCCTTGGGGGAGGGTGTTTGGAGAGGGAATCGAGGCCATCGGGGGACGTTGCCGGAACCAGCCGCCGCGTGCCCTGCGCACCTACTGTGCGCTCAGTCGGATGCAAACCCGCTAGGAGGGAAGAGCACAGAGTGGAGCGAGCTGCTCCCGGGTGGCCCCGCAAACACCTGTTGCTTACAGTCAGAGGACCCTGACCAAGGTGCCCTCTTCGTCCCCCGTCCCCAGGCAAGCACGCAGCCTGACGCACAGCAGGGCTCCAGGAGGTTGCACTAAGCAGAACAGTATTGTGTGGAGGGCGGCCACAGCGTTGGGACAGGTTCAAGCCTCGGACTGAGGAGAGGGCACAGTCCTCTCGTGGCAAAGTCACGTGCAAGTCCCAGCTGGAGGGCAGAGCCTCCCGGCACAGTGATGGCCAACAGCCGTGGTTGTGCGCTTGAACCTGTGGTCCGAATATGGGGCTCCACGTGGGCTTGATAGGGCTCAGGTGCACGTAGTTGAGTAGGATCGAAACCCACGAGAACATTGTAAACAACTTGACCCGCCCTCACTTTGCCTCGTGGCATCGGCTGTAAAATGAAGACACGGCCTGTGGCCCGTGGCGCCGTCGCTCGCTCTCCGTCAGAGAGAGACTCCGTCAGAGAGGACAGCGTCCCGCCCAGACCCAGCTTTCTTCTCCTCTGTCTTTTCTCCATCCTTCACCGCCCCCTCAGGCTCACCCTTGGCCGGGCTGGCGTGGCACAGGGCAGTCTGGGGAAGGAGGGTGGAGGTGGGGAGAGAGAAAGGGCAGGTGCTGAGAGGGTCACCGGTGTCTGTGATGGAAGCAGCTCTGGTCGCCATTATTTCGGCTCTCTCTCACCAGGCCAACCTCGTGGTGAGCAGAGCTGGCCGGGCCCTCCCCGGTGCCTGGCTTCCTCACAAAGCTGCCCAGAAGCAAGCAGGGCCTGTCCCGGCTCCAGCACTGGGCCCCTCCTTCCCTGTAGGCACGGCCCAGCCCGAGGCCCCCGGAGTTCCGCCCGACCTCTCCCACATCCAACTCCCCAACACCACCCGCTCCATCTCCCGTCTCGCTGGTCCACCTCTAGCCATCCGATTCTTCGTTCCCTCCTTTTTCCCGAGACCCTCTCCCCAAGTAAACTGCCCCACGCCAGTCCTCGTCTTGGCCCTCCTCCTGGGGGGATCCAAACCAGACACCCTCATTTCCCATCAGTGCTGGAGATGTCTAGAGCAAGCGTGTCAAACTCACGGCCCAGGGGCCGAACACCTCGTTTATTTGGCCTGTATTAGTCTTTGAGTTTGACATGCCTGGTCTGGAGGCTCCTGTGTCCACGTCGGCTTCCTGGGTGGCACTGTGGGCTTCCTGTGGTGCCATGCCTGTCGCGGGATGTGACCGGAGGGGACCTGCTAGTTTGCACCTGGAAATGTGAGGGGCCACCTTGAAGTCTCGGGGCCTAACTCGGATGTTTCCCGTGCCCCGTTCCGAACCGCTCTCCCTGCAGTTTTTCTGAGCTCCGCCGAGGCCGAGGGCCTGCCTCCTGCAGCGGCAGGGGCGCCTGGAGCAGGAGACCGGTCCGCGCCCCATGCACACGGCGCCCAGGGCGGCACAGGCTGGTCCCTCCGCCCCCAGGGCCTCCACGCGAGCGTCCGCCCCGCCCGGCATTCTCCGGGGGGACACCTGGTTCACAGGAACACAAGCTCATCAGAGGTGTGGCTGCGCTCCGCGGGCGGCTGGTCCCCAGTCCACATGAGCCTTCGCACCTCGTAATGGAAAAGCAGAGGGAAGGTGTCAGCAGGTGAGTGTGTGTGCGCGTGCGTGTACATGTGTGTACGTGTGTGTGTGTGTGTGTGTGTGTGTGTGTACACCCAGGACCTCTTTGCCCTTAGATGGCAAAAATCACCAGCTGATGCATATAATTTCTCCTCCGAGAAGCCCTTCTCTTCTGTATGTCCGCCTCCCCCCTGCCACTTCCCCTCCTGAGATAGCTCAAAGGGGACGTGCTGAGGTGGGAGGGGGCAAAGACAGCGTGGATGTCCGAGGGAGCAGGCCCGGAGGGACCTAGCACACAAGCAAGGACCGCCCCCTACAGTGGAAGGACCGCATTCGGAAAGACAGGGCTGTTTCCAGAGCAGAGGGCCCCTGGGGATCCGGGGCAGCGCCCTCACCATTCCCTTCGGGACGGACAGAGAAGCGGCGATGTGCACAGACCGGGGAGCAGTGAAGCAGAAGGGAAAGCAGTGATGCGGGGGCCGTGACGTTGGACAGAGGAAGGCCGCAGTGAGCAGGAGACGAAGGTGCGAAAGTCAGAGTGGCCGCATTCCGGAGAAACGGCTGCTCGGACCTGAGCTTCGTGTGCAGCCCCTGGCGCTGGGGCTGCCGATGCCACACTGGGCGCCCGGTTCAATCTGGATTCCGGACAAACAGCAAGTAACACGTGCACGAACACACACTACACGCTCTTGTCACCGGGCACCTGACATTCCAACGGAACTGGGCTCGCTGCATTTAAAAATATATATAATATTGATTTCTTTTACAGAGAGGAAGGGAGAGGGAGAGAGCGTTAGAAACATCAATGAGAGAGAAACATCAACCAGCTGCCTCCTGCACACCTCCTACTGGGGCTGTGCCTGCAACCAAGGTACCTGCCCTTGACCAGAATCGAACCCGGGACCCTTCAGTCTGCAGGCCGACACTCTATCCGCTGAGCCCAGCTGGTTTTGGCACGCTGCATGTTTATTTGCTGAATCTGGCCATCCTCGCCGGGACCCGGAAGGGTGGAGTCAAGACCAACATGAGCCAGGGGAGCCCATCCAGCCGCAGCCCCTCTAGAATGGTCTAGAATGCCCCAGTGAGCGCCCGCCTTCCTGCTCCTCCGGGGGCGGGGACGGGGGGGAGGGGGAGGCACAGAGCAGGAGGCTCTCCGCGGTTCCCGCTCTGGGCACATCCATCCTGTCACCGCGGCAACCCCATGGCGCCCTGGAATCCAATGGACCACACGCCGCCTTCTCTCCGGAGGGGCTTGCTCCGGGCACTGCCGTTACTTCCTCGGGGAGCTCGGGTGGAGGCACAGGCAGGATGAACCGAGTGGCACCGCTCCTCTGCAAACACCGGGCCTGCTCTCCTGTCCCCGTCCTTCCCCCTGGCTGAGCGCTGCCAGCCCAGACCTCGGGCAGCCGTGTGGCTGGGTGTGTGAGTGTGTGTGTGTGTGTGTGGCCGGGGTGGGGGCCGGGACAGCCGTGAAGAAAAGCCTCCCAGCCCTCACCGCTGGCCCCGCACGCTCTCGGCAATTCTCGCCTCGCAGCCTGGAGTCAGCTGGGAAAACACCGGCTCTCCCGGGCCTCGGCTGTGGCTCCTCTCTCTCAGCCTCACACGCCCAGCCCAGGAAGGTGTCTTACAAAGCAACCCGGGAGGAGAGGGCGTCTGGGGTCTCCCACAAACAATCCTAGAAGCTGCCAGAAGCTGCCAGAAGCTTCTTCCTGCAAAAGGCCTCCACTTTGCAGCCTCCAAAGTCTCCTTCCTCGGACTCCCGTGGAGGGGGTGGCAGCCACATGCCCCTCCCCACGCCCTCACCCACCCCCCACCCCCATCCGCACCTCTCACTGCCTGCCTGCAGCCCTGGTGAGCCCCCGGCCCTCCCAGCACCTACTTTTGGGTCATGCTCTGTGCTCCTTTGCTCAGCCTGGCCCTAGTGACCTCAGACCTCAGCTCACACGTCACCCCCCTCCCCAAAGGCAGGCTGCCTGGCCCCTCCCGCGCTCAGTCAGTCCGAACACGGTCCCCAGCCTGTCCACCTTCCTCTGTCTTCACGGTGCCGGCCGCTCGGTCAGCGCCTGTGACCGTCACTCTGCGCTCTCGGGCTCTGACAGCACTGTCTACAGAGCAGGTGCTCGGCCCCAAAGCAAACCGGCGCACAGATCATCCCAGAAGAGCTGACGGAAGACAAGCAGCGTCCCCTGTCCCGCACCGAGAGGCACTCCGGGACGGGCTGTCCGGGGACTTCCGGAGGCACAGGAGGAAGCAGATGGTGGAGATTAAATGCTTGACCAAACAGAGCAGGCTGACATATTTTTATGGATTTGAGAGAGGAAGGGAGAGAGAGAGAGAGAGAGAGAGAGAGAGAGAGAGAGAGAGAGAGAGAGAGAGAGAGAGAGAGAGAGAAACATCTATGTTGAGAGAGACTCATTGATCAGCTGCCTCCTGCACACCCCTTATTGGGGAGTGAGCCTGCCACCCAAGCATGTACCCTTGACCAGAATCGAACCCGGGTCCTTTCAGACTGCAGGCCAGTGCTCTATCCACTGAGCCAAACCGGCCAGGGCAGAGCAGGCTGGTTTTTAAACTGGTCATTTTATATGGCCCTCGACAGACGTGATAAGGATTCGAATGGCCCTTGGCAGGAAAAAGGTTCCCCACCCCCGGATTAGGCTGCGACCAGAGGAGTTCTTTCCAGCTCACACGTCCTTCCATCCAGAACCTTCTGCGAGCGTCTGGGGCCCAGGAGAAAACCAGCGCCAGCCGGCTCCGGGGCCGCGGCTGCGGACAGCTGAGCGCTGGCTCCGCTATTCCGGGCTCATGAGTTCATCCCCGGCCTGTGCCAGCCCCTGCGGCTCCCTCCTCCCTCCGGTCCCGGTGACAGAGCGGCTAAAAATACCGCTCCAGGGCCGCCGGCCGCCTCCCTGGCCGGCTCCGCGCCGTGTTAGTGTGCGCGGGGCCTGCCGCAGCCGGCGGCTCCTGGGCGTGGGCCGGTGGGAGCCGCCCGCTCCGGTCCTGCCACCTCCACTTCCCAGCTCATTCCGCTCTGTGCATCGGCCGGTCAGGAGCCTCTGAGCCTCGGTCTCCGGGTCTGGAAAGTGGGACCATGCTCCCGGTTGGAGGAGACGGCCTGGCTGGAGAGCCCGGCCCAGCGGCAGGCCTGCTCCGGGCCCGTTCCTGCTTCCCCCGCCGTGCTCTCCGCCAGCCCCTCTGGGGACGCAGACCCCGACCCCCTGTGCCCGCTCACAACCTGACCCAGTCCCCCCTCTCACCCGCCCCCCCTCCCCCCCCCCCGGCCCAGGAGGGAAAGCCTTTGCCTCCGCCTCCCCAGGCAGCCCCAGGGGGAGGGGCAGGCACGGAGAGGGGAGGGCGTCCTGAGGGGGCAGCAGGTCACCCCACTGGGGTCCAAGGGGGCAGCGAAGGGCCTGGAGCAGGGCCCTGCGGGTGAGTAGGAGGTCGCCAGACACAGAAGCAGCCAAGAGGGAGCCGAGAGTGGAGCCACATGCGGCTCTCTGGCCCCTGGAGTGTGGCTCTTCCACAAAACACCACGGCCCGGGGGAGTCTGTGTGGAAGAAGTGGCGTTAGGAGAAGTTTACGTGTAAAAAATGTGGCTCTCCGAAGACATGTCCATCGTTGTGCTGTTGATAGCGGACTCTGCGGACGGATGGGTTTGCCGACCGCTGTCCCGGGAGGCCGGCCGGGCCGGCGCCTCCTGTGCAGGGACCGGTCAGGGAGGCTGATGCTCTGGCACCTGCGTGGGCCCCTGTGCGCGGCTGGGACACCCACGCTGTCGCTCTGGCCAGCGGGAGGAGGCGGGACTTGAGAGAACGCCAAGTCCTGGCCTGAGCAGGTGCGTGGGCGCCCCCTCCCGTCCCCCTCAAACGGCGGCGGAGAGCGAGGCTGGCGCTGGGTAGCTGAGCTGTGGTCCAGCGCAGGGCGCTGTGTTGCCATGGAGACGGGAGCCTGCGATGCCGCCGGGAGGCAGGCTCCAGCGTGTGGGCGGTGGATCCCGATCCCGGGGAGCGGGGAGGAGGGAGGAAGGTCGGCGTGGGAGGCTCTCCAAGGCCCTGCCCCCCCCCAGCTCGGGGACCAGGGAAGAGAAGGGGGGGAAGGGATGGCCTGGGTCTGAGTGGGGAAGGATGGGCTGGGGGCCTTTCCCATCCAAGGGGCGTGGGGCCTGACGCCCAGTGAGGTCCGCCTGAGGCCGCTGCCCCCTCTTGCCCAGGGCGGCATGAGGCAAAGCTGGGCCAGCAGGCACAGCATTCAATGGGGCGGCGGCGAGAACCCAGCCAGAGCCCCAGGGGAAGGGCCGGCTCCGGGCACAGAGGCTCGGGGAGGCGAGAGGGGTGCAGGAGGGAAGAGGGGTGAGGGAGGAGGAGGGGTGCAGGAGGAGGAGGAGGGGTGCTGAAGGAGAAGGGAGGGGGGCAGGAGGAGGAGGGGGGCAGGAGGAGGGAGGGGTACAGGAAGGGGAGGGGTGTGGGAGGAGGAGAAGGGATGCGGTTGGAGGAGGGGTGCAGGAGGAGGAGGGGTGTGGGAGGAGGAGGAGGGTATAGGAGGAGGAGGAGGGGTGCGGTTGGAGGAGGGGGGCAGGAGAGGAGGGGGGCAGGAGGAGGGAGGGGTGCAGGAGGAGGGAGGGGTGGAGGAGGAGGGGTGCTGAAGGAGAAGGGAGGGGGGCAGGAGGAGGAGGGGTGCAGGAGGAGGAGGGGTGCTGTTGGAGGAGGGGGGCAGGAGAAGGGAGGGGTGTGGGAGGAGGAGGAGGAGGGGTGCGGTTGGAGGGAGGGATGCAGGAGGAGGGAGGGGTGCAGGAGGAGGAGGGGGGCAGGAGGAGGAGGGGGACAGGAGGAGGAGGAGGCAGGAGGAAGAGGGGTGAGGGAGGAGGAGGGAGGGGGCAGGAGAAGGAGGGGTACAGGAGGAGGAGGGGTGTGGGAGGAGGAGGAGGAGGGGTGTGGGAGGAGGAGGGGGGCAGGAGGAAGAGGGATACAGGAGGAGGGGGGCAGGAGAAGGGAGGGTGCACCACGGCTTCTATTGGGGTTTCTGTGGAAGTGTTGGCTTGGGCAGAAAAAAATCTGTCGCCATGGCAACCCAATGTCTTCCCGCCCAGCTGAGTCCCTCTGGTGGAATGGCAGAGACCCAGGAACGGCTGGCTGTCGCAGGGGCTTCCCTGGGCTGGGCCTGGGGCCACACCAGCCGCACCCGAAGGGCGAGGCAGCGTGTCCCTTCACGCTCTCACTCACACACTCACTCACTCAGCCATTCAGCACACGCTTCCCGCTGCCCCGCACCGGCCGGCCCAGGACGGGAGACCCCAGGAGCAGAGTGCGGGGGGCGGGGGGGGGGGGAACACACACGACACACGGAACATTCTGGCTGTTAGGAGGGGAGGGGTTCGCCGGGCGGTGCAGGCGGCGGGGAGCTCAGAGGAGGCTCCGGGAGCGGGGACGTGGTGGGGCCGGGGCAGGGAGCGCCGTCCAGGCTGGAGCAGCCGAGCAGAGCAGAGAGCGGCACCCCCAGGCAGACAGGTGCCTGAGGGCCTCATCCCGGCGCGGCGAGGCTGGGGTGGGGGCGGCTCAGAGCAAGTGTCTGCACTGGGACCCAGGGTGCGGCTTCCCAGACGGCGCCCTCCAGCCAGGCCCCGCACCCTGGCGCCCGGGTTCTCGCCTGTGAGACGGGGGCCGTAGGATTATCCCCCCCGGGTGCTGAGGGTACAGCTAGGATACAGAGACCACTGCGCAGCGCCTGGCACGGAGCAGCATCGTCTGTAATAATGCTCTGTAATAATGAAAGGGTAATATGCTAATTAGACCGGGCATCTTCCGGGTGTCCTTCCTGGCGAAGCCAGGTCTGGTGGAAAGCTCCAGAGAGGACGGGAGCCTCGGGCCGGTCCGCCCGGTGGGGCCTCCGTGTCCTGTCTGTCTGTCGGGGTGCGCGGGGGCTCCTCCTGGTCTCAGCCTAACACTGTGTGACAAACAAGCACCCTGGCCCGCCCGGCCCGGCTCGGGGTCTGGGCATCGAGCGACCTGTGAACCAGGAGGTCAGGGTTCGATTCCCGGTCGGGGCACAGGCCCGGGTTGCAGACTCGATCCCCAGTGGGGGGCGTGCAGGAGGCAGCCGGTCCATGATTCTCTCCCATCCTTGATGTTTCTCTCTCTCGCTTCCTCTCTGAAATGAGTAAAAAAATATTTTAAATAATAAGCCACCCCTTCCAACGGGGCCTGCTCTCCCCGTGAAGTCCTCACGGAACCTGGAGAGAAAAGCGGCAGGGAGCTCGGACATCCTGTTCTTCCGGCCACTTCCTCCTGGTCACCTCCTCCCGGTCACCTCCTCCCGGTCACCTCCTCCCGGCCACCTCCTCCGGCCACCTCCTCCGGCCACCTCCTCCCGGTCACCTCCTCCCGGTCACCTCCCCCCGGTCACCTCCTCCCGGCCACCTCCTCCCGGTCACCTCCTCCCGGTCACCTCCTCCCGGTCACCTCCTCCCGGTCACCTCCTCCGGCCACCTCCTCCCGGCCACCTCCTCCCGGTCACCTCCTCCGGCCACCTCCTCCCGGTCACCTCCTCCCGGTCACCTCCTCCCGGTCACCTCCTCCCGGTCACCTCCTCCGGCCACCTCCTCCCGGTCACCTCCTCCCGGTCACCTCCTCCGGCCACCTCCTCCCGGCCACCTCCTCCGGCCACCTCCTCCCGGCCACCTCCTCCCGGTCACCTCCTCCCGGTCACCTCCTCCCGGTCACCTCCTCCGGCCACCTCCTCCCGGCCACCTCCTCCCGGTCACCTCCTCCGGCCACCTCCTCCCGGTCACCTCCTCCCGGTCACCTCCTCCCGGTCACCTCCTCCCGGTCACCTCCTCCGGCCACCTCCTCCCGGTCACCTCCTCCCGGCCACCTCCTCCCGGCCACCTCCTCCCGGTCACCTCCTCCCAGCCACCTCCTCCCGGCCACTTCCTCCGGCCACCTCCTCCCGGCCACTTCCTCCCGGTCACCTCCTCCCGGCCACTTCCTCCCGGCCACTTCCTCCCGGTCACCTCCTCCCGGTCACCTCCTCCCGGTCACCTCCTCCGGCCACCTCCTCCCGGTCACCTCCTCCCGGCCACCTCCTCCGGCCACCTCCTCCCGGTCACCTCCTCCCAGCCACCTCCTCCCGGCCACTTCCTCCGGCCACCTCCTCCCGGCCACCTCCTCCCGGTCACCTCCTCCCGGTCACCTCCTCCCAGCCACCTCCTCCGGCCACCTCCTCCCGGTCACCTCCTCCCGGCCACCTCCTCCCGGCCACTTCCTCCCGGCCACCTCCTCCCGGTCACCTCCTCCCGGCCACCTCCTCCCGGCCACTTCCTCCCGGCCACCTCCTCCCGGCCACCTCCTCCCGGTCACCTCCTCCCGGCCACCTCCTCCGGCCACCTCCTCCCGGTCACCTCCTCCCGGTCACCTCCTCCCGGCCACCTCCTCCCGGTCACCTCCTCCCGGCCACCTCCTCCCGGTCACCTCCTCCCGGTCACCTCCTCCCGGCCACCTCCTCCCGGTCACCTCCTCCCGGCCACCTCCTCCCGGTCACCTCCTCCCGGTCACCTCCTCCCGGCCACCTCCTCCCGGTCACCTCCTCCCGGCCACCTCCTCCCGGTCACCTCCTCCCGGTCACCTCCTCCCGGTCACCTCCTCCCGGTCACCTCCTCCCGGCCACTTCCTCCGGCCACCTCCTCTCGGCCACCTCCTCCCGGCCACCTCCTCCGGCCACCTCCTCCCGGTTATAAATACGCAGCTCCCGGCGGAAGGCAGCCGGCTGGCCTTGCTCTTCACTCAGGAGCACGGGCTTCCTGCGGACAGGATGTGACCCGCAGGGAGGCCCTGTTCCTGTGGACAGCTGTTGCCACGGTAACCCCACGCCAGGCTGCAAACAGGTAGGAACAGCTGGCGCTTCTTACTCACCTTGGAAATCACCGGGAAGCGGGTCACGTGTTCCGAGCGTCACAGGTGGGGGCCGAGAAGCCTCCTTCATTTGTTTTTTTGTTTTTTAAACATATTTTATTGATTTTTTACAGAAAGGAAGGGAGAGGAATAGAGAGTCAGAAACATCGATGGGAGAGAAACATCGATCAGCTGCCTCCTGCACACCCCCCACTGGGGATGTGCCCGCGACCAAGGTACATGCCCTTGACCGGAATCGAACCTGGGACCTTTCAGTCCGCAGGCCGACGCTCTATCCACTGAGCCACACCAGCCAAGCCTCCTCCTCCTATTCAGAGCTGCCCATGGCCCGGGCTGCGCTCTTCCCCTCTGCTCCCGCCCGCCCAGGCCGGATGTGGGAAAGCCCGGGTGTCAGGACGCTGGGGTCCCAGGACACACCATGGGCCAGACTTCCTTCCGGTGCTTCCCTGAGAGGGGGAAAGAAGCTTGTGTTTTGGTTGCCCAGGACCAAGGGGCAATCTGCCATGTGGGTCTGAGAACAGGGGGGAGAGGAGCCCGCTGGGGTGGGGGAGCGGTGGAGGAGGAGACGGGGAGCAGAGGCCGAGGGGCTGCTGGGGGAGGCAGGACCCCTGCAGGGGCCTGTGCTGCTCCCTCCTCCCCGGAGACCCCGGGGGCTTGGCAGGAGCGGGAGCCTCCGCCTGGGAGCTGGGGAGCCGGCAGAGGTGACCGGCCGGGACTGGGAGGCCCCCCTGGGTGACCGGCTCACACCCCAGCGATGACGGGTGTTCTGGCTCAGGGGGGAGCACAGCGCTTCTCCGCCCCCAGCCCCTGGACACCCCACCTGGCTCCGGGCCCTGCGGGGAGTGGGGACCCCACCCCCAAAGGGGAAATCCGGCCCCGTCCGATCCCCAGAGGGCGCTGTTGTTTCCAGGGAGGCAGAGGGCAGCCCGGGGGACACAGGGGTTTTCCTGGTTCCTTCTGCACCGTCCTGCTTCCTCCTCAGACAGTCACAGCCGCACCGCCCAGGCTGGCCCAGACCCCGCTGGAGCGGGAGCCCGGTGAAAATACTCTGCAGACAGACAGCCCCGCCCGCCAGGATGCAGCCGCCAGTGATGCTCTCATCGCAGACGCCTGTCTCTCTCCCTCTCCGCCTGTCTCTCTCCCTCTCCGCCTGTCTCTCTCCCTCTCCGTGCTCTCTCCGGAAGCAATGGAAACCCGGAAATAACCTTCACCTGGAACCACTGCAGCTCCATCGGGAGCCCAGGCTCTCCCAGGGAGGCCCGCCCCGGCCCCGGGAGCCGCAGAAGCCGTGAGCTGCCATGTACCAGGCTTCCTGGTGCCCGGGGCCACCCTCAGTGAGGTCCTCAGCTCTGTGAGGTCGGCACCATCCCTGACACGTTACAAACGTGAGGCACACACACAGAGGTTCATCCGCCGGCCCGAGGCGGCACAGCCCGGGAGTGGCCGAGCCAGGACTGCCTCTCGGACCGTCCGGCCTCGTCTGCAGCCCCGGATGCTGCCTTTCCCCAGTCAGAGCCGGGACGTCAGGGAGGGGTTGAGCCCTGGTCCCCCTTCCACCTGGCACGTCACCTCCCAGCCTCCTTCCCCTCACCTGCTGGGGAGTCAGGTTAGCCGTCCGTCCGAGAGGTGGAGGCGGAAGCTGCCGCGAAATCTGGTTCATGAGCTCGATTTATAAATATGTAGACACACACCCTGCTCTCTCTCTCTCTCTCTCTCTTTAAAAAAAATATATTTTTATTAATTTCAGAGAAGAAGGGAGAGGGAAAGAAAGATAGAAACATCAATGATGAGAGAGAACCATTGATCAGCTGCTTCCTGCACCCCCCCATCCCCCCACTGGGGATAAAGCCCACAACCCGGACATGTGACCTTGACCAGAATCAAACCTGGAACCCTTCAGTCCACAGGCCAACGCTCTATCCACTGAGCCACACCGGCTAGGGCAACGCCCTTCTCTTCTGATCTCCACTTCAGCCCCTGGTGCAGAGGAGGCGCCCAACCCGCTCACCCAGTCTCCGTGAGAAGTGCTGTGCAGAGGGAGCTGGTCACGCCATGGCCAAGCACTTCCAGATCCGGCCACCAGAGGGCAGGCAAGCACAGCCGCTGGAGCGCGGGCCCAGCACCAGGGAGAAGGTGGGGAGGGTGGGGTCCTGGGCGCCCAACCTCCAGGCCTGCAGGGCGAAGGCCAGGTGGGGTGCTGTCTGCTCTGCTGCAGGCCTGCGGGCGCGGGGGAGGGGGGCAGGTGGTGTGGGGCGGCCTCCTGAAGCCCCCCACTAGCTGGACGGCTGTGCAGGTGCCCCCTTCTGCTCCCCCCCATGGCACCTCCAGTCCGGCTCCCTTTAAGGTTCCGGGAGGTTCAGGGCAGAGTGATGTCAGGTCGTGAGGGTCAGTCCGTGCCTCTGGGGTCACCGAGGTGGAGCCTGAGTCCAGGTGACCCTCCCCGGCCTGTGGTCCCCATGGTGAGGGCTGAGCGGGGGTCAAACACAGGGGCCGGAGCCGGACTGAGGCCAGTCACTGGCATGACCCTCACGTGCCCGGCCCTGGGGGGGCCTGGGAGCGGCCCCTCCACGTCTGACCGGCCCAGGCTGTGCAGGCTCGGCCCCTGGCTGACACGGGGGCTGCCGGGCACAGCAGTCAGCATCTGAGATACCGGTGAGACCGTGCACGCTGAAGACCAGCTGGTTTATCTGAAATTCAGTCTAATCGGCGCCGTTGCCAGGCCTCTGAGCGCAGGTGCCAGGCGCCCAGCCTGATTCTGGGCTCCGTCACCCACTCACCCAACACCAGGCTCTGGGCGCCTGAGGGATGCAGACATCCCAGCCCGGAGGCCCTCCCGGCCACCGCCACCAGGGGGCAGCAGCGCCCAGCGCCCGGGCTCCTCTGCAGGTGGGGGCCTGACCCAGGTCCCAGCTCAGCACACGAGCCAATGGGCCTGCGGCTGTGGGGACGGGGCTGTGGGGACGGGGCTGTGGGGATGGGGTGGCCTGGCTCAGGGAGAGCCAGGGCTGGAGGAAGGGGCTCCAGCAGCCTCGTCCCCACACCAGGCTGCTCCCCGAAACTCCCTGAGCCCCACGGGGAAGCCCCCAGCCCCGCCCTGGCCTCCTGCCTGGCCAGGGAACAGCTCCTGGGGCCCCGCAGCCTGTGCCTGCGGCCCCGCCTGTGGGCGTGGGTGAGGCCCAGCCACCCCCTGGAGTGCTCTCAGGCCCCGCAGCCCTGGGCTCCCCTCACAGCCGCCCGCCCGGCCGGGCGCAGGTGGGTGCTGGGGGAAGAGAGGGTGCTGTCCTCGCCCATCCCCCGCCCCCTATCCCCCCACCCCCCACCCACGGAGCCCAGGGCTCCTCTGCAGACACAGCTGCAAACCTCGCCCTCCCCTCCGGACAGGCCGGAGCTGGAGAACAGCCCGGGCCTCTCCCACCCTGGTTTGGGACTGCCCTGCTTTCCATTTATGTTTTTTTTTTTTTTTTTTTTAATATATTTTATTGATTTTTTACAGAGAGAAAGGGAGATAGATAGAGAGCTAGAAACGTCGATGAGAGAGAAACATCGACCAGCTGCCTCCTGCACACCCCACACCGGGGATGTGCCCGCAACCAATGTACATGCCCTTGACCGGAATCGAACCCGGGACCCTTCAGTCCACAGACCGACGCTCTACCACTGAGCCAAACCGGCTTCGGCCCGTTTATGTTTTTAATTAAAAAACTTTTTCTTTTTTCTTTTTTTTTAAATATCAGAGAGGAAGGGAGAGGGAGAGAGAGAGAGAAACATCAGTGATGAGAGAGGATCATCAATCGGCGGCCTCCTGCACGCCCCACACCAGGGACTGAGCCACAACCGCAACCCAGGCCTGTGCCCTGGCTGGGAATTCAACCGTGACCTCCTGGTTCAGAGGTCAACGTTCACCCCCTGAGCCACGCCCACCGCCCGGCTGGCTGGCAAAGGAAGGGAGCACAGGTGCGGGGGTGAAGGCGCCTTTTGAGGGGGAAATGGGTAGGGTGGAGCTTAGGGCACTGGGCACCCGCTGATCGGTGGTTTCCTATAGGGCACATGATTAGGCCCTTAGGGGCTTAGGAACGGGGGGAGGGGCCTTAGGGTATCTGGCAGGTGTTGATTGGCGGTTCGGTGTACAGTCCATACAAGGTGCCTGGTTAGGTGCTCAGGAATGTCCGGGCCCAGGTGCAGGCTACACCCTGTCATACTCCTCCCAACCATGGGAGAAGGGAGGACCTTTCACAAGGCACTTGGAATCAGCAGGTGAGAGCACTCACGGACCTCCTCCTTTGTCCTAAAGCAGGCGGGAGCCCCCTGAGAAAGATGCCTCCGGCCAGAAAGGAGCCCGTTCCTGTCCTCAGGGGGCGCCGATGAGACCGAGTGCTGTGTGTCCCAGGTGCTCCGTCACGTTCCGCACGCCCTCTCCGTTTTACCCAGCGTCACCGCAGGCCGGTTCGGTTTCCTCCGGAGGGCTCTGTGTCACAGGAAACCTCTACTACCCTGTTTCCCCGAAAATAAGACAGTGTCTTATTAATTTTTGCTTCCAAAGATGCGCTAGGTCTTATTTTCAGGGGATGTCTTATTTTTCCACGAAGAAGAATACGGTACACATTTATTGTTAAATGAAAATAAAGGAAATTTATTACCTTATACGGTATGGTAGTACAGTAGTTGTCGACACAAACCAGACAAACTGTGAATCCTACAGTATCAAGAATTTACTCATTTATTCAATGACAATCATGTCACCATCTTCTGGAGCATCATCATAACAATCCAATTCCTGAATTTCCTGGTGAGTTTCTTGTGACTCCATTTCTTTCAGAATCAGTGGACCAAATCTCTCATGTTTAGCCTGGGGGGGCCTTATTTTCGGGGAGATGCCTATTTCACTCAGAAGGAAACCTGTAAGTAGGTCTTATTTTCGGAGGATGTCTTATTTTCGGGGAAACACCGTAGTAAATCCCCAGGCCCCTGGTAACTAGGACACACACTGACCACCAGGGGGCAGACACTCAACATAGGAACGGAAAGCACAGGCATGGAAACATGGGACAGACATGAATCTCAGAGGGAAGGGAGGAGGTTGAGAAGAGATTAACCAAAGATCTCATGTGCCTCATCCTGGCCTGCTCCCTCTTGTAACCTGGGACCCCTTGGGGGATGTTGGGGAGCTGGTTTTAGCCTGAGCCCTGCAGGCCAGGCCGAGGGACCCCCATTGGTGCATGAATCCTTGCACTGAGCCTCTAGTTTAGAAACAATTTGCAATCTAACTGCCCAGATATCATGTCTATTAATGTTTTGATACATGTACATATAACCCCCCATTTTTTTTTTGTACAAATGTTTCTCTCCCTGCTCCCCAACCCCCCAAAGAGGGACGTAAGACATACTGGTCGATCCTTTTCTAATCTGATTTTAATCCCATTAACATTGTTCTTCCTTGGCCATTAAAAATTATGTGGCAGCCGAAACCGGTTTGGCTCAGTGGATAGAGCGTCTGCCTGCGGACTGGGAGGTCCTGGGTTTGATTCCGGGCAAGGGCATGTACCTTGGTTGCGGGCATATCCCCGGTGGGGGGCATGCAGGAGTCAGCTGCTCAATGTTTCTCTCTCATGGATGTTTCTATCTCTCTCCCTTCCTCTCTGTAAAAAAAAAATCAATAAAATCTACTAAAAAAATTATGTTGCAATAATGGTTTTTTAAGCCCTGGAACTGTCTGTAAACAAAACCCTACCAGGAACCTCCCAAACCAAAAGGCACCAAAGGACCAACGGAACCACGGAAACGCCGCCAACAGACCGGCACACGCCTCTCCCCTCTTCCGGCTGATGGCCTTGCCGTGACACACGCGTGTCTGCGAGGGTGTTCGGAGGCTCTGGCCAGGCAGTGGGACTTGCCTTCCTCATGGAAGGAGACTTAGGAGTCTGGTTATGGAGTTAAAGCCACAGGGGGGGCGAGGGAGAGCAGGGTGTGCACCCTAGACAGGCCCTCCTGGAGCTGTGCCTGTTGGCGAGCTGGCAGGGGGCGGAGGGGGCGGAGGGGGCGGATGTAGTACACGCGGCTGCGTGACCCTTCATATCTCACGTCTCCAAGAGCAAAGCCTCGGTGCTGTGCTCACCTCCCGGCTGCAGGCGGACGGACGGGCAAACTCAGACTCACGGAAGGGGCTGGTCCAGGCCACCCAGCCAGCAGATGAGTCTCAGGCCAGGAGTTACTAATTTATTTGTAATTAGTTTACTTACGTTTAATGAATTAATTTGTGTTTATAGGTTTTTATTGGTTTCAGAGAGGAGGGGAGAGGGAGAGAGAGAGAGACATATCAGTGATGAGAGAGAATCACGGACCGGCTGCCTCCTGCCTGCCCCACACTGGGGATCGAGCGACAACCAGGGCCTGTGTCCTTAACGCGGGACCGGTCAGTCCACAGGCCGACGCTCCGTCTGCCGAGCCACCCTGGCCGGGGCTCAGGCCAGGATCTAAATCTGCCCCCTGAGTGCAGTCTCTCTCTGTTGCCCCTGAGCACTGGGCTCCGCCCGCACGGAACACCGCCTCTTCCACGCAACGTTCGGCTGAGGTGTCCTGGGCCCCGAGCCCTGGGACGGGGCGGCATCCGGGGTCTGGAGGAGGCCATGGGACCAGCTCCCTGTGGCCACACCCTGCGGCCGGCCCGCCTGGAGGACGGCGGCCACATTCCTGCCATTCCCAGGCCTGGTCCCTGCTGGAGTGACGCACTCAGGACTTTCTCCCTAATCGCTCCGCGCCCAGCGCTGGTATCTCACTGCCCGCGGCACGCAGAGGCCCTGGATCGATCCCATCTCTGCCCTCCGGCTCTGCTCTCCGGCTCTCCATCGACCCATCTCTGCCCTCCGGCTCTCCTTTCACTGCGGCCGGTCCGGGCTCTGCTTCCTTCCGGCGGCCCCTGCAGACACTGCCGTGTGCCCGCTTCCCTCCTCCTCCTCGGTCCCCAGCCTTCAGGGAGGTGCCGCCCTGCCCGCTTCCCAAAGTACCTGGTGGCGCCAGCGTCCTGCTAAGGCTCCCCCAGCACCGTCTTCCTCCGTGAGCCGCCCGCACCGGCCGGGCCCCACGCCGGCCTCCCCGCCCACGGCCGCTCCTGCCTGGAAGGTCCCCGTGCCCAGCCGCAGCCCGTCTCCTCCCACCCGCTGCCAGGCCTCTGCCCTCACCCCTCGGGGGTCCGCACTGGCCCCGGCGTTAGCTGCCACCCTCACACCGGGCGCTCTCGTCCACACCGCTAGCCCGCGTGGCCTCTGACCTCCAGCCCCCTCTGTCCCGCTCCCCAGTCAGTACCTCCTGTTTCTAACCGAGTGCCACACGTCACGGGTCCCAGTCATTTTTATTTTTTTTATTTTTATTTTAAAATGTACTTTTATTGCCCTGGCTGGTTTGGCTCCGTGGTTGAACGCCGACCCATGAACCAGGAGGTCACGGTTCAGTTCCTGGTCAAGGGCACAGGCCCGGGTTTCAGGCTTGATCCCCAGTAGGGGGCGTGCAGGAGGCAGCCGATCCATGACTCTCTCTCATCACTGATGTTTCTTTCTCTCTCCCTTTTCCTTCCTCTCTGAAATATTAAAAAGATATTAAAAACAGCCGGGACCGGTTTGGCTCAATGGATAGAGCATCGGCTTGGGAACTGAAGGGTCCGGGGTTCGATTCCGGTCAAGGGCATGTACCTTGGTTGCGGGCATATCCCCAGTGGGGGGTGTGCAAGAGGCAGCTGATCGATGATTCTCTCTCATTGACGTTTCTAGCTTTCTATCTCTCTCCCTTCCTCTCTGTACAAAATCAATAAAATATATTTAAAAAAAAAACAAAAACAAACAAACAAAAAAAAAAACAAACTAACACAGAAAAAAAATCCCAAACAATATACTGTGTCCACGTACCCCCCGAAGGACTGGCTGCGTTGGCCGGGACAATGAGAGGACACTGAGACCCATGCTGACGGGGCCGCGGGGAGGGGCCCAGGGGCCGGGCAGGCGGTTGGTTTGTGCAGAGACCTCCCGCCGTGGGGCCGTCCGTGGCCTCCAGGGAGCTGAGGATCGCAAGTTCTCTGCTCACGTAGAAGGCGGTTGGCTATCTCACAGCATAATTCTTAAAAGGCCTGTCAGACTCTGCGATGAGTCATCTTTTCTTCTTTTTACACAAAAAGGCACGTATTCCTGAGGTGACCGCGGCCGCCGAGCCCACCCCTGGCTGCTTCCCAAGCTGTGGACACGCTTCCTCTGTCCCTTCGGGGCACGGGGATGTGTTCACCAAGGAAGCAGCTGGATGACGGGGTGTGCGGACGCCTTATCTCCATGTTTACGGTCACGGACGCCCGGGGCCCCGGCTTCTGACTCGGCTCTCCCATGGCCAAGAGATAGCGACCTTGTCCGGCGGGCGCCCAGCTGTGACCTGCGTCCCACTTCAGCAGGAGGAACAAGCAGAAGATGACCTTCCCGGAACATCAGACCCATCTACTCCACGGCTCACCCAACCTCTCCACTTAAAGTAGGGGTGTCGAACTCAATCAGAGAAGGGGCCAAAATCTAAAATCCAGCCTAAATCGCGGGCCGAATGGTTTACTGAACAGTCATAAACTGACAATGTCATAAACTGACAGCGGAGTGCAGTGATGACAGCGCGGTGCGGGCCACATTGCAAGGCCTGGCGGGCTGGATTTGGCCCGCGGGCCTTGTGTTTGACACATGTGACTTAAAGTATTGCACATATATCGCCCTGGCCTGTGTGGCTCAGTGGATAGAGTGTTCGCCCTCGGACTGAAGGGTCCCGGGTTCAATTCCAGTCAAGGCATACACCTCAGTCACAGACCCCGTTCCCCAAGAGACAACCAATTGATGTGTCTCTCTCACATTGATGTTTCTCTCTCTCTGTCTCTCCCCCTCACTCCCAATCTTTCTATGGAGCCTGCAGTTGTAGCTCAGTGGGTGAGCGTCCACCTATGAACCAGGAGGTCAATATTCCATTACTGTCAGGGCACATGCCTGGGTTGTGGGCTCCATCCTCAGTAGGTGGTGTGCAGGAGGCCGCCAATCAATGATTCTCTCTCATCATTGATGTTTCTCTCTCTCTCTCTCTCTCTCTCTCTCTCTCTCACTCTCATTTCCTCTCTGAAATCAGTAAAATATACATTTAAAAAATATCAATGGCTCTGGCCGGTGGTGCTCAGTGGCCAGAGCATTCATCTGTGAGACTGAAGGGTCCCCAATTCAATTCCAGTCCAGGGCACATGCCCGGGTTGTGGGCTTGATCCCTAATGTGGGGTGTGCAGGAGGCAGCCACTCAGTGATTCTTATCGTTGTTGTTTCTATTTCTCCCTCTATATCTCCTTCTATATCTCTTTCTCCCTTTTCCTTCCTCTCTGAAATCAATAAATATATATATATATATTTTTTTAAAAATCAATAGAAAAATATCCTCGGGCAAGGGCTAACAACAACAGCAACACTGTTAAAATATTTTGCATATACACAAAAATCTCACAGTCACTCGTGCATTCCACAAACATTTATTGATCACATCCTGGGTGCTACGTCCCAGGCGCGGGCTGTAAAGCAATAAACCAGAGACCCAAATCCCGAGGTCACAGAGCCGCTTGCCTTCACCACGCTCACTCCTCTGAGCCGGACACTCAACTCTGCCCCTTCCTCAGACCGCACCGTCTAGAGGCAGAGCCGGTCGGGAAAACAGAAGGCTTACGGTCAGCTGCTCCGGTGACCACCCTGGACGCTTTGAAGATGGGCAAGGGCGTTGGACAGCGCCTGCAGCCGCACGGAGCCGAGCCTGGTGCAGGGCAGGGCTGATGCAGCCGGTGAGAGCGTCACGCAGAGCCGGGATGAAACAGTGAGATGGGCTGGTCCGCGCGCGGGGCGGCGCCTCTCAAGGCAGGGACGCTGTCCTGTTTCCCCCTCATTGCCCAATGGCTGGCGACAGCCGGGCACGCCGTGGGTGTGTGACGACTGTGAGGCGAAGGGACTGACCAGGCCACAGGGAGGGAGGGAATAAAGAGCGACTCCCTTGGTGATCTCATTAGTCTCGTTAATGCCATCTGCACAGAGACAACTCCCAGTTCCGCCACTCACTCACCTCCTTGCCGATCCTTCGCACTTCCTGTTCCCTCTGCCTGGAGTGATGTTCCCAACAGGGCCCTGCCTTCCTTGCCTCAAAGGTCTTCTTGGTGAGACCTTGCCTGACCACCCCATTAAAAATGGACTCTGCCCTATAGCTTCCGCGCTCCGTTCCTGCTTTTCTCCTTGGCACTCATCACTACTGATGTCATATACTAGAGGCCCGGTGCACGAAATTTGTACACAGGTGTGTGTGTGTGTGTGTGTGTGTGTGTGTCCTTCAGCCCAGCCTGCACCCTCTCCAATCTGGGACTCCTTGAGGGATGTCTGCCAGCTCTCAGGCCTAAACCGGCAGTTGGACATCCCTCTCACAATCTGGGACTGCTGGCTCCTAACCACTCCCCTGCCAGCCTGATTGACCCCTAACCACTCCCCTGTTGACCTGATGATTGACACCTAACTGCTCCCCTGCCAGCCATCTTATGGCAGCCATCTTGTGATGACATGAGGGCAGCCATCTTTGGGACGGCCATCTTGTGATGACGTGAGAGCCACCTAGGCTTCTATCAGTATAGATTTCCTTAAATCTTTTTGGTCTCCCCACCAGAGTGTGACCTCCATGAAGAGTAAGCAAAAAGGGGCTTTTGCTGACTGCGGAACCCTCAGGACCTAAACAGCGCCGCGGATGAACACTCAGGGAATGAGGTGCCCAGGAGGACACTAAAAGCTAGATCTGTGCGCACTTAGGCAGGCGAGGCTCCCTGAGGGCTCACAGGCATGGCTCGCTTTTACAGAGGAGGAGACTGCGGCCGGGAAGCAGGGAAGCAGGGAAGCAGGGATTAGAAACCCGGTCGCACCGGCAACCGGTCCTCCTCCCTCCTTCCCCCGCCCCGCGGAGGGCGCTCCCCGGCCGGGCTCCCCATTAACGCCGGGGCCAGGGCGCGGCCGCGGCCGCTCAGCGGGAGGCCCCCCAGCTCTTCCCGGGTGACTCGCGGTCCCTTCACTTGGAACCCGCCCGGAGGGAGCACAGGGCCGCAGGCGCCGGAACTCAGAGTCAGGGCCTCGGTTTCCGCCCGGAACGCCGCTCCCGCCGCTCCCGGAAGTTGCGCCCGCTGCCCGGGTAACGGGCTCCGGCGGCGCCGGCGGCGCTATGGACCGAGAGGAGGCGGTGAGCGGGCGGGAGGGACCCGGGCTGGGAGCGGGGGCCGGAGGACGCCGTCCGGCTGCGGGGCGGCCTCTGACCGCGGGCGCGGGGCCGGACCGGGCCGGCGGGCGCGGTGTTCTGGGGCGGAGGCTGGATTCCGGCCGGAGGCGGTGTGGGTGCAGCCTGACAGGATGGCGGGGGTGGGGGTGGTGGTGGCGGTGGTGGGTGTGCTTCGGGAAGAGGAGGAGCGGTGGGTTGGCGGGGGGGGGGGGGGGGGGGTGTCCACCACGTGGCGCATCCTCTCTGCTCCGCCGGCCAGTCCTCTTTGACGTCGGCGGGAGAGGGAGGGTCGGGGTTGCAACCGGAACGCCCTCAGGTAACCCCGGGGACTCCTCGCCACCATCCTCAAATTCGGGTTTGGGGGCCCTCCAGGGGAGGAACGATAGTTATCGATACGGGGTTAGAGGAAACGTGACCGGCTCCCCAAAGTAAACGGGGCGTTCGTTTTTGGCGGACCGCACAACACGCCTTCCGGGGTGAGGCATTCTGTCAGGAGGCCAGAGATCATGTCAAACGCCAGAGGACCGGGCCAGGGACTGATGACGGGCCAGGGGCGCGGAGAAGCGCAGTGGGAAGAGAAGGCCTTACTCCTGGGGATGCTCAGTGGCTGCTGACTGAGCGATGAGTGGGTGACGTCAGTTCCTGACACGGCCCTTCTAACACCCTCGGCCTGACTGCGCTGCGAGTGGGGACCAGGTCTGTCTGCTCCCCCTGGAGTCCTCATCACCTACTGACATGCCTAGGATAGTGGTCGGCAAACTCATCAGTCCACAGAGCCAAATATCAACAGCACAACGATTGAAATTTCTTCTGAGAGCCAAGTTTTTTAAACTTAAACTTCTTCTAACGCCACGTCTTCAACATAGACTCGCCCAGGCCGTGGTGTTTTGTGGAAGAGCCACACTCAAGGGGCCAGAGAGCCGCATGTGGCTTGCGAGCAGCAGTTTGCCGACCACAGGCCTAGTACATAGATTGTTGATGCTCTATGTATTGCTGAATGAATAAACTGAAACAACTATAATAAAAATCTGGCCTCTGGCCTCTGCCCTGCCGATGTGGCCCAGTGGCTGAGCACTGACCTGTGAACCAGGAGGTTGGGGTTGGACCCCTGGTCAGGACACATGCCCGGGTCGCTGCTCGAGGATCATTGATGTTTCTGTCTCTCTCTCTCTCCCTCTCCCTTCCTCTCAACAATCAATTTTTTAAAAAACTATTAAAAAATGGTATGCTATTTCTATTTGTTAAGTCTTCTCTTTACTTAACTCTTTTACTATCTTTTTTTTTCATCACAGCATTTTCAAGGAGTTTTACTAGTATTCACTCATCTTTTTCCTATTTCACCCCTACCACCTTTTCTTCATTCCCCTCATTGCATGTTTTAGAAACTCTTATCGTTTAATCCATTCAAACGGCTTAAGAACTTGAACTGCTGTCCTCCCTGCTTCTAGAGCATCTCTCTTGCGTATTTTCTACACTCGAAGTTTTTTTATGGTTTTGAAGGTTTTTTGTGGGGGGGGTGGAACTGCAGGGTTTGGGTCCGAGGTGCTGAATGCGGCTCTCCTCTTTTCCTGCAGAAAGAGCTCAGAGAGCGCTGTGCCCAGTGCGCTGCGGTGTCTTGGGGTCTGACTGATGAGGGCAAATACTATTGTACTTCCTGCCACAATGTTACAGACGTAAGTAACAGATCGCACCCTCGAACTTGCTCATGTTTCAAACATTGCAGGTTCAGCCAGCCTCGTATGCAGCAAAAAGTTGATCGATTCGTATCGGTCCTGCAATACCCCAATTGCACAGATGTCCGTAGTCTTCAAGGGCTTACACAGGTGAAGGAGTCTTCAAGGGCTTACACAGGATGAGTTTTTGAAATTATCTTGGGCCATACTTGTAACTGGTTTCCTGATTCAGACTGTGTAGTCCAAGCATGTCAAACTTGTGGCCCGTGGGCCACATGTCTTGTTTATTTGGTTCATGTTAGCCTCTGAGTTTGACATGCTGGGTGTAGTCTTATGGGGAAATAAAACTGTAGTTCTTTTTTTTTTTTTTTTTTTAATATATTTTATTGATTTTTCACAGAGAGGAAAAGAGAGATAGGGAGTTAGAAACATCGATGAGAGAGAATCATTGATCAGCTGCCTCTTGCACACCCCCTACTGGGGATGTGCCCGCAACCAAGGTACATGCCCTTGCCCGGAATTGAACCCGGGACCTTTCAGTCCGCAGGCCGACGCTCTATCCACTGAGCCAAACCGGTCCTGGCAAAACTGTAGTTCTTTGATGAGTTGAGAGTTTTTAATGTGTGGTGGATCTGAGAGGGGTGGAAGTTGGAATGTTGAAAGATGGAGGACTGTTGGGAATGGGCTTCGTTATTGTTTTATCTTTGAACAGTACCTTACAGACTGCCAAGCGTTCTCTCACCCAGTCCCTCCCTCCCTCCTCATAGCACCCTGTGAGCTACACTGTCCTGCCTGTCCAGAGACAGGGCAGGTAGGCCTCAGGACTTGAGTGGGTTTGCCAAAGCCACACACGTATGAAGTGTTGAGCCAGGACTTGACCGTGAGTCTCCTGACTCCAGTGTTCATTTTACCCACCACCCCTGCCTCTGGAGGAGAGACTGCCATTCTGTGTGCGTGGCCTGTCAGGGAGGCCCCTTCCCCCCGGAGAGCGAGGTCCTGTCCTGTGACACCCCTCAGGGCAACATGACCCAGAGAGCCAAGAGTGAGGGCAGCCTGCCATTGGACATAAACGTGTCATGACTCTTCTCTCCGGGAGAGGATTCGCTCAGAGTCCACAGAGCCAGGAAGGAACAACACTGCCCTCACCACATCCCCTTCCGAGGCACACCTGTACAGATCAGTGTCACTGTGACGGCTCTGCTCCTGGCCAGGACGGAGTAGCAGGACCCAGGCTTACTTTCCTCCCCTAAACAACAAAAAGCCTGGGAAAATGTATGAAACAAGTAAAAAAAAAATCCCCTTGAGAAAATGGTTGGTTTAGCTGGCAACTCAGTCACACAGGCTTGTCCTGGAGACAGTCATTGACCTTCTGTCTGCAGCGGAAGTCCTCTGTCCACATCAGTGCTCCTCTGACGACACGGGTGGGCTAAGGGGTATGTTCGTTATTTTGTTACGGGGATGGTTTTGGATATACACACACAAAAGCTGATTGCTTTTGGAAAACCAAATTTATGAGTAGAATGTCTACATGTTACTTGCACATGAAATTATGTCTGCAGTAAGTGCCTACATATTATTTAAAGACAATAAACAAAGGTATGAAGTATTGATTATGTGGAAGAAAATAATACATGTGCTATTGAAGTAAGAGATTTATTTAAGAAAAACATATACTTGATCATGTTTCTATGTTTTTACATTATTTACGATTATGTTAAGAGTATTAAGTAATTCAATTTTATATATATTTTTTATATACACATTTTTGGAGAGAATTCTTAAAATTATATAATTATATAGTAATGGCTAAATTTCTATTTCAGTGTTAGTAAAGTAGAACACTGGACCAGGTGTTAGAAGATCTGAATTCTAGGGTGTTTTTTTTTTTGTGTGTGTTATTTGTAAAATATGGCTCATTTGTAAATATTATTTGTGTAACACTTAGGGAAAGTATATGTTGGAGGCATTTATACAATTTTAAGAAAGATTTAATACATGTGTGAGAGAGAAAGAGCCATAAGCAGAGAGCAAGCCAGAATCTTAGGTTCCCCTCCCTGAGAGCACTTGGAATTGAAGACTTTGGAATGAATTGTACCCACCATTTAGTCATTCCAAAATACTATAAATGGATAAAAAATAAAGAGTAGTGTTTTTATAATTTCATAAATAAAGCTGTTTTAGAATATTTTTCAAATACAGAAAAGTAGGATGTGTAGCTTAGGCATTGCTGATTAAAATAAATACAGAAATTATTTTAATTCCAAAGCTTTTTTAGTGCAGAAAAAACGAGTTTATTTGATTTTAGGTTTGATTTACAACAATTAGAGAGAGATTTTACCAAAGTGCTTGCATGCTTTTTGCATAACCCATGGACACAGACTGTAGTGTGGCTAAGGCCTGGGGAGGGAGTGCTTGGGGGAGAGGGGTCACCTGTAATACTCTCACAAGAAATTAAAAAAGTAAATAAAAATAAAAGATTAACACACACACAGTGATTTGAAATAAAAGTTTATTCATCTGGCAGACACTTACTCAGTGTTACTGTATTCCAGGCACTGTTTAGGCAGGGAGAAATTTTGAATGAGGTTAATCAGAATGCTTCATCATTGGTTCCGGCACTCACGGTTGGTTCATTGTACTTCCAGAACAGCTTGGAAACCTGTGGGACGCAAAGCTATGGTTTTAATGCTGATGTTTCCGTTCCCTGCAGAGATCTAAGGAAGTTTTAAACATCGAGGCGATTCCTAACGCTAAAAAACAAGCTATCAACCGGGGGCTTAAAGTGAGAAAAAAACACGGTAAGCTCATGCTTCATATGTGCCTAGCAGTCTCCAGCCTCGGTGTTCACCGCCGTGATTTGGGGATGTGGAATGGAACGTTAGACAGATTCTGGAGAAGTTGCCAGAACGCTAAGCAGGCAGTCCCACGCGGAGGTGCAGTGGGTGTTATTGCTGTGAGATGGAGGCGGGTGCTGCCAGCGTGTCCTCCTTCACCCCGTGCTGTCAGGTGGCTCTTCCAGTGGAGCAACTGTTACGCAAAACAATAACGATGCAGCAGAGCCTCTCTGTCTGTCGGCGTACACTGTTCTGCTCTATATTTATCACACATGATAAATGCGCTTGCTGTGCTTTAAAGAAAAATGCTTACTTTCTGAAATGATTCAGCAGGAACTGTCAGGTTAGGCCAGTTAAACCTGATATTCAACTTTCAGAAACCCGTTTCTCACACTGAATTTTGAACACACCCATTTATTTATTTATTTATTTATTTATTAATATATATTTTACTGATTTTTTTTACAGAGAGGAAGGGAGAGGAGGGATAGAGAGCTAGAAATGTCGATGAGAGAGAAACATTGATCACCTGCCTCCTGCACACCCCCTACTGGGGATGTGCCCGCAACCAAGGTACATGTCCTTGACCGGAATTGAATCTGGGACCCTTCAGTTCACAGGCGGACGCTCTATCCACTGAGCCAAACTGGTCAGGGCTAAGCACACCCTTTTTAGGGAAGATTAGCCTCAGGCCCTAGCTGGTTTGGCTCAGTGGATAGAACTTCTGCCTGAGGATTGAAGGGTCCTGGGTTCGATTTTGCTCAAGGTCACATGCCTGGGTTGCAGGCTCAATCCCCAGTGTGGGCCTGCAGGAAGCAACTGATCAGTGATTCTCTTTCCTCAAGGATGCTTCTATCTCTTTCTTCCCCTCCCTTTTCTGAAATCAATAAAACCATATTAAGAAAAAAAGAAAAAAGAAACTAGCCTTCAGCATGGGTGTGCTTTGAAAGAAGTCTGTTCCATTAGTGCAGGAAGTACATGAATTGACCTATTGAGAGGAGTCTGAGGTAGTCTACCTGATGCTTTTTACGAAGCCACCGATGCCCTGGGACCAGGTTCCCAGGTGTGAACCCGGCTCATGCCGGCTCCTTCCACGTGAGGGGCTCCAGGGCACACCACTGGAATAGAACTGTGACATGTGGATGGACTCCGGGGAACACTGACTCCCTGGTGGCCGACAGCGTGCCTCAGTGCCAGCTTCTGGCCTGTGGAACCTTCAGTAGTGACTTGTTCTCAGGCTGAAACCTGATTAATTTTCATTGAATTCGTTAGAGTAAGCCTGGTTAACTGGGATTTGACCTATGTAAACAGTTAAATAGTTAAACTTCAGTAGCTGCAGGAACTTCAGGTGTTTCAAAGGAGATGTCAGGTGTCATAATCAGCTGCTTTCACCTTCGTTCCTTCCTCTGTAAAATGGAGGTGGTACCGTCTGTTATGCGGACAAGGAACCCAGATGCAGGGCGTGCGGGTGAGAGCAGAGCGGGGCGGGCGGGCGGGTGAGAGCGGAGCGGGCATGTGGGTGAGAGCACTGAGGGTGAGAGCAGTGTGGGGCGTGCGGGTGGAAGAGCTGCCCAGGAGGAAGAGCAGACTCAGGAGGAGGAGCGCACGGGCCCAGGTGGAAGGGCTGCCCCTCCCTCCCTGCACTTGGGCTGCATCGGAATGACAGGCTCTCCGTTTCACTCCTGTGCCACCCAGACCCTCTGCAGAACCTGGGTGACAGCTGAGGAAGGGCCTGGGAGCCGTGGTGCCGGCTGCGGAACTGTGTGTGCGAAGGCTGCCACTCCGCTTCCAAAGGACAGTTGTCCAGCAGGGCGGGAACCTACGGTCTTACCGGTGTTCTGTTTAAACATCACATTTCGTCCCGTCTCTCGGGGCGTCTGAGGTCGAGGGAAGAGCTCGCTCACAGCACCCAGCGCGCACCTGGCCCCTGGCACCTGGCCGAGCTCCAGACAGCGGGGTTTCCAGAGAAGCAGAGTGCCCCTGGGCTGGCGCTGGAGTGACTGTGTCGCCCCTCCTGTGGCCAGACCCTCCTGCTCTGTCCGTCCCTCCCGGCGGCACTGCGGCCTTCCTCGGCGGGAGCAGAGCGTGGAAGCCGGGCCGGGGAGTGCCCATGCCGGGTTCCTGGGCAGTGGTCACACAGTAGGCTTCTTAAAGCCCATTCCATTGGTTTAACGTGGTGACTGCCATCTTCCTTCCCTTTACATTAACATCTAAGAACAGTTATGGATAATGTGAAACAAACTCTCATCGGTGATAAAAATGACGTTTAGCGTTAGCATTCGGGGACAGACCTGCCGGGTCGGAAAGGAGACTCAGAGTGGAACCCTGCTCAGGGATCAGCCCAGTCCCTGTGTCAGACAGCTTGCCTTTGCGCAGGCGGCCAGTGCCCTCGGTAAGCACTCCCTGCCTGCACCCCGTCATCGGGGAGGTCTGAAACGTGGTGTCTGTCTGTCTTTCAGAGAGAGGCTGGGACTGGTACGTGTGTGAAGGCTTCCAGCACATTCTGTGTCAGCAGGCCGAGGCGCTCAAGGCCCTGGGGGTGGGCCCCGAGGTAAAGGTGAGTCCATGGCCTGGGTGCTGCTCTCCCTCTGGTTGTGCGAAGAACAGACGCTGGCCAGTGTTACCGGGGCTGCGGGAGAATCCTGCTGCTGATGTTTCTGCTTTAGTGTTTTCATCAGACCAGCAGTTCCCGAACTGCCTTCTCCGGGATGTACAGAGCAGTGCATCACAGAAAACAGAAAGGCTTCCTCAGCGTGTGTTTAGGAAACATTGACTTAAACAACGAAAAACGAGGAGCTTTGCAAGCTCCGGCTGCCTCTCAGGGCAGCGTGCTGGTTCTGTTCCCCAGGGCCCGGGGCGGGGCCTCCAGTGAGGGTGTGCCAGGAGCCGGGAGGGCCTGGGGGAGCACAGGCTGCTGGCCCGTCCACAGCCAAGAACTGGCCTTTCCAGCAAGTTCCCGGGTGGCCTGCTGCGGCTGGTCGGGGACCATCCTTTGACTTTGCTTAAGGTGACCAGATGTCCTGCTTTTGGCGGGACAGTCCCGATTTCTAACAATTTGTCCCTCGTTCTGAGGCATTTTTAAAAAGTCCTGATTTTTGGAAAGAATGCACGACAAGCTAGGGAACGGCGGGAGAACGAGAAGGGAATATACGGTTTTCGGCGGCCATGTGGCTATTTAGCCAGGATATGAGTTTTATATTATTTTTGTTAATTTTATAATGTTAAACTTTAATAATAACAAATAATTGTTGAGAACTGATATTCGAGAACTGCTTATCAAAATTCGCATTGTTGATCAGTGGTTAGAATTAGACCACCATTGTTTGGATTTAATGAACAATGGCATTTTTTGGGATTGGCAACAACGAAAACATTTTGTAACTGTCTCTCAGACTAGCACGCAGTACGATGTGTGCTACTAAGCTAGTTAAACAAGTGATGTCATTACAAATCAGCTATTCAGATAATTTAGGTAAGTAATTTATTTCATAACTACATAAATTTTCTTGAATTTAGCAGACAGTACTTTTATTATTTATATTTTATAGTGGTGGCAAAAAGTCTAGCACTGGCCTCGAAAGTGACACTTACGACTACACCTAATTTTTTAAAAATTTATTACATTTGTAAATTGTACTTATGTTGAAATTTTAAAAAAATATATTACAATACTATTTTTGCGTTCTATGAAAATTTTTGTTGCTCCATATAGACCACATTTTTAATTAACCCCCGCCCCGCCATTGGTGTCCCGCTTTACCAAGGTTGAAATCTGGTCACCGTAACTTTGCTGCCTCTCAGGAGTGTCCCCGAGAGGGACTGTCCTAGTCTGCATTTCGGATTTCCTCTCAGGAACTGTAAGCCAGTCCTCGGCTCTGTGGCGGTGGTACCTCTGCCTCAGCCACCCCACTGCCACGTGGGAGACCAGCCTCTGGGGAGCGGGAGTGAGGGAGAAGCCAGACTCTGGTGCTCACTGGGGATACCAGGGGCAGAGGAGGAGGGAGGGAGCCGGGTGGCCGCACCCCCAAGGAGAGCAGTGGAGGGGATCTGCTGGGGCAGTCTCACAGGAGAGGTCACTCCAGCACGGGAAGCTCAATGGTCGGCTCGCCACTCCGGGCTCGGGAGGCTGTGGTTAGGGAAGTGGCCGCACAGGCGCCGGCCATCCGGGCGGCCCAGAGCAGCTGTGGGGAGATGTGCGAGGGTGCTGGTCACCGGACACAGACCCCTCGCTTCCTTCCCAGAGTCCAGTGTTACATAACCTGTGGAAGCGCTACCTCCAGAAGAGCCAGCAGGCGTACTGCGAAAACCCGGTTTACGCCAGGAGACGGAAGGCTGCGGTCAGTCCCACAGAGGGGGTCCGGGACACTGGGCGGCGGGGGAGGAGGAGGGCCGCCCGTCTGTGCTGTCGGGCGCTCTCCGTTCCTGGGAGCCAATGCCTGTAACTACAGTCCCATGTGGTAACCATGTGTGTGCACACAGGCCCCGGGGAGCCCCAGCGCCTCGGACTGGGAGAGCGAGCCCGCGCTGCTGAGCGAGGCCAGCGGCCCCTCTCTGGGCGACAGCGGGGCTGAGGGCCGCGGGAGGCCCTCCCCGCCCGGCAGGGCCGCCCAGTCAGGTGAGGAGCGGCCGGGGGAGCTGGGGCCTCGCGTTTGGAAGGCGGCCGGCCTGAGAGCTCAGGCTGAGCAGCGGCCGTGGAGGGAGCCTCAGCGCCACGTTACGGAGGCCCGTGTCTCCGGTGAATGTTGTCGGTGACGAAGGGGAGCCACACGGTCAGGGTCCGGGAAGACGGAGGCCAGCTCAGGAAAGGTCACGTGTGTGTGGGCTGAGGGTCCCGTAGAAAAGCCGCTGCCCAGCAGAGAGGGCTTAGCCCCGGCCGTGGGCAGGGTCAAAGGTGACATCCAGTTTCTAAGCACAGACTGAAGCCAGAGGAAGGAAACCGTGGCCCGTGTGCACGCCTCGTTTTCTGATTTAAGCTCCAATTATACCCCTGGGAGTCTTGTCCCTGGGCTCCCGGGGAGGCTGAGCTGCTGGTCCCTCCCTTAGGGGACCTCCAGCTTTCCCACCTGAAGTCCGCCCCCGGGAGCTGGCCCAGTTTTCCAGAGACGCTGAGGCTCCTGGTCGGAGGCTGTCATCCTGGCTGTTGTGGAAAGTGGGCGGGAGGAAGAGGACTCCCTATGTACCCCCCCTTCACCCCGTTTTCATAAGATGCCGACTTGGCCGTGAGTGTGACTGAGGTCCCTCCCTCTGTCCCAGAGCCTGCCTTGGCTCTGAGGAGAAGCTTCCCGTCTCCTGCCAAGATCGGGGCGGGCAGGCCTTGGGCTGTGGCGCGGGGGTGCCAATCTGATCAGACCTCCTGCAGTTAGTTCTCCTGGGGTGAGCCCGACCTTCCCCGTGGCCAGGGGTCCCTGGTTCAGCCAACGAGTCCAGCTCTCTCCGGACTGCCAAGGCCCGATCGCCCGGCCAAATGCTTCCCAGCTGTCAGCCTGTCCGCTCTTCCCCTTCCCCCTGGTTTGGCCTTGGGGTTCCTTTCTGAAACTGTAGCCATCCTCCACCCTTTCTCCCTTCGCCCTGCAGGCTTGGTGGGCAGGTTGGTACAGCTCCTCGGGGCTCAGGCGACCCGGGCAGCTGGTCCGGGACGATGCTTTGGGAACCACAGGTTCAGATGCCTCTGGATGCCACTGTTTTCTCCTCTGTCCCCTAAGAGATGGCCTCCGTCTGCTCCGGGTCCCTGGACGGAGTCGAGTACTCGCTGCGCAAGGAGAAGGGGCTGGTGAAGATGACGGTGCCCGCCACCCTGGCTCTCTGCGGCCTGGCGCTGCTGTGGCAGCGGGAGGCGCTCGCCCTCTCCGACCTCCTGCGGTAAGGGCCGGGCGTGCGTGCTCACCGCGCGGACCGGGACGGGCGTGGGCAGAGTGACCCCCGAGGCCTGAATGAAGGGAGGGCCTGGAAAGATGGGGTGACCGGCGTTCTAATTCTGTAACTCCGTCCTCCTGGGCTGGCACTCACCCTCTCCCTGGCTGCCTTGTTTATAAAGAGGATAATGGCACCCGCCCCCCATGGCGCTGGAAGGTAATTGCCCGCTGTGAGCGAATGCTTTGAAGAAGAAAAGTGACATTCAAGTGGCAGCATTAGTGGTTTTGTTTCTATGGGAGGAGATGAACAGATGACCTTCACGTTGGCAAATGGTTATTAATGTCGTTACACAAGAGCTAAACATAGGCTGCCGGGTTTATGTGGGAAATTGAAAACAAAACTGCTGGAAGAACCTGTTATGCAGATAGCTGGCATTCACATTTTCAAGATAATTTGCAGGGCTGATGGTTAATGAGTGCATGATGGCATCATGGGTACCGGCTTCTCAGCATGGTGAGGAGGTGCCCGGGTCACTCATGTGCCGCCGGCCCCCTGTGTGCAGATTCTGTGGAATCGCATTGGGTTTCGTCAGCGGGGGGAGTGGGTAAGAGCACAGGTTAGACCCGCTCCTGGGCCCTGAGTGAGTGAGTGAGTGTCACTGCCATTCCTCCGCCTCTGCCTTCTGGTGCTGCAGGAGGAACATGGTTCCCTGCGGGGTGGCAGCTGCTTCAGGACTTAGCGCGCAGAGCACTTAGACCAGGGCCGACACAGGAGAGCCGAGCTGTGCCCCGGCTGTGTCCTCCTCCTCTCTTCTCCCCCCTCCTCCTCCTCTTCCTCCTCCTCCTCCTCCTCCTCCTCCTCCTCCTCCTCCTCCGCCGTCGCCATCATTCCTGGCACGAGGCCCTGGGGGGAAATAAACGCCTCCAGTGAGTGAGGCTAGTGCCTTTGAATTTGGCCACATGAACCAGATAACAAGCTTTTCTGGGTGATTCACCCCAGGCAGAAGCCGCAGGGACTTCTCTGTAAGTTGGAACCCTGTCTTGCTCTGTCTGCCCCGTGGGGTGACCTCACCTCCCAGGTCTAATTACCGCCTCTGTGATGATGCCCGAGTCTCCGTCTCCAGCCCAGACTTGTTCACTGAGGGCGGCCCATGTGCCTCACAGGAGCCGGACGGCTCTCCTGGGCTGTCTCTGGTTCTCAGGATCAGCATGACCGAACGGTTCCTCATCTTCCCCGGCCCAGCTCCTCCACCAGCGTTTCCGTCTTCGTAACCGCCCGCCTCTGGCCCCCGATCCCGCAGCCTGGGAACCGCCCTGACTCTTCCCTCTGCACACACCCCGTCAGCCATGCTTGCAGAGTAACTCTCAGAGCCCCTTTCCTCTCTCCCCATTCCCTGCCTGTCTTCACCGGGTTGCTTAGCAACCTCCCAGGTGGGCCCTGTGGCTGAAGTGGGTGCCCCTCTCCATTTCCTCCCTAACTGGAGGGACCTTACAGAACAGCCGCCCGGTCGCCTGGCGGGTGCAGAGCACAGGCTAGCCACCCCCCAGGCGGCTGTAAGGCTCCCAGCAGAACTCTCCTGGAAACCTAACGGATGGAGATAAACATTTACCTGAAATTCTTCTCGGGAATTTATATGTGGTTGGGAGATGGAGAGTGAAACCTGACCCTTCACCTCTTTCTCCCCAGCTCCGTTTCCTCCTCCTCCTCCCTTCCTTCCTCTCTCTCCCTTTTTCCTCCCCTTCTCCTTCGGTTCCTTCCTCCTCCCTCTCTCGGTCCGCCCCTCCCCTCCTCCCTTCATCCCTTCCTCTCTCCTCCCTCGGTCCCCTCCTCCTTCCCAGGGGAGCTTACAGCGCCTTCCAGGAGGTGGATCTCGCTGGCTGAGGGCTTTGTTTGCTGGGTTCGTACACAGATCTGGGACCGAGCCCGCTTGCTTGGGCTAAAGGAGAAGAGCAGGTCTCTGCTTTCCTCGGGGGAAGAGCTAAGCCCAGGTCCTCAGTGTGGCCCGGCCCAGCATCCCCTGGGCCCCGTGAGAAACGTGGGAAACGCAGGTCCTCGGCCGCGCTCACCGTCTGAACCAGGCGCCCCGGGGGTGGGCCTGTGGCTCTGCTTTCCTGAGCCCCCGAGAGGTCCCTGTAGATGCTGAGTGGAGAGCCCCCTCCCAGCCTCGAACGGGTAAAGGACAATGATCTGCAGAGAACACATGGCGAGCCTGGCTCTGACCCTGCCTGTCTCACTGATCCCCCGAGTCTCCGTTTCCTCCTCCCTCGGCATCCGTGGTCCTCGGGATAAGTCCACCTCCCTTCCCTGAACCTTCCGAGGGCTGCCGGCCCACAGCGACAGCATAGTGAACAGCCAGCACCGCTCAGCCCCAAATGCTTTCTGAACACTGATCCTGTGCAGGATCACTCTTGAGAGGCCACAGACATCAAGTCCCTGCTCTCACGAAGTTCCAGACTCGGGGAGGGAACCGATGAGCAAGGACATGACTGTAAAAGCTGACCCCGGAGCGGAGTGCCTGCGGGAGGGGGAAGCTGGATGATGTGACAGAGTGACAGCTGGCTGCTAGGCTGGTCCTTAGGGAGGTCTCACCGCGAAGGGGGTGGTGACGCCGCACTTCCAGTGAAAACAGAGTGGTGGCGGCTGCCGGACGGACGAGGCTAGCGCTGGGGTCGAGGGAGCTGCAGGTGCCCAGCTGGAGCTCTGATCCAGGGGAGAGGCCCGTGGGACAGGGAGCGGGTGTGAAGGGGTCGGAGGGGGGCAGGGACCTACCGGTAATACGCAGAGGTCAGAGACAGGTCTTCGTTAGCCTAGCTGGAGTTTGGATTCTTTTAATTGAGATGTGATTCATGTACAATGAAATTCACCCTTTTCAGTGCCCTTCAGTGTCTCCTTCCACAGCCTGGCCATCGCCCAGAGGACACGCATGCTCGGCAGGAGGGAGGCAGGGAGGCCCTGGGGCTTTGGCAGGAGTCAGGCCTGGTCACCTGGGCAGCGGGAAGATGGGCTCCAGGAAAGGCGTGGGGCAGGGGCCGTGGGTGGGACGAGGTGGTGGCGATAGAAATGGAACCAGGTGAGCGGGGGCAGGAGATGCTGTGCAAACAGCTGTGCTCAACTCAAATGAGGTTCCTCTCACATCGTCTGCGGGGAAGAACCGGTTTGTTAAACTTCCAGTCGGGCACCAATGGAAACTTCTGAAAAATAGAAAAATTATAAGTACAGACAGTGTGTCCTGGGACCTTGTCTTTGAAATACAGCATTTTCAGCTCTTTGGATCACTCTGCTAAGTCAGTACATATCTCTCATTGGAACGCTTTCTTTTTAAAAGCAGATTTGTTGAAGAGGGCCATATTCCTTATGTCAATGCTTTTGAGCATTTTCCAGAGGAGATGAAACTATATGGGCGTGACAAAGGAATCTTTGCGATAGAGGTAAGTTCTTTTCTTTTTTTAACTTGGTAATCACGAATGAGACACGGAATGGAATAACACTTTAAAAGTTCTATAGAGAAACCTGTAAAGAATTTCAGACCCCCTTAACAGGTGTTCTTGTTGCTATTTGTGTCGCGGTGGAGAAAGTTATCATCTTGTTTCAAGAGGCAGGAGTCCAAGTCCTCTGCTTGCATCATCCTGCGGGACCTGCTCCTGCCGTCTCCTGTGGAAGGCTTCTGTCCTTTAATTAGGAGCTTTATCGCTGTTTACTCAGCGGCTATCTTCCCTTTTCCATCAGCAGAAGGTGTTTGGTTTACTGCAGATTATTAGAATTAAGCAGTGTCTTCCATTTCCACTTCAGGCGTTACTTCCATGGGCCTTCCTAACCTTAACAGCCCTCCGTGTAGCAGTTTAATTTGAGACATTTGTGACCTTACAACCCTGTATGAGAACTGGTTCGCTTTACCCCGCTTACAGGCGAGCACACACCTCAGAGAGGCAGAGGGGCTGGCCGCGGCCATGCGGTGGGTGGTCCCAGCCTGGGAACTTTGTACTTTAGGCCTGAGGCTCATTGTTTCAGCATTTTTAAAAAATACAATATACATATTTTATTGATTTTTCACAGAGAGGAAGAGAAGGATAGAGAGTTAGAAACATTGATGAGAGAGAATCATCGATCAGCTGCCTCTTGCACACACCGTACTGGGGATGTGCCCGCAACCAAGGTACATGCTCTTGACCGGAATCGAACCTGGGACCTTTCAGTCCACAGGCCCACTCTCTACCACTGAGCCAAACCGATTTTGGCTGCTTCAGCTTTTGCTCCGTTGCCTGCTGCTCTGCCTCCTCATCACCTAATTTTACAAAACTCTCACACGTGTGCCGTGAAAATATAGCCGTGTCACGTGCTGCTGAAGCACGGCGCCAAAAGGAAATGGAGACACTGAGACAGAAGTCTGCAAAATGCAGAACATCTTATGCCCGGCGCGTTTTGCACGGGGCTAGAACGTCGCTCTCTGGGAGTGATCTGTAGAGAACAGTGGATTTGTAAACCCAGGGGCTCTGCCCTCAGGATGACGTGAGCGAAGCGGCGCCTGTGACAGGGACGCAGCGCTGGCCTGGAGGTGGCTCTCAGGGACGGTCCCTGTTCCCTTAGACGCGGAGAGAGAAGGCAGTGCCCACGGTTGGAGATGGTGCCTGCAACCGGGCATGTGCCCCGATGGGGAATGGAACCTGTCATCTCTTGGTTCCTGGGTTGAAGCTCAATTACTGAGCCACACTGGCCAGGCATTCCTTCTTTCTTTTGAATTAAGATTTGCTTGTTTTATTCTATCTCCATTGTTGATTTATTACTCATACCTCTGGTATCTGCTGCGAATCAGCCACAGAAGCTTACAGAGACCGTGTTGTCTCCTCAGGTCAACCCGACCACTGGACTTCCCTCCCTCCCTGGGCTGCAGCTGGGAATCTGCCCTCAGGCAGTCAACGGCGCCCTCTGTTTGCTCTGAGATTGGCCCCGTGCTTCCTGTTGGCCAGTGTCGGGAACTGTGACTTTAAATGTTTTCTTCCAGTTCTCGGATTGTCAGCACTTAGTCCTCCATAGCAGAAACAAGTGTTCCGATGCTAATTTTTAGATATTTAGAAGTAGAGTCAGTAATCATATTTTTTTCTTAATGCCTAAAGGTATCTCATTGCTCAATTTTAAAATGGGTTTTTAAAAAAATTGCAATCTCTATTCATGAATGCTGTCACTAGTCTACTCTTTGCTTTAAACATTTCCCCAGCTGACATGGGCTGTAGTTTACACAGAATTCTTTTCGTGGTAATACTTGCTTTAGTTGGCTGTTTCAGTGAGGGGACTGGGTGAATGGGTGCGCAGTGTCTTTACGCACTGTGGTAGGAAGCAGGCCTGAGGAAGAATGTCCTCCCTGGGAGACCAGTTACGTGCTGTGTCTTGGTAACAGTAACATCACACTTTGCCTTTTACACTTAGGTCTGGAAGAGTTTTTTCGTTTTTAAGTAAACTTTATTTTGAAAAAAAATTACAAAACATTACAAAAAAGTATAAAAAAACACCTATATGCCCTTTGCCCAGATTCAACTGTTAACATGTCATCCCACGGGTATTCATTTATTACATGGCTTACAGTATGCTACATGTATTCTTTTGTAACCTTTAAGATTTTAAAGGCAGCTAGAGGATGTTGTCTAAGTAGAATTTCTGACCCAGGGGCGTCAAGGCAGCGTGTAATGCGTGGGTTTATGTCTGTATGTCTTGCAGCCCCAGTACTCTGCGACGGTAGGGACCACATTTAATACTTCCTCTCCATAGACCTGATGCAGTTCTGTACACGTGGTCAGGACTCAGGCCATGTTAATTGACAAAGTGATTTGAAATTGCTCAAGAAAACAGAATGAGTTTAAATACTTTATTTTTAGAAGATCGCAAATTAACCCTTTGGGGAGCTTTCCTACATAAGCAGGAGACTTCCAGACTCTTCCGGCGTATTTACTATATATCGGGAGGCCATTAAGTAGTGGCATTTGATTGACAAAGAAGCATTCTGTTAATGTTTAAGTGATAAATATCTAAGGGATATAATTTCTGCTTATAAGCAAGAATATTAACAATGCAAATCTGGGCGTGTCGGTATCACTCATGAAAACCAGGGTGTGAGATAGGTAATCTGAAAGTTAATTGTGCTCTTTACCAATATTCTGAACCCATAACGAATTGCTTCGGTCAGAAAATGTCTGTGTGAGCTACACTGATGATACTTCTTTTGGGAGCATCACACGCCATGTTTGCTGAGACCAGCGCCTTCGGGGACTGGCTGTGATTTAGTTTGGTTCGGGGCCAGCACCTCCCAGTAGCGGGCGTGCTCAGGCCGGCCTGCCCTCACCTCTGCTTCCAGGAGCAGAGACGGGCCAGGCCGGGGCTAGTGCACAGGAGACTGAGGTTTCACACGTGCATCCACCAGCTGCACAAGTGACCCCGTAGCCCTGCGGGACCAAGTAGGAGTTATTTGGGGTTCTCTGCTCTTCTGGATGCCAGCTGTTCGTCTCCACAGGCAGAGATGTGGTTCACACAAGTCCTGCAGCATCAGCAGAAGTCGGAGAACAGAGGATCTCACGCAGGAGGACTCGCCCTAGCTGGTGTGCTCAGTAGATAGAGCGGCAGCCTGTAGACTGAAGGGTCATGGTTCTATTCCGATCAGGGCACATGCCCGGGTTGCAGGCTCCATCCCCAGTAGGGGGCGTGCAGGAGGCAGCTGATCATTGATTCTCTCCCACCACTGATATTTCTGTCTTTCCCTCTCCCTTCCTCCTTGAAATCATTAACAATAAAGAAAATAAAATGGAGGAGGAGGACTCTGTGGTTTTCCCTTGCTCTGATCCTGGGGCCAAACAAATTCTTGTCTCCCATTCCGTTGGCAAGTCTTTCTCTTTTTATGTTAATCCTCACCTGAGGACATTTTCCCATTGATTTTTAGGGAGAGGGGGAGGGAGGGAAAGACAGAGAAAAACATCGATGTGAGAGAAACACATCAATTGGTTGCCTCCCGCATGCGCCCTGACCAGGGCCCAGGCCGGGGAGGAGCCTGCAAACAAGGTATGTGCCCTTAACCAGAATTGAATCCGGGACCCTTTGGTCCGCAGGCCAACGCTCTAGCCACTGAGCCAAACTGGTTAGGGCTGTTGGCGAGTCTTCATTGGCCGCTAGTTCGTACATTTGTGTGTATCTGTAAGATTTGTCTGTCTGTGCAGCTAACACCATTTCTAAACTCACCCCAGAACCAAGACTACATTTCACAGACAGCAATGTGCTTTCCACAGACACCCGGTAGACGAGACTTGGACACAGAAAAGTGTTTTTGTGACGCCTGGTAGGCTTACACCATTAGGATAATCCTGGCGGCTGAGAGGCGAGGCGAGCGGCTGGTGGCTCCCCGTGGTGTGGATGACACCCTCCCAGCACGCAGAGCAGAGCCGTCACCGCCCTGCATCGCGTCCGGATTGGCAGGTGCCGGGCACCAGCTTCTCGGCCGCATCTGCTGCGGAACAACAGTGGGCACAGGGGAGGCTGGCAGGAGCTCACCTCTGACAGGCACTGCAGGCGTTATCAGCCTGTGTGTAACAGAAACTGCGGCTTGTCCCGACCTGCCTCAGGGCATTGCCTCATGAGGAACAGAAACACGCTGAAATATTTGTGAAATTTAGTAAAAAGCTTTCCCAAGCCTCGTTTTTAACGCAGGCGGGGACCGTCTGGTCCAGCCTCCTGTCTTCCAGAACACACACGAGTGGTTTTCACTCTGAAATGAATCTGTACCACGCGAGAAGCCCAGTGTGTCACATTTACTGTATGTATGTGCCCTTTGTTGTTGTTATTTTTTTTTAATCCTCATCTGAGGATATTTTCCCACTGGTTTTTAGAGAGAATGGAAGAGAGGGAAAGACAGAGAAATCCATGTCAGAGAAACGTCGATGGGTTGCCTCCTGCATGAGGCCCCACCAGGGCTCAGGCTGGGGAGGAGCCTGCAACTGAGGTGCGTGCCCTTGGCCCGGAATGTCCCACGCTCTATCCACTGAGCCACACCGGCCAGGGCCCTGCGTACCCTGTAGACGTGTCTTCGGCCTCTGCTGGCTGGAGTCCACATTCCCTCCTGGCTGTCCCCTCGGTTTTCAGGAAAAGGGGAGGTTTGCGCGTCTTCAAAGGACCGTGTGTGACTGACAGGAGTCCTCATGGCACACCGAGCCTTTGCTCCTCCACGGGGTGTGTGTCGAAACTTAAATGGAAACGCTTCTCGCCAACAAAGAAAACCTTTTCTCCTCCTCTGCCTCCCTCTCCGCCTCTTGGCTCCGGGGCAGCTGCGCCTCCACCAGCGGCGACAAAAGGAGCGATTGTTCGGGTGGTGGCCGGGATGAGCCAGGAGTGTGTGGGCTCCTGGGCCTGTTTTCCTTCTGCCCTCGGTTTATTTGTTTTTGTTATTCCAGAAGCTGAGCACACCTTAGAAAACAACTCAGAAAAGAGAGAGAGAGCTTTACAGACCTAAAGCTGTGTCCCAGCAAACTGCGTCTTTCCTTTAGCTGCTCTGTCAGCATCGGAGCGGCCCCTGTCCCAGGCTCCTCAGCCCAGGCCTGGGTGCGGGGTGCGAGACTGCGGGGTACTTTCTGTTCCCTTCCCGCAGCCTCCTGCCTCTCCACACCCACACCCCCACCCCGGAGAGCAGAGCTGAGGGAGGGCAGCTGAGGGAGGGCCTCTGGGAGAGGGCCGCTGGGGGAGGGCAGGAGTGCCAATTCAGTTTGGTGTTTTCTTTGTGATTCCCGACTCCAGGTAGCTAGCTTTTCTTTCCGTCTTGGGTTTTTACTGACTTAACCTGAAGACGACCTCCTTTTTTTTTAAATATATTTTATTTATTTTTCACAGAGAGGAAGAGAGAGGGATAGACAGTCAGAAACATCGATGAGAGACAATCATCGACCAGCTGCCTCTTGCACACCCCCTACTGGGGATGTGCCCGCAACCAAGGTACATGCCCTTAACCAGAATCGAACCCGGGACCTTTCAGTCCGCAGGCCGACGCTCTACCGCTGAGCCACACCGGTGCCGGCACGACCTCCTTCTTTACCTGCCTTTGCCTCCTCTGTTTCTGGAGTATGGCATTGATTCGAAGCATCATTTTCTTCCAGCAAAAATCTTAGTTGTGGTGGGAAGAGCTGCACACCTGGCCTCTTTCGGGGACAGCCCACCTATGCAGGCACCAAACACCGTCGCCGTGGGCACCGAGGCCGGCCCGGCACGGCTCTGGCACAGATGCAGCGTTTCCTGCCACCGGGGCCGCTTCTGTCCTTCCAGCCGGATTTGCTTCAGTTTTGTATGTTCTCACCCGCAGACCGATCGCAAACAGGCCATTGGTAGCGGGCTCTGCCGTGCCCCTGCCGTGTTCCCCGCCTCGCAGGAGGCCGTCTGTCCTGGGGTCCCCCTCCCGCTCCAGGGAGGGGCTGGGAGTTCCCCCCAGCACTGCTCCCGTGTTTGAATGTTGATCAACAACATTCTGATGTCTGAAGGAGTAAAAAGAAAAGGTGTCACGCTGGTTCAGCCGGCCCCGCCGAGGGCGGGCACGCTGCCCGGTGACTCACTCCGCCCGCCCGGAGCGTCTCGCCCAGTGAAACTGGGTCCGCTGGGGAAAGCCGGGGGCCGCAGCCACTTCCCGCCGACAGGTGCCGGTCTACCGGCTGAGTTTCAGGACACTCTGCGTCCTCACTTCACTCCGATTGGCTCCCCCATCCCGCAGCTCCTGGGGTGTTTGTGCGCGCCCTGGTAGGGGGACACTCGCACAGGCCGAGGTCTCCCCGGGAGGAATTGGGGTGAGTGTCAGGGTAGCAGGTGTTCTCGGTCCCTCGCCCCCACACCGCCCTCCCCCAGGCACAGGAGGAGAAACCAGCTGGTGTTTTCCTTTCCTCCGGCCTCCCACAGCATCGCACCCACCCCTGGAATGTGTGGGCGCAGCGCTGTCATCGGCCTGTGGCTCAGCCCAGCGGGTCTCCGCAGGCAGCAGGGACGAGGTGGGAAGCGTGCGCTGAATTCACTTCACTTCGTTTGTGTTGTGTGAGAATACCCCGGAGAGCTTGTCCGAGCCCCGATCCTCAGACCCATGTCAGTGCCGAGTAAGTCTGGTGTGAGGTGTAAGTCTGGTGTGAGGTGTAAGTCTGGTGTGAGGTGTAGGAATGCGTGTTTGATTTTCTATTGAATTTTCAGAGTGGAAGGGAGGTAAAAGAGAGAGAAACATGATGTGAGAGAGACACATCTATTGGTTGCCCCCCACACCTGCCCCAATGAGGGCCAGGGATTGAACCTGCAACCCAGGTACATGCCCTCGGCCAGGAATCGAACCCACGACCCTTTGGTCCGAGGGACACTCTAACTACTAACCAACACCAGCCGGGGCGGAATGTGCCTTTTTAATGAGCATCTTACAAAGGATTCTGAGAGAGGGTGCTTTGAGCAGAATAGACCTGTCTTATTTCTCTGCCTCTTTTATTTCTCCAGCTTGTTCCACAAAGTAGGTGAGATAGAATTAGACTAATTAGCAGATAACCCAAGTCCAGTTTAGAATAGATGCCGTTTTCTCTTGTTATCCCAGGGTTCCGGTAGGCCATCGAGATGTGGTATGGACACCTGGCAGCTCCTGTGAGGCCTTCCCTGCGTGGCCTGTGCACAATACATCTCTGAACGTCAGCATAGATCACCCTGGCAGTCATAGTGTTCATGTAACACCTCGGTGGTTTTCCACGCTGTGAGCATGGGGTGCAGCCTCCGTGTGAGTCCCGGGAAGCACGCGGACAGGGTGTGACATGAACTCCGTGTGCGCCGTGAACTGGATGGTTAGTGAGGCAGGCCCGGTTAGAGCGGGTGTGGCACGTGGAGACCCCGCAGCGCCGTCTGTGCCGATTCTCCGTGATTGGCAGGAAGTCAGGCTCTCCCCACGTCACCAGCAAGAGTCTGGTGAGCCAGATGGACTCTTAGGGCCTTTCCATTTGGGGCGATTACTGTCTGAGCTCTAGGCGGGTTCCAGGCTGTGTGCGTGCTCCCCACGCTCCTCCCCACAGCCCCAGCCTCGCGCGGCGAGGACCGGTCACATTAGGTCAGACACTTGACGCTCGCTCACTGGTGGGCGCTCGCTCACTGGTGGGCGCTCGCTCACTGGTGGGCGCTCGCTGGTGGACACTCACTGGTGGGCGCTCGCTCACTCTGGCGGCTGCCGCGGCTTTGTTCCAGGCGTGGCCCAGCTACGAGGACATCCACCGGAAGATGATCGAAGTCGCCACCTTCCTGGACCTGCCCCGCTTCCCGGCCATCACGGAGGACTGCTACCTCCACCCCAACATCCTGTGTCGGAAGTACCTGATGGAAGTCAACCTTCCCGGTAAGAAAGGGTGTCTGGTAAGGAAGCTTCTAGAACCCTGGGGAGCACGATGGCGCGTCCTCGCAGGTCCCAGACCAGCAGGGCCGTCGCAACACGAAGCTTCACTTCACATCCTTCGAAGGCACCTCAGCCCCCTGACGAGCGCGGGCTGCTCAGAGGGGACGCGCTCCGTGGGTGCGGGCGGTGCTGGGAGCGCACGGCGGTCTGACAGCCAGCGTGCTGTGTGCAGGGGCGGGCACATGCTTCCGACATGTGACCCATGGTGCACAGTGGTTTGACAGCCCGTGTGCTGCTGCAGGGGACGGGCACATGCTTCCGACATGTGACCCATAGTGCACAGCAGTTTGACAGCCAGCGTGCTGCGTGCAGGGGCGGGCACATGCTTCCGACATGTGACCCATGGTGCACAGAGGTTTGACAGCCCGTGTGCTGCTGCAGGTGACGGGCACATGCTTCCACTGGGCACTGAACCTGCTGCAATTGGGTATGTGCCCTTGACCTGGAATCAGACCCAAGACTCTTGGGCCCACAGGCTGACACTCCAGCCCGGAGCCATGCTGGCCTGGGCCCATTTGCTTTTCTATTACTTTCTATTTTTGATGTAAGAAAAGCAGTTCAAGATAATAATTTAAAATAGTTTTCAAGAAATGCCATTCTTTATAATAATGATGTTCCCATTCTAAATTTTGTGAGACGAGACTATGCCTGTATAACCCAAGCTGCTCCTGACCAGGAATCAAACCGCGACCTCCTGGCCACAGGTCACTGCTCAGCCACCCCCCACGCCAGCTGGGCAGCCCCGTGTTTGAGGACAAAGCTTGTGTTTTTGTTATTTCCTGCCTCACTCCTCTTCCTTCCGCAGACGAGATGCACGACCTCACCCGCCAGGTGGTGCAGATGGCCGGCCTCGGGGAGGCGGACTTCCTGACCTTCGACCCCATCGGCACCCGGGCACGGGCCGTGAAGTACGACGTGCAGGCGGCGGCCATCATCGTGGTGGTACTGAAGCTGCTCTTCCTGCTGGACGACCGCGCGGAGTGGTGAGGCCCCGTCCACTGTCCGGGAGCGGGGCTGCTCTGCCCGTTCAGAGGGGGGAGGCCCCGTTCGCTGTCCGGGAGCGGGGCTGCTCTGCTCGTTCAGAGGGGGGAGGCCCCGTCCGCTGTCTGGGAGCGGGGCTGCTCTGCCCGTTCAGAGGGGGGAGGCCCCGTCCGCTGTCTGGGAGCGGGGCTGCTCTGCCCGTTCAGAGGGGGGAGGCCCCGTCCGCTGTCCGGGAGCGGGGCTGCTCTGCCCGTTCAGAGGGGGTAGGCCTTGTCCCGCTGTCCGGGAGCGGGGCTGCTCTGCCCGTTCAGAGGGGGGAGGCCCCGTCCGCTGTCCGGGAGCGGGGCTGCTCTGCCCGTTCAGAGCGGGGAGGCCCTGTCCCAGGGAGCGGGGCTGCTCTGCCGTTCAGATGGGGGCAGCCGCGCGCTCCGTGGAGAGGCCCTCGGCGTTCTGGGCTGTGAGCTGGCGACTCGGCTGCCGGTCAGGCGCCGTCCTAACTCCGTGCCTATGTCTGCAGCGCGTTGTGTGTAGCGTGCTTTATTGCTAGTTTTTGGGTAGATGCACGTTTCTCATGTTCCACTGGCTCCTGCGTTTTAACCTTTGCACGTCCTAGAGAGCCCGCTCCCGCCATCCGCGGCCCCGTGGGCTCCCAGCCGGTGCGTCTCAGCTCCTTTGGAAGCCGGGAGCTGTACAAGGAGCCCCTCCCGGAGGCAGCCCGTGTGGTGTCCCCCTCCCGTCAGCGCGGGCTTCGCGTCCGTGCCAAGGACTGCTCGTTCTTGTCCCTCCGCTGAATCCAAAATTCCACTCTCCTGTAGTGGTTTCCAAACCAGCTGACTTGTTTGTTGCCGTCTCCAGGTCTCTGTCTGAGATTGCTGAGGCTTATAACGAAGAGAACAGAGAAGGTACTTCCTTTTTTTATCAATCCAGTTCAGAGATAAGCAGTGGGTGGAAAGATCAACAAGTGTAGAGAAGAACTTTGGAAATATACTTGTACAGATGCATGTGGACAAATGGTGCCTGTCCCGGGACTCCTTTTCACACAGTGACTTGGTTATAGTTGTCCTACTGTGTGCAAAGGCCAGCTTGCTCTCCCGCTCCCGGCATCTCTCACCAGCCGCGCGAGGCTGTGAACGCCCTGGCAGTGTTGTGACTGTGCGTCTGTTCCGATGCCTTCAGCCTTTGCTCGCACTGGCTCTCCTCCCCGAAGTGCTCTTCCCTTCTCCCCCCTGCCCCCCAGGTCCACCCCCAATCCCCAGCCCCTGAAGTCCATCTGCCCCGTTCACGGTGCACCCCACACCTCTCCTCACTTGCTCCCCATCCCCTTGTCCAAGTCAGAGTCATCGCTCCTGCCCAGCCGCTCCCGTCCCACTTCCGTTAGAGGCGGCACATTGACTGCAGCCGTGGACTGAGCAGTCTGTCCCTCATCGAGGGTCCGTGTTTGTCAGGCACATGGAGCCTGTTTGACTTACAGGAGGTGCTGCAGGCACCACAGGCAGACAAGCCGGAAGGGGACTCCATCTGTGATTTCCGAGAGCTAATGGATAGCTGTTTCATTATGTCAGTGAAGGAAGATCCAGGTGAATAACGCATGTTATTATGATTGACTAATTTGATTATCATGGGTGTGTTTTTTTTTTCCAGATAAGCCATGTTTTGATTTCAGAAAATGGTACCACGTTATGAAGAAATCCTTGGATGAGAAAAAACAAAAATGGGAGGAAGCCAGGGCAAAGTACGTCATCCCACTGGTCTTAGATTCCCTCCTCTCTCCAGGCCTGTCCCTCACATGAGGTGCAGCAGTTAGACTCGTCAGCGGTGTGGCCTCTGTTCTGGAGACATTAGCCGCTGTTTTCTAATAACTCTTTCATTGGAATGTTCTCCTGCGATAGCGACCCTCCCACTCACAGCCACGGGAAGCGAGGGGTCTGCTTCAGCCTGTCCCCCTGGCTTTGAGCTCTCGTTCCGACGAGGGTCGCTGTGGTGAAGGGGAGAGCCTGCTCTGAGCCGCGGGCAGGTTACTCACCCGTGGCCTCCGAGCCCTGGGACGGAGTTTGCGCCTAAATGTACCTTCGGTTTCTGGCTCTCTGTTCCTTACCAGCTTTTTTGGGGTAAAAACACAGATATTTCTTGAGTGTCTACTAGCCAGACCGTTGGTCAGCACTGGGTAAGAACTGATTCTAACAAGGGTGCGGGGTTATGGCATGACCTTGACCTCTCCTCACAGCGGCCCTCACCTGTGAAGGTGGGCAGACTGAGAGATGTGGAATCCTTTGGTTTGTTCACTTACGGTACTCTTCATTCTTCACCAAATGCTCAACCGAGTCCTTCCCACGTGCCATTCCCGCCAGCCTGGGGGCTCGGGAGAGGGCCCGGTTCTGCCTTCGGACCTCCAGCACTTGTGGCATGTGACTCCTGTGGTCACGCCTGGGAAGGGGCAGGGCCTGGGCCCCGAGCCGGTCCCTGCCTGCTGGGACGCCGTCTCCGAGCGAGAACGGGCCTGGGCGGGGAGGCGGCAGGCTTACTCTGCTGTAAGTCAGGAAAGCCGTCCACCTGAGGGAGGAACGCTGAACGGAGCCTGTTGCTCCTGCCTGGGCTGCCACCCGCCTGGGAGGGCCCTGCGCCCTTGGTCTCCGCTCTGGAGGGGACGCTGTGTGTATTGGGGAGCAGCACCTCCACTTCATAGCGGCACCGCCCTGGCTGGCTCCCCAGGGGCGGAGGGTGATCAGCACAGGGGCTGGCGGGACTGTCGTGCTGGAACCCAGATCCCTCCTCCCCTCCTGTTTCCCCTCTTCCCCCCCCCCTTTCCTTCCTCCTCCTCTTCCTCCCTCCTTCCCCTCCTGTTCCTCCCCCTTCTCCTCCTCCTGTTCCTCCCCCTTCTCCTCCTCCTCTCCAGGAGAGGCGTGACTCCAGGCGCATCTGGGCATCAGAACCAGAACCACTAACTTCCCCCAGCACGGGGCCACTGGGCGAAACCAGGAGAACCCGCTGTTCCTTGGGTGGCTCCGCTATGGGCGAGGCAGCGGGCACTTCCTGGTGAGGGACCCTCACTCTGGGTCTGGGGCCCCGGCACTGAACGGGCGCGGTCCGTTCCTCTGCTCCAGCGTGTCTGTCCTCCACAGGTTCGTGTGGAAGAGCGAGAAGCCGCTCTACCACTCGCCCATCGACAGGTCCGTGGCGCACAAACGGCGGGGTGAGCTGCCTTTTCTCATCAGCGCCGAGCAGCAGCGGGGTGTGTGTGTGTGTGTGTGTGTGTGTGTGTGTGTGTGTGTGTGAGAGAGCGAGAGAGAGTGTGTGAGTGTGTGTGAGTGTGTGAGAGTGTGTGTGTGTGTGTGTGTGTATGTGTGAGAGAGAGTGTGTGAGTGTGTGTGTGTGTGTGTGTGTGTGTGTGTGTGTGTGTCAGGGCCCGGCTGGGAAGTGAGTGCCCGAAACATGCTTCCTGGACCCCAGACCGCATCGCCCCCCAGGAAGCCCCCCAGGAAGCTACTACTTCCCCAAATAGCCAAATAGCGGAGGTCCCCCAAATCTAAACACTTCCTCTGACTTCCAGAACTCTCTGTGGAGAGCTGCCTTCAGGTTGTCTTACTCATGAATGCGGTGAAATATGTGTGATAACAGTTACCATCTCAGCCTTTGTAGGCAGTTCCCCTACACCCCTCACCACTTCCAGTCTCCCCAGTGTCACTGATGACGCATTGTCATCCTGAGACACCAGCATTGGGGCATTGCTATCAAGTGAACTACGATTTTATTGGAATTAACATTAGTGTTCCTTTATTCCTTCCTTTTCCCTCCATTTCCAGAGATGGTGGTGAACCTACAGAAACAGTTTAGCACGCTGGCTGACTCGGTACCCACAGCTGCAAAACACAGCCCTTCCAGCTTTCAGTTCAGCTGGGCGGGAGAGGTCCCCGGCGCAGTCTGCTTCCACGGGCACGGCCTCCAGGGCATCCTGTCCAGGAAAGGCTGCTCGCTCAGGACGCGGAACTCGCTCTACTGGCTGAGCACTCCGAGGTTCTGCAGAAGGTGGGTGGCCCGCAGAGGCAGAGAGTGGGAACCTGACACAGCCTCTAGCCTGCCCTGGAGGAGTATTCTCTCTAATTAAAACAGTCACATACAGCCCGGCCAGCATGGCTCAGTGGTAGAGTGTAGACCTATGAACCAGGAGGTCATGGTTCCATTCCCGGTCAGGGCACAGGCCTGAGTTGTGGGCTCCATCCCCAGTGTGGGGTGTGCAGGAGGCAGCTGATCAATGATTCTTTCTCATCATTGATGTTTTTCTCTCTCTCTCTCTCCCTCTCCCTTCCTCTCCGAAATCAATAAAAATACATTTAGCCCTAGCCGGTTTAGCTCAATGGATAGAGTTTTCCATGATGGCTCCCAGGTTTGATTCCAGTCAGAGGTACATGCCCAGGTTGTGGGCTCGATCCCCGGGGGGGGGGGGGGGGGGGGGGGGGGGCCGCCAATCAATGATTCTCTCTCATCACTGATGTTTCTCTCTCCCTCTTCTTTCCTCTTTGAAATAAATACAAATATATATTTTTAAATATCTATATATTTTTTTAAAAACCATGTCCATGGCTGAGGATTTAAATATGTGTGTGTGTATATATATATATTTCCATTGATTTCAGAGAGGAAGGTAGAGGGAAAGAGAGAAACATCAATGATGAGAATCATGGATCGGTTGCCTTCTGCACACCCCACACTGGGGATCAAGCCCACACCCCAAGCATGTGCCCTGACCGGAAATTGAACTGTGACTCCTGATTCATAGATCCATATTCAACTACTGAGCCACACCAGCCTGGCTAAAAATATATATATATGTTTTTAAAACAAAGCCATAATACTATTGATCAGACATAAAATAAACTAATAATAATCCCTTCATATTATCACACATGCAGTCACTTTTTAGATTTTCCCAATTGCCATGTACTTTTAAATAACCCGGAATCCAAGTGCTGTCCATACCTTGCGTGTGGCTGAGCTATGCCGTAGGTGGTTAGTCGGTAAATTCCTCCTTTATCTCCTGTCCCCGTGCACTCTGCTGGCTGAGTAATGAGGTCATGAGTTCTGCACAGCTTCCCGCACAGAGAGAGGGAGTCACGGTCCTGTGTCCCCGCATGGCCTGCCTCGGGGCAGTGAGGTTGCGATGTGAGGAGAGATTGGGTGGTAGTTGGGAGCTGTGTCAGATGCAGGATCTGCTGCTGTAGAAGGAAGGGGGTGCTGCGGGGACTGTCCCTGTAACAGGCACAGGGCTGGAGGCTGCCTCATCAAGTCTGGTGTCTTCTTTTGGGTGGGGGTGGGGAGCATTTGCTTTCTTTTATTTGTTTTAAAATGGGTCCCGGATCGCTGCCTTCTGCTTTGTTTGCCTGGATCATGGTAAGAAGCGGGGGCCCGGGAAGGAGTGGCAGAGCCCTGGACCAGGAGCTGGGAGGGCTGGCTCTGGTCCCCCATGTGTCCCTGCAGTGGTGGCCAGGGGCTGGGCCACATTCTCCCCTGTGAAATACAGGAGTTTTACCACAGTGTCTGTTTCCTTTCAGCTCAGATGACTGTTCTGAGCTAAAACGTATCTGCATGTTCAGTTATGGGGGGGGGTGATCGGGGCAGAGGCAGGCCTTCCAGGTGGCCATTTGCAGATAACATCTTCTCTGCTTCCTTCTAGCTACTGTAAGCACCTGACGACCTATGAAGAGTCCAACTTCTCGCTGAGTTACCAGTTTATAATAAATCTCTTCTCCTTCCTGCTAAGGACAAAGACCTACTTCCTCCACGAAGAAGTGAGCTTAATTGAAAAGAGACTTTTTAAGACAAAATACAGTAAACCAAAAACGAAACCTTCAAGATCCAAGAAAGTGCGAAAATGAGAAAAGCAAGATGGAAACTTCCTAGGGAGAATATTTTAATAGTGACAGTAATATCAAATTGTAATATAACAGGTCCAGAGAAGTATGGAAAATAGAATTTTTTGGCTATATATCCATACATAGACACACATACATATAGTACATATATATGTCGATTGTGCTTATAATGTGTATATAAATGAGCTTTGAGTTTATTTTTTTAATTACAAATATTTTTTGAGAAAATTAAAAAGCAATGTTACATAAATGGTATCCAGATATTTCTATTCATTGTATTTTAGAGCTAAATTTGCCTTTTAAACTAGATCACTTCCTTGTTCTTTAGTCCCAAAGTAAACGCCAGCCGGATCGAAGATCAAACATTCTGGTCATTTATAAGCGTTGGAGGAAAACAGGCCTGGAGGCTCCGGGATGCTGGAACAGGGAAGGACTTCCTAAGCCCGGAACCGGAGGCAGAAGGCGCGATGGGTCATGTGACTATAGTCGAAGGCCAGCAGGAATGGAAGGAGAAAGTGGTGGCACTTAAAGGAATAATCTGAGTGGATCAGCGGTCCTCTTACAGCACCAGCGGAGTGCCGGGTGCACAGGAGATGGGAACAGACGCCTCTGAACCAGGAGGCACAGAGCCCGGACAGAGGACGGGCCGGGAGGCAGCCTCACTCCTGCGAGACACGCTCCCTGGCGAGGTGTGTTCGCCACTAGACTCGATCTTTGCTGATTTGGGGGGAATCCCTTTTATGAACAAATCTTATTTATCATTTTAAGTTCCACGCCACTGCAGAGAAACATAACTACCACTGAGGTGCGATCTCCCTGGTCTCAGACCCAGCCGATCGTACTGGGAAAGGGGAGGCGCCTGGGGCTGCGAGTGGAAGGCAGACCCTTCGGGGGGAGAGTGCGTGTTCCGGGCCTCCGGGCCTCTGAGCTCACAGCCATGCAAACAGCGGATGTGCAGGAGCTGAGTGACGTTTCGTGGTGTTCGTGGGCTTAGCATCAAATGCAGATCATCCGAGCGTCATGTAAGCAGTTATTACACACCTGTCTTGTACTGAACATTTTACATGTCTTCTCACTTCATGTGGCTAGAGAAATCTATCTACAACTGTAGCAATTAAAGGTTTAGGCACAGCAGGTTAAAACAAAAGCTTTAAAATTTTTTAAGTAAGAAATTAAATCAGTGAATGTACACTGAGAGTCTATCCCCATGAGAATACAGAACCTTGGCCCCCAAACCGCATTAATCTACTGGGGTGTCTCACACATTTTGAACACAGGTTTGTTATGTGTGGGGTTTCCCCCCTCTTAATCCTTGGGGGAAAAGCGGTTTCTTTAGGCAGCTGGAGGTTCTGTGCCTCCTGACGGCGCTGGCTCCTGGCCCGCCGGGTCAGCCAGCACCATTGCGGGATGTGATAATGGCTGGCAGGGCGAGGAGCCAGGCGCCTTATCTCCCTGGGGGGGGGCAGGCTGCCATTGCCACACACGCGGGGCCTTCACGCCCAGAGAGGAGGCGAGCCCAGGGCCGGGGTGTCTCCAGGTCTTTGTTGTCGTTGGGTGTGTTTTCCTCCCACGGGCACCAGCCGCCTAAGAGGAAGGGAGAGAATTGGTGCTAACCCGCCCGGCCCCGCCCCGCCCCTCCCCACCGAGGATGCTTTGCTTAGAGGACGAAGGAGCACTTCCCAGGTCCCGGAACCCTGAGTGAGGCCCCAGCGTGGCTGCGGGCACCTCGCCTCTTCCCCCCAGAGACCCTACAACGTGGTCTCTGTCATTTCACAGACCAGGAGCAGCCGGTCTGTCCCGGCAGCCGCTCCAGCATCTGGTTCCCAGCCGCGGAGACCTTAGTGCCCTCCCCCTTAACCCCCCGGCCCGGCCATGCCAGGCTCGAATGTAAGGACCCCAGTGCCACTCACTCCAAAAGAGGAAACATCAGCACCTATGGCTGGAGTATATCCTCACCCCCAAGCCTGCACCCCAAACCTGTTTGTCCTCTAGCACCCTGTCTCTCATCGCAGCCCGTGGCCTAATCACCCACCGCCAGCCCCTCCCTCCCTGTCACCCCCGCAGCTCACCCGTCACTCACAGGTGGTTCCACCGCCGGGCACCTCTCGGGCGGCTCTCCAGGCCTCCGTAGGCGTCCCTGCCCAGCGCAGGCCCCCAGCGTGCGGCTCCTGTGGGCTGCGAGAGCCTCTCCCTCCTAAGACCCTGCCCTGCCTCTCCCAGGTGGCCCCAAATAGATCTGCTGACGGGGGGAGGCGGGGAGGCGCCCAGTCTTCACTCCCAGTCCTCGCCCCTGCTGCCTACAGCCGATGGCTTGGTGGGCGGGGGTGGGTGGGGTGGGGTGGGAGTAGGTAGGGGTGGAGTAGAGTGGGGTGGGGGGTTCCATTAGACTAGTGTCGCCTTCCTTGCCTGCTCCCTCAACCAGCAAGGGGCTCCTGACCACGGGGGATGTCTCAGCCTCAAGGCCTTGGCTGTTCCCTGTTGGAGACGGCCTCCCCTTCTCCGGAGAGCCCATCCCTCCGGACCCTGCCGCAGCGCCCTCTCCTCCACCCCCCCGCCTCCTCCCCAAGCACCGGAGCGCACCCGCCCCCGGGGCTCGGCCTCCGGTCAGACAGCCGGGATTCAGCCCTGCACACGTACCCCCGAGGGCTGGGCGGGAGATCCGGCGGCTAAGACACGGGTGACCTTGGCGAGAAACAGAACTCACCAAGATAACCAGCATGGGCAGCAGTTCCCACACGCTCTGTAGCCACGGACTGGTTCCCGTCCGCTCCCCGCAGCCTGCGGGAGAGTGCGGCCACCCCGGGCCTGTCAGGGAGAGCGGGCGGGAGGTGTGCTCTGCTGGAAAGGAGCGGGCACGCACCAAGGAGCGGGCACGCACTAAGAGGCACTTTGTGTGCTTGGCCTGGTCCTCGAGCTACATGTTAACAGAGTTCTCCGGATTTGCCACTGCCTCGAACCTGCCTGCCAGCTTTTCTCGGACAGTGCTCAGCAGCGGCAGCCCCTCCGCACGGGCAGAGCGAGGCCCACAGCACCGGAAAAGCCAGGGAAAGCCGCCGGGGAAGGGCCGCTGCGATGAAAGGCGGGTTTGGGGAGGGACTTACCCTCCTGGCTGGTTTCCCACCTACAAAGTGGGGGCAACAGCTCAGCCGTTTTAAATGGACATTATTTTATTTTCAAAACGTATTTTTTATTAATTTCAGAGAGGGAGAAGGAGAGAGAAACATCTGATGAGAGAATCATGGATCGGCTGCCTCCTGCACGCCCCACACTGGGGATGGAGCCCACACCCCGGCCTGTGCCCTGACTCAGAATCAAACGTGACCTCCCGGTTCATAGGGCGGCGCTCAACCAGGGAGCCACCCCGGCCGGGCTCAAAGGGGTGGGTTAAGAATCCACTGAGCTCAGGCACGGGAGCACTTTGCACAGGGAACTCTGCCCGAGGAAGACTGTGTCATTACTTCCTGAATAAAAAGGACTGGTCCTCTGTAACAGCGGCCGGCAAACTCCTCCGTCCACAGAGCCAAACATCAACAGGACGACGACTGACATTTCTTCGGAGAGCCACGTTTTTTAAACTTAAACTTCTTCTAAGGCCACTTCCTCAACACAGACTCGCCCAGGCCGTGGTGTTGTGTGGGAGAGCCACACTGCCAGGGCCAAAGAGCTGCAAGTCGCAGTTTGCCGACCACGGCCCTGTCACACGCGTGTGTCCGTGCCAGGCTGTGAGCGGTTTCTTGGGAGGAGACGCGGCGTCGGCCCCCGCTGTGAGAAAACACGGCAGTGAGACGTTTCACTCTGATGGAGTCCCAGCGGGCCCGGCGCTGTTCGAGGCACCTCCAGGGACAAAACCAAACCCGCCACCCTGTGGGCGAGAGGGGTCGTGACTCCACAGTCCCCGCCGAGGACACCGGCTCAGACGTTGAGTGGCTCCTTGAGTCACAGAGCTGCGAGGAGGGCGGGGACGCCACCCTGTCCCCTCCATGCCCGTCCCTCCCGATGGCCGGCTCTCGGCGCTGACAGACGGGGCGGGCGGGCCGGGCCGTCGGATGTCAGGCGTGCAGGCTGGCCATTGTGCGGAGCCACGTCAGGGCCCTCGGAGGCCGCTGTTTCACCGGGGAGCGGCCGAGGGGCTGGCCAGGTTAGGGTTCGGTCACCCGGCCACCCCACCAGCCCTGGAGGAACTGGCCAGGGCCCCTGCGCCCCTCTTCTCCGCGGAGGATGGCCATGGCGGAGTGTCGTGGTGCCCGGCACTGTGGGCGCCACTGCCTTCTCTCAGCACCACGAAGCGGGCACAGGTTTCCTCGTGGGGAAGAGCCCTCAGGCCTGGCAGAGGGGCAGAGGCTCAGTGTAAAATCGGGCGGGCTGAGATTCGAACCCAGGTCTGACGGACTCCAAGGCGCCTCCTCAGACTCAGGCAGAGCGGAGTCAGCAAAAGGCAGAGCGCCTGGGTGAATGGCAGGCCGGGCGCTGGGGGAGAAGGCATGGAGGTGGGCCTGGTGAGCAGACGGGGGAGTGGGAGGGAGGGGAGGAAGGGATGGTGTGCCGGCCGGGGGCCTGAGAGCCCCAGATGTGTTTGGGGGAACACGGTGGTGTCGGGGCCCAGGGCACTGGGAGGGGAAGGGGCAGGAGCCGGGCACGGGGAGGGCTTCTCACTGGGACACACATTTAGAAATACCTGTTGGGGTCGGATGGAGAAGGAAATGTACTTAATGTTTTTCTGAAAACAGATCATTTAAAATGTCATGTATTTAAACCAGACGCAGAGGATCAGGAAGAATAGGCTCCGTGCTCCGGGGACTGTCCAGGCGGAGGGACAGCAGCTGCGGATGGCAGGAGGGCGCAGTCAGAGTGTCCGCGCCCCACGGGGCCCAGCACCGGGCAGGAAGCTGCCGGGAGCAGAGGAGCGGCCGCTGGAGCGGAATGAAGGCCGTGGCCTCCGTGTGGCTAAAGCCTCGTCCCCTGGCAGCATGTGACCCTCCGACCACACCGCCCGCCGGTCTCGTTTCTTCTCTCGGCTCCCATTTTCCTCCTGCAGCGGCGGGTCTCCCTCCACCTCCTCCACCTCCTCCGCTGGGTCCCCTCTCCACTTCCTCCTCCTCCTCCTCCTCCTCCTCAGCCTCCTCCGCCGGCCCCTCTGCAGCCTGCGTTGGAGGCGTTGGTCCTGCTTTCTCCGCACCGTCGCAGGCTTCCAGCACCGTCTCTGCACTGACGCCTCCCGTGTCCGCAGCCCAGACCTCTTCCCGGGCCTCCGATCACAGCCCACTGTCTGGGGAGGCAGCCCTTGGATTTCTACTAAGATACCCCGAGCTCATACACAAATGGAACCCCCACCTCCCGAGACCCACGCCTGCAGCCTTCCCATCTCCCCGACGGCCACGCACCCCCTGCTGCCAGCAGAACCCCTCGCCGTGGTCCCAGACTCCCTTGTCTTCCTCACACCCCACACCCAATGTCAGGGTGTCTGCCGGTGCTGCCTTCAGCTGGACCGGAAGCTGACCTCTCTCACCCCTCCTTCACACCCAGGCTGGGGGTTTCCCTGCTCCCACCTCTGTGCCCCACCGCCCAGCCCCCACGTTATTTAAAGAGACGAGTGAGCCCTAGCCGGTTGGGCTAGGTGGATAGAGCATCGGCCTGTGGACTGAAGGGTCCTGGGTTCGATTCCGGTCAGGAGCACGTGCCCAGGTGGTGGGCTCCATCCCCAGTGTGGGGCGTGCAGGAGGCAGCTGATCCATGATTCTCTCATCACTGATGTATCTCTCTCTCTCCCTCTTCCTTCCTCTCTGATCAATAAAAATATATAAAAAGACACACGTGAGACCACACCCCTGCCTGAATCCAAACCCTTCAATGCGCCCCTACCTCTCAGCAAAAACCCAAGGCCATACAGAGGCCTACCGCCCTTTATCCTGTGCTCTGCCCCTGCAGCCATGCTGGTCCCTGCTGTCCGTGGCCCCACCTTCTGCAAAGCTGTGCTTCCCCCTGGACCCTCCCCCCCTTGAAGGCTTCTCTCCCTCAGGCCTACCCCCGACTCCACCGCTGCCCTCCGCTGCCTGCTCTGCTGTATGCACGCGCCACTTGCTAACACACCACAGGATCCTCTTATTATTATCACTCTGGGTCTGCTCCCGCGGGGGGTGCTGGAGGAAGGCACGGGTTTGTCCTTTCGCTGGCACCCCAGCATCTAGCTCAGTGCCTGGCATCGGCCTCACAATAAATGTCTGTTGGATGGATGGGCAGGCCTCACCCTCAGGAAAGACAGCTGGGCTGGGGGAGGTGGTGAGGGAGAGACTGCACCAGGGCTGCTGGAGGCGAGGGGGCAGGACCGATGGATGGATAGACAATGGATGGATGGATGAACCATGGATGGATGGATGGACGATGGATAGATGGATAGATGATGGATGGACGGATGATGGATGTATGGATGGACGGTGGGACGATGGATGGAGGAAGGAGCACTGGAGGGAGGGGCCTGCAGGCGGGGGGAGCTGAGGCCAGGGGACCCCGAGGGCTCAGGGGGGTAGGCAGAGGTTGGAAGTGGGAGCCTGGCGGGTCCCGCAGTGAGGGGGGCCCAGGAGAGGGGAAGGGCAGACACGGGACCCGGCGGCTCAGGGAGACCACGCCGCGGGGGCCCACCGCCTCCACCCGAGGGGAACCGGCCAGGAGGCCGTGGAGGGTCCGGGGGCTGCCACGGGGGCCACGTGCGACGGGCGCGCAGGGGCCGGGAGCCGGGCGCGGGCGGCGGGCAGGCCAGGGGGGCGACGTGGTGCTCCGGGGCGCCAAGCCGGAGGGCCTGAGCGAGGGGACGCGAACCGGGCGGTGACGGGCCGGCAGCGGCGGGCGCCGGGCGGGCGCGGCCGCCGGCGGCGAGGGCGTGGGCGGGAGGGCGGCGGAGGCAGAGCGCCCCGCGCCCGGGAAGGCGGCGCCCGGGCCCGGCCCCCGGGTGGGCGCGCGGAGGCGGCCGCGGGGCGGCAGGTGCGCGCGAGGCGGGACGTCCCGGGCGGGAGGCCCCGCGCGCCGCCCCCTCAGGGCTCCGCCGGGTCGGCCCCGTCCGGGCGCCCCGCGCGCCGGCCAATCAGGAGGCGCCGCCGCCGCCCGGGCCCCGAAGCCCCGCCCCGAAGCCCCGCCCCGCCATGAAGCCCCGCCCCCGGCTCCCAGGCGCGCGGCCGGCGCGGCCCCGCTCAGAGCGAGAAAAGCGAACCCAACCCGTCGGGGCTGCCGCTCCGGACCCGCCGCCGCCTCCCCCCGGGTCGGCTGTACCGTCCGAACCCGAAAGTCCAGTTGGGCGGCCCGCCGCGGCGAGGAGCGCGATGACACAGGAGTACGACAAGTGAGTGAGCGCCGCGCCGCCGCCGCCCGCGGTCCGCCGTCCGCCCGCACCTGCTCCGGGCCCGCGCCGAGGCCCCGCGCTGAGGCCGGCAGCGAGGCGGCGGGCGGGGGGCAGCGGGGGGGCGCGCGGCCGGCTCCGGCTTCTCCTCCGCCCGCGGCGCCATGGTCCCGCCGGAGCCCCTGGGGGCCCTGGCCGTGGAGACTGGACTCCGGGGTCCCCTCCGCCCCCCTCCCCCGCCTCAGCGGCCTCGTCTGAGGGGACCACCCACTGGCGCCCCCTCTGCTCCCCGGCCCAGCGGGCCGCCCTCGGGGCCTCTGCCCCGCGGAGCCCGCGGAGCCCCGGCGACGCGCCCGCCGGCGGCTGCACAGGCGGAGGCTCCGGTGAGCCCGCCGCTCCGGTCGCGGCGCCGCCGGGGAGACGCCACGGGAGGTGCGCGCAGGGCGGCCGCGGGCCCGCCGTCCTCCTCCGGCAGTGAGGACCCGAGGGGGACGCGCCGCCCGCACGGCCGGGTCCCCGCAGCCCTCCCCGCGCCAGAGCCCTCGGCGCCGTCGGGGGGACGCGCTGCAGGCACCGGGCGGATGGACGGACTGACGGACGGCCTCTCGGAGCCTGTGATTAAGGCGGATTCTGACCGCGGAAGGCGGTGGCCACCTGAGCGGCCCCGGGGAGGGGACACGGGGTGAGGGGCAGCTCTGTGTTTTCTTAGCAGCTTTTCTGTAAACATAGAATGGTTCCAAATTTTAAAAATATGTATTTATGAGAACCGCACCAAGCCAAATCAGGGTATAGGGTGCTGCTTTCCTGGAGGCGTAGGTTCGATGTTTACGTGCGGAATGGATCCTGATCTTTGCTTGTAGCCTATGCACTTGGGTGTTCTGGTTTTTCTGGAGGATCCCTGGAAGTCACCCCCGGAAGTCTTGGCGGGGTGACCGAGGAGAGGACACCCCCAAGGCGGGGGAGGGGGGGGGCCGGGGGGGGGGGGGGGGGGGAGGAGCCCTGAGGACTGGCAATGGCGTGTCCCCTGAGAAAGCGGACAGAGGCGGCGGGTTCGTGGTTATTTCTTAACACATACGATTAATGAGGCACATTTCCAAAGCCGGCCTTCTGGCCCTGAGACGATTCGCAAAAACTGCTGGGTTTTCTGTTGCTTCCACCCGGCGGGGAGGCGTGGGAGAAGGGAAGCTGAAAAACTCGCTTTATGGGACTGGGATGAGCCAAGCGCTGTCACAATCCGCTGGGAGCAGCTATTAGCACTATTAATAACAGCTTAGCCGGAACGCCGCCTTCATCCCGGCCCCCTGGTTCCCGGCGGCCGGCGTGCTCCGCTCCTGGCGGCCCGGGGAAGGCCCCCGCTTCCAATGCTGCTTCCTCTTCCTCTCTTTCCCAAACGGCCGCTGGGGTTCGTTTTGGGTTAAGATAGCACCCCACCTCAAGACTTCTTTTCCTACCAAGTATCAGCGCCCGTGACTGTGTGCCCAGGCATGCGGAAACACATCGGCTTTGAAATAAGACTTACTTTTGACTGGGGATAAATTAAGTTGTCGGATTCCCTACACAACCCCCCCCCCCCCCCCCTTTCAAAGGTGTTTTCCTGTTTTAAAAATCCGTATCTGTTTTTAAAGGGCCTGGGTGGTTGCCAAGCCCTGTTGATTGCCTGAGAAGATAATCTCTCTCTGCATTCACTTTTAGAGGAGGGAGGTCACCTCTAGGCAGTGCACGTATTTCATCGGTGTGTCGCAATGAGAACCCAAGTTTGCCTGTCAGAATAGTGATCGGTCAGAGTAGTTCTGAACATTCAAACATTGTTTTTCCCTTAAACACACTTCTCCTGGCTGGAGTGAGTGTTCTGCTTCTTGTCTTTATTGATTTATTCAATAGTGCCAAACTGAGACTGTTTGCGTTTCAAGTTTTTTAAATCAGTCCTGTTTGCTTTAATCTCTTAAATCAAATCTTCTGTAAGAGTTCACTAAGACCCACGTTGGTTTTTCTCTGGGTTATTTTCCCACCCGACTACAGGGTTAAAATGAAACAGATCTCGCCCCGTGTGGAAAAAATGGTATAAAAATTTTAAAACCAGATTTCCCCCCCCCCGTTTGCTTAGAAACCTTTCTGTTTAGTGGCTTCGTGGATGGTTGTAGATTCTTATGCGTTTATCTCCAAGATAAACAGTTAGCTCCCAGGCCAGAAAATTGTGCCTGCGTGTTGATTTACAGCCCCCTTTGGCACATTCCTGCTCAGGCCACCGTAAGCAGGGGAATATTCCTTCTCACACCCCCGGAGGATCATCGGAGGATCCCTTCTTCCCGCCCCCTCCTCTCTCCTTGGCGCAGGAGTTTGTAAGGCACGGCCTCAGAGGGGAGCGCGGGAGTAACGTGTTGCAGCATGATGCCTGAGCCGTACATGTTCTCTGTAAGAGGGCTCGGCCTGATTGCGTTTCTGCACAGAATCAACAGTTTGGCCTCGCTTGGTGTCCTTGGTTTTTGCGTATATGAAGTGTTTGAATAGCCTGGATTTTCCTGGAGTATCTTTCTCCCCTGCCAAGTAGTGTCTACGTCCTGGGTTCCATGTGTGGGCTAGCTGCAGCTTCCCTGGCTGCCCACATATCTTCCATCTTCCTGGGTGACCCATCGGCCTGCAACTAAGTGGGCTGTCTTCTGGTTTTGTTTTATACACACACACACACACACACACACACACACACTATTGATTTCAGAGAGGAAGGGAGAGAGAGAAACATCAGTGAGAGAGAGAGAGAGAGAGTCATTGATCAGCTGCTTCCTGCACACCCCACACTGGGAATCAAGCCCGAAACCCAGGCCTGTGTCCCGATCAGAATCGAACCGGGACCTCCTGGATTCATAGGTCAGCTCTCCACAACCGAGCCACGCCCAGGCCGGGCTTCTGGTCTTGTCTTAATTCATTTTATTGGGCTGTTGACGAAACAATGGACTCTTTTATTGCGACATCAATGGATTGGTTGTGTGGTTCTTTAAAAACTAGCTTAGGATGCCTTGCAGTAGAAACATGTACACATGTTTGTTTTCTTAATTTCCCCGAAGCAAACGGCCGGTGTTGGTTCTTCAGAATGAAGCCCTGTACCCCCCTCGGCGCTCCTACACCAGCGAGGACGAGGCCTGGAAGTCCTTCCTGGAGAACCCTCTCACGGCAGCAACCAAGGCCATGATGAGCATCAACGGCGACGAGGACAGCGCGGCGGCGCTGGGCCTGCTCTACGACTACTACAAGGTCCGTGCGCCGGCCCGCACCCCAGCCCGCACCCCAGCCCGCGCCGGGCACCTGCCCCGCACCCCTAGCCCGCGCCGGGCGCCGGGCTCCGCGGCATTAAAACAGTAATTTGCTGGAGGATGTCCTGCGAGTTGCTTCTGTGGTGACCATAAATGGTTTAATGAGTGCTTTGAATCACTCCGGTTCAAAGCCGAGCATCGCCAGTCCTGGAATCAAAGGGCTGCTTTTCAGACGGGAGGGTGGCCAGCTGCCCCGCTCTCTCTGAAGGGGAAGCCGCGTGAAGGAAGGTGGTGGGGTTCCCGACCGTTGGCTGGAGGCGGTTCTTGGAGCTGTCAGGGCGGCAGGGTTCATTCCACCGTCATCAGGCCATTTCCTTTTCCCGAAAGGAGGTTGTGGAGTAAGCCTGTGATTGGATTTGGTCTGGTTGTAGGGCTCAGGGAAAACCAACTACATTTGCTAGTCTTGGACTTCCTAGTTCTCGGGTCAGGATAGATTTTGTTTCCTGTTTCTAGAGATTTGGATGCATCTTGATTAAACAGCCTGTCCTCTGGCTGGCGTTTCACACGGTGTTCACATACATGACACCCCTGTTCTGTTTTATTTATTTATTATTATTATTATTTAAATACATTTGTATTGATTTCAGAGAGGAAGGGAGAGGAAAAGGGAGAGAGAAACATCTATGATGAGAGAGAATCATGGATCGGCTCCACACTGGGGATCGAGCCTGCAACCCGGGCCTGTGCCCTGTGTGAACCACGGCCTCCTGGTTCTTAGGTTGATGTTCAACCCCTAAGCCACGCCGGCGGGTGGCACCATCGCTTTGTGTCCCCTCCTGCCCTAGCCGTCCTCCTGCCTCTCACGGGTCCCCTGGACTCTGCCGGACGTGCTCACACTGTGTGTGTTGCTCTGGACGTGCTCACACTGTGTGTGTTGCTCTGGACGTGCTCACACTGTGTGTGTCGCTCTGGACGTGCTCACACTGTGTGTGTCGCTCTGGACGTGCTCACACTGTGTGTGTCGCTCCCCATACCTCCAGAATCCTTGCAGTGTATCACCCAGTTTCCGGGAGCTCTCAGGTCACACGCTCGCGTGTGCTGGGGCCAGGGTTCCAGGCCCGGGCTGGTGTGTGCCAAAGCGATCCTCTTCGGTGTGCCTGCCGTCTCCCGGGGGACGCGCTGTGCTCGCCGGTTCATTGGCGGTGTTTCTTTCTGGCCAATAGCAGGTACTACTCGGTGCGGCTGCTGATGGCACTTCCGTTTCGCCATCGTTTTGTTTTGAAAACTTCCAGACCCATAGAAAGCTTCAAAAAAACCAGGGGCATTCGCTCCTTCCTGCTTTCCCCTGGATTGACCAGTTGCCTGCCTTCTGGTACCTTCCGGCCCAGTTTCCTTTCCCGAACACAAGGGATGCAGAGGGAAAGCCGAGAAGACAGCGTGGTTATCAAAATGAGGGTGGGGCCTACATGAAGATGTCGTGATTGTTTGGCAGGAGGTCACGTGGTCACCGTGCTGTGCTTCAGCATGAGGTCGCATCTTGTTCTCTGACTGTGAATGGAGCTTGCGTAGTAACTAGTGATGCTGGAGAAACCCTTGTCCGGGCAGCAGCCACTACAGGCTCCCTTGGAGTGGAACTTATTACGTCATCTGCTCTCTGGATGGCTTGTTTCACTGACTCAGTCAGTGTAAAGCCGTAAGCTCCTAAGTGCTCATTAGGAATTTGAAGTTACATGTTTATAACTGAGACTTCTGAGCGTGCCGGGAAGACTGATGCCAGGATACTAGAGGCAGAGGTCGTGTGTGTGTGTGTGTGTGTGTGTGTGTGTGAAATAAAGGGCCCTAAGCGTATTTTACATCTGAGGAGGAGGAGATAAGCTTTTGTGTCTGCGCATTAAGGGAGACCATCTTCGTAGTGCTCTGCGCCACACTGCTCATGACAGGTAGGGCTCTTTGTTTTTTTGTTTTTTTTTTAATATACTTTATTGATTTTTTACAGAGATGAAGGGAGAGGGATAGAGACATCAGTGAGAGAGAAACATCAATCAGCTGCCTCCTGCACACACCCCCACTGGGGATGTGCCCGAAACCAAGGTACATGCCCTTGACAGGAATTGAACCCGGGACCTTTCAGTCCGCAGGCCGACTCTCTATCCACTGAGCCAAACCGGTCAGGGCTGTTTGTTTGTTTTTAAATGAACTGACTTATATGTTTCATTTTTTAAAGTATAACCATCAGTCATTCTTACATAACAACTTTGGTAATGCTTTAAAAGCACGTTATTAACACAGGAGACAATACATTTTTTTTCCTTCAAGGCTAAAATACGTTTCAAACCTCTTAGCCACTGGAGTGCACATTGGGAGGAAGGCTCAGTTGGGTTGATGTCTGCAGTACTCCCAGGAATGTTTGCCTGCTTTCAACGCCTATGCAAGGAAGAGTAGAATCAAAAAAAGAGCCCTGGCCGGTTTGGCTCAGTGGATAGAGCATCAGCCTGCGGACCAAAGGGTCCTGGGTTTGATTCCGGTCAAGGACCTTGGTTGCAGGCTCCTCCCCAACCCGGGCCCTGGTCAGGGCGCGTACAGGAGGCAACCAATCGATGTGTTTCTCTCACATCGATGTTTCTGTCTTCCCCTCTCTCCTCCATTCTCCCTAAAAATCAATGGGAAATTAATCAATGAGGACTAACAACAACAACAACAACAGAAAGAATAGAGCAAACTGGGTTAGATTTGTCCTTTTCTAATGGACCGTGATAATCCCCCAGTATCTAAGCTGGCCACTCGAAGCCAGCCTTCGGCTCTCGGAGGCACGGCTGAGTGACCGATCCCTTTGGCTTGACCTTCGATCTGGAAGGAGTAGCAGTGAAGAGCAGCGAGAACGCTGAAAGAGCCCAGTGTGTCCAGGAGCTTCCTGTCTGTTTTGTTATGTGGATCAGTGGGTAGACCAGGCCAGCGGTGCTCCTCCTCAGGGGGAAACGCACACTCGGGCAGCCGATGTGTGACTGGGTCTGTCTGGCAGCTGAGCGCTGGCTTTTGCACATCCACGCGGTGAGGCGGGCAGCTCTGGGGGCAGGCGCTGCTCGTTCTGCCCCTGGTGCCTGGGGTTCGGGGCTGGGCCTGCACTTGGCGGAGTGAGGACTGAACTGTGTCACGTGTGTCACTGCCTCAGGTGCCGCGAGAGAGGCGGTCATCCGCCGCCAAGAACGACGTGGAGCACCCCGAGGCCGAGCACAGCAAAAGGTGAGTGTGCAGGGAGCACCGGCAATTCTCGAGAAATGCAGTGTCTGTGACAGTGTGTGTGTGGGGGGGTCTGTTCAGGCGAACAGGTGCCAGTGGAGAGACGGGCGTGTGGGTTCTGACGGCCGGCCTCTCACCGTGTGATCGTCGCCCTGCAAGTGACCGGTCCTGGGGAGGCAGGGCCTTTCTCCGCCTCCAGAGGCGTGTGTCAGTGCTAACATAAGTGCCTGCTTATTTGTCTTGGATATTCTCTGGGAAGGATGTGGCTTACAGCAGTAAGGGGGGAGGGGTCCATTAGGAAAACAGAGCACCAACGATCTTGAACAACTGCCTAAGCAAAACTTAATAAAGTAAATGCGACTGTATTCCAAACTCCTCTTGAAGTTTTTTTTTTTTAATTTTTTAATTTTTTTAATTTTTTAATATTTTAGGTTAAAACTTACAGAAAACTAAATTAAGGCTTGATGTTATAGCCATAAAAAAATTTAAATGTACCTTTAAAATTGCCCTGTGTTTGCCCTAGCCAGTGTGGCTCAGTGGGTAGAGGGTCAGCCTGTGGATTGGAGAGTCCCTGGTTCAATTCTGATCAAAGGCACATACCTCGGTTGCAGGCTCCATCCCCAGTCCTGGTTGGGGCATGTGTGGGAGGCAACCAATTGATGTGTCTCTCTTGCATCGACATTTCTCTCTCTGTCTCTTTCTCTCTTCCACTCTCTTAAAATCAATAGAAAAATATCCTCTGGTGAAGCTTAAAAATTTTAAAACATGAAAAACTGCCCTGTGTTGTATTCTATATAATAAAAGCATAATATGCAAATTGACCGAATGGTGGAATAACCAGTCCGTGGGGGGCTGGGCTGGCAAGCAGGTGTGGCCAGGCCAGCCAAGGCATGTGCCAGCAGGCAGAGGGAGGAGACGGTGATGGGGTGGTGAGACAGCGGTGACCAGTGACAGTGGTGGGGTTATGGAAGGTGGGGCAGGGCCAACCACTCACCATCCCCTAATTGGCCCACCCTGTCCCCACCCGGTCGCCTCCCGCAGAGGGAGGCTGGTGGCAGTGGCAGTGGCAGGGTGATGGGGATGGGGCCAGACGCTCGCTGGCCAGTGCCGTCCCCTAATTGGCCCACCCGGTCGCCTTCCACAGAGAGCGGGCCTAAGCTGTCAGTCAGACATCCCCTGAGGGCTCCCGGACTGCGAGATGGTGCAGCCTAGGCTGAGGAAACCCCCCCTCCACCAAGTACACGAATTTTTGTGCACTGGGCCTCTAGTTAGTAATAAGGAATAGGACATTTTTAGAGAAAGAATAGCCACTCAGAACCCACTATGCTGACAGCGTCTGTGTTTACCCTTTGGGTCTGTGTGCATATTTTATGTGGTCGGGTTGTAGTCACAGATAGGGGTTGGTATAAGCGTTCTTGTACTTAGTATGTTCCATGTTGCTGTTTAGTCTTCATAATTACCCCTTGGCAAAGGGCTTATGGCTTTTATTTTTACTTTTTATTATGGGAATTTTCAAACAGCAAAAATAGAGAAATACTATAAACCCACATGTACCTTTATGTGGGAACAGTTACAACATAATTCCTCTTGTTTAATCTACTTTTGGCTTCTTCAACTTTTTTTTTTTTTTTTAACATTTTTTATTTCAGAGAGGAAGATATACATTGGTGGGTGTATGCAAGGCAACCAATCGATGTTTCTCTCTTACATCAGTGTGTTGTTTTTTTCTCTCTTTTTCTTCCTCTCTGTCTCTAAAATCAATAAAAACATACCAGTGTGGCTCAGTGATTGAGCCTTGACCCAAGAACCAGGAGGTCAGGGTTCAATTCCTGGTCAGGGCACTTGCCTGGGTTGCAGGCTAGATCCCCAGTAGGAGGGTGCAGGAGGCAGCCAATCAATGACTCTCTCATCATTAATATTTCTTTTAAAAATATATATATATTTTATTGATTTTTACAGAGAGAAAGAGAGAGGGATAGAGAGTTAGAAACATCGATGAGAGAGAATCATCGATCAGCTGCCTCTTGCACACTCCCTACTGGAGATGTGCCTGCAACCAAGTACATGCCCTTGACCGGAATCGAACCTGGGATCTTTTAGTCTGCAGGCTGACGCTCTATCCACTGAGCCAAACCGGTTTCAGCTCCTCGTTGATATTTCTTATCTCTCTAGCACTCTCCCTTCTTCTCTGAAGTCAATAAAAATATATTTAAAAACAAAACAGAAAACAACAACACAAACATATCCTCCGGTGAGGATTTTAAATGAATGAGTGAATGAATGAGTAAATAAGTAATAAAAATGGTGGAAGTACTGGATTGGCAGTGAAACAGCTTTTGCTTTCTTAAGGAACAGCATGCCAAATGTGACCGAGCAGCCCCTCGTTTCTGCCGGAGAGAACAGAGTGCAAGTTCTGAAAAACGTGCCCTTCAACATCGTGCTTCCCCACGGCAACCAACTGGGCATCGACAAGAGAGGCCACCTAACAGTTCCAGACACAACAGTCACCGTCTCCATAGCAACCATGCCTACCCACTCCATCAAGACGGAAGCCCAGCCGCACGGCTTCGCGGTGGGGGTCCCTCCGGCGGTGTACCACCCCGAGCCCACCGAGCGGGTGGTGGTTTTCGACCGGAACCTCAGCGCGGACCAGTTCAGCTCCGCGGCCCAGCCCCCCAATGCTCAGAGGCGGACGCCAGACTCGACTTTCTCAGAGCCCTTCAAGGAGGGCGTGCAGGAGGTACCGCATCTTCCCGAGGGGCCGCGGTTGTCTAAGTATCGGGTTCCGCCTCTTCCTTGTTACGTAAGCCTGAAACTCAGCCTGGAGTGCGTGGATTAGGAACAAAAGTGTTTGGGATTTTTTTTTTTTTTTTTTTTTAAGAGAAAAGGCCCCTGGCTGTAATTTGTAAACTAAACCTATAAAACCAGACATTCTCATCAGGGCGCATGGCTAATCTTACCAGCAGCTGAGTTAACAATTACGATGTCAGCACCGTGATTTGCTGGAGAAGGAGAAGGAGAAACCCCAGACGCAGTTTTTCATCAACAGCAGAGAGATCCCCAGCGTGTTTCTGGCTTTTGTTCTAGGCCAGAGCCAGCTCCTGCAGCTGGTCTCCGTGTAAAACGGTTTATCGTGTGTTTGTGGTTCGGTGCTGCTGGGCTGGCGGTATTGGCAGGGAGGCGGTGTGCTGAGTGAGATTTACAAACGAGCTGCAAATGCTTCTCTGGTGGAGGGTGAGCATGGCCTCCGGTAGAAGTTAGCACTGAAGGTGTTTGGAGCTGGATTGCATGGTGGGCCAGGGCGTTGGGGGGGGGGGGGGTGTCTCTGCTCACGGAGATGGGAGTGGAGGAGTAACGCTCCTGAGAAGGTCCCCCCAGCCCTGTGTGAACTTGACATCCTGTCTGATCGTGGTGCCACGACGGCGCTGACTCCTGACGGTTATGAGACATTGGTTGCAGGCTCTTGAACTTGAACAGGATAGGCTGTGTGGGAAGAAAGGCGGAAGGGAATCGGCGAAGCACTTGGGTTACTCACTCAGATGGTTTTCACTTAATTGGGTGGCATGTGCAATGGCTGCTTTCTTTTTAATTGTCTTTTTTAAGTCTTCGTAGAGGTAAAACTAGGTTTCCAAACGAATGTTGAACCAGTAGTGGGTTGCCGTAAGCCACGGGCTCTTGCGCCATCCCCGACGCTGGCCCCCGGCAGCCTGGAGCCGGTGACAGCTGTGGCCATCCCCTTGATGTTGCAGGTTTTCTTCCCCTCGGACCTCAGTCTGCGGATGCCCGGCATGAACTCAGAGGACTTTGTTTTTGACAGTGTTTCTGGGTAATAGTTGTCTTTTCATTTGATTTAACTTTCGGCTTTTGCGACGTTTCTGTTTTGATCACTCGATCTTGGAAAATCGGAGGTGGCTTTCGCGGGCTTTCTCCGTGCTCGCTGCTGTTCCGGGCAGGGTGCCTCTCTCTGCTGTGGACGGGGCTGCGCTTTCCGTGGGAGCCCGCGCTGCGGCCACGCCCCCTTCTTGGTGTCTTGCTTCTCCTCCCTGGGGTTCCTCTGGGACGGGTCCGTGGAGCTGTGAGGGGGGGTGGGGGGGACGTCAGCTAGAGCTGAGGTGCCTCGTTCCTAAGAGTGGGATGACCCCGGGGCTAAGGCTTCCACTTCTCAGTTAGCCTCGCTCCCTCGCTGGGGATGACACGCACAAGCCAGCTTTTTCTGACCCGATGCCTCTCTAAACCTCCCCCAGGGTACCTCGCACTCATGGATATTTATTTCCCAAGTTAGTATGAACATATGGCACCACCTTCAGATTTTTCTGAAAGAGTTTATGATTTTATTTTATAGTTTTGCTTTATGTATTTTTTACGTGTGTGTATTTTGATGTTAAAATTTTTGTATTTAAAAGTCTGGGATTTTTAAAAAATAATAAAGTAAAGTCTAGGGTTTGATGGGAAGTGAGACTTCCTGTAAAGGCCTGCCTCGGGGCAGGAGCCTCAGACACACAGGGCTCCCGGGCCTAGGCCGGGGCAGGCTGACCTGGGGATCAGAGAGCCAGCGCCCCGGGCCTTCCGGGCGGCCTGTCGCAAGACCCGGCTCTGCCGCTGCCACCGCCGCGCACAGGCAGCTGCCGATGGCTCGAACCCTAGGGCGTGCCTGTCTTCCACACAGTTTACATCTTATTTACAAAGACAGGTTCACTTTATTCCTAGACATGGGTGTGATTTGCCAACCAAGGCCGAGGCAGGTGATGAGCCAACTGCAGGGGCTCTGGGGATGGGCTCGAAGGCCACGGGAAATGCAGAGTACCGTGGCGTGCCCTCTGAGGCCCGTCCAGCCGCAGCAGGAACAGCCGGAAAGCTCTGTGCGGAGCGAAGCGAACGGGCCCCGGCCACCTGCTGGGCCTCTGCTGGCAAGGAGCTGCAGGACAGCTGTCTCTGAGGCTTCTTTCCAGGGCCCTTTCCGCGTCTGAGCATCTGGAATATTCTCAGCCTCCCAGCTTCTCCCTGAGAGCATCCCTCGTGGAATTCCCACGGCCTCCAGTCCCAGTGGGTGGAACGAGGCTTTCTGTGTAGCTCAGAGTAGGCTTATCGTGGGGAAAGCTGCTCTGGGTCATAGGACACGGTCATAGGACGTGTCTGAGGGGCCACCTTTCATACGTCCACGCTGCCGCGCTTCGAGACGGAGCTAGAGCTGGAGGCGCTTCCCAGGGAGCGGTCCCAGCCCGGCGGTTCTCTTCTTCAGGAACAACTTCGAGTACACGCTGGAAGCCTCCAAGTCGCTCCGCCAGAAGCCGGGGGACAGCACCATGACCTACCTGAACAAAGGCCAGTTCTACCCCGTCACCCTGAAGGAAGTGAGCAGCAACGAGGGGATCCACCACCCCATCAGCAAAGTGCGGGTGAGTCCCCGGGGCCAGCTCTCGGCGCTTCCCGCGGCCAGGCCTGGGGCAGGTCCAGGTCTCAGGCGGCAGCGCGGAGCCTCTCCTGTGGACCCTGACCCGGAGGCACCGTCCCGCTGAAATGAGTGCTCTCTCCCAGAGCGTGATCATGGTGGTGTTCGCCGAGGACAAGACCAGGGAGGACCAGCTGAGGCACTGGAAGTACTGGCACTCGCGGCAGCACACGGCCAAGCAGAGGTGCATTGACATCGGTACGTAGCTCCGAGCGCCTGGTTCCCCGGCACAGCGGCCAGACCCCCTCAGTTATTGTTGGCAGTGACCAGCTTCCTGCCGAACGTGTGGGAATGTGTGTGCCAGCGACTGGCCCGTTCCAGAGCTGTCCTCGCCTCCTGGAACCCGTGCTCCTCACAGTGCTTCCTTCTGGGGGCCGGGGCCCCTGCAGCTTTCCGCGTGGCCCCGGGCCCGGCCGGCAGAGCAGCTCACACAGGTGCCCGCCTTCTGGTCGCAGGTGTCCGAGGGCACAGCTTGGCAGGGTCTGACCACCTGGGGGTGGTGGTGAGGGAGAGGGAGAGGCGGTGCCCAGGTAAAGGCAGCACTGACCTGCCTGCGCCGGGCTCCCTGCCTGTGCACGGGCCCAGAGAGCCTCTCCGGCAGAGCCCATCCAGAGTGCAGTCCCTGCGCGAAAACCCGCCCTTCCTGCCGTGTGCCACGTTTTCAGTCTGTACCGTATGCCGGCCCCTAATTTAGTGCGCTCCCGTTGTTGGCCTCTGGTGATGCTCTCTGTCCGTTTGAAAGGAACCGGGTCCTCCTCGGGGCTCGGGATGGTTTTGTGACGGGGCCAGTGGTTTACCCATTTGTGGCCCATGGAGCCTCCTCTTACACAGTGAGATAAAGGCCTCTAAGCCTGCTCAGTTACAGAAACTACCTTTCTTCGTTTTTTAAACTTCTGTCAACTCAACAAAGTGTTAATGTAAGGGACCCGAGGGGATCATGTGAAACATGGATCTCACCGCGCCTGCCCTCACGGGGACTGAGAGATCACAAAGGCCATTCCCTCTGTCACTCGTAGCCGACTACAAAGAGAGCTTCAACACCATCAGCAACATCGAGGAGATCGCCTACAACGCCATCTCCTTCACCTGGGACATCAACGACGAGGCGAAGGTAGGCGATGCCGCTGGGACCTGTGCCGCCCCTGCCGGTGGGGCGGGAGGGGCTTAGTGATTTGACAACTGATGTTTTTACAGTTCTGCAAGTTTTCATTTCTTTTTAAAAAATATGTTGATTTTTAGAGAAAGAGAGAGAAACGTCGATCTGTTCACTTGTTTACGCATTAGTGGGTTGGTTCTTGTAAGAGCTCTGACCAGGGATCAACCTGCAGCCTTGGCCTATGGGGACGACACTCCAAGCAGCGGAGCCACCGGCTGGGGCCGCACGTTGTCAGGGCTTTGCTAAGGAACAGGGAGACTAGCTCGGCCGGAAGATAGCTAGAGCCGAAAATCGTGATGAGCATGGACCCGGTGGGGGGGGGGGGGTAGGCGGGGGGGTTTGGGGAGAAGGAGAGCTGTTATTTCACAGCCTGTGCTTTCTTCCTGGGACCTGCGCCCGCTGGGGTTTCATTTTCTCCTTCAAGATTTCATGTTTCCTGAAAGTACAGCTCTTTCCCAGGCGCTATAAAACTACCCTCCTCCCCTTCTATCTTCTCCTTCCTCCAGACCACGCAGTTCTTGTCAGCCCCCTTCAACATAGGAGGTGCGGTGTGTGCGCCCCGGAGTGGGCCAGCGGAGATTGGTGTGTGTGTGGGGGGGGGTTGACACCTGCGGAGTGGCCTGCGACACCTCCCTTCACTGTGCTTCGTTCCCTCGTTTGCAGTGGACGGAGGGCATGCGTCTCCTCCCTCCTTCAGGGTCTGCAGCTGGCGGCGCACCTTCAGGAAGGCCCTAGTACAAGTCTCGGTGGCAGTGGTGTTTCACGGTGTCACCTTTGAAGACAGTCGTTTAAGAGTCACTTGGGTGTGATCACAAGTGAAGAAGTGCCCCAATTCAGAGGTCATGTGGATGATGGGAGTTTTTAGTGCCTTTTAAAGGAAAAGTCAGCATTTTCTTCCGTCATTTCTGCCTTCCCCTTGCAGTAGGAATTTCTCTCTCACTGCACGGTTAGAGTTCTGGGTTTGTTTCTTTCCGTTGGTTTAACCACGCTGTGGTAGATGCTGAACTACCGCAGGGTTTTACTTTTACTTTTCTAGACAGCCACACGGCCGGATGCCTGAGGACCTTGTGAGTGGTGGCAGCATCGTCGGAAGGCAGTGTGTGTCTAAGGCTGCGGGGGGGAGCGGCCACGTCTGCCAGGAAGCGCTGTGGTGCTGCTGGGACCTCGGGCCGCCCAGGCCAGAGCCCGGGCGTGAGGCAGTGAATTCCCTGCAGAGGAGTCCGGGAGGGAAAGCACACTTTCCGTCGGCTGTAATTGTGCTGCAGCAATTTTGAAATTAAACCTAATAGGACTCTGTGCTGGCTCCTAACAGCCTTTATGAGAGGCTTGGCCCAGTGCCCTCGGGTACTTCTGTTCTTTCTGAAAACCAGAGAAATGGCACAAGTAGGGACCAGCTGAGAAAAAGGAGGTCACGGTTCTGACTGCTTGTGACCCTGAGTTAGTCCTCTGGTTCCAGCTTCTCCCCTCTGGCCGTCCAGGAAAGTGAAGAGGCTCAGGGCGGCCCCCGTCCTGTAGGTGTGTGGTCGGGGAGGTCCACTTGTCAGAGCGCAGAGGTCCTGGCAGCGCTGGTGACGGGCGGGCGGGTGCTGTTTGCTGTGTCACTCAGGGAGGGCCCAGGAGCTGGTGACAGTGACGGGTGGGGATGATGGCTCCTGGCATTTGGAAGGCCTCGTGTTTGTACGGAAGAGAAACAGTGTTGGGGTGTGCCCTAAGCGGCCTTAATCGCAGTGTGAGTTGGCGAGGCTCACCTCGGTTCTGTTTCCCGTCCGGACCCCCGGCGCTGACTGCCATGGCGGTGCCGTTCTTAATGAGCCGCTGCCTTTGAAGCCGGTGCAGACCCCCTGTCAGTGAAGCTGTGGGTCCCGCTTCCCTGGCCGGGCTGGTGTTTGCTGTTTTTACACTGAGAGTAATTGGTGCCTCCGGGCTCCGAGAAGGGAGTACAGGGGCATGCAGAATCCTGTAGGGTCTTTATTTCTGAAACATCCGCTTTCTTGTTCTAATTTCGGATCCGTTTGTTGATTCTCAACTCGTTTCTTCTCCCCCCACCAACACGAAGGTTTGTTGGAGATGGGTGGCATTCCCCTCCCCCTCCCACTCCGTCTGAAGGGAACTCAGGCTGAGGAAAACCAGAATTGTGGCCCGGCGATGGCACGGGTCTGCCCTGCCGCTCCTGCTCACAATTGGTTGAGTCTTGGACCCTTGGCTTCAGATCTGGTTTGGGGAAGGTGCTCTGAAGGCTAGACTCCTCCTGCCCCTGCACACCTCCATCGGCGTCCTCAGACCTGCCGTTACCATGGAAACTTGAGGCATGACTGGACCTGGTACGTCAGCATTAGTTTGCAGAGTGGCTGCTGGGAGGATGTAGCTTAGAAAGTCAGGGACGTTTTGGAAAGGGCCCCAGGAGCACTGGCTCTCCACAGGGCAGGCCTGCTCATCTGCTTCTCCGTTCTCTGTGCCGCACAGAGCGGGTTTGGGTCGTCAGGCATCTCCGGAGGCAGACACTCTGGGTGAGCTCAGTGACCAGACGCTCACGTTTCACTGTGCGACAGCTAATCGCATGGCGGCCCTCCTGCGTGCACAGCGCCGTGGGGCGAGCTGGGCAGGAGGAAGCAGGTCCCCTGGAAGCAGTGGGGGGAGGGGCTGGTAAAGGAGGGCGGGAAGAAGCTACGCCTCCACGGGCTCCTGCAGAGATCTCCCCGCAGAGACCTCCCCAGAGTCCGCTGTGCACCTCGCCCAGCGGTCTGAGTCCTGCTCTGTCCGGGCCCTGTGCACGGTCCCGGCTGGAACACGGGCTGTGGTCAGGTGTGGGGGCTGGCCTGAGACCTCACTGCAGCATCCTGGTCTCTGAGGAAAGGGGTGCTGTCCCACCCCACGGGGCACTTGGAAGTCACACGTGATTTTTGTATCGGGATTGTTCTGCTCAGCACGGTTGTTCCAGAACCAAGTGGAAATTCAGGGTAGGCCGCACGCCTGGGCCGGACTTCCATCTAAGCGCTCACACAGGGCTGAGGTTTGGTAGCGATAGGAAGTGAGGGCCTCCCCACAGCCTCAGGGCTGACGTAACTAGAGGAGCCTGGCGACGGGGCTCAGTGGCTGAGCGTCGACCTGTGACCCAGGAGGCCACGGCTGGATTCCCGCCCAGGCCACAGGCCCGGGGTGTGGGCTTGACCCCCACTGCAGGGCGTGCAGGAGGCAGCGGGTCCATGATTCTCTCTCATCACTGATGTTTCCCTCTCTCTCCCTTCTCTCTGACATCAATAAAAATATTACAAGGATTTAAGCAAATGGAGGAAAGCCAGTCACGGAGAGGGCACAGACTCCTTTGGCAGGCTGTGTGTGCGGGTGCCGGGTGCTCACACTCGGGGGGCAGGCCCTGCTCTGTGTCTCCCCGTGGGAATGCGGCCCCAGGGGCGGGACTGGGCCTTGCCTGGAGAGACGGTCTGACGGGAGGACATGGAAAGCGAGGGCTTCTCGCCAGTGGAGAGCGCTGAGGGGACCCTGCTCCCGAGAGGGCACTTTCCGTGGTGGTTGGGCGAGTGGCCTTGAACTCCAGAGGAGTGGAAATTAGAGACCAAAGCACAGTTGTGTGGAATAGAGTGAGAACTGGGCAGCCACGTCGGAGGGAGCCCTGTCACACCCCCCAGGCGGCATTGGTGGTGGTGGGGTGGCAACATGCTTGGTCACAGTCCCCCAGCTGTGTGGCCACAGTTCACAGCAAGCTCAGTCTCTCTGATCGAGCTGAGGGGAGGGTCGCTGAGGGGAGGGTCACTGAGGAAGGGGGCGCTGAGGGGTGGCTGTGGCTCCCAGGGCTCATGGACGTCCTGTGTGTGCGTGTGGGATGCAGTCTGCTGTCTTGTCCGCGTGTACTGTCCGGAGTTCACTGTGAGCGAGGCCTCGGTTGGCTCGGACTTAGCGCATCGCTCGCCTTTACGGGTCCCGTCCCGGAGCCATCGGCGCCCGTGGACGTGGCGCCCGTGGCCTGTCGGGTGCGTGAGGCGGGCAGGCTGGTTGGTGTCCAGCCTGAAGCTCCCCGTGAAGGAGGGGGAGCGGTGAGTCAGGCGTCTTGTAATGGCAGTTCCATGTGGGCAGGGATTTAGAACAGCAGCGTGCGCTCCTCCCGAGTGGAAGGGAGTCAGGGAGCTGTTCCTGTAAGCCCGGAGGAGAGGCGGCACGGCGAGGCAGGCGCACTCCGCCATGAGCTGGATGGCCGGTCCCGTCCCCAGAATGACTTCTTTCCACTCCTGGGCTTCCCTTCGCGCAGCTGGAGAAGACGTGTTTATCAAAGTGAAAACAAGACACTCACGTGGTGCCCGAACGATAGTCCTGTTCCTTCTAAGAACGGGTGGGTCCGTGTGGAAATGGCAGGGCGGTTTTCCTGATGGGAAATGTGTGGAGAAGCCTCCCCTCGCCGGGATGGGATAGATGCTCCAACTGGAAACTGAAAAATCTCCTCCAGCTCTGAGTGCCAGGAAGTGTCCCCCGGAAACTCTCTTAGCAGATTTGTTAGCGTCGGTGTTAGAGCACTTCACAGAGAGCACACTGGCCTGCCACGCAGGAGGGTGAAATAAATGCCCGAATCCCGGAGCCTCGAGGCCACAGTGGCGCCCATTTTCTCGCTCAGCCGGGGCGAGGCCGCTGGTTGGACGGAGGGCGGGCGGGAGGAGGCCTGGGCGGGAGTGAAACTGCGTCTTGTGAAACGGGTGAGGCGTCCTGTCCGCTCAGCCACGACCTGTGCTGTCACTTGGATTCTCTTTCCATCCTCTTTGTGTGTGAGGTTCTCTCCTCCCTCCCCCGCGCCGTCAAACAATAGCTCCTCTGTGGCACTCAGGCCTTGACGGCTGTCACGTTACCCTCCTCCTGCTCCTTCCTGGAAATGCCCTCCGAGAGGCTTTCTGAGTCTGTCATTTCAACCAGCTTTGCTGCTTGTGAGCTACCCCCGGAGCTTTGCCTGCGGCCTGACAGTTTCCATAAAAACTGAACGTCCCCTGAATGGCGGTGCCAGGGCTGTGCAGCCGGACGGGCAGGTTCCCTGCACCTGGCACCTCTCCTGTTTGCCACTGCAGCCCCTTCAGTAGAAGTGTAAGCGAGCTCTCTCCCTCCCCACCCCAGGGGCTTTTCCTGGGCTTTCTCAGAGGGAGAGGCCTCTCCTCCGTGGACGTTTCGATTGGGAGTCGGCGCGCCTGCCGGTCCCCGAATGACCCAGGCGCTCCCTGTCCCTCTGGGCCTGGGATCTGGAATGCGGCCTGTGCTGCTGTCACACCTGCACCAGGTCTGCATATTTCAGAGCAAACATTGTGCTTATTTGGGCCAACAGGTGCCAGATCCCTGCGTCTGCCAAGTGTCCTCAGGTTCACCAGGCCTGCTCATCGGGTGTGCCCGGGAGGCCGCCCCAGGGCCTCGCACCAGCCAGCCAGTGTCTGCCCTCTCCCGCCGCCCTCGCCGTGCCTCTCCCTGGCTCTGCCACCGCGCAGAAACCCGGGCGGGGAGGGTGGAGGGCGGGGGTGTGTGCCGGCGGCGGCGCTGAGGCAACAGCGAGGGCCATGACTCCATCCTGGTTTCTTCTGCAGGGAAACGCCCCAGGCGACGTGAGGAGATTTCGAGTTAGTGCTTTGCCTTTCCCACACCCTCTCCGCCCCCACACCCCCACCCCACCCCCAGTTCTTTATCTTCCCTTTGTGGCCAGTCATTGGGTCACGTGAGAAGTGACACACTTACTAGTTGCACATCTGAAAGCTTTCAGTCCATGCTGACATCTCTCTAGGGTGGGGCTGCTTTTTCCTTTCTGATATATTTTTACTGATTTCAGAGAAGAAGAGAGAGAGAAACATCGATGATGAGAATCACTGGCTGCCTCCTGCATGCCCCCTGCTGGGGATTAAGCTCACAACTGGGCACGTGTCCTTGATTGGAATCGAACCCCTTCAGTCCGCAGGCCGATGCTCTATCCACTGAGCCAGACCAGCTAGGGGTGCGGTGGGGTTTCTTAATCACCTCCTGCCATTGAGCTGCGGGAGGTGTGACCCTCGGATTGTCCGATGAGTTAGTATGAAACTGGATCCTCCTTCTGAGTGTCTGACTCAGCCTTGGTGTCTGTTGGGCTTAATTCATGAATCAGGCCCGTGACACGGAGTAAGCACGCGGCTCCTACAGCACTGACGTGACCGGGTGCCTTTGTGGTGGGGGCGGGGAGGAATACTGGTGAGGGCCGGGAGAGGGCTCCTTCCCACTTCCCTGCTGAGCTGACAGCTGGTGGGTGGGCTGCTGCTTTTATGTGGGTTCGAGAGCGCTGAGCTGAGCGCGGGAGACATGGGGCCTGGCTTTGTCTCCGTCCTCGCTCACAAGTCTGTCGTTATTGATCAATCTAACTCATTTCTAACAGCTTCACAGGAAATGGTGTGCAAGGAAATTAATCTGTTGCAACTATGTGGAAGGACTGATTAAGAAGTCATGTTGCAAGGAGTAGACTTCCTTAACTACACACTCATCCACTCATTCACTCACTCAGCAGAGTGTTCACTGCACTTCTCACCGTGAGAGTAAATAAATGACTCAGACATAAACCTCTCCTCAAAAGAGATCTTACTCTCTGTGCAAGGAGACAGGCGATGGCAAACGCTCTGATTTGATCCCCAGTCTGGGCACGTGCCCGGGTTACTGGCTCGATCCCCCAGTAGGGGGCGTGCAGTCGATTAGTGATGTTTCTCTTTCATTTGTGTTTCTCTCTATTCCTCTTCCTCCTTCTTGCTCTAAAAATCAATAAAAAACATATTAAAAAACACTTGGAGATAATCTGTAGACTTTTAAATATATATATATTTTTTATTGATTTTTTAATAGAGAGGAAGGAAAGGGATAGAGAGTTAGAAACATCGATTCTGCACACCGCCTACTGGGGATGTGCCCTCAACCAAGGTACATGCCCTTGACCAGAATTGAACTTGGGACTCTTCAGTCTGCAGGCCAATGCCCTATCCACTGAGCCAAACCAGCTAGGGCAATATGTAGGCTTTTTATAGCCATCCTTTTCCTGTCTCTTATTACCAGCATTGAATTCAGCACCATTTAGTCCTCGGCATGGGGGAATGCACTGAACACGGGAAGAAATGTCAGAAGTAAAGGAACACGTAGCCGCTGCCATCAGGACGCAGGGTGGCAGTGACAGGTGACACACGGCTGCCGTGTCTGGCGCTCAGTGGTCCCTCCCCCGCCCTGGGCGGTGTGGAGGAGTGTGGCCCTTCACCTGCTCAGAGCTCAGAGGCTGCCACTCTTAGGAGCGAAGCACTTTGTCCCTCTGTTTTAGTTTACAAACCAGATCCCTTAAGAAGAACACTTTGTCCCTTAATAAAAACTCAAGAAGAAAACTTATCCAAACTGTCATAAGGGTGGTTCATATTCTTAGAGGTTCACATTTTTTAAAAAAATATATTTTATTGATTTTGTACAGAGAGGAAGGGAGAGAAATAGAGAGTTAGAATCATCGATGAGAGAGAGTCATCGATCAGCTGCCTCTTGCACACCCCCTACTGGGGATGTGCCCGCAACCAAGGTACATGCCCTTGACCGGAATCGAACCTGGGACCTTCCAGTCCCCAAGTCGACGCTCTATCCATTGAGCCAAACCGGTTTCGGCGAGGTTCACATTTTAAAAAAAATGTATTTTGCTGACTTCAGAGAGAAAGGGAGAGGGAGTCAGAAATATCCATGATGAGAGAGAATCATGGATCGGCTGCCTCCTGCACACCTCCCACAGGGGATCAAGCCTTCAACCGGGCCTGTGCCCTGACCGGGAATCGAACTGTGACCTCCTGGTTTGTAGTTCGACACTCAATCACTGAGCCACAGCGGCTAGACTAAAGGTTCCCATTCTGAAATAACTTTATACTATTCATTGAAAAACCATATTATGAAAGTCAAAAGAAGTCGTTTTCAGTATTATAGTAGCAATGTTATGAAAACATGCAGAATTCTACCTAACTCCCAGTGGAGAAACAAAGTAAGACTGTGTTCCTTGGATGCTGGGTTCTCCTGTACATGGATATAGCACGGCTGTCACTGCCTGATACATTTTTAAAGGAGCAGCCTTTCAGGGAGTTCATGAGCAGTAACCTAGGCTTATGCACATGGGTGAGTCCGATTTGTCATTTAGCTTCTGACTCAACTACTTGCAATTTTGGTAACTTGACTGACAGATTCCAAGTGCTTTGTTTTGTTTGTTTTTAAATCCTCACCTGAGGACATTTTTCCCAATGATTTCCAGGGAATGGAAGGGAGGGAGGGAGGGAAGGAAAGAAGGAGGGAGGGAAGGAGGGAGAGAGAGAGAGAGAGAGAGAGAGAGAGAGAGAGAGATTGATGTGAGAAAGACACCACATACACCCTTACCAGGGCTAGGGAAACTGCAACCGAGGTTACATGCCCTTGACCAGGAATCGAACCTGGGACTCCTCCGTCCACAAGCCGACGCTCTAACCACTGATCAGCCAGCCTGGGCTCCAGGTGCTTTGTTCATGCTCTCTTTCCGTGGGTGAGATGGTGAACAACACTTCTGTGATTTCCCCGCAAGTGGAGTTGACTTGCTAAAGCTCCCGGGTCTGTGGAGCGGAGAGCCGGCATGCTGTCCGGGGTTGGCCTGCCTGTGAGAGGGAGCTGAGGGGCGACCCATCACACTGGTCCCGGTGCTTCCGCCGTGCTGGCCACCTGTGTGTGGACACGCTGTTTTCTCGCGTCTTCCTCCCCCTCCGTGTTCCTCGTGGGCAGAGCAGCCAGCGGTGTGAACAGCACGTGTGGGTGCCACGTGCCTCTGGAAAAGGCACCGGTCTTCCTTCTCGTTGGTTCTGCGCTTGTGAGCATTGGGACTGAAAAACCCATGCACCTCAATCCTTTAGCATGTGAACCTTTGTTTCGCTGTTTTTCTCTCCTTGGCAAGCTGAGGTTTGAAAACAAAGTAATTCATTTGGAAAGCTGTGAGTGCAGGACTGTGCCCGGAAGGCCCAGGCAGAGAACGTGGCGTGGGGAAACGGCAGGTGTTCCAGCGGGTGAAGCAAAGCCAGGGGTTGGGATAAGAAGTTGATTTGGGTCCTGGCCAGAGTGCTGGCCCGCACACCAAGGGGCTGCAGGTGCAATCCCTGGCCTGGTTGGGGCGCATGCAGGAGGCCACCAGTCGCTGTGTCTCTCACATCAATGTTTCTCTCCCTCTCTCTCTCCCTCTTTTCTTCCTCTCTCCTTTTCACTCTCTGAAAAACAATGGAAAAAAATACCCTCTGGTGAGGATTCACACTCATATACAACACACACACACACACACACTCACACACACACACTCTCACACACACAGACACACACACACACACACACACACACACCCCGCTGGCCTCACTTCACACACACACACACACACACACACCCCGCTGGCCTCACTTCACACACACACACTCACACATTCACACACACACACACACTCTCTCTCACACACACACTCTCACACACACAGACACACACACACACACACACACTCACACACACACACACACTCTCACACACACACACACCCCCCGCTGGCCTGACTTCACACACACACACTCACACATTCACACACACACACACACTCACACACACACACACTCACACACACACACACACACTCACACACACACACTCTCACACACAGAGACACACACACACACACACCCCGCTGGCCTCACTTCACACACACACACTCACACATTCACACACACACACACACACACACACTCTCACACACAGTTGTTTGGGACAGAGGCAGGGTGTAGGGGGGACGTCCTGACTAGGAGCCCAGCCCCATGCCCTCTCCCTGGGGGACAACTTAAAACTCCCTCCCTTTCCGGGCCGCGGGGAGGAAGGAAGGAGACCCCGTGTGACGCCCAGCCCGGTCTGGAGCATCAGCGCTCAGTGAGGGTGTCCCTGCTGTGGCCTGTGGCACAGCCTGGGTGCAGGTGGGATTGACTGGGTGCAGGTGAGGAGAGGCAGAATCCCGAGGGGAACGGGACGGGGAGGAGGGGCCGGAGCCAGCTCCCTGCGGAGACCAGAGTGAGCGGAGAGCTGGAGGGGACAGGATGGAGGTGGCTACACCTGTCAGCGTAGACAGGCCCTCAGCTTTTGGCTGTTCGGTCCTGTCCTCCTCAGGAGCCGTGTACAGACCGGAGGGAGAGTGAAGCACTATCTCAGCCGTTTGTGTGCTTTCCAGACCCATGCTCAGGCCCCGGCTGTGATTTCCTTTCTCTCTGCCTCTCCCCCCACCCTTCTCTTACCTCCCCCTCTAGTAGGTTCTCCCCTTTTCTAGCTCACACGGCTCCCTGTCTGGCCTGTGTGCAGCCAGGACGCACCAGTCCCCGGTAGATCTGGTCCTGGCTGCTCGGGCTGAGGGGCTGTCGCTGGGGACTGGAAGGAACACAGTCCAGGGTCTTTGGTGTGTGACATGTGCCTGGTTTTTAAGACTGTCATTCCAGTAACATCCACCACGTGGTGCTCACACATCAGAAATGAATTCTAAGCCTCCTTAAAAGGGAGCTCAGAAAACGGGGACCACGTGTGGGAGGCTGGAATCCAGTCACAGAAATAGGAGGGAATGGAGTGTGTTCGTTTGCCGAAGCAGCTTTGCTGGGACTCGCTCAGTTCCACTTTCAGGACGTCACCCCCGATGTCACAAAGTCGAGAACCTTCGGGCCTCGGGTACTGCAGGCTGTCCTCAGCGGACAGACATGCAGGCTGGCCCCAGAGCGTGTGTGTGAAGCGGTCAGGCCGCTGGGAGGGAACCTGTGCTATTGGTGGCTTCCAAAGCGACACGCAGATGGCAGCTCGTCCCTGTGCGACGTTACATACGTGTCCCGACAGCAGTCAGAGCGCCCGGCTGCCTTTCCGTTAGAGTCTGCCGTCGCTCTGACCAAATGTGGTTCTAAAATGAACCCTTTCTTAAAAACGTCTTTTCGGTGAGCAGCTGCGCTCACGTAGAACAGCCTGGGCATTTCTGACGTCTGCGGCTCACGCTCACGGGCCTCCCTTGCAGGTGTTCATCTCCGTGAACTGCCTGAGCACGGACTTCTCCTCCCAGAAGGGCGTGAAGGGCCTGCCGCTGAACATCCAGATCGACACCTACAGCTACAACCACCGCAGCAACAAGCCGGTGCACCGCGCCATCTGCCAGATCAAGGTCTTCTGCGACAAGGTGGGCCGCCGGCGGGGACCGGCCTGGGACAAGCCCGGTGTCCGCGCTCAGTGTCTGTGCCGCTGTGCTGTTAATGGAGAGTAGGCTAGGCCCTCACTGGTTCAGCCTTGCAGGGACACGTTATGGAGGGAAGAGAAGAATCTTGTTCTTACGGAAAATCACTTTCTAAAAACATGTTTTTATTGATTTCAGAGAGAGGAAGGGAGATGGGGAGAGAGAGATAGAAACATCAATGAGAGATAAACGATTGGCTGCCTCCTGCATGCCCCCCCTACTGGGGATCTAACCCACAACCCCAGGTGTGTGCCCTGACCGGTTATCACACCGTGACCTCCTGGGTCATGCATGGGTCAGAGCTAAAGCACAGAGGCACACCGGCCGGGTGGGAAGATGGCATTTTGCTGGGTATGTCTGATAGAGCTGGGGGTACACGAGGGCCATGCCGGGCGGGCTGTGCCCTGTCCTTGGCGGCCCCTCAGCCTCCTGGTTTGTAGGCAGTGCCACTCTCCGAGAGAGGCCCCCCCCGCCTCCCTCTCTGTGAGCTCCTCTCTCTGTCTCTCTCTTAGCCCGGTGTGTCCTCGGAGAGAAACGGTCACTCACTGTTTCCCACATCCGAGTCCCGGCCCCGCGCTGTGCCGCTCCTGTGTCTTTAAGGCAGTGGCATGCTGGCGAGCTTCCCAGCTGGGCATGCAGCTGGCACAGCCACGGTCGAGGGGGTGGTGCTGCTTCCCTGGGATTCCGGAGTTAAACATGCTTTTCAGAAGAGGCTTTTTAGCCTGGCCGGCGTGGCTCAGGGCTTAAGCGTCGACCTGTGAACCAGGGGGTCTCGATTTGATTCCCCCTCAGGGCACAGGCCTGGGTTGTGGGCTCGATCCCCAGTGTGGGGTGGGCAGGAGGCAGCCAATCCATGATTCTCTCTCATCATTGATATCCCTCTCTCTCTCTCCCTCCCTCTCCCTTCCTCTCTGAAATCAATAAATATATATATATATTTTTTAAATAGGCTTTTTTGAGGAAACTGTGGTGCTAAGCTCCAGGAACTAAGAGGCCATGGGCCCATTTCCAAAGGGAGCTGCCCCCTCCCCCCCCAACGCTGAGGATCGGGTAAACAGAAGCATGTTTTTTCTTGTCCTGCCTTGACCTACAGGGAGCCGAACGGAAAATCCGGGACGAAGAGCGAAAACAGAGCAAAAGAAAAGGCAAGTGCCTGCCGCCCCGTGAGCGCCGAGGCCCGGGCTCCGGGCTCCGGCTCCGGGCTCGGCCCTGTCCTGTCCAAGCCTGAGCTCTCCAGGAGCTCGTTGCTGCTGCTGCCCGCTGAGGCTGGGGCCTGGCTTCCCCCACGGGCCGAGGCCCAGGGGGCTCCTGACTGCCTGTGGTAGGCTGTCAGTCCCGCGGTGGTGGTGGCAGCTGGGGGACAGCTGAGCGCCCCCGGGGACTTGCCTGGGTCGTTAAGAACAGAGTTACACCCCGAGAGCGAGGTGCCTTCACTCCAGTGAGCAGCTTTCCTGTCCCGCACCCTCACGTCTGCAGAGGCTGCGGAGCCGCAGCTTGGACGTCTGGCCAGGAAAGCCTTTCCTCTTCCCTGTGACCAACACTCACATTCCCAAAGCCTCTCCACGAGGGAAGCGCTGCTCTTGCCACAGTTCCCTCCAGGGCGTGGCGCCGGCCCGCAGACACTCCCCTCGCTGCACTGTCAGGCGCCCCTTCGCTCCTGGGAGCAGCTGCTGCTGGGAAAGCTGTCGAGGCCTCCGGGGCCTCCGGGGCGGGGAGGGGGCCCTGCAGTCTCCTAAGTGATGCCCTCGGCCTCGCTGAAAGGAGGGAGCAGGAAGGGGTGTCGGAGCTAGAAGAGGTCTCACATTAGAATGTGAACTCCTCGATGCGGCAGCCACAGTGAATGCCTGAGTTCTGTCCATACACCCCCCATCTTTGAGCCTTTCCGTCAAGGCTGTGCTCTGCGTCTGTTCCTGATCGGGGTGTGTGTGTGTGTGTGTGTGTAAAGATGCCTTTCCCTCTGATTTCGATAAGACGTTCTTTCAGTGTTCAAAACACCAGTGGCACATACTTTCACACACCGCGTTCTCTGGGGTCCGGGACGGCCTGCCCTCCCGGGGCCGCGGTTGCAGCTTCTGACCATTGAGGAGCTGCTCGCAGCTCCGGTCTGTACGCACAAGCTGCTGACGGCGTGTCCTCGCTTTTCCAGTGTCTGACGTCAAGGTGCCGCTGCTCCCCACTCACAAACGCATGGACATCACGGTCTTCAAGTCCTCTGTCGACCTGGACACGCAGCCTGTCCTCTTCATTCCCGACGTGCACTTCGCCAACCTGCAGCGGGGCACCCACGTACGTAGCCGGGTCCCAGGGCAGCTCGGGCGTGAGGCTCACCCAGAGGAAGGCTGTGTAAACAGAAGCCGAAGCGGAGGGCGTGTGCCAGTGTCCGGTCGGCTCTTGGCGTGTCCGTGGTGCCGCGATGTCCTTGCAGCACGGGGTGTGTGAGCGCCATTGGACACGCAGTGCCAGACCCGTCACCTCAATCCGCTGGGTGGAGGTGGTGGTGGAGGTGGTGGTGGAGGTGGTTGGTGATCCTCACCCGTGGACACTTTTCCATTGATTTTTTAGAGAGAGTGGGAAGGACAGGGAGAGACAGAGAGAGAAACAGTAACAAACAGGCGAGGTGTTTGTGGCCACACGGCCCCTATTGGGACGACGTCACCGCCACTCGCAGTGCCGACGCCGGCATCTCAGCCCACAGGGAGGCGCTGGCCACGGGCCGAAGCACTTGCTCTCCTGGGCCCGGCGGGCCAGGCTGGCTGCCCCCGAGGTGGAGGAGTCCAGCACGACTCCAAGAAGGTGGTCGATGAAAAACAGGCGAAAGGTGGTGTTGGCTGGGTCAGGTTCAAGGCCGAGTCCGCTGCCGGGACCGGTTTGGCTCAGTGGATAGAGCATCGGCCTGCGGACTGAAAGGTCCCGGGTTCGATTCTGGGCAAGGGCATGGACCAGTAGGGGGTGTGCAAGAGGCAGCTGATCGATGACTCTCTCTCATCGATGTATCTAACTCTCTATCCCTCTCTCTTTCTCTCTGTAAAAAAGTCAATAAAAATATATTTTTTTTTTAAAAAAAAGACCGCGTCCACTTGAGGAATCGCTGACTGGTCTGAACTGTGTTCTGTTTGCAGGTCCTCTCCGTCGCCGCCGAGGAACTGGAGGGCGAAGGGTAAGGCCACGCTTTGTTCTGCTCTAAGTCCTTTTCTCTTTGAAACCGTCTCAGACATGGAGGAAACTGCAAGTCTGATGGAGCTCGTGTTTTCCTGAGCCATGTGACCTGGTGACGCGTCACTCCTCAGTGCTGGGTGTCTGTCTCCTGCATCCGTGACCGGAGAGCGGCACTCACCCACCCAGGTCCCGCCGTGTGGCAGCCTGGCCCTTGCAGCGGAAAGGGGCCAGCGCGGACCCACTCAGTGCACTTAGCTGTCCCTCCTCCACGCCCACAACCCCACAGCCCATCTCCCCTTCGGTCCCGAGCTAACGCCGTGGAAGGTTCCGGTTGTTCTGTGGACCGCCCCCCAGTGTCGCCTCCTGGGCAGACTAGACGGTGCACCCAGGCAGGAAGCTGAGCTGCTGCCTTCCCCGGGGGGCCTGTGGGCGGCCCCCTGCCCGCTGATGCCGATGCAGGGGTGTCACCAGCCTCCTCTCCTCTAATAAGTGCTTTCTGGGGAAGGCGCTTTGTAGCTTTGTGAATCCCTCCTCCCTCATCACACTTTCAACGTACCCCTTATTTATATCAGCGTGCGCTCGTGGTTTCCAGTTCTGCTCAATAAGCCGTAGCCAGCACTGTCACTTGTCTGCTCAGCTTGTCCCCGAGGCCGGCAAAAGCCCCCAGTGGCTCCCGGATCCTCTGACATGACCTCCCACCCCCCACCCCGGAGTCTGGCGCTCCCCCACCTCGGGCAGCTGTTCCAGGCACGGTACTTCCCTCCTCCCCGGACCCTGCTCCGCGTGAACGGCCCGGACCCGCTGGGCACTGGGCTCTGGCAGCAGTGCCCCCCGTGGTGAGGCCCTCTGGGCCACGTCATAGCCCCCCCCCCCCCCGTGGTGCCTACAATGGCCTCTGCACCTCTGGGGTGCTCAGACCTAGGCACTCCCTGTGCTGTCATTGGAAGCCTCGTAAGTTCCAGAAGCCGGGACAGAGGATTTTAAAACCCAACCCTGTTCTTGAAGCGCTGATCCTGCTCGAAGCCAGGCACTCCTTCACTCCTTTCTGTTTTCAGTCACTCCACTGGTTTTTTGCTCACCGCTCTGAACCTCTCAGCATCAGCGCCCATGGCATGCTTTTGGCAGCCAGTCCCGCCCATCTTCTCACTCCTTCCTCCAGCTTCCCTCTTCCTTTCCACTGACACCTGGATTTGTTGTTGTTGTTAATCTCACCTGAGGATAGTTTTCCATTGATTTTTAGAGAGAGTGGAAGGAAGGGGCAGAGACACAGAAAGAAACATCAATGTGAGAGAGAGACAGATGTTGGCTGCCTCCCACACAGCCCTGTTCAGTCGGTCCCTTTCCCGGGGCCTCAGTGTGTCCACAATAAGGAGGGGGAGCAGAGGAAGAGGAGGGTCACCCCAAGTCTGAGCCAGCCCTGCCCCAGGCCCATCTGGTCTCGCACGTGCCTTGGAAGTCACACACCGGCCTTGTCTCCACAGCTCGAACCTGAAAAGGGGGCCGTTCGGGTCCGAGGACGATTTTGTGGTCCCCCCGCCCGCTAAGCTGAGCCGGATCGAGGAGCCCAAGAGAGGTGCGTTGGGCTCATGTCTTAGTGGGACTTTTGCGTTGGGAGCGAGGTCTCAACCTGCCAGAAGCCTCAGGCGCTCAAACCAGCCTTGTCCAGTTTGATGACCTCGTCCTGGTGAGAGCCTACACGAACGGCAGGGCTCAGCAGCCGAAAGCTGAGCCCTCGGACATGATAGACGGGGCCATGTGGCGTCCGTGGTGTGGACGCCTCTTTATTTTAACCGGTGCCAGGCTCTGCCTCCCGTTTTCTCTATGCGTGACCCGTGTCCTTTTCCCCCTCTCTCCTCCTTGCTCCCGGGGGGATCAGTGCTGCTCTACGTGCGGAAGGAGGCAGAGGAAGTCTTCGACGCCCTGATGCTCAAGACTCCGTCCCTGAAGGGCTTGATGGAGGCTGTGAGTAGCACTTTGCAGTAAAGCTCCCTAACGGGCTGGCCCTGGCTGGGCATCCACTTAGGAACCAGGAGGTCCCGGTTCAGTGCCCAGGCTCGATCCCCAGCAGGGGGCGTGCGGCTAATGGGAATCGTCTGACCCCAGAGCAAGGCCTCGGGTCACGTGCTCGGAATGCGTGTGACTGTGTGGATGTGTGTCTCTGAGCACTTGTCAAACCCATGTATATCCAACACAGGGGGACACATGAACACGGCGGATTTAACTCGTAACGTTGTAGCTCGTTGCCTACAGCCAGAGCAGGGCACTGATGTGAGAGAGTAATTCATAGCCGGTAACGGGAAGCAGCTCTGTGCTTCTGCCCAGCTTGTCTACGGCTTAACCCTGCTCTATGGAACGCCCTTTACACTCTGACCTGTCCGCAGTCAAACTTAAATAACAAGACAGCTGACACGTGATACACCATGGACATCTCTACTCGGGATGCAGAGTCCCAGCTCCCACCACAGGGGGCTGCCCCGCCCAGGCTGGAAGACATAAGCACTAGGTTCATAGACACAGCTGTTTGTTAAAGCCAGTAAAATTCCATCTTATCGTTCTTTTCCGTGCTCTTCTCTTTCAGATCTCAGACAAATATGATGTTCCCCAGGACAAGATTGGGAAAATATTCAAGAAATGTAAAAAAGGGTGAGCATTCCTTCCCTGGCACCCAGCACTGAGTCAGACGGGTTTATTCAGTGTGACTGCTGCTCAGGCGCGCTGGGGCCCAGTCCAGAGCCTCATCGATGCATTCCTGGGAGGACGTGCCTTTCCTAAATTTTCTGAAATTGCTTCTCTCTCCCTGTCTCGGCCTCCTGTTAGGTTTTGCTCTTCTCCTTGGCAGCAGAGCCCACTGAGGGTTACTGCCCCATTGCAGAGCCCCGTCAAGGGTCAGGCTGGGTCAGGTGCTTCCCACGTGATGCACGTTCACGTGACCCTTGGGGCCGGGTGTTCCCGTGCAGGGTTTAGCGGGTATAGGGCAGGCAGCCGAGGCACAGAGCAGGAGACCTGCCCCAGATCAAGCCAGGGCCGAGTCCAGGGGTCCAGTGAGTCTTGACCGAGGCCCCACCTTTGCTGCTATCCCCCCTCTCTGTTTGGGTCGTGTTTGCACCCACAGAGCATTTTCATTCCGAGTGTCTGCTGTTTGGCAGGATCAGAGGGCAGAGAATTCTAACGCAGATCCTCACGGGAACTTGGCTGGTGGGCTGGTGGGAAGGGGCGGACTTAGTGCTGGTTCAGTTCAATGCTGAGGGTAACGTGCCAGGGAAGGTCCTTTGTCGGGGACCGCGCTGCAGATCGGTAGGTTGTCTTACTGATAGGCTTTCTGAAGCTGGCCCCGTGAAGTCCTCTGCCGCGGCCTCGCTGTGTTCTCACCACAGCTGCGCTATTGCGTGGTTATACACAGGAGAGAACAGGAAAGGAGCGAGTGTGTTCTGGTGAGCGCACGCCCTGCACTGTCACAAGTGTTTTGCTTGAGTCCCCATGAATCCTGGGACGCGCACTGTTATGTCTCAGCCTGGCGATGTGGGGTTAGGGATTGAGATAACGGCCTGGCCGGTCACAGCTAGTGAGCAGCAGAGCCCGCTGCACGCGGACGCCCCGGTTTCGGGGGCAGCCTGAGTGCCCGTCTTGCCCTCCCCCCAGGATCCTGGTGAACATGGACGACAACATCGTGAAGCACTACTCCAACGAGGACACCTTCCAGCTGCAGATGGAGGAGGTGGGGGGGTCGTACAGACTCACCCTCACGGAGATCTGAGGGCGCCGGCCCGCAGACCCCGCAGTTCCACGCGGTGTTGCCAGGTCTCGCTGTCTGCCAGGCCGCAGCCCACTGTCAGCCTCCTGCCCATCTCGGCGATGTCGGGGCAGGGACTCCCGCCTGGAGATGGGGCCGCTCAGGTGTGGCGAGGGCATGGAGCACATGGCATTGGCTTCTCGGAGGAGAGAAACCCGTACACTATTATACGCTTGCCTTTTCTGATACAAATACTTGGGGTTAAAGTGAAAACTCTGTTCCAAGATGTAATGGACTCTCTGGGAACCTTTAGGATATCTGCTACAGTATTTATAATGATATTTTTATTACACGTTCAATTCAATATTCGGTGGTATTAGTCTCAGGTGTATGCTAGCAGCACCGTGGCCAGACCATACAGCTATGGGCTGTCCCGTGTCTTCAGGGTTAGCGGGCCTGCCCACTACAGTCAGAGGCGGTGGGTGTGGCCGCAGGCTCAGGTGCTCAGCCTGAGCTCAGTGCCACTCCCTGCCTCAGGGTGGTGGAAGCCACGTCCCGAACAAAGGGATCACCCTCTCCCGTGGCTGTCCCCCTGCTCCCGCACATACATGTTTACTCCAGCAGAGCGTGTTACCAGAACCTCCCCTCTCGACTCTTGAAGCACCTGCTGCCTTTCTCATGCAGATCTTCGGGGCCACTGTGTACATAAGTGCAATAAGTTCCCAAGGCCCGTCTGTAAATGTGTACATACGTGTCTCATACAGATAGATAATATATGCATGCGGCGTCCGTGGGCAGACACGGAGAGATGGATGACAGCTACCTGAGAGACTCGGCCTTGGCCGGAGGCTGAGTTTTGTGGGTAATTAACGCCCACCGAGCAGATCGAACCCTCGGCGGAACCCAGAGCACGCAGCCGTCCCGAGCGGAACGTTCCGGGCCGCTCAGGGGCCTCGGCTCGCGCTAGGGCTGCTGTCGTCTGGGCCGCACTGTTTACACATGAAGTAAGGGGAGACGTGGACGTCAGCCTGTGCCCTCGTGCCGCGCAGACGGGGGCAGCTCTGTCCTTCCCGGTCCTCCTGCTGGAGGGCGGCGTTCTGCCGCGCTGCAGACCTGGCCCTCGGTCGCCCGTGCACTCCCCATGGAGAAGCGGTCACAGTGTCGGACACTCTCAGTGGCAGGGGGCGTTTTGTACACATGTTTGAGAATATAGGAATATTACAGTGTCATTTTATAACATAAGATCACGGGTATCTGTCGGTTCAGGGAACTAGTTTGTAGAAGTAGGACGGATAGTTGCATTCCTGTGTTAAAATATCCTAATGAAGTATGTGAACTGAATTGCTGGTTTTCTAAAATAAGATCTGGGACACGGGTCATATGACAATATTTCCTATTGTGTTTTATGAAATTGATTGTGCCTTGTTTACTGTTTTTAATGGTATCATTGAAGATGCATTTTAAGCCAACAGGATTAAATTTATATTCCTATCTCAAAGATGTCATTTCCTGTTATTCTGTTTGAATGTGCCCTTTTGTTAGGCAGGCTGGCCGGCGGGATCTGAGATCTTAAAGAGGCAGAGCCGAGCCGGGCCTCCCTGGCAATTTCTGCTTGTGCCCAGCCTCGGCCTCGGCCTCACCCCCATCTGAGTGACCCTCCAGGGCTCTGAGATGGTCCCAGGGATGGTTCCGTGAGGGGCCCTAAATAATAATCATAAGTTTCAACTGTTAACCAAAATGTACCGCGAGAGCCGTTACATTCCTGACAGAGGCATCTAAGCCCAAAGCTCCCCAGCCTGGGGCAGCCTCTGGGGGTGACCCTGTTCCCAAGCTGGGCGACGTGGGGGCCTGCTTGCCCAGAGCTGGGTCTCAGGGGTGCAGGGAGGGTGGTCCAGGTGGACACGGCCTCCTGGCCTCCCTCTGTGTGGGCACGGAAGCCAGCCGGGCTCTCGCTGTAGCCCCCCACTTCTGGAAGGCCAGGTTTCCGCGGGGCCCCTCACCCCGTCTCCATCGCGTCCCAGAACAGAGCGGGCAGTGGACGCCTGTCCCTCGGCTGCAGAGGGAGCGCGAGGTGACCTGGCAGCCACAGGCCGTCACCAGGGGCCACTCGGAGCCCGTCAGCCCTGGCTGCCTGTCGGCTGTGATAAGAGTCAGCAAACATCCTGCAGGCCTGCAGGCTTGGAGGGGTGGGGTGGGGCGGGCTGAGTGGCCCCAGGGGACGAGTGCCCTGGGGGCAGTAAGTAGCCCCTCTTCAGGGGGGCCCTGGGGGAGGAGCCATGGGGAGAAGGTTCTGCCTTCTGTGATTCCCGGTGAGGTGGAGGGCTGGGCCATTGTCTCCCCTTCCTGAAGAGCCAGCGCTCAGAGGGGCTCAGTGGCCGCCCCACCTCACACAGCACAGAGCCGCCCAGCTGGCGGCCTAGAAACAGTCCCAGGGCCGCAGGGCATTGGCTGCCTGAAGGCGGGGTGTCCCTCCCAGTTCCACCCACTCCCAACAGCTGACTCCCTTTCTCCACTCCATTCTCTCCTCCAAGCAGTCTCTCCTCCAAGCAGAGTGTGCCCCGCTCAGCAGCAGCGGGCCCATCCCCTGGCTCAGAGGCCTGGCTGGCTGCTGCCTTCTTCCAGCTCCCTCTGGGGTTGAGGGGCATCTACCCCCGCCCCCAGCCCTGACTCGTAGTGGCAGCCATGCCCGGGCAGCTCTGAGAGGCTGTGAGAGGGCACAGGCCTGGGCCAGCCCCCGCACCCCAGGGCCGCTGTGTGGGGAGACATCATTCTCATGCTTTAGTTCTCTACGCCGCAGGACACGTGTGTGCACGTGTGTTGTATATGTGCTCGTGTGTGCGCACACGTGTATGTGTGTGTGCCCATGCTGCTGCACTCCTTTGCTGAACAGAACTGAGCCTAGGAAGGATGTGCAATAGGCCCAGGTGGTGGAACCTGCCCTCAGACAGTGCCCCAGCCGGGGACCGACCCCCAGGCGGCCTCCAGACCCCTCACTGCTGTGCAGGCACCCACGGAGGAGAGAGTAGGGGAGGCCTGACCCTCCCAAGCAAACCCGAGCGAGGGCTCTGCTGGTCGAGGTGGAGTGAGCCTCCCGTCACGGCTGGTTTCAAGCCACGAGGACATGAGTGCGAGGGTGAGAAGCCAGTCAGCCTCTGAGGACCCCCCGCCGCCCCCCCTTCCCTGTGCCCCTCCTTCAGGCTGAGCTCAGACGACCTGCAGAGACAAGGCCACTGGGAGATAAGGTGTGCGTGTCTGGGGGCATTCTTTCTCTGGGGGGAGGGGGGGTTGAGTTTCGGTTTTGGCTCAGCCTTATCTCCAGAGCAGGGGGGGCAGGAGAGGGCTATGGAGTTGCCCCAGGCCCTGCCCTCTGCAGGGGAGGTCCCTGCTGCTCCCTCTTCCCCAGTATGAATATAAACACACACACACACACACACACACACACACACACAACACACAACACACATGTACCACAACACAACACACACGTACCACAACACACACACACACAACACGCAACACACACCACACACACACACCACACATACAACACACACCACACACACCACACACACACACACCACACACAGGCTGACACGAGGGGAGGACTGGGCCCGTCTGGCCATCAGAGCCCTCCCCGGGTGGGGACGGCGGGTTGCCTGTAGGAGCCCGTGGTGTAGACACCACCTTTAGCTCCAGGACAGCTCGGCGAGGGAGGAGGGTCCGCACTAGGAGCGGAGGACGCTGAGGATTCGGGACGCCGGCCCGGAGGGCCTGTAAGACCACGGACCGGGGCTGTCCTCAGGGCCTGGGTGGCAAGACACCCTGGTGAGCAGCAAACCACGTGTGAGGCAGACAGCATGGCATACACGCGTGACCTAAAACCCAGCAACGCCAACCGGAGCCTGGCTAGACAGGCTCCTCACCCTCCCGGCCTCCACGTGTCCCCCCCCACCCTGGGGTGCTGGTGAGGCAGTCTACGTAAGCTACCCCCGGCCGTGGGAAAATACCAGCAGTCCGGCACATCGTTGGCGACGACGTAGCTAGTACTTCCAACTTGTTCACTTCATCCTTCTCGTCCAGGGCGAGGCTGTGGCCCCTCAGGTCCTGCTGTGCCAGCTCTGAGCTGGGGACTGGCATCGGTGAGGGTTAAACCTATCTCTGTGCTGAGTCGGGGGCTGGCCAGCATGGGTCCCCAGGGAGCCAGGAGCAGGGTCCAACAGATCCTGGCTCAGGCTCCTGCCGGGCCCATGGTGTTCCACACGAGACAGGTGTCCACTGGCCACTCTGCCAATGCCTTGAGCTGCTGCCCAGCTGACCCGGCTGCCCGGCTGGGCTGCTTCCAGCGCCGAACTGGGTCACTGGGGAAGCCGGCTGGCGGCGGACCAGGTGCAGGCAGCTGGCTGGACAGAGGGCTGGCGGCCATGGGGCACTCAGGCCGCCTTCCCGGGCCACAGGCAGTGCGTGCCATGGCCCGGCGCCCCTGGCCTCCAAAGGGGATCTCCTGGGCTGGGCTGGGGACACCGGCCCGGCCCTGGGGCATCCGTCCAGGTGGCCTTGTGACCTGGTGGAGAACCCGTGGGTCCCAGGCCTCTCTCGCTCCCACTCAGAGGGTGGCTGGGTAGTTGCTTCTGTTCTCCGGGTCTGTTTCCACAAAACCAGGCCACTGGACGAACCCAGTTGTGCTCACAGCGTGGTCCCGGGCCCAGCAGGTCAGCGGCATCTGGGAGCTTGGTAGAAACGCCAATCACAGGCTCCGCGTGGGACCCAAGGCTGTCCCGTGTCACAGATGTTTACGCACACACACTCTGCCCGGAAGGACACACGAGACAGAATGGCATCAACTGCATACAGCAGTTACCCGTGTCCAGTCTGCCTGCCAGCGCCGGCTCTGACCGCGAGGCTCAGGAGGTCTCTGAGTGCCAGGCTTCAGTTTGAAACATGTCCACATCCCTCTGCGACAGGCAGGCCCAGCAGCCAGGACCTGGCAGCAACCACACAGCCTGGGTGTGCGTGTGCGCATGTGTGTGCGTGTAGAAAGGCTTCATGGACATGGGGTGCCTGGGTTGATGTGGGGGAGAACGGAGGATGGACACCATGAGTGAAGACCTGTCTGTCTGTCTGTCCGGAACACAGGCTAGACGAGAGAAGAAGAGGGCCTTAGGCCTGGAGCGCCCTGAGCTGGCCCGCGGCCTGAACTGCCAGGTGTTGCCACTGTCCAGGGAGCGGAAACCGAAACCGAAACCAAGTGAGAGCTTTGGCACCGGCCTCCTGGGGGGCCAGCCTCCTGGGGGGCCAGCCTCCTGGGGGGCCAGCCTCCTGGGGGGACCAGTCTCCTGGGGGGCCAGCCTCCTGGGGGGCCAGCCTCCTGGGGCGCCGGCCTCCTGGGGCGCCACGACCACCTCCTGTCTGGAGGAGTGAGACCCCCAGGCTGGGGTGGCCACACTGCAGGCCTGGGGTTTGGGTCGGTCTGCCGGGGGCCCTGTGTGGGGAGTGAGGACAGGCTCCCCGAGGAGCCACACGGGCCCCCGGGGCGGGCGGGACGGCAGGGTTGGGCCCGGCACAGAAGGACCGCCATGTTTGGAGGTTTTGTGTCGGGAGGACTGGCTGGGAAGGATGCGGGAGGCGCAGCCCCAGGCCCAGAGCCGCCTGCATTCCAGCGGAGGGCTGGCCCGGACGGCTACCCTCTACTTCCCGAAGATGGACCATCGTTCGGACGGTGAGATGAGGGGCTGACGGAAGGTGGCGAGGCTGGAGGGAGGAAGTCAGGCGAGAGAGGGCGGTAGCAGATGAAGGCAGGAGGGGCCGCAGAGAGGAGTGAGTGGTTTGAGAGATTTATTTATTTATTTTTAATTTAATAAATCTTTATTGTTCCGATTATTACAATTGTTTCTTCCCTCCCATAGCTCCCCTCCAGCCAGTCCCCCCCCCCAGTCCCCCCCACCCTCTCCTCTAACCCTCCCCCCTGCTGCCCTCAGCCATAGGTGTTTGATTTTTGTCCAAGTTTGAGAATTTCGGAGGAAGAAGGGCCTGAGGTGATTGGCAGGTGACGCAGGTGCAGGAGAGGGAGGAGTCATGGATGACCCTCGGACTTGGGGAAGCGGGAGGTGAGAAGTCCAGGTTTGCATGTGACATGGGAGGTGCCTGCAGGAGAGCCATGTTGGGGGCCTGTAGGTGCTCCCCTTCATTCGCTTTGTCACTGTGGTCTGCGGTGAGCCAGGTTGGGGGGGTTTGCAGTGAATTGAACAAGCTCCCTAACCTTGCGGGGTTAACTGCGGAGCCAATTAACAAATAACTACAGAAACAAGCATGGCCCTGACCCCTTGGTCAGCAAACTTCAGCTCGAGAGCCACATGCGGCTCTCTGGCCCCTGGAGTGTGGCTCTTCCACAAAACACCACGGCCTGGGCGAGTCTATGTTGAAGAAGTGGCGTTAGAAGAAGTTTAAGTTGTACAAATGTGGCTCTCCAAAGAAATGTCAGTCGTTGTGCTGTTGATATTTGGCTCTGTGGACTAACGAGTTTGCCAACCACTGCCCTAGCCGGTGTGGCTCAGTGGATAGAGTGTTGGCATGCAGACTGAAGGAGCCCAGGTTTGATTTCGGTCAAGGGCACACACCTTGGTTGCGGGCACATCCCCAGTGGGTGTGTGCAAGAGGCAGCTGATCGATGTTTCTCTTTCATAGATGTTTCTAACTCTCTCTCTCTCTCTCTCCCTCTCTAAAAAAATCAATAAAATATATTTTAAAAAAAGAAAAGAAAAGAAAAGAGGAATTACCGCTCCTCAGAGGTGCTGTGTGACCTGAGGAATGGGGTCACCCTATCACCAGAGCAGGCCCGTGGGCGACAAGCAGGGCCGTCCTGAGCCCCGCCTGTTTCCCTCTCCGCACGAGGGGGGAAGGTGCCCTGGGCTCTCTCTCCTCCGGCCTGACCCCTCCCAGAGGGGGACACTGTCTGGGAAGAATGGGCAGGGTTCACCAGGCATCTTTCAGGTGATTGATCACCGGTCTTGGCTCCTCCTGACCTCACTTAAGAGTGGAAACTGTGCCGGGCCAGTGTGGCTCAGCGGTTGGGCCTGGACCTATAAACCAGGAGGGCACAGTTCAATTCCCACCCAGGGCACAGGCCCGGTTGTGGCTCCATCCCCATCCCCAGTGTGGGTTGTGCAGGAGGCAGCGGATCGATCCATGATTCTCTCTCATCACTGATGTCTCCATCTCTCTCTCCCTCTCCCTTCCTCCCTGAAATCACTAAGAAAATATCTTAGAGTGGACACTGCGGCCCAAAGCTGACGGGGAGGGGTGCATAGACAGACACCCGCCTGGGCACCGGCTCTGGTGCTGCAGGAGAAGCAGATGCCCACGCTCCTCCGGTCCGCGGCGCCCTCCTCGGCCCGAGGCGGAAAACACTGGCAGCAGGCCGGGCTGAGGCCTCTGGGGCCTGATTCCATTCACGGGGCGGCGGGCGGCGGCCCCTTTAAACGAGGTCCCCTCCGGAGTCCGCCAATCCGACCAGGACTTCACCGCCGCCGCCGCGCCGCCGCCGGGACCTTTCCCCTACTTTCCAGGCCCCGCCCCCCGCGCCCACAGGACACGTGCCGCGCCCCGCCCCCGCGCACGCCGCGGCCAGGCTTTGATCACGCGGCTCCCCGCCGCGCCCATTGGCCGGCGGAGCAGGGGCCCGCGCCGATTGGCTGGCGAGCCCCCGGCCCCGCCCCGGCCCCGCCCCGGCGTGTTTTGGTTGGCCTCCCGCCCCGCCCCGCGGCCGCGCCCTCGGCGGGCCCCGCCCCTCCCGCGCCGCCGGGGCCGCCCGGGCAGAGCGGCGGGCGGAGCGGGCGGAGGCGCGTGCGGGTCCCGGGAGCTCGGGCCGCGGAGCCGCCTTCGCCGCGCACGTGCAGCCGCCGCCGCGTCCGGAGCACCCGCCCCGCCGGCGCTTCGTGGCGTCGGGGCGGCCGGCACCATGCACACGCCGGCCGCCGCGGGTCCCGGCGAGGCGCGCGCGGTGAGTGGCGCGGGCGGGAGCGCGGGGCGCGGCGGGGTGTGCGGGGCCGGGCGCGGGGGCGGCCGGGCGCGGGGCCTCGCTGCGGCCGCACTGGAGGGCCCGGGAGGGCGGCGGCGCCGGGGCGGGCGGGGGCGTGTGCCCCGCGGCTCCCGCCGGCACCCCCGCAGCTTTGTGTGGCGCCCGCAGCGGCGCCGGGCGGAGGGCGCGGGGCTGTGTCCGGCGGTGACGCCGGAGGCCGGGCGGTGGCCATTGGCGGGAAGGCGGCGGGAAGGCGTGCGGGCGGGGCGGGGCTGTGGGAACCGCGCTGCGGGCGGGCGGGCGGGCCGGGGAGCGGGCTCGCAGGTCGCCGCTCAGCCGGGGCCCCCGCAGTCGCGCCCCGAGGGCGGCGGGAGGTCGCTGGCCGGTCCCGGCACCGCGTCCGTCCTCGCGAGGGTCGGAGAGCCGGTCTGGGGGCTCTGCCGTCCTGCACCCCCGCCCCGTGGGGGCCCGCCTGTGGCTTCCCGGCTCCTCCCAGGCCCGGAGAGCCGGGCAGAGGGACGGTAAGGCCGCCCCCCCTCCGGTGCCCTGCGGGAGCCTGAGCGGGAGGAGGGGTCGATGCGGGCTCGCTCAGTGGAAACCCGCCTCTTCGGGGCCTGGGGAGACTGCTTCTTCTCACCCTGGACCGCACCCCCTCCCCCCACTAGCCTTGAGGCATGAAGGTGGGGGTCCCCCAGGCCAGGAACAGGCTTTACACTCCGGGGCCCATGGAGTTCAGCCTCCAGCCCCAAAGTTCTGCTTGAGGGCCGTGGAGAAGGCTCCAGAATGTGGCCCACAATGCACCCGCAGGGACGCTCCCCCGCGGCTTCGTGTTCCTTCCTCCCCGTGTCATAGCCACTGTGGCCCCACCTCTGGAGTTGACGTCTTTCCCATAAGTTACCACAGAGCAGGACCCTCATATCAGGAGCCTTTTTAGGAACCAGGTGTTTTTATATATGTGTGTGTGTGTGTATAATATATATATATTATTGATTTTTTTACAGAGACGAAGGGAGAGAGATAGCTAGAAACGTACATGAGAGAGAAACATCGACCAGCTGCCTCCTGCACACCCCCTACCGGGGATGTGCCCGCAACCAAGGTACATGCCCTTGACCGGAATCGAACCTGGGATCTTTCAGTCCGCAGACCCACGCTCTACCGCTGAGCCACACCGGCTTCGGCAGGAGCCAGGTTTTCTGTGGAAGCGTCTTGCCCACCACGCCCAGTCCTCAGAACGTGGGCCTGAAAGCAGAGTGGTCGAGCGTTCCGGTGGCGCCTCTCCTCGGAGCGGAGCACGCTGGGTGTGGCGTGTGGTGCGTGTGTGACGTGTGTGTGCCGTGTGAGTGCAGGCCCCGGTGCGCGTCCCCGTGCCTGCCTCTGTTCCCCGGGACTGAGCAGCTGCGGTGTCGCCCGCCCGCAGGTGGACCTCGTGGACATATGCGAGTCCATCCTGGAGCGGAAGCGGCATGACAGCCAGCGGGCTGCGCGCGGCCTCTTGGAGCTGAATGACATCGAAGCCGTCGAGGCTCTTGTGTGCATGAGCTCCTGGGGTCAGAGGCCCCAGACCGGCGACCTCTGGAAGATCCAACCCCTCACACCCGTGTCTGACTCTGGGGATGTCGCCACCACCCCCCTGCTGGCGGACGAGGCCGTGCCGGAGCTGCCGAAGGACTTCCCCGCCTTGTCCGCGCTGGTGAGAGGCGGGAGGGCTGTGTTGTGCGGTGGCCAGCGGGCCTGGGGTGCGTGAGCTGAGGGCCGCGTGGCAGGCGGGGCACACAGCCTCCCCGTGGGGGAGCTGAGAGGGAGCTTTGTTTTGTCTTTGGGAAGCAGGGTCTTTCCCTGGATTGGCCGTAGCTTGCAGGCACAGGGCTGACATGTGCACAGGACAAAGCCCTCAGATCAGTGTTTCCCAAACTTCTCTCATGATGAGAATCACCTGGTGGAGTTGTTAAAACACAGATTCCTGAATCCCAACTAAGAAGTGCTAAACTAGAATTTTTGGGAACATATAGGTAAAATTGTATACTTTATTAGTGCTCTAACACAGATGTTATATACAGAGCACTAAGTTAGGTATGCAATTTTACCTATATGTTCTCAGAAATTCTAGTTTAGCACTTCTTAGTTGGGATTCAGGAATCTGTGTTTTAACAACTCCACCAGGTGATTCTCATCATGAGAGAAGGTTGTGAAACACTGCCTCAGATGATAGATCTGAGGGAGTGCAATGTGCTCATTTCCCTGGGCAGCTGCAGGGGGGGGACCAGGTCCCCCTGCCCCCACCATGACCGAGTCCAGGGTCAGGGTAAGTGGTGTCGGTCGGGGAAAGCCTGAGCTGAGTTGGCTGGTGGTCCCTGCCTCCCTGGGGCCGCCAACTTCTTAGTGAGGGAGTTGGCTGCAAGCAGGCACTGTTTTCTGTTAACTCGCTGCGGCCGTGCCCTTGCGGGGGGAGAGGGGAGAGCTGTCTGCTGCTGGCAGAAGGGAACGTGGTCCCCTCGTGGTGCTGGGCGGGAGCCGGCGCTGGGAGGAGGCCGTGGAGAGGGATGAGAAGGGCCGTGCGTGCGGCAGAGCGGACTGCAGGGCGGGCTCCGGCATGGGCTCTCCCGGAGGCTGAGGGCGGGAATTGTTGGGGCGGCAGAGAGGCTTGGATAGGCAGACACCGGTTAGAGCGTGGCCCTGGGCGTCATCGCTCCGATGGGTGTGCCCGGCCTCACCTAGTGGGCCCTGGTGAGTGTGAGGGTTTCACAGGCCTTTCTGAGAACCCGGAATGGCTGTGAGTGTAAATGTGTTTTCTCATTGTCGTCCTCATGTTCACGCCGCTCATTCCCGTCCCTGTGCGGGCCCGGAGGGCGCTGATGAGGGCCGAGCAAAGGGCTCGGTGTGGGCGGTCAGAAAGGGGGAGACCGGGAAGTGGAGGCGCAGGCCCGTGTTGTAAAGGTGTCGGGAGCACCCCATCGACGTAACTGCCTTTTAAAATGGAGCCACAGCTGCCTTCCCCACATCCTTTCCTTCCCGCAGTGCATGACTCCGCCTCAGAGCCCGGACCTCACCGAGCCGCTGACCAGACCACTGGTTCCTTCCCACCCGCCTGATGCCAAAGCCGCCAGCGCCCCGAGCCGGAGGGCCGAGAGGAGCCTGCCCCTGGGTTCGAAGCCAGAGCTGCTGGGGCCGGCGCCTGGCGCCCCCTGCAGGGCTGTGGTGGCCAGTGCCACCCCCCACGCCCTGGGGAGTCCGGCTCCCGGCCACGTTGCTGCCACCCCGCCTCCGGACTGCAGGGGAGGGGCTCCACTGCGGGGACACGTGGGAGCTCTGCGGGACATGCACCTCGGAGACCCTTCTCTCGCCTGGAACCCGGGGCCCTGCCCGCCTCGCCCCAAGAAGCCTGGGGACCCGGGCCTCCCCGACCAAGGCCAGCAGGCAGGGCGGCCGGCTGCAGTCCCACCCCGCTCACCAAAGAACGATGAGGAGGACCTGCCTCTGCCCTCGGTCCCCGCCCCCAGCCCTCCCGTCCTTTGCCACATGGTGCCCGTGACCGGACAGAGTGCCGTGCTGCCGGCGTTTCTGAAGGCCCCTGCCCCGGCGCCCCCCGGGACCGGCACAGCCATCCTGCCCCAGGCTGCCCCCGGGCCCCCGCCCGTGCTCATGGGCCCGGCCGTGCCTCAGGGAGCCGTGATGCTGGTGCTGCCCCCGCCCGCCTCCGGCGCCCCCGGGGGTGCCAGGCTGCTGCCTCTCGCCCCGGCCCCCGTGCTCATCGCCGCCGGCCCCGGTGGCGCCCCCCCGGCGGACTGCTCCCGGAGGAGGAACTACGTGTGCAGCGCCCCCGGCTGCCGCAAGACCTACTTCAAAAGCTCCCACCTCAAGGCGCACCTCCGCACCCACACAGGTAGGCCGAGGCGGGAGGGCGTGTCTGCGAGCGGAACAGCAGATCGATTTAGAGATGCGATGACCATTCTGGCCTAAATATCAACCTTTTAAACAAAGAATACTCACCAAGGAAAAACGTCTTCCCCTTACCACAAGCTAACAGTTGAAGATTTATTTAAAATACATTCTTATTGATTTCAGAGAGGAAAGGGGAGAGAGAAACATCAATGGTGAGAGAATCATTGATTGGCTGCCTCCTGCATGCTCCCTACTGGAGATCGAGCCCACAACCTGGGCCTGTGCCCTTGACCAGAATTGAACCTGGGACCTTTCAGTCTGCAGGCGGCTGTTCTATCCACTCATCCAAACCAGCTAGGATGAAGACTGATTGATTTAAATTTTTTTTTTTTTTTTTTTTTTTTTCTTAAGAGAGGAAGGGAGAGGGATAGAGAGTTAGAAACATCGATGAGAGAGAAACATCAATCAGCTGCCTCTTGCACATCCCCTACTGGGGATGTGCCCGCAACCAATGTACATGCCCTTGACCGGAATTGAACCTGGGACCCTTCAGTCCGCAGGCCAACGCTCCATCCACTTGTCCAAACCAGCTGGGGTGAGGATTTGTTTTTATTTAAAGATAGCTTTGGAAGATTTGATGTCCCTAGGCCCTGCCACATTGCCTCTCAGGCGTGGCAGGAAGAAGTGCATCTTGGCTTCTGAGTAGCCTGATACCAGTGTAGCTGGGTATTACTGTAGTCCTAGGTTTTGAGGAACAAATTTTAAAAACAGCCGGGGTTAGCCGTGGCTGGTTTGGCTCAGTGGACAGAGCGTCGGCCTGTGGACCCAAGGGTCCCGGATTCAGTTCCAGCCAAGGGCACAGGCCCGGGTTGTGGGCTCGATCCCCGGTAGGGGGCATGCAGGAGGCAGCCGATCAGTGCTTCTCTCTCATCATGGATGTTTCTCTCTCTCCCTCTCCCTTCCTCTCTGACATCAATACAGATTTTTTTTTTAAAATAGTAAAATAAAAATAAAAGGAACTCGGGCGCGGCAGGTGCCGAGCGCTCGGGCTTCTGTAACCGTGTGTTCCCGCCGCCAGGGGAGAAGCCGTTCGGCTGCAGCTGGGACGGCTGCGACAAGAAGTTCGCGCGCTCCGACGAGCTGTCCCGCCACCGCCGCACGCACACCGGCGAGAAGAAGTTCGCCTGCCCCGTGTGCGACCGGCGCTTCATGCGCAGCGACCACCTGACCAAGCACGCCCGGCGGCACCTGGCCACCAGGAAGCCGCCCGGCTGGCAGGCCGAGGCCGGCAAACCGAGCAGCATCGCCTCGGCCGAGACGCCCCGCAGCCCGCGGGCGAGCAGGCCGGCCTCGGCCTGAGGGCGGCGGGGAGTGCCCTGGGGACTTTAAGGAGGACAGACTGCTGCTGGTCTCTCCCCCAGCCCTGTCCCTGTCCTGGGGGCTGGGAGAGCAGAGGCTGGCTCTGAGGAGCGTCCGTTGATCTCTGTTTGGCTGTTCCGTGTCTTTTGTAGTTTCAGAAGTTTTTTGAGGGAATGGAAGAAAATTTTACGATCTCAATCACCAGCATTCAAACATGTCAGCAATAAATTTTACAAAACCTGGATTTTTTTTACAGCCTTTCTATGCACGTTTTGTAGAGCTGAGGCAGGGTATGACTTTGTACTGTTTTTTATGCAAAGGTTTATATTGTTGTTGCTCCGATCACCAGTTTCTAGATCGATGGTTTTGCAGTCTTTCCAATGGTTCACGTTTGTATGAGAGCATGGCATTCTCAGTTCCCTGTTTGCACCTCAAACTCCGGGGGGGGAAGAAGAAAAAAGATAACATAGTGCAGCTGCCCGCCAGCCGTCGGGGGCTATGTGCCTGGTCCGCAGCACTTTGTGGGCAGAGGCCCTGCTTAGAGCGGCAGGGAGCGGCCTCACTGCGGGAGGAGCTTCCCACCCAGCGCAGCTCTGAGCTTGGCACACCCAGGCGCAGGCTGCGTGCCGGCGGCCAGCCAGGCCTGGCTCCTTGGCGATGGGGAACTGGAGGAAACACATGTGACGCTGAACGGCCGTGGTGCCACCAGCTGCCCCTTCACTCGTGGTGTGTGATCACGGAAAACTCCGTGCAGAGGGGTGTTTGCAGTCCAGTCAGAAGTAGACCCTGGGCACCGGCCTTGAGGCTGTGGGCACAGGCCCTCGCCCCACAACGCCTGCCCTGGGGGGCGCTGGGAATCTAGGCCGCAGGAGGCGCGGAGGCGCGGAGGGGAGGGCGGTGTCCCTGGCCCGGTGTGCAGAGTTCGCCTTTGCCCCTGGGGCCTGGCATTCACCTTCGTTAGGGGGATTTAATAAATAGGATGATGTTCGTGCCCGAGAACAACCATCAGATGCTACAGCGCCGGCCCTTTCTCCTCCCACTCGGACCTTCAGATCGGCACGAACACCCCACATGCATGTCCGAGGCGGCAGCACACCTGGTATTTCCCTTCCTTACGCAGAACGAGGTCAGTCCTGCCGGGGTGGCGGGGACCCCACGAGGGGGTGTTTTCATCCTCTGAGCAGCATCCTCTGAGGAGATGTGCTGCCCGTGCATTTGATGAGCACTCCCTTCCTGGTCAGACGTAGCAGTGCCTCCCGGAGATGCTCCCTTTGCCTCCGTCTGTCCCCGAAGGGCGGGCAGTTGGGAAGCAGTTTTGTCTGAAGCATTGTGTCCCGAGAGCCACCCTGGGTTGGTTCCGTGTGGGGTTCCGGGTGGAGCCCCGCGGAGCCTCCCAGTGCCCTTGACTTCCTGAGCGTTCCCTTGATGGTTGTTGACTCTGAACCTTGTAAGTGGTTTCAGTAATAAAACTTGCAATGTCTTGGAATTGTGTTTCCTGTACCACCAGACTTTGACGTGTTATTTAAATGAATATGTGTGATGTAACTTTTTTCTTTGAATCGTATAAAATCGTATAAAATACCTTTGATTTGCAAACTGGACCTGTGTCCCATGTCATTTCCCTGCCCCAGTCATAACTGACCAAATCCAGTGTGTCTAGGCCCAGCCGATGCCTTCTCTCCGCTTCCTGGGTTCCGTTCTGCTCCCGCCCCCCCGCATTGCGTGGAGGGTCTCCCTGAGAGAACGGTGAGAAGACGCAGCGCCATGTGGGCCGCCCTGGTGCTGGGTTGGGTCTGGCAGGACGGTGGGTGCGGGGTGGCCCCGTGGCCCTCCTCGAGCTCTTCCTGAGCCAGCAGGTGGGAGGGAGGGAGCCTCAACCCAGGCTCAGAGGTGCCGCGGCCCCGTCTTCACTCTGCTCCTGGGGTACGTTCTCTCTCGCACCCACTCGGGCTGGGCTTTGCACCCGCGTCCCCTTAAAGGAGCTGCTGTGGGTATTGCCAGGGACGTGTGAGTCAGGTCTCTGCCCTCCTCATATTTGTCCAAAACTACCAGGCTCCTCATCTCCCAGCACTAGATTTTCTCACAGTTGACTCCCTTGTCTTTGAAAAGAACAGTAAGTCCTGGCTGGTGTGGCTCAGTGGGTAGAGCGGCCTGGGGACTGATGGTTCCTGGGTTCGATTCCAGTCAAGGATAATGCCTGGGTTGCAAGCTTGATCCCCAGTGTGGGGCATGCAGGAAGCAGCCGATTAGTTGTTCTCTCATCATGGATGTATCTCCCTCTCCCTTCCTGTCTGAAATCAATAAAAATAGACTTAAACCAGCAAGACCACCCTCAGGGTGTCAGGTGCAGCTGGAGCCGCCCTGGCCTCTGAGCTCACTTGGCATTCAGTCAGTCCTCTTGGCTCGGGGCCTCCCAGAGCCCCATCCTGGGATGTGATGGTGGCAAAGACACACAGGTGTGACTCGTGGGCCACGCTGGTCCTGGTCACGTGTGTGCATGTGTGTGCAGGCGTGCTGGGGAGGCGAGATCCTCATGGGCTTTGCATTTAGCAGTCCGCCTGGACGTCTCCCTCCGCCCCTGCTCTGGGCGGCGGCCACAGGTTGTGAGAAATGGAATGCCAGCTCCTTTTAAAAGAAGCACTTGTGCCGAAACCAGTTTGGCTCAATGGATAGAGCGTCGGCTTGGGGACTGAAGGGACCCGGGTTTGATTCTGGTCAAGGGCATGTACCTTGGTTGCAGGCATAATCCCCAGTAGGGAGTGTGCAAGAGGCAGCTGATCGATGACTCTCTCTCATCGATGTTTCTAGCTCTCTATCTCTCTCCCTTCCTCTCTGTAAAAACTCAATAAAATATATTTTAAAAAAAGAAGAAGAAGAAGAAGCAGCAGCAGCACTTGTGCCCTGGCCGGTGTGGCTCACTTGGCTGGAGCACTGTCCTGGACACCACAAGGCTGTGGGTTCAATTCCCGGTCAGGGCGTGTCCCTAGGTTTCAGGCTGGGTCCCCAGGATGGGTGCATGTGGGAGGGGCGGATGTATGTCTCTCACATTGATGTTTCTCCCTTCCTCTTTCTAAAATCAAGCATCTGTGGGTGAGGACTTAAAAAAATAACGAAAATATTAAAAGCGTGTGTATTACTAAAATAGGAACGGCTTTAATCATTGTACCAAAGGAAGGGTTTGGGCATGGGTGAGAAGCAGCTCCGGTTGTGGGGGTTCTGGCCCTCCCTCCCGGCTCCATGGCTCCGTCCTGACTCCGGAGAAGAGACCTCCCGGCTATGGACCCTCTGGTCAAAGGTCCTCTCGCCAAAGCAGCCAAGTTCCCGGAAACACCCGTTTGCCCGATGGCACGGACTGTGGGTCTGTCCGGTAAGATGCTCTTGCAGCCAAAACTAGTTGCGGACTGAAGGGTCCCGGGTTTGATTCCGGTCAAGGGCATGTACCTTGGTTGCAGGTACATCCCCAGTGGGGGGTGTGCAAGAGGCAGCTGATCCATGTTTCTCTCTCATCGATGTTTCTAACGCTCTATCCCTCTCCCTTTCTATTAAAAATCAATAAAATATATATTTTTAAAAGAAACTTTTTTTAAAAAAGAATAGTCTCTTCTACCCCTATCTTGCTTAATCGTTTAAAAAAAAAAGATGCTCTTGCGTCTGCCGGCCACGCCAGGAGGCCGTTGTGCTGGTGGTCAATGCGGGACTGGCTGGGACCGCTTCCGGCTTCTGCAAGAACCGGTCCCCGCCACGTGCCCTCAGCAGCATCCGGCCCTGACCACTCCTCTCCCTGCGCTTCCGCTTCCGCTGCTGGGAGCACCACACCTGGCCACGCCGGAAGTCCCGCCTCCCCGTCTTCCCGGCATGCTGCAGTGCGGGCCCTTCCTCGGTGGAGGGCGTCCTGGGCCAGGCCGCTGTGCGCCTCGAGGCTGAGGCCCCGCGGGCGCTGGCAGGTGAGGCCGGCGGCCTGAGGCCTGGCCGGGGGGCGGGGAGCCCCTCCTGGGGGCAGTTCCGGGCCCAGGGCGGGTGCTCCTCAGCAGGAGGGGGCAGTTCCCAGGGGGGCGGGGACCAGAGGAGCCGGGAGCCTGGAACAGTACGAGCCCGGGTTGTCACTGTGGGCAGAGCCGCCAGCACTCTCTTCCCGGAGAGGGAAACAGGCCGCGAGGGCAGGATCAGAGCTGCCCCGGCCCCGGCCCCATCCCCGTGCTGTCCCTCCGGGAGTCAGCCTCCCACGCAGGTTCCTTCAGTCCTGCCCCTCGCGGGGGTGGGGGCCCGCAGCGTGGTCTCGCCGGGAGCCCGTTAGAAACGTGGGCTCGGAGGCCCCCACGGTCCCACCGGGTCAGAGTCTGCGTTTGGACCGCATCTCCGGGACAGTCACCGCCTCCAGGACAGTCACCGCAGAGCCCAGGCGACTCCCTGTGCCGGCGCCCAGGCCCCCTGGCAGCAGGCACCTGAGGCGGGTGGGCAGGTCGGTTTGAAGCCCGTGGTGGCTGTGTGGCCCGGGTTCCCGGAGCCGGCCGGGCCTCAGTGGCAGTACTCCTGCTCGATGCTGGCCATCAACTCCTCCTCCGAGCCGTCGTACACGATGACCGACCGCCTCTCCGGCCGCTGGTGGCCGCTGCCCGGGGCTCTGTGGGCCAGAGCAGACACGGCGTCAGGAGGCAAGACATGGCCTCGGAGCCCCGTCTCTCCTGGGAAACCGCCCGGGGATTCTGATCACCCGGGACCACACCAGGAAGCCCTGCCCTGGGGACCCCTCCCGCACTCGCCCTCGCCCGGAGCAGGCCTAGCCCTGCCTGCCTCCAGCCAGGGCCCGGGCGCTCAGGGCGAGGCCGGGGCGGAGGGCCCAGTTCCAGTCCCGGCCCCGCCCCGAACGAGCTCAGTGGCCTTCCTTTTCCTCTGAAAGGAGCTGTGCACAGGTTCCTGCGGAGGCAGAAAGGAGGAGAATGCATGGACGCCTGTAACAGCCTGCCCTTGGCAAGTGTGGGCAGGGGCGCCACAGCCCGATTCTCCCTGCCCGCACACCTCCGGGGTCCCACAGGAGCTGCTGGGGGGGACCAGGGGGGACCCCTCCACACGCCAGCCTGAGGGTGAGCCGCGATGCCAATGCCGTGTCTACGTGGAGCGTGGCACCTGGGAGTGCTGGGCAGAGAGGTCCCAGCAAAGCCCAACACCGCCCGTCCGTGCGGTCCCCTCGGGGGCTCGCGGGAGGTGGCCAGGGCGAGGAATACGGAATGGAGCAGGCACCTCAGAGACCCCAAGGGCACAGGGTCTCCTGAACAAGCCAGAGGGGACCAGGCAGCCCGCTGTCCCGCAGGGGTCCCAGGGCGTCAGTTCGGGGTCCTCAGGGGACCCCTTTCGGGGGGATAAGTGTGTTTTCCTGGGACTAGAGGGGCCCCAGTGCTCTGGGCAGTCATCTCCCAAAGGCCAAGGTGGGCGGCTCATCCTGAGTGACAGGTGCGGCTGCGACCGGGAGGGGCGGGTCCCGGACGCCTGAGTGACGGGTCAGGCTCTTCAGGAGGGTCCCAGCTGCTGGACCGGGAGGGTCTGCGCTGTCCCAGGCTGGGGCCTGTTCCCCCCCTCCCCCCACGAGCCAGAGCTTTGCATTCTAAGGGGAGCTGCGCGGGATGAGCTGGGTCCGGGGACATGGGCCTGGAGGCTGAGGGCAGGGGGAGCCCTCAGAAGAGCCGGAGCCCGGCAGCAGTGACTCCCGGACTTACTGGGGTGCGCCGCTGCTCTCCGGGTGGTCTTCGGCACTGCACTCGGGGGACACCTTGAGGAGGACAGAAGGGAGAGGCATCAAAGGGTGACCGCTGTCGAGCCTCCCCCCGCTCCTGCTTCCTGTGACCCCGATGGCCGCCGCATCCAGCCCTCAGGACCGGGCACCATCCCTCTGCGTGTGTCACCCAGGACCGGCACCATCCCTCTGCGTGTGTCACCCAGGACCGGCACCATCCCTCTGCGTGTGTCACCCAGGACCGGCACCATCCCTCTGCGTGTGTCACCCAGGACCGGCACCATCCCTCTGCGTGTGTCGCCCAGGACCGGCACCATCCCTCTGCGTGTGTCGCCCAGGACCGGCACCATCCCTCTGCGTGTGTCACCCAGGACCGGGCACCATCCTTCTGCGTGTGGACACGGTGGCCCTCCGTGTCCACGGGTGTTGCATCCAGATCCAACCCAGGGGTCCAGATAGAAGGAGTGCCTCAGGTAGCTGAGTGCGCTGTGTAGCAGGCTGCGGTGTTGTGTGCGCTGAACACAGTCAGGCTTTTTCTCATCATCATTCCCCAACAGCACAGCCTAACGACTGTTTGCACAGAGTTTACGTGGTATTAGGTGTGATAGGTAATGCGGTGATGGTGGTTGGCAAACTGCGGCACGCGAGCGACAGGCAGCTCTCTGGCCCCTTGAGTGTGGCTCTTCCACAAAAGACCACGGCCTGGGCGAGTCTATGTTGAAGAAGTGGCGTTAGAAGAAGTTTAAGTTTAAAAAAATGTGGCTCTCCATAGAAATGTCAATCGTTGAACTGTTGATATTTGGCTCTGTGGACTAATGAGTTTGCCGACCACTGGTCTGAAGTATTTGTGAAGTTATACACAAACACTACACCATTTTAAAGAAGGGACTAGAACATCTGAAGGGTGTGGTGTCTGCAGGGACCCTGAAACCAACCCCCATGGGCACCGACGGACGACCGGACCACTTTTCTTAAGAAAGTGTATTCTCATTTTCCTCCGGTTATAGTCAGTATTGCTCTGTATTCGTTTCAGGTGTACAGCCTAGTGGTTAGGTAATCGCATTTTACAGAGTGTGCCTCCTGCTATTTATGGTACCCACCTGGCCCCACGCACAGCTGTTCCTATGACTGTAGTCCCTACGTTGTACTTAACATTCCCGTGTCTGTCTGTAGCTGCCCATCTGCACTTCTCTCCATCCCTTCTCCCCTCCCCCAGCCCCCAGCAGCCATCACTTTCTTCTGTGTGTCTAGGAGTCTGTTTCTGTTTTGTTTTTTTATATGGCTCTTTAGATCCACATATATATGAAATCCTGGGATTTGTCTTTCTCTGACTTGTTTCACTTAGCATAGCACCCTGTGTCCCTGCTGCCGGAAACAGTTCAGAGCCCATTCTTGGTTAGGGCCGAGGAGCGTCCCATCGGGCCGAGGCACCCCAGCTTCTTCAGCTGCTGGTCCAGGGGTGGCCACGGGCTGTGTCTGCACCTGGGCTGTTGTAGGTGCTGCTGCAGTGAACACGGGCATACGCTCTTTGGAATCAGTATTTCAGGTTTCTTTGGGTATTTACCCAGAAGTGGAATCCTGGGTCACAAGGCAGGTCCGCTTTTAATTTGGGGGAAATTCGCACCAGCAGTGCACCAGCGTTCCCTCTCTGTGTCCTCACCAGCACAGGTGGCTTGTGGGTGAGGGCCGTTCCCACAGGGCGAGGTGGCCTCTCCCTGCCATGGCACCGTATGTTCGTCATGCACTTTGTTCGCCGGCCCGGCGGCGGACACGGGGTCGCCCCCGCCTTTGCGGTTGAGACTAACGCTCCCGGGAACGTGGGTGCACAGGACTCCGTGCGAGACGGGCCTCCGGTCCCCGTGGGCTGCCTGAAGGCTGTCTCCTTGGCCCGGATGTATCCTCAGGGGCCACAGAGAATTTAAACAACACCTGTACCCTCGCTCCCTTCAGCTGTGGCTGTGAGGCCTCAGCTCCCGCTCGCCGGTTTCTGCTGGGCCGGCTTTTGCTGTCCCCGGGGCGGCTGTTCCTTTCGCCACCAGGTTTGGTGGGGGTTGTTACAGTACGGTCTCTCCCAGCAGGACAGCGGGGGAAAGCACACGGTGGGATCAGACTTCGGCACAGACAGCGGCTGGCGCACCATCACACCGTGGACTGGACCCCTGAGGCTGCGTTCAGAAGGTGGGCACACTCTCCTCAGGAACTCCCTGCCGCCCTCTCCGATGGGATGGGCGTTAGGCCCTCCCAGACCTACAGCTTACAGAAGATGCAAGGGGAGCCTGGTGGGCAGCGGAGACACAGCGGCCCCTGGTGGCTGCTCCAGGCCCTGGGCAGACACAAGTGTCCGCCGCCAGACAGCTGGCAGAATGCCACCGGGAGGTCAGACAGCTGGACCCCAAGGAGGGTGGAGCCGGGGCTGGGGTGTGGGGACCTGGCTGAGCTCAGGGAGGGCGCCGTGTCTGGGCGGGGTGGAGACATGTTCTCACTTGAAATCCTGCCCTAGATGGTTTGGCTCAGTGGATAGAGCGTCGGCCTGTGGACTGAAGGGCACAGGTTTGATTCCGGTCAAGAGCACACGCCCGGGCTGTTGGCTTGATCCCCAGTGGGGGGCATGTAGCATGTAGGAGGCGGCCGATCCATGATTCTCATCATTGATGTTTCTCTCTCTCTCTCCCTCCCTTCCTCTCCAGTCATTGATCAGCTACCTCTTGCACACCCCCTACTGGGGATATGCCTGCAACCAAGGTACATGCCCTTGACTGGGATCGAACCCGGGACCCTTCATTCCGCAGGCTGACGCTCTATCCACTGAGCCAAACCGGTTTCGGCTAATAAAAAAAATATTTTAAAACACATAAATCCCATGGAGGCACTGTACAACCACACCCAACAGGAGGGGTGGGGTAAGATGATCTCTGAACGTCTCATCTGACTTCTTACAAGAGAGTGTGTTTTTAGAACAGTGAAATATCAATAGTTAATTTTAGAAAATCCACTGCATATCTTACCAGAATGTATTCTATCCCGCTGCTTCTGCTAAGAGTTCCCCCCTTAGCCCTCGACACTGGTGTATGCATATACAGCGAGGGGAAGTAGGTTTACAGCTGTTCGTGGGAAAATAACACAATAACAATAAGTAACAAGACAGGAAAGTGCTGGGCGCACTCACACGGAGAGCCTGCCTCCGCACGCCCTGTCTGCGCGCGCCTGTCAGCTGAGGAGCGCGGTCACAGAGCAGGAGTCTGCAGGGCACAGTCCCGTAGGTTTGACATGTGGATACACCTGTTAACCCCTCACTGCAATGCACATACTAAGTGAGCTCTGTGTGGCCGCCCTCCTTCCTCCCGCCTCCACCTCCTGCCTCCTGCCGCCTCCTTCATCTCCCACCTCCCACTCCACCTCCTTCCCTCCCGCCTCCACCTCCACCTCCACCTCCACCTCCCACCTCCCACCTTCTGCTGCCTCCTTCATCTCCCACCTCCCACCTCTACCTCCTTCCCTCCTGCCTCCACCTCCACCTCCCACCTCTACCTCCCACCTCCACCTCCCACCTCCCACCTTCTGCTGCCTCCTTCATCTCCCACCTCCCACCTCTACCTCCTTCCCTCCTGCCTCCACCTCCACCTCCCACCTCTACCTCCCACCTCCACCTCCTGCCTCCCGCCTCCCACCTCCACCTCCCACCTCCCACCTTCTGCTGCCTCCTTCATCTCCCACCTCCCACCTCCACCTCCTTCCCTCCCACCTCCACCTCCCACCTCTACCTTCTTCCCTCCTACAACTACCTTCCACCTCCACCTCCACCTCCACCTCCTGGCAGCCAAGGGTCGGCTTCCCATCCCTGCAGGTGCTCTCCCTGAAGCCTAGCTGCTGGGCTCGCACACGGAGCACCCTTCCTGTCTGGCTTCCTTCAGTCTGCATCGCGGTTCTGAGGTCCAGCAGGTGGCATGGCTCAGGAGTTCTCTTTTCCATGAAGGCCAGGTTTGGGTTGTTTTAGGTTTCACTGTGGACAGCGAACACCTCCAGCGGAGAGAACAGGACTGGGTTCCGGGTACCTTACTCCCAGCCTCAGCTCATCGGGTGCGGCCCTCTCACCAGCAGAGGGCGCTGTTGCCCGCACTTACAGGCCTCTCGCAGAGGCTGTGGGGCCAGGGGGACAGCTGTTTTACAAGTTGCTAAAATGAGGACGCACTTTTGGAAGGAGGCTCTGACTCTGAGACCACCGTCCCAGGGCCTCTGCCTCCCCCCAGACCTGCCTTCAGGGACGTGTTTCCAAAGAGAGAGAAAGTCGGGAGAACCTGGGAAGCTAACAGGGCGGGACTGGAGGAAAGTGACGATAAATTACACTCACATGGAGTGTTACCACTTGTTAAAGCACATTCACACCCTGGTCTGTGTATCTCAGTGGTTAGAGCATCGGCCCCTGCACCAAAGGGCCATGGGTTCGATTCCCGGTCAAGAACACTTACCTGGGTTGCAGGTTCAATCCCTGGCCCCAGTCGGGGCACCTGCAGGAGTCAACCAATCATATTGACGTTTCTCCCTCCCTCCCTTCCACTCTCTCTAAAAATCAATGGGGAAAAATGTCCTCGGATCAGGAATAACAACACAGAACAAAAAGCACACTCACATATATTTTCAAATACTTCTCCTCAGCCTGCAGCCGGTGAACACTCCCTGAGTGCTGAGCGGGTGGCTGTGCTCCCTCCTGGCTGTGCTCCCCGACCAGATCCTGCTCCCAGAGGGATGATCTGGCGTGGCTCCGGTCCCGGGAGGTTGGGGGCGGGCAATCACTGTGCTGGGCCCCACGGCCTCTAATATAAATGCCAAGCAGCCCTAGGCGGTTGCTAAGGTCCCTTCACCTTAGCAATCTGGGTTCTCAAACTCTCAGGAAAGCAGAGGGGCCCTCGCCTATTGGGCTCAGTGGACAGGTTAGAGGGCCTGGATTCGATTCCGGTCAAGGGTATGTACCTCGATTCTATGCTCAGCCCCCGGCCCCAATTGGGGCGTGTAAGGAGGTAACCAATCGATATGGTTCCTTCACATCAGTGTTTTTCCCTCCCTGTCTCTTCTTCTCCCTCTCCCTCTCCCTCTCCCTCAGCTTCGATGGAAAGGTATCCTCAGGTGAGGATTAACCAAAAACCAAGAAGCCAAAGGGCCCTGCCCACCAGCTCCTGGGCGGCAGAGTCCGGCGAGAACCGGCGGGGGTGGCCTTGGGCTGAGCTGCCCTCCCTGTGCGGCTCCAGGTACTGGCACGGAGCGTCTCCATGCTGGCCGCACCTCTGCCGCCCTCGCACCAGCCTGTAGGTTAGGGCTCGTCCCAGCCCCCTGGGAACCCGGACTCCTGGGCCACGTTTTGGCAGCATCTCCGAGCAGTGCCCACCCAGCCACATCCTGTCCACTTCACTCTGCACCTTCCCGTGCCCCCAGGCCCGGCACCCGGCCCCTCCACGCCAGCTTCCTCTGACCACGGTCAGCACCCAGCCCCCCGTGTCCCCGCCACCAGGCCGCCGTGGCCTCTGCACACGGGGTTCCCTGCCCCAGGGCTCCCTCTGCTGTCTGCCAGACTCAGGTGAGCCTGTCCTGGAGGCCGGCCCGGCTCCCCAGGCTCAGCTGCTCCTCCTGCTCAGCTGCTCCCTTTTTAATTTATTTTTATTGATTTCAGAGGGAGAGGGAGCAGGAGAGAGACATCAGTGATGAGAGAGAATAACTGATCGGCTGCCTCCTGCACGCCCCACACTGGGGATAGAGCCGGAAATCCAGGCCTGTGCCCTGACCGGGAATCCAACCATGACCTCCTGGCTCAGAGGTCAGCGCTCAGCCACGGAGCCAGCCTCGGGCCCTGCAGATGGAGACCGCACTGTACCCCGTCCTGCCTGCAGCTCCCCTCTCCCCCACCCCGTCAGACTGCGGCTTCTCCGGACAGGGACGCGCCCTCTGGTGCCTCTCCCCAGAGCTCCGCCGGCCCAGCAGGAGCCCCCAGGGCCCTGAGCGGCCGTAGGAGGGTGAGGCGGCCCTGCCCGGAGCTGGCACCCAGCGGCTTGGGGGCGGGTCCATGCTGCTTTCACGTCTGAAGTCCCAGCCACCAGAACGCTGCCTCCATGGAGCCAGGATTTCCCACGTCTCCCCCGCGTCTCCCCGTCCGTTACCTAAGCGCCCTGATGCGGCCTGAGGGCCTGTGGGCCGGGCCAGGCTACCGAACCGAACCGCAGGCGCCGGGAGGGCAGCGGCGGGGAGGGCGGACGGACAGGAGGCGGGTCTGGGCTGTCCGGGCTGGGCCGGCCCTGACTCCCCTCCCTCCGGGCGGTGGTTTCAGGGCCCCACCGCCGAGGGGTGCGGGCGGGTGGGGTGCGTGCGGGGAGGGCCGCCTGCAGCTCCGCGCCCGGAGCCGCCCGGGGAGTGTATGGGGGCACCCCGCCCGCACCCAGTGTGTGTATGGGGGGCGGGGGGGCTGGGAGGCGCGGGGCTGGCAGAGCGGAGCGGGGACACGTCCCCGGGGAGGAAGGCGGGTCTGGGCACGAAAGCCCCAGACCGTTTGGGGGAGGCCTGTCCCCGGTAAGCGGCTCCCAGCATCCCCCCAGCGGAGGCGGCACCCGGAGGGGACAGGCTGTGGCCGCGGGGTGCGTGTGCGGGTGGTGAGCGTGCCGCCGGGGCCGCGGGGGGCGGCGGGGAGGACCGGGGCCGCGGGGGGCGGCGGGGAGGACCGGGGCGGCGGGGGGGGGGGCCGGGACGGCCGGGGACTCGGGGCGCAGACACTCACCCGGCTCCCCGCGCCGGCGGCGGGCGGGGGGCGCGCCGGGCGCCGCGGGGCCGGCTCCCCCGGGGCCCAGGCCGCGGACTCGGCCAGCAGCTGGTCCAGCAGGCGCAGCGTCTCGTCCCGGCCGTCGGGGGGCGCTGTGGGGCCGGGGGCCGGACCCGCCGCTGCCGCCCCCGCGGCCTCGGGGACCTCCCCCCAGGCCTCCGCCACCGCCGTCTCCGGGGCCCCCGCCGGCGCCGAGTCCGGGGCCGCCCCGCCCGGGCCCGCCGGCCGGCTGTCGGGGCCGCGGAGGCGCCGCAGGGCCCGGCCGCTCCGGCTGCTGCCGCTGCCCATGGTGCCCCCGCCCGCCGCGCTCACAGCCGCCGGGGCGCGGGCGGGGCCGCGGCGGCGCGGCCGGGGATGGGAGCGCTGGTTTGGGGGTGCCGCTGGTTTTGGGGTGCCGGGCAGGGTGGATCCGAGTCGGGTAGCGGTGGGCGGGGCCACGAGGGCGGGGCGGGGTGACCGGGTGGGGCACTGGGGCCGGGTGACCGCCTCCTTCCCCCGCTATGCACCCCTCTCCCTCCTGCTCAAAACCTCATCCAGAAGCAGCCCCGGCCCTGGCCGGTGTGGTTCAGTGGGTAGAACGCGGGCCGTTCTGGGCCAAGGGCGCGCACCTCAGTTGCAGGCTCCTCCCCAGCCTGAGCCCTGGTCAGGCAACCAATCCCTGTGTCTCTCACACCCATGTTTCTCTCTGTCTCTCCCCCTCCCACTCGCTCTAAAAATCAATGGAAAACATCCTCGGGTGAGGATTAAAGAAGTGAAGTAATCACGATTGGGAAAGAAAAAAACTGTGAAAGAGGGAGACAGAAAAAGCATCCTCTCCCCCCAGGAAAAAAGCAAAGGGAACCGAGCAGCTACTGGTCATGATTCATCCTGGCTTTGGCCGTGGGCAGTAAAGAGAGAAAGAGAGAACATGCTGTTGTCTTTAAGTGACCGCAGTGACGGCGAACAGGAGCAGCCTGGGGAGGTGACAGTCACGCTGTCTTTCTCGGACTGGGCTGCTGCCCCCCCTTCCTCACCCTGCACCCCCCTTCCCTCCCCGAAGCTGGGCGCTCAGGCCTGGGCTTCACCCTCACGTCCTGACTCGACGTGAGCCCAGTGCAGACTGGGCAGCCCGCGCCGGCCGGCCCGGACATTCGGGGGCGGCCTTAGCCTCAGGCCCGCGGCAGTGGGGAAGACGTGGGATCAGGTCCAGAGCCTCTCGGTTGTATTATCGAGAGGCCAGGACGTGTTTCTAACCTCCGGCCTGCCTTTCTCTTCCCTTTGGACGCGCTGTCCAGCCAGGCGGGGGGAGGAGGCGGGCCAGAGACACGATTTGGTATCGTTTGGGGTGCTGAGCCCCAGATGCGGGAAGCCGTGGGTACCAGGTTTCTCTTTAAGAAAAACAAACCTCCTCTGGAAACTCTTTCAGCCTGGAAAACAGTGTTCAGATGGAAAATTTTTTCCTGAACGAAGTTCAACTAAGTTTAATCATTTAAAGGAAAACATGCCTCAGTGCTGGCAGAGGGAGGCTGGTCACGTGACTGCCGTGCAACTGGCTCCCGCCTCCGGGCAGGCTGGCCTCCCAGGGCGTGGATTTCCTGACCCCTCGGACCCACACCCGTTCCCCAGACGCATCCCGGTGGCTCCCCAGCTCCCCGAGAGGGTGCCACGCCCGTGTTCTCTCCACCCTGAGAGCACCCGTCCAATCAGCCCCATTGGACACCGGCTTCCGGCAGACTCTCACCCAGACACTCATACCAGAGAGTGTCAGGAGCTCCCTGAGCAAACAGCCTGCTCACCAGCTCCCTGGCCAAGGCCGCCCCAGGAATAAACAAGAACCCTTTGTCCCGGAGGATAGCCAAGCCCCGGGAATATGGGACATTGAAAATAGGATCTAATCCCTCTTTTTTTAAAAAAATATTTTTTATTGATTTCAGAGAAGAAGGGAGAGAGAAAAACATCAGTGATGAGAGAGAATCATGGATCAGCTGCCTCCTGCACGCCCTACACTTGGGGATCAAGCCCCTACCCCGGGCCTGTGCCCTGACCAGGAATGGAACCGTGACTTCCTGCTTCAGAAGTCAACCACTGAGCCACACCGGCCAGGTGGGGTCTAATTCCCCTTAACACATTGGGCACCAGTAGTTTCATTGCTGGCTTACCCAGTGGCCAGATAAGTTTCTACTGAACGAGTACAAAAACAAGTTTTACAGAGGACCACACTTTAAAGAGCATCAGCTTGTAAGAACGCGTAATAAATAACTTCGAGATGCAATGGGTATCTCATTTTAAGGCCTGCCTTTAACGTTTCTGTAAAACACCGTGTGATGTGAAAACGAGAATGCTCGTGACCCGCCCGCAGTGTGTTAAGCAAGCACCCGGCGGGGACACCTGGCCCGCGGGGAGGTGGCTGCTGAGGGGGTGAGGACGAGGCCCCGGTGGGAGCTGTCTGCCTGACGCCCCGAAAGTGCGAATTTCCTTGCAATGAACTAGTCACTTCAGGGGAGAGCTGCAGCTGGTGGTACTCAGAGCAGGAAGTGTCCCCGAGTGGTATTTCCCTTGGCAACTGGACTAGCCTGGCATCTGCTCCTTACCACGGCCTGGGACCAGCCGCCCCCTTATAGCACTGCCAGCGCCACCCCAGCAGAGCCCCCTCAGTGCCCGTCTTCAGGCCCCCGCCCCGCCCTGCACCCAGCCTCTGTGATGTGCCCGGCCCTGGCCGCCCCTTGGCCATGCCTCGCGGGGCAGGGTGCGGGCTGGGCATGGCTGCTGCAGAGCGCTGGGCCCGCGCTCAGTGAGGAGTGAGGTCGGGAGAGAGGCAGCGGTTTCCATGTTGGCGCTCAGGGTAACCGGAGCGCGGGCTGGCGTGTGCGCGGCCGCGTCTCCTGTAACCACCTGGTCTCCGGGCACAGCGGCCCGGCTTTGCGTCTGGTCTCGGGGTCCCTCACAAGAGCCCACACTGTCCACGGAGGACGACGGGGGAGGTGCGGAACCCACACTCTGGCGCAGAGGAGTTGGCATGTGACATCGGGATTGCTGGGCCCAGAGCAGCGCCCTGTTGGTTCTGCTGCTCGGGACAGCCTGCCTAGCCAGCAGGCGGCGTGAAACCTGGGCGGAGGGGCCTGGCCGGGGGCTCGGTGCTTAGAGCGCCGGCTGGCCAGCAGTCCAAAGGGTGCTGGGCTCAGCTTCGGTCAAGGGCATGCTCCTCCCCAGCCCTGGTCAGGCTCATGCAGGCGGCAGCCAATCGATGTGTTTCTCTCACGTCGATGTTTCTCTCTGGCTTTCCCTTCCTCTTCCGCTCTCTAAAAATCAGTGGGAAAACATCCTCGGGTGAGGATTAACAACAACAACAACAACAAAATAATAATAAAAATGAAAACCTATGCGTAGTAGAAGAAGCACATTTATCCTCCTGCTTTTCTTTTAAAGTCACCATTTCTACTGGGCCTCCTGGGCACGTGCCAGCCCCAGGCCCTGGGCGGTGCTGTGCTCCCAGCTGAGTGACCAGCACCGCCCGCGGGCGCCCTTGCGGCACCAGGGACCCGGAGGGCTGGGTACGTGGGTAAGGGGGGGTCAGAGAGCAGGAGGAGCATCCTTCCCGATCTGAAAGGCCAGCCGGCCGCACACACTGCCTCCAGGCCCCAAGAGGGTGGTTTATTTCGCTCACAATCTGGTTCTTGGTGTTAACGTTACAGTGATCACAACGCCATGGTAACCTGAGGCCTGGGCCCACACAGCCTCCTTTTCCGGGTGCCTGTGTGTTTAAGGGAATGGACAGGTGCCTGGCGGGTGTGGCTCAGTGGGTCCAGGTCGTCCATGGGCCAGGAAGTCCCGGGCACATGCCCGGATTGAGGGCTGGATCCCCAGGAGGGTGTGTGCAGGAGGCAGCCAATCCTTGCAGCTCTCTCATTGATATTTCCCTCTCTCTCTTCCTCTCCACCTAAAAATCAATAAAAAGATTTAAAAGAGAGAGAGAGGGGACAGTTAGAGCTGAAGATGGAGTGTTTAGATCAGGGGCCAGGTCCAGCTCCTACCTGGTCCTGGTCCTGGTTTTGGGTTTTCCAGTCCTCGCCTGAGGACATTCCCCGTGGATTTGTAGAGGGGGAGGGGGAGGGGGGACATGGATTGGTTTCATCGGCACGGGCACCTGGCACCAGGGATTGAACCTGCAGCCCAGGTAAGTATCCTTGACTCGCAATTAAACCCGAGACCCTTCAGTGCTGGGGCCGGTGCTCTAACCACTGAGGACACGGGCCAGGCTCCGCCTGCTTTTATAGGTGAAGCTCACTGGATGCCCCCACCCCGTGGGGAGCCTCTGGCGGGTTTTGTTGTGGAACACGAGGGCCGGAGGTGGGGGGGGGGGTTCTATTCAAAAACAGAATGCGCTGTTGCAAGGTAGTTCACCCACTCGAAGCTCTGCCTCCGGGAGAGCTGTCTCGTCATCCCATTGAGTTCTGTCAGCCCACCCTGTATCTAGCTGCAGCTACAAAATGCTACGCTACTTTTTAACACTTGTTTATTTTTTAAAAATATATTTTATTGATTTTTTTACAGAGGGAAGAGAGAGGGATAGAGAAGTAGAAACATTAATGAGAAACATTGATCAGCTGCCTTCTGCACACCCCCTACTGGGGATGTGCCCGCACCTAGGTACATGCCCTTGACCGGAATCGAACCTGGGATCTTTCAGTCTGCAGGCTGACGCTCTACCCACTGAGCCAAACCAGTTGCGGCAACACTTTTTTATTTTTTAAATACATGTTTATTGATTTCAGAGAGGAAGGGAGAAGGGTAGAGAGATAGAAACATCAATGATGAGAGAGAGTCATTGATCAGCTGCCTCCTGCACGCTCCACACTGGGCCTGTGCCCTGACCAGGAATTGAACCGTGACCTCCTGGTTCATAGGTCGACGCTCAACCACTGAGCCACACCGGCCAGGCTACATTTTAACATTCAGCAAGAAATGACATCAGGACTGCGGCCCTGGAGACGCTGTGCCCTGTGACGACCTTACGGGACTGGGGAGGGCGGAGTGGCCGCTGCCGGGCTGCGTGTGCTGCAGAGCCTGACACGGCTGCAGGTGGTGTTTGCATTCGGGCTCGGTGAAAGCCCTGAGTCTCGCCCATTAGCCCCGCATGGCGAGGTTTCTCAGGAAGGAAAGCGAGTTAATATTAACCAGCTGCGAGCTTCAGTAACTTATTCCTGCCCTCATGCCTGCCCCGCGCACCCCCTGCGGCCCCGGAGAGCTGGTTAAGGTATAAAACCCAAAGTGAAAAGATTGTCGGAGGCGAGTCCGCTTCCCGCTTTTTAAATTCCTTCTTTGGTCTGGCCCAGAAGCCAGATCTGAGAGGCACCTGTACCTTCCTGCTTCGAGTTTCTCCCTTTTCTCAGAGATAAGATGTTAAAAGCACTTCCCTCCCCTTGTCCTTTCTCTTATTCAATTAGAAATAAGAGGGAGACAGCTTTCGGTGTCCAGTTTTACAAGGATCGACACTAGGAATATACTAAACAGTGGTTGAGCATCGATCAAAAAGTCACTGGTGCCAAAACCGGTTTGGCTCAGTGGATAGAGCATCAGCCTGTGGACTGAGGGGTCCCAGGTTTGATTCCGGTCAAGGGCATGTAACTTGGTTGCGGGTACATCCCCAGTGGGGGCTGTGCAAGAGGCAGCTGATTGATCACATCGATGTTTCTAACGCACTATCCCTCTCCCTTCCTCTCTGTTAAAAATCAATAAAATATATATTTTTTTAAAAATCACTGGTTCCACTGAAACCGGTTTGGCTCAGTGGATATAGTGTTGCGACGCCTGCAGACTGAAAGGTCCGACGTTCAATTCCGGTCAAGGGCACCTGGGTTGCGAGATCCATCTGGCTGCAGAGTCCACGTGTCCTGGCCCCTGGCCTTGGCCTCCGGCATCACGGAGCCACGCCAGCTAAGCCCAGCAGGCCGCTGCATGGGGTGCTGGGGGGCACCAGGAAAGCACGTGTCCCTTCCTCTGAGGAGCCTCTCCCAGACCAGGGAGCCCACCCCGGAGAGACCCAGTTCCTCTCCCAGCTGGCACCCGGGACCGCCCGCCTCCAGCGGCCAGCGGCGGGGAGATGTTTGAACGTGTGTGGCGCCTGCACCATTGCGATATGGGGCAGCATTCAGTCTCTCTGGTGCATCTGTCTCTGAGTCCAGATAAGATCTGGACCCCAGCTGCCCTTCCTGCAAACCTTGGTTTCCATGGTAACTGAGCTGCCAAGTCTTCCAGGCTCGACAGTGCCAGCACCACCAGCGTGGCCTCAGCTCCGAACGTCACTCCAGCAGTTCCCGAGGGGAGCCCTGTGGCGAGCGGGGCCCAGGCCGGTGGCCTGGCCGGGGAGGGAGACGCCTCTCTTCTCTTGGTCCTTTGCGGGCGCAGCCTGAGCTCCCAGCTGCCCACACTTCGCCCAGGCCTGGGCCAAGGAGACGCGGGGTCTGTCTCCGATCGGAGGAGCCCGGGAGACATGACAACAGGACCCAGGAGGGTCCCGGCAAGACTGGGGCGGGGGCGGGGGGGGCCCTAAGAAAGGCTGCAGGTTAGGGAATCCTGCTGCACCAAGTGAATGTCTTGCTTTTGTGAATGTACCATGTGTTAGCAGTAGAGGGCGCAGCTGCTCTGTGGAAACTGCTATCTTCTGAGTCTAAAATATTTTAAAATAAAAAGTTTTTAAAAGCGTGTATTTTTCTCCATGAAAATAAAAGGAGGCCCCGGCTCTCATCTCTGCTGCAACACTACTGTGAAATAATTCTGTCACGTGCCTGATCCACCTCCCACTGCCCTGTCTGTGGTGCAGCCATGTCACCCAGACGGCGGGCGAAGGTCCCCCGAGGCCACGGGGAGAGAGGACGGCTGGCCTCCTGCGGGAGATGTTCTAACCCTGACACCTGTTTGTGTTGGTTTCAGAGAGGAAGCGGAGACAGAAACAGTGGTGATGGGAGAGAATCGCTAACGAGCTGCCTCCTGCACGCCCTTCACGGGGGATTGAGCCTGCAACCCGGGCTGAAGTGCCCTGACGGGATGGGGAATCGAACCATGACCACCTGGTTCATAGGTCAAACCTCAGCCCCTGAGCCATGCCAGCTGGGCTGGACTAAATTCTCCCCCGTGTAAGAAGGTCTTAGGGGGGGGCTGGCAAAGGTGCCCCAGCTGATGGCACTGCTGGGTGCGGGCAGGGCAGGCGGGCAGGTGGACCACGGTGTCTGTCACGGCAGCCGGAGCCCTGACCAGAGCCTCTCCTCTCCGCCCGCTCTCCTCTGCGTGGAGGCCTGTCCCCTCGGGGCTCCCCGTGCAGCGGGAAGCCCTCCCCGGCAGCGAGGACCTGGACCGGCTTCCGGAGGGGCAGGGCGCAGGGGGCGCTACCCCGCTCAGTGCCCTGGGCTGTGGGCCTGGGAGGACTCGGGCTTCTGCTCTGGGGAGAGGAGATGGGAAGTCACAGAGTCAGGTTCGGCGCTGGGTGTGGAAGCCAGGCCACCGGCCCGTACATGCTCTGCCCACTGCACCCTCCGCCCCCTGCTTCCTGGAGCCCGTGCTTCCCACCCTCAGGGCGACCCTGCAGCTCCCGATAAGGGCACTGTCCTCTCGGGGCTCCCGCCCGCCCGCCCGCCCGGCCGGGCCCAGATAAGCCTCCTGGCCTGCCCACGCCCGCAGAGAAGGAACAGGGACCTCCCGTCTCATCTGGCTGCACTGCGGCCCGCCTGCTTCAGGCTGGGGAAGCAGCAGGTGGGAGGGTGTCCAGGTGCCGCTTGGAAACAAACTCTCAAGAAAGCCCCGGGGCCCCACCCCATCTCAGCTGCCACTTACTCAGGATTGCCACACCCGGGCACAGGGCCAGGTCTGCCAGACAAGCCCGGATGTGGGGAGGGAACCGCAGGCCTGGCTCCTCCAAGGGCCTTGCCCCAAAGCCACAGCCCCTCTTCCCTCCCGTGAGCCTCCGGGCTCTTGTGCAAGGTTTACAGCCCGTCTCACCAGCAGGGTTACGGGACAATTAATTTCACCAGCAGGGTTACGGGACAATTAATTCCGGTCAAGGGCATGCACCTTGGTTGCGGGCACATCCCCAGTAGGAGGTGTGCAGGAGGCAGGTGATGGATGTTTCTGACTCTCTACCCCTTTCCTTTCCTCTCTGTAGAAAATCAATAAAATATATATTTTTAAAAATAGCCCTAGGAAGTTAATGGGCTGGGGTTACTCTTAAGCCAGACACAGCTGCCACCACTCCACTCCGACTGGACTTTGCTGCATCTGTTGCCCCTTAGGCACCACAATGACATGAATCAGAGTCACTGACAGTTACTAAGCTGTGACCCGTGCAGCTGACAGTGTGGGCACTGCAGATCCAGAGGTGAGGGAGGCAGTGAGCCCCCGGCTGGCTCCCTGACATCCTATAGAGTCAAAGGCTAATATGCAAATCAACCGAATGGTCACTATGACACGCACTGACCAGCAGGGGGCAGACACTCAGCGCAGGAGCTGCCTCCTGGTGCTCAGTCCCACGGGGGAGCGCCCTCAGCCGGGAGCTGGGCTCACGCTGGCGAGGGCAGCGGCGTGGCCGGAGCCTCTCCCGCTCCACGGCAGGCTGAGGCTGTCCCACGGACCCACTCGGCCTGCTCCCGCGGGGCCCACGCCACAGTGGGACATCCTCCGAGGGCTCCCGGCCTGTGAGAGGGCGCAGGCCAGGCTGAGGGAGACCCCCATGCATGAATTTCGTGCACCGGGCCTCTAGTAAGAGCTACAATAGAGGAAGGGTCATGGCACAAAGTAAGAGGGGGGAGGGGCAGAGCTAACGCCGTAAAGTGAGGTGGATCTTAAAGAAGAAAAGAAGTTAATGGCTGAAAGTTAAATCAAAACAAGGGTTGTGCCGAAACCGTTTTGGCTCAGTGGTAGAGCGTTGGTCTGCGGACGCAAGGGTCCCAGGTTCGATTCCGGTCAAGAGCATGTACCTTGGTTGCAGGCACATCCCCGGTAGGGGGTGTGCAAGAGGCAGCTGGTCGATGTTTCTCTCTCATCGACATTTCTAGCTCTCTATTCCTCTCCCTTCCTCTCTGTAAAAAATCAATAAAATATATATATTTTTTTAAAAAGGGTTGTTACTACTTTTTAAAAATGAAGTGAAAACGCATATTCATACAAAAACCTGCTCACAGATATTCACAACAGCTTTATTTATATATATATATATATTTTTTTTATTGACTTTTTACAGAGAGGGAGGGAGAAGGATAGAAAGTCAGAAACATCGATGAGAGAGAAACATCGATCAGCCGCCTCTTGCACACCCCCTACCGGGGATGTGCCCGCAACCAAGGTACATGCCCTTGACCGGATTCGAACCCGGGACCCTTGAGTCCGCAGGCCGACACTCTATCCACTGAGCCAAACCGGTTTTGGCACAGCTTTATTTTTTAATGGCCAAAACCTGGGGAAACCAGCTGTGCAAAGCAGCACATGGTGAACACTCAAACAGAAAGGAACAAGTTACTGAGCCGCTGGGAGACCTGGGCCCATGCCAAGGGCTTTATGGGTGAAGGGCGCCAGGTTCCAGGTGTCGCACTGTGATTCCATTTATTATACATGTGCTTCTCTGGTGATGGAGACCGGACAGGCGTGGCCAGGAGTTGGGGGAGTGGGGGTGGCAGGCAGGGTGACCGCGAGGGACTAACAGGGACTGTGTGGACGGACAGTTCTGCATCTGCTGCTGACTCCTCAGATCGGCACTCACAGGAACCGTGCACACAGCCACCAGGGCCTGTGGAAACCGGGACATCCCAGCAGGTTCACATTAACCAGTGGGGTTGCCACAGGGCAGCTTCCTGTTTCTGACACCCTGTAGACACAGGGACCTGGGTGAAGGGCACATAGGAACCCGTTACTAATTTTGCAACTTTCCTGTCTGAAACTGTTTCAAAAGTAGGTTATAATTTAAAGAGAAAAGAAGACATAAATGAAAAACCCGGCAAAGTAACTGCAACGTAGGTCAGAGAGCAGGAGGCACCACAAAGCACCTGTGTCAGAATGAAAATGACAACACCCACCAACAGTGGGACGAATGTCAGGAAGTTCCAAGAGTATAGATGTCCATAGTCAATCCTACTCCTCCTATCTGATAAAGAGGGAATATGCTAAGTGCCTGCCCCGCCCTCAAAGGTGGCGGCACCCCCAGCCGAGAAGGAGGGACATGGCACAGGGACCCGGGACTGTTCCTCTCCAAACCCTGAGCCCGGCGTGGAGGTGGCTTCCGTTTTATATCCTCTCGGTCCCTGTCGCCCCGATATGGATCAGACGTCCGGACCTTTCTCAGGCTTTGCAGAAAGCCCCGTGTGCTGGGGAGGGGGCAGCGGGACCACACCGCAAGGCCTGGCGCCAGCCCTGGTAACGCCGCTGGGGATGGTTTGGCCTCTCCACAATGGGGCAGTATTTTGGGCCAACAGGCCTTGCAGGACTAGGTAATTAAAGGGGCAGTGACTAGATTCAGACTCCTTTCCCCCCATCAGTACCATTTCATTACAATAAGGATATTTAAGTTATTGGGGTGACATTGGTTAATGATAAAGCTTTCAGGTGTACAGTTCTATAACGCATCCAAAGTATATTGTATTGTGTGATTTAAAGGTAAAAGGCCAAAAATTTAAAACAAAGAAAAAAGAAAAAAAATACCTCTTGTAGGAAATGAACAGCCAGGCTACTCTCTTCCTACCCCACCCCCGAGGCCCAACCCAGGGTGGGGGCGGGGGGGGGCACTCCCTTCCAGGGCGGGGCTCTCCTAGGTGGGGCTCCTCTCCCCTGGGGAGGCCTGGGGTGCTGGCTGGGGAGGTGGCCCTTCCCTGAGGGGCTGAACTGATACCCCCTAGATACCCCCTCAGGGGAGCATGTGATCAGCAGCCAAAGTAAAACTACTTCAAAAGAAAAGCAACAGCCCTGGCCGTGTGCTCAGTGGATAGAGCATCGGCCTGCAGACCAAAAGGTCCCGGGTTCGATTCTGGTCAAGGGCATGTACCTTGGATGCAGGCTCCTGGGGTCCCGGTCAGGGCTTGTATGATTGACAACCAATACGATGTGTTTCTCTCCCAGGGGTGTTTCTCTCTGTCTTTCCCTCTCGTTCCCTCTCAGATCAATGGAAAAATATCCTTGGCTGAGGATTAAAAAAAGAAGAAAAAAGCTGACATTTGCACCTTGTTGGAAATTGCATCACCTGCAATTACTTCATCGAGATAAGAAGGTTTAAATGTCCGTTTCAATGGGTGCAAAGGGACGCACTGCTTTTCGTATCACTTTAGGGGCCACTGGAACAAATTGATTCCGGCTGATTCCAGCCCTGCAGCCTGGGCTGCCCGGTCCAGGCCTCTGGGTGGCTGAGACTCTGCACCTGTGTTCCGGCCCACCCTCTCCGGGAGCAGGGATGGGGTACTGGGGAAGCTGAGGGGTGTGTGTGTGTGTGTGTGGGGGGGTGTTCCGAAGGAGGACTTGTATGAGGGAGGTCCCTGGGCAGGTTTTTGGGGTTAGCAGGGGGAGGCTGGCCTGACTACCCAGAGGCCACTGCTTTGCTCTTGAAATTCCCCGGCTGACAAGTCACACGGTGGGGGGGGGGGGGAGGGGAGCGCTCCATCTCCCTGCGCCTCTCGAACACACCTTCTCCTCGGGGTCCCAGGCATCCCGGAGGTGAAGGTCGGACAGGGAAGTGTCCCGGGCAGAGGAGGAAGGAGGTGCCCAGGGCCACGCCGGGAGGGGTCACAGTTTGGGGGGCCGGCCTTGCTGCCCACTGGCTGGGAATCAGATGGACCTCAAGCAGATTCCGCAAAACGGATAGATAGGAATTGCACAACCCTAGGCTGGGTGAATACTGTAGAACCTTCCATTTTTCTGTTTGCTGAGAACATCCCGTTTTCATTCATTCATTCATTCATTCACTCATGCTGAGAACCTTAATAAAAAGCCGGGAGGAAGTGTTCTAGCCCGGCAGTCTCAGGAGCTGGTGACCTTGGGCTCGCCTTGCCCCCAGGCCTTGCTCCCGCCTCAGGCACAGCGGGCACCTCCCTGCGCCGCCCCAGGAGAAAGCGCGCCACTGGGGCCAGGGCCACGCGGGCGCCGGAAGCGGTCCCGTCGGCGCGTCTCTTGAATGAAAGGAGCCAATGGGAGCGGGGGCGGGGCCCGGCCGGCCAATCGCGGTCCCGCCCGGGGAGCTGTCAGCGCGGCGCGCCGAGTCCGAAAGGCGGACACCCCGGGCTCCCCCGCGGCCGGGGAGGGGAGGCCGGGGCGGTGCGGGGGCCGCGGAGGAGGAGAGGGGGAAGGAGGAGAGGGGGAAGGAGGAGAGGGGGGAGGAGGAGAGGGGGGAGGAGGAGAGGGGGGAGGAGGAGAGGGGGGAGGAGGAGAGGGGGGAGGAGGAGAGGGGGGAGGAGGAGAGGGGGAAGGGGAGGAGGAGAGGGGAAGGGGAGGAGAGGGGGAAGGGGAGGATGGAGGCGGGAAGGGGAGGACGGAGGGGGAAGGGCGAACTCTCCCACCTCGTGGCTGCTCGCTCTCCCTGGTTCTGCGGGCTCCTGTGCGTTTCGGTGGCGGGGGATTGGGGTTGGGGGTTTGGGGGACTGAGCTGAGGACGGAGCCCCGCTCTGCTGGCCCCAGGCGGGCCCGATGGCTCCGGCGCCGCGAGGAGCCGCCCCCCGCCCCCGCCGCCTGACAAATCGAAAACTGCAGCCGCCGAGGCGCCAAAACGCGCCGCTTCCTGCCCGTCCCCTCCCCTCCCCTCCCCGGGCGCTCCGGGCCAGGAAGCGGCCTGGGCTCCCGCTCCTCCGCCAGCCGCGCGGCTTGCAGGGCTCCCGCCCGGTTTGCCGCCCGCAGTCAGTGCGGACGGGCAGGGCCCGGCAGCGGCCACAGCCCGGGGAGGCTGGGCGGGAAGGCGCGCAGGCTGCCTCCCACACGCTTCACTCCCCACCCCCCAGCCCCGGCCGGCCGGCGGCTCCGCTGTTGGAGCGCAGTCCCCACGCCAGAAGGTGGCGGTTCGATCCCGGCCGGGACCGGACCCAGGTTCGCCCCTCCCCCGCCAAGGGGCGCTTGGAGGAGCAGCAACTGATGTTCCTCTCACTTGGTTGCTCCTCATTAGTGTTTCTCTCCCTTTTTCTCTAAAACCAACTTAAAAAGCATATTTTAAAAAAACCCACTTCACCGAGTCTTCAAACCCTGTGACGTCTCCCAGAGACGCGGCCGCGGCCGGGGCCCCCAGCCCGCACCCTGTCGGCGCCCGCCCGGACCTGGCCCCCGGGGGCGTGTCCCGGGCTCGGCCTCCCCGCCCGGAGCGTTCGAAAAACGCGCGCTTTGCAAACTGCCGGCCGCCGCCTCATTGGCGGACGGAGCTGTCAGTCCCCCGAACAGCCAATGGGGAGGCAGGTCCCGCCCCTGGAGGGGCCGGTCCGAGGGGCTTTAAAGCCTGGCGGCGGCGGCGCCCCCAGCCCGCGCGCTGCCTGCCGTGTGCGCCCTCCGCCGCCGCCCGCGCCGCCCGCACCGCCCGCACCGCCGCACCATGCTGTCCCCGCGCCGCCCGCTCGCCCCGCTCACGCCCCTCGCCGACCCGCTGCAGCTGCAGCTCTCGCCCCTGAAGGGGCTCAGCCTGGCGGACAAGGAGAACACGGTGAGGGGCCGGGCCGGGCCGGGGGCCGGGCTGAGGGGCCGGGGGCCGGGGGACCGGGGGCCGGGGGCCGGGCCTCACCGCGCGTCTCCCCGCAGCCCCCGAGCCTCAATGGCACCCGCGTGCTGGCCAGCAAGACGGCGCGGAGGATCTTCCAGGAGCCGGCCGAGCCGGTGAGCGGGCCGGGCGGGCCCGGGGGGTCGGTAGGGGGCGCCAGGGGAGCCTGCCCCGCTCCGGGCCAGAAGCCGCCGCATTGTTCCCGCCCCGCCCTCCCCTTTCCCGCCAAGTGAGCCTCCCTCCATCCGCCGGCCCCGCTCCGGCTTCCGCCCCCACAGCCTCCCCGGGGGTCCCCGCGGGGACCGCGCACCCCCCCCCCACAGCCTCCCCGGGGGTCCCCGCGGGGACCGCGCACCCCCGTCTCCACCGCCTCCCCGAGGATGGATCCCTGTGGGGACCGCATGAAATGGCCGGCTGGGGGCGGCCCCGGGCGGGGAGGACGGCGGCTTCATGGGGTTCGCCGCGGCCTGGGACAGCCTTCCTCTCTCCCCGGACAGAGGGCCCCGGCCCCGGCCCCCGGCGCGCAGGAGGAGCCGCTGCTGCGGGAGAACCCGCGCCGCTTCGTGGTCTTCCCCATCGAGTACCACGACATCTGGCAGATGTACAAGAAGGCCGAGGCCTCCTTCTGGACGGCCGAGGAGGTAGCGGCCGGAGCCCTGGGTGCCCAGCTCCGGACATGCACCCCGGCGGCGGTGTGGGCAGACTGGGCCCTGCCCCGTGGGGTGGGAGCACCCTGGCCCAGGGGGTCCACGTTCTAAGTGGCCAGGAAGGGGTATAGGACCCCGGGGGCAGGCAGGAAGGCGGGAGTCCTCGGGCTGACCCCGTGGCCTCCGCGCCAGGTGGACCTGTCCAAGGACCTGCAGCACTGGGAAGCCCTGAAGCCCGAGGAGCGCTACTTCATCTCCCACATCCTGGCCTTCTTCGCCGCCAGCGACGGCATCGTCAACGAGAACCTGGTGAGGGCCCGCACCCAGAGTCCGCTGGCACCCCCTCCAGGCCTCTCCCTCCTCTCCTCAGTTTTCCCGTCCCGCACATCTGGATGCCTGTGGAAGCTAGGTTTACCTGTCACCTCCTGGCCCATCACACACTCCCCAGCTACTCCTTCCTCTGGAGTATCTCCTGGGTGGGAGAAGCCCAGACCCTGTCAGGCCCAAACAGGTTCTCAAACGGGGCCTCTGTAGGCGGCAGGGCGTGCCCGGCCTTGTCAGGACAAGGAAGAACTCCACAGAGAGGCAGACCCTGACGTGGCACAGGAAAGGCAGCTGGTGCAGCCCAGCCCAAACTGACACCTCGTCCTCCAAGCTGCGTTTCCTCTGTCGGCCACCAGGTGGAGCGCTTTAGCCAGGAAGTGCAGGTCACGGAGGCCCGCTGCTTCTACGGCTTCCAGATCGCCATGGAGAACATCCACTCGGAGATGTACAGCCTCCTCATCGACACCTACATCAAGGACCCCAAGGAGAGGTGCGTGCCGCCGCGGCCCAGCGCGCTGCGGGCTCGCGCTGTTCATGGCGAGGCCTGCCTCCGTCCCCGGAGGGGCAGAAAGTGACTGAGTCACGGGAGTTCCCGGACCACCTCTCCTTTGAGGAGAGAATCCTAAACCCACTGGGCTAGCCCGTCACCTACAAGCACAGCTGGGAGGCTGCTCCGCCTTTAGGGTGGGAGGGTGAGATAGTCATCTTCCCGAAAGCCTTTAGGCTCCAAGCGGTGAGGTCAAGCCCAAATCTTAGCTACAGTGTGAGGCGGGGGCAGGGCGGAGAGGGCGGGGACAATGTGGAATGCCGCTTGTCTTGTAAAGAACTAGGAATCTGCCCCACTAGCCGGTGTCTTACTGAAGGTCGATTCCGGTCAAGGGCATGTACCTTGGTTGCAGGCACATCCCCAGTAGGTGGTGTGCAGGAGGCAGCTGATCGATGTTTCTATCTATACCTCTCCCCCTCTGTAAAAAAGATCAATAAAAATACACTTTTTAAAAAACCCTACATTTATTCTAGCATAAACCAAGCCCCATTAATGTGAGATTTTAAAAAGCACAGAGAAGGGAGAGCCAACCTGTGAATGTGGCCCCGAGTCCTGGTGGCCAGGACCCCGGTGGGGCTGCTGACCCCCGTGTGCCCCCAGGGACTTCCTCTTCAACGCCATCGAGACGATGCCCTGCGTCAAGAAAAAGGCGGACTGGGCCCTGCGCTGGATCGGGGACAAGGAGGCCACCTATGGTAAGGGCCCCGGCCCTCGCCCCTCGCCCCTCCCCCCTCCTTCCTGGGCACATGAGCGCTGGCTCACGGGGACCGGGGTGGTCACGCCCGCTCACGGGACCAGGGGGGTGGTCACGCCCGCTCACGGGACGGACAGTGTGTGTGTGTGTGTGTGTGTGTGTGTGTGTGTGTGTGTGGTCACGCCCGCTCACGGGGACGGGGTGTCACGCCCACAGGAGAGCGCGTTGTGGCGTTCGCCGCGGTGGAGGGCATCTTCTTCTCCGGCTCCTTCGCGTCCATCTTCTGGCTGAAGAAGCGAGGCCTCATGCCGGGCCTCACCTTCTCCAACGAGCTCATCAGCAGAGACGAGGTGAGTCTGGTGCAGGCAGCAGCCAGTCAGTGAGTCGCACACGCACTCAGGCACTGCCCCGGAGGACATTTCTAAGGAGTGTTGTGTTTCCTGGTGTTCTCTGCTGCTGGAATGCAGGGTTGGGGAGCATCTGGGCAGACCCAGCACCCATTCTGGTCCAGCGGGTCTCTAAGCGCCGGGATCAGCTGCGGGTGGGGGGGGGGGTGGTGGTGCCGGCGGTTCCAGTTTAGGCCAGTCAGCACCTTGGACGGACTCAGCGCTGACACATGCAGGGGTGACTCACTTGAAGTTGCTTTGCGTGTCCTGCACGGAGAGTTGGAGTGCTGCCTTTCAGCAGCCTCCATGTGAGCACACGCGCTTGCCCGTGGGTTATAGAAAGGAGGGTGTCCTAGCCGGTGTAGCTCAGTGGCTAGAGCATCAGCCAGTGGACTGAAAGGTCCCAGGTTTGATTCCGGTCAAGGGCATGCACCTTGGTTGCGGGCACATCCCCAGTAGGAGGTGTGCAGGAGGCAGCTGATTGTTGTTTCTTTCTTTTTTTATTTATTTATTTATTTATTTATTTATTTATTTATTTTTTAATAAATTTTTATTGTTCATATTATTACAAGTGTTCCTTCCCCCCCCCCTTCCCACCCCACCCTCTGCCCTTTCCCCACTCTCCATTGTCCTCATCCATAGGTGCACAGTTTATATGTTCAGTCTCTTCCCACATTCCCCTCTCCCCTTTTCCCCAAGAATCATCAGTTCACTCCCCTTCCATACCTCTGATTCTACAATATTATATTCAACAGTTAATATTGTTCATCAGATTTGTTTTTTTTAATTTCCTTGGTTTTTAGATTCACTTGTTGATAGTTACGTATTTGTTGTTCATAATTTTTATCTTTATTTACTTTCTCTTCTGAAAGAACCCCCTTCAGCAATTCATATAATTCTGGTTTGGTGGTGATGAACTCCTTTAGCTTTTTTTTATTAGTGAAGCTCTTTATCTGGCCTTCGATTCTGAGTGATAGCTTTGCTGGGTAGAGTATTTTTGGCTGTAGGTTCTTGCTATTCATCACCTTGAATATTTCTTGCCATTCCCGTCTGGCCTGCATGGTTTCTGTTGAGAAATCAGCTGACAATCGTATAGGTGCTCCTTTATAGGTAACCACCTGCTTAGCTCTTGCTGCTTTTAATATTCTCTCTTTGTCCTTTGCTCTTGGAATCTTAATTATGATTTGTCTTGGTGTGATCCTCTTTGGATTCCTCTTATTTGGAGTTCTGTGTGCTTCCTGGACTTGTAAGTCCAATTCTTTCCCCAGGTGGGGGAAGTTTTCTGTCACTATTTCTTTCAGTATGTTTTCGATATCTTGCTCTCTCTCATCTTCTGGGACCCCCATGATTCTGATGTTGGATCGTTTGAAGTTGTCCCAGAGGTTTCTTACATTATCTTCAATTTTCTGGATTCTCTTGCCTTCTAGCTTCTGCAGAGGAGTGTCTTCTGGCTCTTTATGTTCCAAATCTTTGACTTGATTCTTGCGATCTTCTATTCTGTTTTTAGGACTCTGTAGAATATTTTTTATTTCAGACAATGTATTCTTTATTTCTTGTTGATCCCTTAGCATTTCTTGTTGATCCCTTTTCATATCCTCATAGGTCTCATTTATTTTATCGGCCTTTTCTAGGAGTCTCTTGAAAAACCCTATAAGTGTGGTTTTGAACTCTATATCCAGTCTCTTTTTGTCCTCCATTTCTTTCCTTTGTGATCTATTTGGTTTAGGCATTTTCGCAGGCAGCTTTTCTGATGGGGCGGAGTTTGAGGGTGGAGCCTACAGCCTTGGCTTCCGTCAGCCCCGCCCTATGCGACTCCTGAGACTCAGGGTCCTTCAGTACTTGTTGCAAGCGCCTCTGAGAGAAAGGTGCCCTCGATTTTCGCCTGCTACCAAACAGTGTAAGCTCTCCCGCAATGGGCCCGAAACTGGGGTTCAGTTCAGTTGGAAGTGGAGTTGGAGGTGGCGTTCAGAGCAGTCTGGAGCCTGTCTCCTTCCCGCCAGGGCAGTCCTACGGCACAGCCGGCCGGCCCTTCTCTGCGCGCTGTGTGCGCGCCGCCGGGACCTCCTTTCGCTGCTTCCCCGAGTACCGCCTTACAGCCCAGCTCCCTCTGGATGAGCCTGGGTCCCCAGGGTCTGGCCTAGAACGGGGGTTCAGAGCAGTTGGGGGCCCAGCACAGTCCGAGTGTTTATTTCCTTCCCGCTAGGGAACGCCAGCCAGGCACTCGGCCTCCCTCCTCTCCGGCTCCGTCCTCTCCGCGCGCGCCGCGTGTCTCCGTACCTTGGGCTTTTACAGCTCCTCCGTGCTTCCTTCTGGTTTTCTCCTTGCTTCTCGTTGTAGAATTTCCAGTCAGTTGACTTTCCTGTAGTTCTGGGTAATGTCCATTTTATATTTTAGTTGTATTTTATTGAAATTGTTGCGTGCGGCTGCGGCTAGGTGTCTACCCGAGCAGCCATCTTGGATTCTCTGATTGTTGTTTCTAACACTATCCCTCTCCCTGCCTCTCTAAAAAATCAATAAAACATATATTTAAAAAGAAGGAAAGCAGGGTGCTGAGTGAAGTTCACACACAGAAGAGGACCGGCCTGCTGTAGGGGCTGTTGTCGGTGCCTAGGGGGCAGCACTGGGAGCCTGGGTGGGGCTGAGCCGGTTGGAGGGAGGCACAGGCAGTGGTCCTTGAACTCTCAGCCTCTCGGTGCTGCAGGCGGCCAGCAGGATGGATGTCTTCTGGCTCCATGGTGACCTCCGACCTTTCCCCCTAGGGCTTGCACTGTGACTTCGCCTGCCTGATGTTCAGGCACCTGGTGCACAAGCCTTCGGAGCAGAGGGTGAACGAGATTATCACCAACGCCGTCCGGATCGAGCAGGTGGGCGGGGCGAGAGCTTCGTGGGGGCGGCGGGGCGGGTCCCTGTGGCCCGGGCGTCCCGGCCTCCGGCTCACCGGGCGCTGTGCTCTGCCTAGGAGTTCCTCACCGAGGCCCTGCCGGTGAAGCTCATCGGCATGAACTGCACTCTGATGAAGCGCTACATCGAGTTCGTGGCCGACAGGCTCCTGCTGGAGCTGGGCTTCAGCAAGGTACGGCGTGCGTGCGTGCGTGTGGTTTTTTAATACACACGGAGTGGCCAGAAGATGATTATCTCTGAATGCAGGATAATCTTGCCACTCAGTGTGTATCCTATATAATAAAAGGCTAATATGCAAATTGTCCCCTCAACCAGGAGTTCAACCAGCAGGCAGCCAGCCAGCTGCCCATGCAGGAATATACATACACATACACACTGAGTGGCCAGATTAATATGTGTTCAGAGATCATAATAATCTGGCTACTCAGTGTATATATATGTTTTTTATTATTAAATTATCTGTACATATTTTACCATTGCCCCCCCCCCCCCCCCCCCCAGTGTATATTTTTTATCGATGTCAGAGAGGAAAGGAGAGAGAGGGAAACACCCGTGATGAAAGAGACCCATTGGTTGGCTGCCTCCTGCACGCCCCACACTGGGGATCGAGCCTGCAACCTGGGCAGGTGTCCTGACGGGGAATCGAACCCTGAGCTCCTGCAGCGGGACAGGGAGGTGACCCTCGGGTGCCTGCAGGCTCCGTGTTTACGTCCCGCGCCCTTCCAGGTTTTCCGGGTGGAAAACCCGTTTGACTTCATGGAGAACATCTCCCTGGAGGGCAAGACCAACTTCTTCGAGAAGCGGGTGGGCGAGTACCAGAGGATGGGCGTGATGTCCAGCCCGACCGAGAACTCCTTCACGCTGGACGCCGACTTCTGAGGCTGCTCTCCGCCGGTTGGTGTGTGTCTGTGTTTTCCCTTTTCAAAAAAACACAAAAAAATTAGTGACGTTGTGTCTTAGCAGCTAGCTGCAGCGTTAACATTCGTTAGTGACAGCTTTAGAACATGAGACCACACGGCCATGGTCTCAGCTAGAGGGAACTCGGCAAATCTCGGAGCCTGCGGAGGCTCCTGTCCGTGTTCTGTCCGTGTCCGGTCCGTGTCTCACCAGCAGGCAGGGGCGGGACCTCACGGGGCTCCACAGTCTGCGGGGACGGGGCCGTCTGTCCACAGGCTAAGCATTCAGTTCCTACCGCGCGGCCACGGGAAGCGCCAGCCTCGCTGCCTTCGAAGCCAGACTGTAAAGTTTACTTATTTGTACATTATATTGGCACTTTACCCGCCCATCAGCAAAGCTTGTCCTGCCTGCATCCGGGCCCTCCAGCCGGACAGGAGCTGGCACACCCCATGCAAAGCCTTCCGCTGGGCCTGCGGGAGCCACTCCGTTCACACTGCCCCTGAGCAGGTTTCTGTTTTCTTTAACAAAGTGAGAGGTTCCTTTCCATCGGCTTCCGTTCAGACCTGAGCGAGAGCCGGCTGCCGCCGCGGGGGAGCTGGCTGTTTCGTGTTCTGAGCCCAGGCTGTTTGTGGGGTGCGGATGGAGGGAGGGGACTCGGCTTCAGTCCCTGGGCCCTGCGGTGTGGCCGGTGCCAACTGCCGGGCTCCTGGATGGGGTGTGGTGGTCGGCGTCCTTCACTTCCCGAACCTCCAGCTGCATCTCCTTGGCTTCAATGAATGGACGGCCCTGAGGGCTGGCAGCTGGGGGCCAGGACAGGACTGTGCTCACTTTCAAATTGTCCTGCCGAGATGGTGCTCGGTGCTCGGTGAAGTGGTAAAACCAAGTCTTCCCAAATGGTTTTTCCAAACACTGTCTGAGAAGCGAGCACCAGCTGGCAGGCTTCCCTCAGTCCTTCGGGCCAGTGGTTAACGTGGGGGGTCTGTTTGAGAACTGGGGTTCGGTTCTTCCCCACACCTGTACCGCCATTTATTGTATAAAGCCTCTTAATAAATTTATGTCATGTGTGCCCCTTTTAAGTTCATCAGGTTCTGTCTCCTCACGTGTGTTACACAGAAATGAACGTGTGGCCGTGACTGTTCGCACGGGAAGGGCACAGGAGGGGCCGTGGCAGACCTCAGGGTCTGAGGGTCCCACTCCTCTGTTTAAAGGGGAACTGATACTTTACTCGGAAGCATTTGGAAGTCTCTTAAATAGCCACACACATGTGGAGCGAGTTAATCAGCGGCTCTAGGCGGGTGGCAGTGTTAGAGGCGGGGGTGGCCTTGATACTGGAAGGGGGCTGGGGACCCGCCTGTTCCCGCAGGAGGAGCCTGGCGGAGAGCGTGGCACCCAGAGGCACCCAGTGGATGTCCGTGATGTGTGATGCCAGGTCAGTGATGCCATCGGGGTGTCAGGGCAGCCATGCCCCAGGGCCCTCAGCCATCAGGGCAGCCTCCCGGGGCCCACAGTCACGCCCCCTCTTGCCATCTGCCTGTGCCAGCCCCACCTCCAGACCACACCTCAGGGCCACATCTACTGGTGGCAGCCGGTCTGCATGGTCTCAGGCGTGGGCTCGGCCGCCCGGACATGCTGGCTCCATTGGGGAGGAGCCTGGAGCCGGTGATGGTAACTTCATCCCAGTTCGTTTCAGACGCCATCTGGCTGGCGAGGCTCCTGGACTTCCAGCTGCAGTTCCGGCCCCTGGCCTGGCCGGACTGCCTGTGGCTCCATAGACAGCCCGGCCCGGCCCCAGCTCCGGGGAAGGCTGCCCTCCGGGACCTGGAGGTGCTGCTGCTGCTTCTGGTCTGCCCCAGAGGCCTTGAGGCCCGCCCCCCAACATACACTCTCAGCTAAGAGGCACGTTTCATGGCATGTTAGCCTGGCTTCCGGCTGGGCGGCCAGGCCCTGTGACTCCGGCTGCCCAGAGACTGGCTCTGGCTGGAACTGCGAACACCAGGCCGGGAGCTGCTGCGAGGTGGGGAGGATTAGGGAGGATTGGTAGCTGTGACGGCGGGTGCTTTGCCGGGCCTGTTCAGACCAGAGACTCCGACAGGACCCCACCCACGCTGCAGAGGGCACTCCTGGTGCGTTGTGGGTGTCAGCACCCTGATCCTTGCTGTGTCCTCATCATGGGGGGGGGGGTGTCCTCCACATGAGATGGCCGAGCCTGCTGTGCCCACCGGTGCACTGACAGCCCCTGGGCTTGGCCAGGCGGCTCCTGCCGGCGATACGTTAAATGGGTGAAGGCTTCCCCGAGAAAAGGTGGGCACAGGTGGTGCCCATGGAGGCTGAGCGAGCAGCAGTCCCTGAGGATCGCCCAAGGGTGACCCAGCACCCCCTGGATTCGGGGGAAGGGCTCAGCCTGTAAGAGAGGAGTCGGACCCCGAACCTGGGTAAAGTCTGCACACAGCCCCTGCCCCCCCGCAGTGGAATGGGGGCTAAGAAACAACCTCCCCCCCCCCCCCCCCCCCCCCCCCCCCGGCTGGGAGAGGACAGTGCTCATCTTTCTGTGAGCACACAGTCACCCATAAAAACATGACTGGGAACACAGGCCCTGGGGTCCCGGGAACTTCAGGGAATAGGGTGGGAGGTAACAGGATGTGAGCGAAGGGGGTGGAAACCGGAGCACAGCACTGGGACGCGATGGGTTCTGGGGTGGGAGGGGCGGGGAGCCGGTGTCCGGTCCGGAGGGCACCATCTGCCCAGTTCCCACCGTCCCCGTCCCCCGGGCACAGCGCTGGCCCCGCTCCACACAAATGCCACGACCTGGCCCTGCCTGAGGACTGGTGTTGGGGTCGGGAGGCCAGGCTCACCCCTGCCTTGGGGTTTGGGGGCTGGGGCTGGGCTTGGGCTGCCAGGAGGCAGGCCTGTCGGGAGTGAGACTGCTTGGCAAACGGTGGGCGGGCCTACAAGAAAGGGGTCCTGGTGACCTGGTTTTCTGGATCCAGGCATGCCCCGGTCCAGCACGGCCCAGCCTCCCTCGGAGCGGGGTAGGGGTGGGGGAAAGGGCCGGCGGGAGGGGGCTGTGGTCAGGAGGCTGGTCCTGGGTCAGGCTGGCAGGCTCCGTGCTGAGAGTCTCAGAGCAGAGCAGGAGGGTAATTATATCCCGTGACACGTGGAAATTACATAAAGCTCTCATTTCAGCCGATTAAACAATTCCACCAAGTCCATTTGCCGATCTAATGGGCTTGATTGGATGATTCATGAGGCGGCGGCACCCGTCTGGGCAGGGGAAGGAGCCCCAGGAGCTGGAGAGGAAGGGCTTGTAGGCAGGGGTAGGGGGGACGCTGGAGGGGGCTGCTCTGGGCACGGCCACCTTCCCCAGGGCCGCGGGGGTGGGAGGGGGGTCTTAGCAGGTGGCTGCCTCCTCCCCACCCGCTCACTGAGGAATCCAGGCCGGTCTAGCCCCACTCCGGGGAGGCCCAGGGGCGGGGGGAGGCACAGGAGCAGGGGGAGGTTCAGGGACTGGGGGAGGCCCAGGGGTGGAGGAGGGGCAGGGGCAGGGGGAGGCCCGGGGGGAGGCTCAGGGGCAGGGGGAGGCTCAGGGACTGGGGGAGGCCCAGGGGCGGGAGGAGACTCAGAGTCAGGGGGGAGGCCCAGGGGCAGGGAAGACTCAGGCCCAGGGGGAGGCTCAGGGAGGCCTAGCAGGGCAACTCCGTTTCGGGCTGTCGGTGTTTCCATGGACCACACAGCTCCATCGCGCTCGCCACGCCACCTGTCCTGCTGGCGCTGCGGTGGCAGAATGGAATGGTGCGACGGGGACCAGATCTCTCCCTGGAGCTGAAGTATCTTACTTTTGAAAATACATATTTTTATTGATTTCAGAAAGGGAGGGAGAGGGAGGGAGAGAGAAACTTCAGTGATGAGAGAGAATCAGGGACTGGCTGCCTCCTGCACGCCCCACACTGGGGAGCGAGCTGCAGTCCAGGCCTGTGCCCTGACCGGGAATCGAACCGGGACCTCCTGGCTGGTAGGTCGACGCTGACCCCCTGAGCCACACCCGCCGGGCTAGTGTTTTTTTTCTGGCCTTTCCCCAAAAAAGCGTTTGATGACGCACAGTGAGGCGCGGCCTTGCTCTTGGCAGGGTCACGGCCGGGTCAGGGAGACAGGAAGCAGTAGGCGGTGGGAGCCAGAAGGCCCGCTGGAGCTCCGAGGACTCGTGTTGGGAGTGGGGAGTGGATTAGGTCTGACAAGCCCCCCGGCTGGGCGGCTCTGACACCCGTCCTCTCCCACATCCGGGGCCGGAGTCCGGGAGGGTGCCGGCCGGGCTGGCCCTCGGGCGGCCTCTCCTGGCTGCGCCCTGTCCTGGGGCTGTCCCTGCCGGGGCGTCTGTCCGGATCTCCTCCTATCAGGACGCCAGTTAGCCCGGGTCAGGGCCGCCCATGTGGTCTCATTTAACGGCAATCACCTCGTTAACCACCGGCTCCTCAAGAGCCGCATCCGAGGAGCGGGGCCATCAGCATGCTGACTTGGGGGGTTCACCTTCACCTGTCTCCCTGAGCTGGCTGTGAGAACAGCCAGACGAAAGACTAAATCACATGCCTCACATAATGCTAATTAGTGAACGAATATTAAAGACAAATATAACAGACTGGAGGCCTGGTGCATAAAATCCGTGCCCTCAGGCGGGTGGGTGGGGCGGTCCCCTCAGCTCGGCCTGCACCCTCTCACAGTCCAAGAGCCCTAAGCCGGCAGACGGACATCCTGAGTGCTGGACTGACCAGCCGAGAGCCTGGCTGCTGGCTGAGCACTTGCCCCCTGGTGGTCAGTGTGACCGGTCGTTCTGTTTGGTCGATTTGCATATTAGCCTTTTATGCTATAGGAGGATACTCAAAAGTCGACTTCGTGTTCCTGCTGTCTGTGCGGCCTGCTCTTCCCAGTGGCTGGAGAGCAGTACTGAGCATCTGAGCTCGGACCATGTCCCTGTGTTAACGTGTCCTCCCAGGGAGACCGCGACCCTGGCGGGAAGGACCCGTCTTCGCGTCCCTGGTCCCTGGTCCCTGGTCCCTGGTCCCTGGTCCCTGGTCCCTGGCAGCAGAGGCCTCGCTGGTGGATAGACAAACGCTGGGGCTGGCTGACGAGGGAGCCTGGACTCAGCCTGGCCTGCGAGTTGAGAGCACCCAGGCCCTCGCCAGCTCAATGGGTAGAGCGTCCGCCCTCGGGCTGAGGGGCCCTATTCTGGTCCAGGGCCGCGGTCGCCACCTTTCTGACCTCACGGACCACGCACTGGCGACCGCTGGTCCAGGGCACGTACCTCGGTGGCCGGCCGGATCCTTGGCCTTTGTGGGTGAGGGAGGCACCAATCGATGTGTCTCTCACGCCAGCGTTTCTCTCTCTGTCTCTTCCTTTCCTTCCCGCGCCCTAAACATCGATGGACAGCATCCTGGGGAGGAGTAACCAAAAAGAGCATCCAGCTCAGCTTCCCCAGCTCCCGGGAGCTAGTCGCCTCGGGAGGGAGGGAGGGAGGGAGGGAGGGAGGGAGGGAGTCCCAGCAGAGGCAGGGAGAGGCCCAGCCGTGGGGGCCGGAGGTGGGAGGCCTTGTTCCCAGGTCGGTTCTGAGAAGCCGGCCAGGTGTGGGGGAGACGGAACGCACGGCAGCTGCGCCCGGGCCTCGGGAACTGCGAGGCGGAGGCAGCCGGCTGGCCGCGCAGTGAGTCAGGTGATGGTCCCCGGAGCCGGGTGGGGGGGTGGGTGATGCGGGGGAGGTGAAGGGAGGGGTGGGGGGTGGGTAATGGGGAGAGGAAGGTGAAGGGAGGGGTGGGGGCTCAGGAAGGGCCTGGGCTCTTGCAGGCGGTGGTGGGGGAAGTGGGGAGGAGAGGAAAGTGGGAACGGACCCCAGGTTAGCAGAGGCCCCTGGCCCCCGAGGGGCCGGAGAGGGCCAGGGAGAGCTGTGGGCTGGACCCCCAAAGGGTAGCGGGTCCTCCGGGCGGGCCTGGGCCAGAGGTGGCATCGTCACCAGGGTGCTCGCTGGAAACGCCGGCTCTTAGGCCTCCCCGGGGCCCACTGGGCCAGCATGGAGGGTGGGGGGCTGATGGTACAGGACTCAGCCCCCCCCCCGCGCCCCCCCCCCTCAGTGCCCCCTGCAGCCCTGGGCACGGGGGACTGGGAGTCACCGCCCCTCACCTCCGGCCTGGGTCCAAGTCTGAGTGCTGAGGGTTAATTTGGGGAGAGGGCTGGGAGGGGCGGAGGGGAAGGGGGGTGCGGGCACAGGCTGGGCCTCCGAGGTCCCAACACCCTGACCATGTCTTTCCTTATCCGTCCTGGGCAGGAACCCCGGGTATGGCAGGGAACCCCCAGGGTGGCAGGGCTCCGTGTCCACCCACACCTGCCGCCCACGCTCTCCCTCCGGAGGGCGGCTGCAGACCGCCCCACACACACACACTTCTGTGAACCAGTGTTGAGTCTGCTCTGAAACTCATTCGCTTGCTCTATTTGTGGGCGTTTTGACAGAACACACAAGGAGAGGAGCCGATTGAATTAAAACAACTTCGCAATCAAGTTAACGAGCGTGACAACACAAACCATTCACCGCCAAATTAACGCAGTGTTCATCTCCTCACCACAATCTCCCAGTGATACACAAACAGCCATACACAGAGGCCTGACTCAGTGCTGGGAGAAGAGAATTCCGTCTGACCGGGGAGCACCGGCGGGTGCCAGGAGCAGGCGACAGACACAGCCCTGCCCCCGGGGACCGCCCGCCCCACACGGGACAGCCCGGCCCACACGGGACGGCCCGGCCCACAGGGGACCGCCCGGCTCACAGGGGACCGCCCGGCCCACACGGGACGGCCCGGCTCACAGGGGACCGCCCGCCCCACACGGGACAGCCCGGCCCACACGGGACCGCCCGGCCCACACGGGACAGCCCGGCCCACACGGGACGGCCCGGCTCACAGGGGACCGCCCGGCTCACACGGGACGGCCTCAGTGACCGGGAGGAAAGGCCCCCGGAGGGCTTCCTGGAGGCAGCGGCACTGAGCGGCGTCGGGGAGACAGCAAGTTCCGTGGGTCTTGGCTGCTTCCCTTCTTTCTCTGCAGCCGCTGCAGCCAGGCGTTTGTTCCTCCTCTAATCTGTCCCCCGAAATGCTCTCATCGAACGGCCTGCGTGTGCCGGTCCACGGTGGCTCCTCCATCCCTTCTTCCCCGACTCCCGGCAGCTGGCGCTCCTGGAAGCTTCCGTGGCCTCAAGTTCCCACCAGCATCACGTCTTTCTCTGGCCCCTCCGCTGGGCCCTCGTCCTTCCCTTCCCTTACCGACCCCCAGTGGTCCCAGGGCTCAGCCCCCACCATAGCTTTCCAGGCTCTGCGTGCGCACCTGCCTCTCTGAGCCTCAGCCTCCTCCCCCTCCCTCTCCCCCTCCCTCCCCATCTCACTCTCCCCCTCCCCCCTCCCTCCCCATCTCACTCTCCCCCTCCCCTTTCCTGCCCCTTCCCCCTCCCTCTCTCTTCCCCCTCCCCTCCCCCTCTCCCTCTCCCTGCCTGTAACCTGGGCAGCCATTAAACACATCCTTTATCTTTTTATTTATTTATTTTTTATTTATTTATTTAAATATATTTTATTGATTTTGTACAGAGAGGAAGGGAGAGAGATAGCAAGTTAGAAACATCGATGAGAGAGAGTCATCATCAGCTGCCTCTTGCACACCCCCTACTGGGGATGTGCCCGCAACCAAGGTACATGCCCTTGACCGGAATCGAACCCGGGACCCTTCAGTCCCCAAGCCGACGCTCTATCCACTGAGCCAAACCGGTTTCGGCTATCTTTTTATTTTTTAAGACATTCTTTAGATCCAGCCCTGGCCCCGCACCCTCCCCTCACCTGCCTTACCCGAGGGCGCGGGTGGAACCGGGTGTGGCGGCCTCTGCCCACTCTTTTGTTTCCTGCGTCTGGAGTAAGAGGCCTGCGGACAGACTGCTAATTCCAGTCCCATGATCACTCCCAGCGTGGCCTGAGCTGGGCCAGGGCTGCCCTGAGCCGGCAGAGGGACAGTCTGTGCTCCCAGGAGGAGCGGAGCGGCCTGCCCCTGGGAGCGCCCATCCCAGGCGGCCGGGCGCGGCCCCTTCCCCCGCGGAGAGGAGAGCGGCCAGCGGTTAGTATGGGGCCGGTGGAGGGCCCTGCGGGGTGGGGAGGGCTGCAGTTGGGGGAACAGCCTCTCAGCTTCTCCCACGAATGAGTCACTCTGCCGCTGGCTGGCTCGGCTGAGAGGTGGATGGGTTCTGAATGGGGACCAGATGCTTCTTTGTTGTTAACTCACCGAGGCTCTTTTCCTCACTGGCTCTTAGAGAGAGTGGGAGGGGGAGAGAGAGAAACACCGATGCTTCGGTCCGCTGATCCTTCACGTCCCCACCGGGACCAAGCCTGCCACCCTGCATGTGCCCGACTGGAATCGGACCCTCTCGGTGCACAGGATGACGCCCAGCCCACTGAGCCACACGGCCAGGGCCCGTGTCTGTTCACGGAGCCGCACGCCAGGGCCCGTGTCTGTTCACGGAGCCACACGCCAGGGCCCGTGTCTGTGTTCACGGAGCCACATGCCAGGGCCCGTGTCTGTAATTGGCTGGAACCCCTGACTGGCCACGATGACCGGCATCTTAAACGAGCCAAGTGGTCAGCACAAGGCAGGAGCACCTGCAGGAAACGCGCCCCCAGGCCCCTCGTCTCCCCATGAGCTCCCTGGACCTGCTGCTCTGGGGGTGCACCCGCCAGCGCTCCCCCCCCCCCGCCCCCCTGGCTTCTGGGCTGGGATGACGGCCAGGCCTGGGTGGGGAGGGCATCACCACCACAGCGCCCCAAGAATAGCCGCCGGGGAGAGGGGCTGGTGGGGGGCTGATTGGGGGGCTGATTGCGGGGTGGGGTGGGGGGCTCTCCTGCCAGCAGGGCCCTCCCGAGCTCATCAGCGAAGCCGGGATCGTGCGTGCGCTGTGTTCCCACACAAAGCCGCTCCGGGACCTCCGAGAGGCCGCTTCCTGATTTGATTCTTTTCAGAGCAGGAGCGTGAGAGCCGGGCCAAGTGCCTAATTGTGCCGCCGGCTACTCAGAGCCGTTCTGGGAGGAAAACCAGGGCGGTTAGCTCGCACCGCGGCTGCGGAGGGGGGAGCGAGCTAATCACGGCGAATGTCAGCCGCGGGAGCCAGGGGCAAAGCGGGTGGGGGGGGGGAGAAGAGGGGCACCTGTGGGCCTGCCTCTGGGCGGGGCTGGTCCAGCTGCTGGGATGGCTGGGACCTCCGGGAGTGTGACCTCAGGCAGTGTGACCTGGGCAGTGTGACCTGGGAAGTGTGACCTTGGTCAGTGTGACCTCGGGGAGTGTGACCTCGGGGAGTGTGACCTCGGGCAGTGTGACCTCGGGGAGTGTGACCTCGGGGAGTGTGACCTCAGGCAGTGTGACCTCGGGAGTGTGACCTCAGGAAGCAGTCACTGGGCCCGGCCTCCGTGCCCTGGGGTTTGCAGGAGGGAGCGGAGCCCCGTGGGCGGATGGAGCCGCTGGTCACGGAAACCAGGTGGGAGCCCGGGGCCCAGAGCAGAGGGTCCGGCCGGGCCTGAGCGGGAGATCCTCAGCCAGTGGGGGGCGTGCAGGAGGCAGTCAACTAGTGATCCTCATCACTGATGTTTCTCCCTCTCTCCTCCCTTCCTCTCTGACATCAATAAAAAATTACTACAGATAAAACAGAAACAGAGGCCCCCCGAGCGTCGTGACCGAGCCCAGCCGTGGGGTCCGGGGGCGGGTGCAGACCCACCCCCTAGGCGTGTGTGACAATCTCTGGGACCCCGGTTCCCGTAGTGCTCAGTGAGGTCAGGGTCACACATTTCAGAGGTGTGTTGTGGGGATTACACTCATCAGTGCACTGGGAACAGGGGCTGCGCGTAACAGGTGCTCGGTAAGGCTGACGTCCGGAGCAGGGACTGGCGCGTAGTAGGTGCTGGGTAAGGCTGACGTCCGGAACAGGGGCTGGCGCGTAATAGGTGCTGGGTAAGGCTGACGTCCGGAGCAGGGACTGGCGCGTAGTAGGTGCTGGGTAAGGCTGACGTCCGGAACAGGGGCTGCACGTAGTAGGTGCTCGGTAAGGCTGACGTCCGGAGCAGGGACTGGCGCGTAGTAGGCGCTGGGTAAGGCTGACGTCCGGAACAGGGGCTGGCGCGTAGTAGGCGCTGGGTAAGGCTGACGTCCGGAGCAGGGACTGGCGCGTAGTAGGCGCTGGGTAAGGCTGACGTCCGGAGCAGGGACTGGCGCGTAGTAGGTGCTGGGTAAGGCTGACGTCCGGAGCAGGGACTGGCGCGTAGTAGGTGCTCAGGCTGACGTCCGGAACAGGGGCTGCACGTAGTAGGTGCTCAGGCTGACGTCCGGAACAGGGACTGGCGCGTAGTAGGTGCTCGGTAAGGCTGACGTCCGGAACAGGGACTGGCGCGTAGTAGGTGCTGGGTAAGGCTGACGTCCGGAGCAGGGACTGGCGCGTAGTAGGTGCTCAGGCTGACGTCCGGAACAGGGACTGGCGCGTAGTAGGTGCTGGGTAAGGCTGACGTCCGGAACAGGGGCTGGCGCGTAGTAGGTGCTCAGGCTGACGTCCGGAACAGGGACTGGCGCGTAGTAGGTGCTCAGGCTGACGTCCGGAACAGGGACTGGCGCGTAGTAGGTGCTCAGGCTGACGTCCGGAGCAGGGACTGGCGCGTAGTAGGTGCTCAGGCTGACGTCCGGAGCAGGGACTGGCGCGTAGTAGGTGCTCTGGCTGACATCTGGAATGGGTTGGCGCGTAGTAGGCGCTGGGTAAGGCTGACGTCCTCCCTGTGCCTTGATGGCTGCACTGTGAGCGCCTGTGAGTCAGCAGGGCTGCGGGTCGCTCTGCTCCCACTCTGCGGGCCGGAGGGACGGGGTTCCGGGTCCGAGGGCTCACGGCCGGGGAGAGGCAGCCTGTTTGGACCGGGCGGTGCTGGGCCTGCCCCCGAACAGAAGACCAGAGCCTCCGCCTCCTCCACGGGCCGGGCTTGGGGACCGAGGGGTGTGGCCAGAGAGCGGGGCTCCAGAAACCGGGGCGTGGCTGACCCCTGGCCCCGAGCTGGCCCATGGCCCCAGGCTGGCCCCTGGCCCTGAGCTGGCCCCTGGCCCCAGGCTGACCCCTGGCCCCTGGCTGGCCCCTGGCCCCGGGCTGGCCCCTGGCCCCTGGCTGGCCCCTGGCCCCAGGCTGACCCCTGGCCCTGGATGACCCCTGGCCCCAGGCTGGCATCTGGCTGACTCCTGGCCCCAGGCTGACCCCTGGCCCTGAGCTGGCCCCTGGCCCTGGGCTGACCTCTGGCCCCGGGCTGACTCCTGGCCCCGGGCTGGCCCCTGGCCCTGGCTGATCCCTGTCCCCGGGCTGATCCCTGTCCCCTGGCTGACCCCTGTCCCCGGGCTGACCCCTGGCCCCGGGCTGACCCCTGGCCCCGGCTGATCCCTGGCCCCAGGCTGACCCCTGGCCCCGGGCTGGCCCCTGGCCCCGGCTGACCCCTGGCCCCGGCCTGACCCCTGGCCCCGGGCTGGCCCCTGGCCCCGGCTGATCCCTGGCCCCGGGCTGACCCCTGGCCCCGGGCTGGCCCCTGGCCCCGGCTGATCCCTGGCCCCGGGCTGACCCCTGGCCTCGGGCTGACCCCTGGCCCCGGGCTGACCCCTGGCCCCGGCTGACCCCTGGCCCTGGCTGACCCCTGGTCCCGGGCTGACCCCTGGCCCCGGGCTGATCCCTGGCCCCGGGCTGACCCCTGGCCCCGGCTGACCCCTGGCCCTGGCTGACCCCTGGTGTGGATGCCGCAGGGCAGGAAAGGGAGCGTCCTCATTTTACTTTTAAAAAACATGCTGTTACTCATCTCCGAGAGGAAGGGAGAGAGAGAGGCAGAAACGTCCTGGTGAGAATCATGGCTCCTCTGCCTCCTGCACGCCCCCCAGTGGGGATGGAGCTTCAACCCGGGCCAGAATGGACCCTGACCGGAAATGGAACCGTGACCTCCCGGTTCATAGGTCAATGCACGGGCCCCCTGGTTTTACTTCCTTGTCCTCTGGCCCCTCCCCACTCAGCCAGCGGCTGCAGGCGCCCTGGCCTCGGGCTGTGGGGGAGCCTGCACGGCCCAGCTGGGGTTCCTTCTCGTTAGGGGGCAGATGTGGGCGGTGTGCGCAGAGCCCTCTCCTCTGCCGCCCGGGGTGCAGCCCAGGAGCTGGGGGTGAGCAGATGGAGCCCTGCTCCCGGAGCCGTCTCTGCCCCGCGCACCCCCTTCCCCCTCACCTCCTCCCCGCCCCCCCGGCCCCCCTGCTGGGAACACGCCCCCGGACGCAGGCCCTTCCCCAAGCAGAGCCGCTGTCTTACCCTCATCCATCTTACCATCATCACCCTTACCATCATCACCATCTGTCTGATGGCGAGAGGCCCGAGTCACCGCCCCCGGAGCGGGCGGGGCAGCCAGACCTGCAGACCGGGCGGTGTGTGTGAGTGTGTGTGTGTGCATGTGTGTGTGTGAGTGTGTGTGTGTGAGTGTGTGTGTGTCTGTGCGTGCGTGTGCGTGTGTCTGTGTGTGTGTGTGTGGGGGGGGGTTCACTGCAGGAGCCCGGCTGGCACTGGGCCCAGCCAGAGACCCTCTGTGGGGACGGCCTTTCTCCGGCCCAGCTGCCTCCACCCCGCCTCCTCACAGCCTGCCTCCGGGCAGCCCGGCTCCTCACACGTCTGTGCTCCCTGACCCCGGCTGCGGCTAAGAGGGCTCCTCTGGGGGTGGGGTGGGCGGGGGAGGTGGCTGGGGGCCCGGCGCTCTGCAGGGGAGCGGGCCCTGGCACGGGGCCTGCTCGCTCTCCCGCCCGCTGCTGGCCGTGCCACTCCTCTCCGTCCCCTCGGCTCCCACCTGGATGGACTCCGTGTGAAGGAAGGTGAAGTCCAGTCCTCTGAGCGGAAGGGGAGCCCGCAACCAAGGTCCATGCCCTTGGCCGGAGTCGAGCCTGGGACCTTCCAGTCCGCAGGCCAACGCTCTATCCACTGAGCCACACCGGCTTTCGGCTGGCCTTTTATTTTTTTTTTAAATTCTCACCTGCGGTTACTGATTTGAGAGAGAGAGAAACATCCATGCAAGAGAAACATTGGCTGGCTGCCTCCTGCACTCACCTGACCAGGGATGGAACCTGAAACCCGGGTATGTGCCCTGACAGGGAATCGAATCCACAACCTTTTGGTGGATGGGACGACGCTCCAACGCACGGAGCCACCGGCCAGGACAGGTGTGGCCTTCGCTGTGCGGGTCAGAGCCGTGTGGTCCTGGCGGCCGTGTCCCCGCCCAGAGCCCGCCTCCCTCTCGGTAACGTGGGAACGCTGAACCCCAGCATCGTGTCCACACTGTTTTGGAGTCAGGAGCCTTCTGTTTTCTGGACAAACCCCACCCTGTCAGCCCTGCACAGCGGCACCAGGCCCCGGGGAGCGGGCTGCCTGGACCCCCCACCCCGGCCTCTGTGCCCCGCAGCTCCTCTGCCAGGTGGGTCTGAGGCCAGCGGGGGTTCCTGGGATCGCGTACCCCTGGGGGCGTAGCTCAGCGGACACGGCCATTGCTGTGATTTCCGGGCCCATGCGGGGCAGGAGGGGCCGATGGGGCCGGAGGGGCGGGGCCTGCCCTCTGCCCCCTCCTCACCTGGGCCAGCCCCGCCCCCACAGGGCCCGGACAGCAGTCTTCCTCCTTCTCTGTCCGCAGAGGCTGGGCCTGAGCCACGGAGGCGGGCCGGGCGGGGACCGGGGTGCTCTGGGGCCCCCTGACCACGTCCCCGTGCAGCCGGCCTCGGGGGGGCTTATCCTGCCGAGGGGTGCCCCGGCCTCGCTGGCCTGTGCCTCTCCACTCCCATCCCCCGAAGGCCCCACCGGAGGGACTCAGAGGCTCAGACAATCAACCCCCCTCGGTTCCCACCCGCCGGGCGCTGCCTCCTCCCTCCCTCCAGACGGGCCGAGAGGGGTCAGCTCTGAAGTTAATTATAATTAGGGCAACGGCAGCCGGGTTGCCATGGAAACCTGCACTCCTGGCCTTGTCTGTGGGACTGCGGCTTCGGGGCCCGCAGCCCCAGCCGGAGCCCCGGGGGTGGGGTGGGGAGGGGGCGCTGGGAGGAGACCCTGAGAGCCCCATCCGGGAGCCGGGGAGCCGCTCTGCTGTCTGCCGGCCGCTGTGTCAGGAGATGCGGACTCCGGGGCCTGGGGCTGTGGCTGCGGGTCCCAGGACGCTGTCCCCAGACGCGGGAAAGATGGGGGCTTCGGCCTCAGGCGTGTCTGTGGGATCCCAGCCAAGTCAGTCCAGCGCTCGGAGCTGGGATTCTGTCTAAAATGGCAATGGGGCCGGCTGGTGTGGCTCAGTGGTTGAGCGTTGACCTATGACCCAGGAGGTCAGGGTTCGATTCCTGTTCGGGCACAGGCCCGGGGTTTGGGCTGGATCCCCAGTGTGGGGCATGCAGGAGGCAGCTGATCCGTGATTCTCTCTCATCATTGATGTCTCTCTCCGTCTCCCTTCCTCTCTGAAGTCAATTACAATAAATAAAATGGGGATGGGCGTGTGGGAAGAGGGCGCAGCGAGGGGCGGCCACCTGAGCGAGGAGGACGGCTCTCACCGGAGACGCGGGCGGGCGGCTGTGCGGCAGCCCGAGGGGAGGTGCGGGGGGGGAGGGTCCGCCCAGAGGGGGAGGCGCGGGGCTGCAGCTCGGGTTCCAGCCGAGGTCCCCAGGGAAACAGGCGCAGAGGGCATCGCCCTGCGGCCTGGGTCAGGGCTGTTGCCTGCAGTCTGCACACGGCACGCACACGGCTGCCTGCACTCTGCACACGGCACACACACACACAGCTGCCCGCGGTCTGCACATGGCACACACACAGCTGCCTGCAGTGAGCACACGGCACATGCACAGCTGCCTTGGCCTGCACACGGCACACACACAGCTGCCTGCACTGTGCACATGGCACACACACAGCTGCCTGCACTCTGCACTTGGCACACGCACAGCTGCCTGCAGTGAGCACACAGCACACGCACAGCTGCCTGCTGCCTGCACACGGCACACACACAGCTGCCTGCAGTGAGCACACGGCACACGCACAGCTGCCTGCAGTCTGCACACGGCACATGCACAGCTGCCTGCAGTCTGCACACGGCACACGCACAGCTGCCCGTGAACCCTGGATTAGACCCGTTCAGTGGGGCTGTGCTAGACTCGGGATGATAGGGGGACCCAGCCCATTGCCACGGCCCAGAGGGGAAGCTGGGGGGTTGATGGTCTGCCTGGGGCCAGGCCTGAGGGAGCAGCAGTGCCCAGAGCTGGAGCATTCGGACCTTGAAACCCAAGTTCACGGCTCTGGGCCTGCTCCATGGCTCAGCCTTCAACTCAACGGCCCCTCCCCCGATGGGCTGTGTCCTCCTCCGGCCTCTGCCCCCCGCCCTCTGCTCTGCTGCCCCCCGCATGCTCCTGCCCCGGGCCCCTCTGCTCTGGCCGCCCGTGGCTCCGGGGCTCCACAGAGGCCCTGGCGGAGCTGACCAGCCAGGGGTCTCAGGTGCCGGCTCCTCGGGGCGGTGGGCCAGCCCCCTGGTCCCATCCCGCTCTCCTCTGCTCTGTCTGGGTCCCGGGCATCTTCATGGACCTGCCCGGGACCCGCCTGTCCAGCCCCCTGGACCTGGCAGGTGGGAAGCCCTGGCCGGAGGGGCAGGGGCGGGCGGAGGGAGGGGCTGGATGTTCGTGCTCCTGCTGCGGAGCTGCTGTCCGATGAGGCTGCTCTCCCCCGTGGGCCTGGGCCGGGTACCGGCTCCCCATGGGGCTGGACGCCCAGGCCTCCGTCCCCCCCGTCCCCCCCCCATCCCCCCTCCTCTCCTCCCGGGCTCCTCCCCGGGCCGCTGGGTGTCTCTGTGGGGCCTGTCCCTGCCCAGGACACAGCGCCGAGGCCATCCTCCCGGCCAGCGGCAGAGTGAGGGCCTACTGTGTGCCGGCACCCTGTGGGCACGTGGCAGTCACCGCACAACGGGCCTCCGATGCCTCTGCTTCGCAGCCCAGGTCCGGGTCCTGCACGTCCGCGCCTCACGGGGCCACAGCAGGCCGAGGTTCGGACCGTCAGCAAAGCCGACGGCCCAGAGCAGCCGCTCCCGCGGGGTTCGAGCAGAGCAAACGGCGGTCACGGAGAGCAGGAGGGCCGGCGGGGGGAGTGGGCGGGTGCACCAGTGTTTCTGTCCCTGTTACTCCTCACCAGAGGGCACTTTTCCATGGATCTGTCAGAGAGTGGGAGGGAGGAGGGGGAGGGACGGAGACACACATTGAAGGATCGCCTCCTGAACGCACCCCCGCCAGGGCCATGCCTGCAGCCGGGGCACACGCCCTTGACGGGAATCAGACTCGGGCCCCTGCAATCCGCAGGCCGACCCTCCGTCCGCCGAGCCGTGCCCGCGCGGGCTGTGCTGGTGTTGCGTCCCCAGCCGTGCCTCCCCCGGCCGGTCCCTGCGGGAGTGTGAGACCGGAGGCCGCTCGCAGATTAAGATCAGTCCTGGGCCAAAGCCGGTTTGGCTCAGTGGATAGAGCGTTGGCCTGCGGATTGAAGGGTCCCGGGTTCAATTCCGGTCGGGGGGATGTACCCTGGTTGCGGGCACATCCCCAAGGGGGGTGTGCAAGAGGCAGCTGGTCGATGTTTCTCTCTCATCGACGTTTCTAACTCTCTATCCCTTTCAATTCCTCTCTGTGTAAAATCAATAAAATGTTAAAAAAAAAAAAAAAAAAAAAAAAAAAAGATCAATCCTGGGAGCCCTCATCCCATTTCCGCGCTTAAAGCGAAACATAAACACGTTCCCGTTTCGGCTCTGGAGGAGTTTGAATAATTCAGTTCCATCGTCGTTTACTCCGAACGCCTCCTTCGGCCGGTGAGTCAGCCCCGAAAGGAGAGCGAGGGCTGCCTGCGCAGAGGACGGGCTGCCTCCCGAGGGAGCGCCCAGGGGCTGCGGCTCCCGGTGGACACGGCCGGCTCCGAACCAGGAGGAGGCGGGCGTGGCCGGCGCAGACGTGTCCCCAGGGGCCTGAGCCCTGCCCCGCCCCGCCCCGCCCGCCTGGCCTCCTCGCTCCTGGGTGGCCGGTCGGCCTGCGTGTGGGTGAGGGCGGGCCGGCCAGCGGCTGGTGTGGAGTCCGAGGCGGCATCCTCCGAGGACATGGAGAGGGAGGGGGGCAGGTCACACGGGGGCCAGGACGGTGGACATGAGCCCCGGCCGCCGATTTCTCCCCGATGGTGCCCAGCAGCTGTGCTCAGGGCCTGGGGTGAGCCGGTGGCACTCCGACAGCGACAGCGTGGGGACGGCCAGGCGGCCGGGGCGGTGCTCACCCCCAGGCCCCGGCTGCTCTGCGGGGTTTTGCTGGGAGAACTCGGGGGCACTTCCTCTCGCTCTCTGTGCTCAGAGCCAGGCTGGGACGGGAGGCCACGGGGGCAGAGGCTCGGGTGAGGGCGGGGAGGCCGCTTGGGGAGCTCTGTGATGGTGTTTGGATCCTCCCTTCACTTCCTCCGGAGCGCTCCGGAGAAGGCGTTTGAATTATTTACATCCTGCGGGGAGGGACGGGGCGTGGCCGGTCCAGAACACGCCCGCTCCCGGCTCCCTCTTCCAGCACCTGCGGGCGGTGTCACGGCGGGGGGGGGGGGGCGGGGGGGGGCGGCGCCTCTAGGGCTCGCAGGTCTTCAGTCCGTGAGCCTGGCTCACGCTCTCTATCTCTCTCTATCTCTCTCTCTCCCTCCCTCCCTCCCTCCCTATCTCTCTCTCTCTCCTCCACTCCATCTCCCTCCCTCTCTCTGTCTTTCTCTCTCTCTGTCTCTGTCTCTCTCTCTCTCTCCCCACCCCTCTCTCTGTCTCCCTCTCTCTCTCTTTCCCTCCCTATCTCTCTCTCCCCTCTCCTCCATCTCCCTCTCTCTCTCTCTCTCTCTCTCTCTCTCTCTCTCTCTCTCTCTCTCCCCCTCTCCCCCTCTCCCTCTTTCTCTCCCTCCCTCCCTCCTTCTCCTCCATTCTGTCTGCATCTTCATTCGAAGCAGAGAAACCTTTCATCTCTGCTGCCGATGCGAAGTGGCCGCCGTATTTGACTCCCTGAGCCCCGTCCGGATCGCTCCATTATTGATGAAGGCCGTGGGGAGGGGGGCGGTGAATCGGGCATTTTTCCTGCCGCTGCCTCCGTGGGGGCCCGCCCCGCTCCCACTCACCCTCTGAAGCTGGCCCCTGGGGGGGACTGCCCACCAGGCGCCGCGGGGGCAGACGTGCGGACGGAGGGGAGCTCCGGGTCCCAGGTCTGGTGCTGCCGGCCCCCCACAGCCAGGCACAGAGAGGCCCTCCAGGGGGTCCGAGCAGCTGGGCCCGGGGCCGGCCAGCCGCTGTGCTGGAGCTGGGCGTGCGGGGAGAGCCCGCTGCAGCCACACACCCGGCCGGAGCCACCGGCTCACTCCCGGGGACTCGGACCTTCCCGGCTCCCTGCCGGCCCCCCAGCGCCGGCCCCGCGGCCGAGCAGCGGCCAGGGTTCCAGACTGTCTGTGCCTCTGCGGCCTCGGTCTGGGGCCCCCTCCCCCGGCCCGGCCTCGGGGTGTGTGCGGAGCCTCTGGGGGCCCCGGCCGGACCCTGATGGGCGAGGAGGAAGCTGAGCGAATGTCCCCGGCCTCGCCTCTGGCCCCGGATGGACCCGGCGCCCTGCGGGGCTGTGTCTCCTCCCGAGGGGACCTGAGCTGCCGGGGGGGGGGGGGGGGGGGGGGGAGCGGCCCTCCCCCGGGGGGATGTCCACACAGCCCCCCGCAGCGGGTGCGGTCCAGGCGGCGCTGGAGGAGGGGACGGGCCCGGCCCAGGGCTGGCCCTGTCCGGCTCCCGCTGTCCTGGAGGAGGCGGCCTCCTGGGGGCTGGGTGACGGCCGGCTGTGGGTCGACAGCGTGGGACGTGCGACGGGGAGCTCGGTGCCGCCCTCTGAGCTCTGTGCACACCTCTGCCCACCCCACCCCCAGGGACACGTGGTCACCTGTGTGGCCCTGGGCGGGCTGCCCGTGTCCCTGACCCCGACCCTGACCCTGGTGGGGCCGCGCTGGCTGTCCTCCCGTTTCTCAGGCAAGAGTGCCTCCTTGCCCCAGGCCGCCGTCTGGTGCCGGGTGGAGCCGGCAGAGCCGGGCAGAGCCGGCCGCCCCCTCCGCCCCCGCCGCGCACTGACCTTGGCGTCGTCCTGCTTGTCCTCCTCTGTGCCCGGGGCCCGCGCTGCCCGCCGGCCGCTCCTCCAGGGCTGCCTTGGCCCGGGGCCTGCGAGGGGCCCTGGAACCTGGCGATGGAGGGAACCAAGCGTCTGACGTGACTCTGGACACTGGCCTTGGGGGGCCTCCCTCTGGGCCGCCGGAAGGGTGGGGGGCGGGCGATGGTCTCCGGGCCCCGGGCTCCGCTCCCCAGCTGCAGCGTCCGGGCAGACAGGAGGCCGGGCCCAGAGGAAGACAGTTCCCTCCAGCAGCTTCGGGGCAGCCCCGCGCGGTCCCCTGGGTGGCGGGCGGGTGACGAGGCGGCCCCCCCACCTTCGCTGCTGCTCCTGAGGCCGCGCCTGAGGCTGCCGGAGGCGAGGTGTCCGAGGGCCGGGCCGAGAGCCTCCACCGGCCCGCAGGAGCACAGACTCCGGACGCTGTGGCATCTCAGAGGGCTGAGTCTCTGTTCCACTCCCTCTGGGCTCAGGGAGGCCGAGGCCCAGGTGGGTGGGGACTCACAGGGTCTCCCTGTGGGAACCCCTTTCACGTCCCACGTGATTCAGGGTTGCGGTTCAGGGTTCGGGCTCTGGGGAAGGCCGCACACAGATGAAAGGAGACTTTAGAAAAGATTTAATTTGGGAAACGGGGGCCAGGCGGTCGTCCATCTGTAGTGGGAGGACTACTTCTCTCTCTGGCTTTTCCATCCCTTTTATCAAGATTAAAATGAGCCGAAACCGGTGTGGCTCAGTGGATAGAGCGTTGGCCTGCGGACTGAAAGGTCCCAGGTTGGATGGCCGGTTAAGGGCACGTACCTAGGTTGCGGGCACATCCCCAGTAGGGGGTGTGCAGGAGGTGGCTGATCGATGTTTCTCTCTCACCGACGTTTCTAGCTCTCTATCCCTCTCCCTTCTTCTCTGTAAAAAATATTTTTAAAAAAGATTAAAATGATAGGGTACACCCATATCCCCCAGGCGGGAGCCTCAGGAAAACCAGCACAGCAGCTCAGCCATGGAGAGAGGTGCCGGGGGCCAGGGCAGCCCAGCCCAGGCGCAGTACCATCCCTGAAGCAGCCACAGATGCTCGTGAGAAACGGGGGGCCCGTCCAAGGTGGTACAGCTTCTGGGTGGCCCTGCCTCCAATTCTGGGAGATGCAGGAAGCCGATCATTGTTTTATATTTATTTTTATAATTTTATTTTTTAATATATTTTATTGATTTTTTTACAGAGAGGGAGATGGAGAAAGAGTCAGAAACATCGATGAGAGAGAAACATCCATCAGCTGCCTCCTGCATATCCCCCATTGGGGATGTGCCCTCAACCAAGGTGCATGCCCTTGACTGGAATTGAACCTGGGACCTTTCAGTCCGCAGTCCAATGCTCTATCCACTGAACCACACCGGTTTCGGCTGATCATTGTCTTACTGACAGAGCTGTGGGCAGGGAATCCGGAGGGCTGGTCAACCGTAACTGCTCTGAAGGGTCAGAGCTGATCACGAGGTATGGTAGCTGGAGCAGCCCCACCTGTTGTCCTCCATCCGCTGATTGGCTTTGATTGGAGTTTCCGGCCCATTGTGCCCAGTGGAGGTCACCCAGGGAAGCGCGGTCACAGGCAGAATCTCCCACGAGTCCTCCCCTCGCGTGGGTGTCCCTGGGAGGGTGCACACTGACCCTCTGGAGGGGCCCGGGTGAGGGCGCTGCCAGGGGCTCCCCAGAAGGGGGCCACGGGGACTGGCTGCCTCTGGGAAGCCTTCGCCTGCTGGGGGCTCTGCCCTGCGCGGGGTGCGAGGGCCCCAGCACAGAGGGCAGAAGCAGGGGTGGCAGGCTCAGTGCTGGTGGGGGCGGGCACCTGTGCCTGGACACAGAGCGGTGGAGGGCCTGCGGGAAGCGGGTGGGGGGGGGAGGGCAGCAGGTGCCTGAGGCGCCCGGGTTACAGGAGGACAGAGCTGTCCCTGAGGAGGAGCCACGTGCCCCCGACTCACATGCAGACGGGGTTTCCCAGCCGGCAGGCAGCTGCAGGGACCCGGGCAGCGCCAGGCGTGGTGACCACAGTATATATACACACACATGCAAACACATCCACACACACTCACACCCATGCAACACATCTATCTACACACATGCACGCACACATTCACCCATGTACACCCACCAACACACATATCCACACACACACACGTGAACACATCTGGGTCGGGGAGCAGAGGGCTGAGCAGAGGTTTGGGGAAGAAGGGACTCATGGGGCGCACGGAGCTGGGCCAGCACCTCCAGGGAGAGCTGGGCTCAGAGGAGGGGGTGCCGGGAGCCTGGAAAGAGGGGGTCCCCTCCCGCTGAGGAGCTGCTGGCGGCGGCCTCCTCGGGGCCGTCCTCCGCTGGGCACCCCCTGCTGTGCCCACGTGACAGGAGCCGGTCTGAGGGAGCAGCGGAGGAGCGCTCCGGGTCAGGCGGGGGCGGATGAGGCAGCGTCTGAGCAGAGGCTGGCGGCACACGGAGGGCTGCGGGGTGCCGGCCCTTCGCCCGCCCTCATCTGCTGGGGCCCAGCGCTCCCTGCCAGGCCATGCCCAGGGGGGTCCTGCCCCCAGACCCCTGAGCCCGGGGAGCTTCTGGGAATGGCTGCCTCCTGCCTCTGCAACGTCTCCAATAAGTAAAGGCCCAGCCTGGCCGGTGTGGCTCAGTGGTTGAGCGTCAACCCAGGAATCAGGAGGCCACTGTTCGATTCCCGGTCAGGGCACAGGCCCGGGTTGTGGGCTCCATCCTCAGTGGGGGGCGTGCAGGAGGCAGCCGATCCGTGATTCTCTCTCACCACTGATGTTTCTGTCTCTCCCCGTCTCCCATTCTCTCTGAGGTCAATAAAAATGTATTTAAAAAGAAAAAGGGAAAATGCCCAGGCTGATGGCTTGCAGGGCCCTGGCCTAGGGGATCCACCACGGTTTGCGCACGCGGCCCCTCATGGCTGTGGACCGGGCCGCCAGCCGCACAGAGCGAGCGAGAAGGCAGGGACCCGGTCTGCGGCCCGGAGGCTGCTGTGGGCAACAAGGTCCAGGGAGGTCCCAGAATGGGCTGGGGAGGGCAAGGACAGCCAGGGGCCCGGGAGTCCGGAGGTTTGGACTGTGAGTTCTTAGTCCCCATGCCCACCCCACCCCCGTGTGGGGCTCCCCGAGGGGCCTGGAGGGCTAGATTGTGGGTGAGCGAGTCCACGTTCGAGCCCAAGGGCCACCTGATGAGACCAGTGCCCTCCCGCACGGGCACCCCTAGCGCCCCTCCCCCCCCATGTGTTTGCACCCACTCAGGCGGCCTCTCCTTTGCACACAAGGGTCTTGGGAACCAGGTCATCCACGGGCATGGGTGACCCCACCTCGTGTTTCTAGGAAATTCTCAGCGTGACAGCGGCCTTCCCAGCGAAGGCTGTGCTGTGGAGTCACGGCCACGGCCCCTCGGCCAGCCGCAGCCTGTGTTTCCCAGTGACCCCATGGGGGTGTTCGGTGTGCTGTGGATGCTGGGGTGCGCTCACAGGGTGTGGCCCCACGTCCGTCCTTCCTGACCCTGGCTCTGGGGCCGCGGGGCAGGTTTTAGCTGAGTCCTGGCCTGCTGATGCACGGCCCCTCTGGGCCTGGCTCCCCCGAGGCGGGAGAGGAGGCAGACGCAGCGGCCGGCCAGGCGGGCCTCCTGCAGCTCGGGGTCCCTCCAAAGCGCACCCCGGCCCGCACTCAGTCCGGACTCCCCGATGGCTGAGCGTGTCCTCCCGGCACAGGCCCGCCCGCCCGCCCTGAGCCGCCACCACGGAGCCGGAGCGGGAGCTGCCGAGGCATCTGTGTCAGGAGGGGCGGCCCCAGAGCGAGCACTGACCTTCCTGAAAGTAGGTCCTGGGTCCCAGGGCGCCGTGAAATGAGGATGGAAACGAGGAGACAATGAGGGCACGGAGGATGTTAAAAATACGGCGGAGTTAATGGGAGCAGCGAAACGAGGGCTGCGCGCAGCGAGAGACACGCTCCTGTGCCGGTCATTCCCGTGGCCCAGGCGGGGCGGGGCGGGGCAGGCCACGGAGCCCCTGCTGCCCCTGTGCCTCCTCCTCCAGACAGGAGGCCTGTCCCTGGGGCCATGACGTGTTCACCAGTGTCCCTCTTCCCACCGTCCCCCTCCTCTGGTTCCCTCTTCCCACTCCCACCGTCCCATCTCCTCTGCCCGTCATCGCCCGCACATCGATCCGACTGTGGCGGCTGAGACACGGCGGAGGACCTGAGACAGACACACCTCTCGGAGAGGCCCCTGCCCGCGGGCACCGCCCAGCTGGTCTCCCGAGGCCTCGATGCGCTGCCAACAGGCTCCCTCTGTGTCGAGTGTCGTCGCCCCGGCGCTGCCGCCGGCCAGCTGCCCTGCCCGCCACTCTCCGCGCTGCCCCCCAGCTGCTCTGGCGGGGGCTGGAACCGAGGCTCCTCCCACCACAGCCTCCTTTCTCCGCCCTCCGACGGGCAGCTGGGTGCCAGGTCCTGCTGGCGGCGGCGGCTCTCAGAGGGGAAAGACCCTCTGTCCCGCTCGGTGGCCCAGCAGGTGGGAGGCGGCCCTGAGGCCGGCAGTGCACAGCGTGTCCCTGCGCCGGGAGCCCACGGGAGGGGGCGGCCCAGGTGGTGAGCGGGCGGGCTGGGCTGCTCCTCCCGCCGCCTGCAGGCTGGCTGCCTCGGTGTCCCCCCTACCCCTGCCCCGTTACCCCCCCCACCCCCCCCACCCCGGCTCCGTTTTCGGTTCAGCCGCTGCGTGCAGGCCCCTGGCTGAGGGCAGAGTTTCAGTCATCACGCACTTCCGGTCCCTGGGTGCACGAGGCCACCCCGGAAAGAGCACCCATAATGAACCGCACAAAAGCGGGGAGCGGGAGAGCCACCGGGTGCGACTGCACAACATGCGGGGACGGCCCGGCCGCTGCCGCTGTGTGATGCTCGCTCTCCCAGAAACGCGGCGGCATGTTCCAGGTGTGTTCCAGGCGTGTTGCAGGTGTGCGCATGGCTGTGGCAGGTTCCACGCAGAAGCACCGACAGGCATAACCCGTCACTAACAACCTATTCTTTACTACCAAACGCAGATCTATCAAGCCAGACGTTCACGATATTTATGAAAATGTAAGAGAATGCCAACTTCTTACTGTGTATTTTCTGCTGTTAGAAAATATAGGTGTTGCCGGGACCGGTTTGGCTCAATGGATAGAGCGTCGGCTTGGGGACTGAAGGGTCCCGGGTTCGATTCCGGTCAAGGGCATGTACCTTGGTTGCGGGCATATCCCCAGTGGGGGGTGTGCAAGAGGCAGCTGGTCGATGACTCTCTCTCATCGATGTTTCTAACTCTCTATCTCTCTCCATTCCTCTCTGTATAAAATCAATAAAATATATTAAAAAAAAAAAGAAAATATAGGTGTTTTCCCCCCCATTTGAAATGCTGTTATGGTTATGTGTGCTGGACTTACTATTTTAAAATATATATATATCTTATTGATTTTTTACAGAGAGGAAGGGAGAGGGATAGAGCTAGAAACATTGATGAGAGAGAAACATCCATCAGCTGCCTCCTGCACACCTACTGGGGATCAAGCTCGAAACCATGGAATCGAACCCAGGACCCTTTAGTCTGCAGGCCGATGCTCTATCCACTGAGCCAAACTGGTCAGGGCCGATTTCCCTGATTCTGACTCAGGTACCGACTCCAGGTGGGACCCAGTGATTCCTTCCAGCGTGTTCTGTGGCTGCTCCTCTGCTCTGAGCTTCTGGGGTCGGGCAGGGTGGGCCGTCAGAGGTAAGGGGAATTGCCTGCTCTGTTCCCAGAAGCCACCCTTGTCCCCTCTGTAATAATGAAACGGGGGCAGAGTCAAAAGCGGAGTCAGACTTCCTCAAACGCCTGGGAGCGGGGGTTTGTGTGAGAGACGCATGCCGATGGGAAAGACCTCCCTGGCAGGGATTTTTTTTAAGTACTGCCTTTTCCCGAGCTGCGTGAGCCCAGCCAAGCGACGCGGAGTCTGACCTGTGGTCACTGATCCCTATGGGACGGGGACACCTCACTTCTCCACGCGCAGGGGTCCTCGTCTGTAACGCCTGGGGATGCTTTCAAGCACAGGGGAAGTGGCACAGGTCACAGTGCCTCAGAAAACGAGGGCAGGTGCTGTTATGGTTAAGAACAATCCGTGGTTCCCACCTTCCTGTTTCCACAGCCAGCGTGCGGGAGACAAGTGTTTACATGGCACGGCACTCGTCAAGTGTCAAATTGTTTCCGTCAGGGTGGCGAGGGCCTAACCTCTGGCACCTGTGAAGGTGATCTTATTTGGAAACTAGAGGCCCGGGGCATGAAATTTGTGCACAGGAGGGAGGGTGTCCTTCAGCCCAGCCTGCACCCTCTCCAATCTGGGACTCCCCGGGGGATGTCCGACTGCTGGTTTAGGCTCGATCCTGCAGGACCTAAACTGGCAGTCAGACATCCCTCTCACAATGCAGGACTGCTGGCTCCTAACGGCTCACCTGCCTGCCTACCTGATTGCCCCAACCGCTTCTGCATGCCGGCCTGATTGCCCCCAACGGTCCTCCCCTGCCAGCCTGGTCGACACCGAGGGTGTGCATGAGGGTGTGGCCATCTAGGCTTTTATTATAGAGGATAGGATAGGGTGTTTACAGATGTTAGGAAGAGATCGCGGAGGGAGGGGTGGGCTGGAATCCATGCAACTGGTGTCCTTGTAAGAAGGGGAACCAGAACTCAGAGACCGAAGGCCATGTGAAGATGCGGATGGAGACAGCTGTGTACGAGCCGAGCGGCACCCCGGTTACAGAAGCTGGGGAAGGCCCGGCCAGCCTCTTCCTGACAGCCCTCAGGAGGAACCAGCCCTGCCCACACCTGGATCCTGGACTTCCAGCCTCCAGGACTCTAAGACCAAAAATGCCTGTTGTTGGAGCGGCTCTGCCCATGGTGCTCTGTGCTGACAGCCCCCGGAAGTGAATGCCTTATCCTGACTTTGCTTTCCTGTTGGCCCTAGTTTGTTAAATGTCCAAGTACTTACTGAGCAACTACTACACGCCCTCTCTCAGTAAGGGATTACAGTCCAGGTCCTGAAGATGCTGTAGACACAGGAGACACGCCTTCCTCAGGAATTCAGGGGCGGGAGGAGCCCAGGTGAGCTGGGAGGCTAGAGGGCTCGCTGAGAGCTCAGCTGAGCCTCGAGGGGCAGGGAGGGCCCAGATTCTGGGGAGAGGACAGCCCCGAGGGCAGGCGCGGAGGTCCGTGGGAGACGCGGGGTCCAGGAACAGGCTGGGTCAGCGTCGGTGCTCTCTCTCCGAGCCTCCTCCCGTCCTCCCTGCCTCTCGCCTGCGTCTCCCAGGCCGTCCCTCTCCCCTGCTTTCCAGGCCCAGCGAGACGGCCGCCTGCTCGGGGAGGCTTTCCTGACCAGAGCTCTTCCCAGGAGCCGAGCTGGCAGGCGGTCAGCGACCACGATCACCCAGCTCCGGGTGGCCAGCTGCTGCCTGTGACTGAGCGTGGAAGGAGGGACACCGTGCTGCGCTCCCCAAAGGATGGCTTTCGCCTGGCAATTCCCAGAGCCCTGGCACCCAGGGACCCCGGGACTGACTCTGCTCGGTGGATGTGGGCAGAGGTGATGTGTGTCCCTCCAGGCCCGGCTTCTCCTGACCCTGAGCCTGGCCTGAGCTCCCCCCTTTTCCCTGGCTGGAGGTCCCGGGGCCGGTGGAGGTTCGGGGGCCCTGAAGGAGGGGAGTGGATCTCTAGCTGGAAGATGCGGGGTTCCTGAGCACCTGAGGGGTGCCTCCCCCACACCCGCCAAGCTGCACTGCAGTGGGGCCAGACACGTGACCACAGCAGGACCTAGAGGACCCCTGCCAACCCAGGTCTGCAGCCGCCTGGCCGATGGGCGTGGTCTGGGCACTGACCAGGGCCCCTCCCTGGAACTGCTCTGCCTGGGGATCTGCAGGGAGCCCCCTCCCTGTCCTGGGCCCCGGTCTCTGCGGAGAGCGGTACCAGAGCCGGCTCCATGCGGCATCACCGCGGTGGGCTTGGTTTTACCCTCTGCCGAAGAGCCAGGGTTCTGGGCTCGGACCCACACCCCCCCTGGGAGCTGCCTCCACCGTTTGGGGGCAGCCTCCTGGCCGGGGAGCCCGCACCCCGTTTTTGTGGAGGAGTATGTGAGTTTTCCCTGGAGACGCCAGGAAGCCAGTCTGTGTGCCTAATGCCAGGGCCCAGCTCCGTGTTTCTGGCTGTTTCTGTGGTTACCTCGCCGGGTGGCCGGGTGGGCGGCGGTGGGAGTGTGGAGTGGGGGTACGTTTGCTTTTCTCGGGCCCTGATTTTCCATCCGGAGCTGCTGGGGCTGCCCTCCCGCAGGTGCGGGCAGGGTGGGGGGACTCTGGGGATCACGGTCCGCCTCTCCCTGGGACCGAGGCCACCTGTGCCCAGGGTTGAGCTGTAGCCAAGCCCCTTCCTCTGAGACCCAGGGCCGCCAGGAAGGGAGGGGTTCGAGGAAGCCTGCTCTTCCTCCTCCTCCTCCTCGCCTTCCTCCTCCTCTTCCTCCCCAGTCGTAGGAGGGGAGCCAGGCCAGGGGCCTGCGCACCGGGGTGTGTGTGTGTGTGTGTGTGTGTGTGTGTGTGTGCGTGCGCGCGCGCCGTCCCCGGAGCCAGGGCAGACCCCGCACCGCACAGGCTCCCTCCGGAGCAGGCGCGGAAGGCCGGCGGTGTCTGCCTGGGACCGCGGCGGCGGGAGGGGGCGGGCGGGGTCAGAGGTGGTGGCCGCCGCCTGGACCGGCCTCTTCCCCTTCGGGCCACCCAGGCCGCACTTCCTGCGGGGACTGGGGGGCGGGGACCGGGCGGCTCCTCCTGACGCCGCCTCCCGGCCTCTCCCACACCGGCGGCCGAGGCAGGGGCTGGGCGCTGGGACCGGTGCTCGGCCCCCCCCGCGGCCCGCAGTCCACGCGGAGGGGGCTGGGGCTGGGGCTGGGCTGGCCCAGGGCGCCGCCCGGGAGGGCGATCCACAGGAGCCGGGGCCGCGCGGACCGGGGCGGGGGTCCCGCGCCAGCGGCCAGGGGGCGGGGCCGCGGCCGCTGCGCCGGGCGGTGGGCGGGGCTAACACGGGGGCGTGACCGAGACGGGCGGGTTCTCAGCGCCAGGCGGTGGGCGGGGCTAATATGGGGGCGTGGCCTATGCAGGGGCCGCGGCCGCAGTGCCACTCTGTGGGCGGGGCAAACATGGGGGCGTGGTCGCAGGAAGCAAGCCCCGGGCCCGCCCCCACGTTAGCCCCGCCCCCGCCCTCGGCCCCGCCCTCGCGTCCCTTCCTTCCCGGTGGCAGGCGGGCGGGCGGCGGCGTCGCGGGCGGCGGACGGACGGGCGGGTGCTCGGCTCGCTCCCTCCCTCGCCGCCGGCTTCCTTTTGTTTCCCCGGACGGACGGCGATGAGCGCGGGGCCGGCGCGGCGGCTGCGGGCGCGAGGAGGCCCGCGCTCCTAGCCACCCTCCCGCCTCAGCGCTTCGTCCCGGGCGGCGGCGGCGCCTTCCCCCGCGCGGCGGCGCCAACTCGGGCTCGGGAAGCCGGGGACGTCCTGCCCGGAGCAGGTAGGGAAGCGCCTGCGGGGCGGGGGGTGCGGCTCACACACGGGCTCTGCGTGTGCGCGTGTAAGCGTGTGTGTAAGCGTGTGCGTGTGTAAGCATGTGTGTGTGTAAGCGTGTGCGTGTGTGTCGGCGGCTCCTGTGTCTCCGGCGCCGGAGTGGTGTGGCCGAGGCCGGCGGTGCGCCCGGAATGGCGATTCCTCGTGGGTCCGTGTGCGCAGGTTTCGGGGGCGCTGGCGGGCCGTGTGTCGGGGGGCGTTGGCGGGGGCCGGAGCGGCGGGGCGGGGCGGTCCGGCCGGCGCACTCCCGCCCGCGCGGTGCGGAGCCCGGAGCCGCGGGGCGGACAGCGGGGTCCGGGGGCGGCCCGGCCCGGGGGCGGCTCACGTGGGTCGCCTGGAGCCCTGACCGGGGAGGGGGCGCGCCGGCCCTCCGCTTCCTCCTTCCCGGGCGGAGGGGGCGGCAGGCGGAGCCGGAGCCGGAGCCGGAGCCGGAGCCCGCAGTGCCCCCCGCGCCGCCCGCGCCCGCCGCCCCCTGGCCGAGCCTGCGGGGGAGCTGGGCAGCCCGTCCCTCAGCCCGTCCCCGGGCCGCGGGGCCGGCACCGAGGGCGCTGAGAGCTCCCGCCCGGCCTGCGCGGAGTGGGTGCCTCGTGAACGGGATCGGTTCCTTTTAAATCTTTTCCCCGTTATCGCGGGTGGGGCGCCCCCCCCCCATCTCAGGTCGGGCGCCTGGAGCAGCGGGGACGCTGGCCCTTTTCCAGCCACGAAGGCCGGCCGAGCGGGGGCGCTTCCCGCCGAGGCAGCGGCTGCGAGGAGCCCTTTAATTCAACAAGTGCCCGGTCCTCCCGGAATCTGACAGCCGGCATGGCAGGGGCCTCCCCGCAGGGGCAGGTCCCCATCGATGGCGCCCAGGCATCCGGGCATCGGGCTGGGCATGTTCCCCAGAGGAGGGTGTTTGCCAGGGTGGACACCCCCCTGCCCCACCCACCCCTCCACCCTACTCCACCCTCCACCCTACTCCCTTCCATCGGGTGAGCAGGAGGCTGAGGGCTCCTGCGGGACCCTGCGCCCTGGCCCCACGCCTGCATGTAAGATTCAGCCTCGCCGCCCGCTCCGGGCACCACGGAGCTGCAGAGTGTGCCCACCGCGCTGCCCTGCACGCACCCTCCGAGTCCTGCCCACAGCACCACGGCGCCGCCCGGCCCAGCAGGCCCATCTGGCGCTGCCTTCTGCCAGGGCAGCGAGCGCTGTCCTCCCTCCTGCGGCTCCGTCCTCTCAGGACCCTGCCCAGGCCGGCACCGAAATAGCCTCTCGCCGGGGAGCGCAGCCTCGCGGTGCACCGGCTGCACACGGAGCGGCGGCCGGGCCTCCCGCAGGTGTCGGGGGTGGTGGTGGGGGGCTGGACCTCTGCAGGCTTTCACCACCAGCACAGAAAACGCCGGTCGGTCGGCTCCTCTGGTGTGGCTTCCACGGGGGACGGGAGCTCAGGTCTCAGCGATGGCGTGTGGGGGGCACAGAGTGGGCGACCTCCTCCAGCCGCTGAGGCCGGCACACGCCGGCTGCCGCCTGTTTGGTGACGTGGTTTATATCCCAGCAGAGAAGGGGCGTTCGTATGAGCCCTCCTCTCCTCCCCATGACCAGACTCAGTAAGAACACACGTGTAGACTCTGCCCGGCTCTCCGGGAGACAGGCCAGAAGCTGGGCTGTTCCCCGTTAAAACCGGCCCCGTGTCTCTGGCAGACCAGCACTTTGGCCTGAGATCTATTTCTGTTTCGCTTTTGAAAGTGCCTGTAATTACTGAGCTCTTGAGGTTTTATTGGATAATGTGCCCGAGAGAGAAGGCCCGGGGCTCGCCTCTCGCTGCCCTGGAGCCGGGCGCTGGGCACCGTCTGGGGGGGAAGGGGGATGGGGCACAGAGGTCCAGGTACCAGGGTCATGGGGACGTGGCATCAGGAACTAGGGGCCCGGACTCTCCTGTGACCTTAGAAGCGAGAATTAGTCCAAACCCCAGAAGAACAGCGTCTGCCCCAACCAGCCAGCCCGTCCATCCTTCCCCGCAGTCCCTCCTGGAGGGAGACGGGAGCAATGAAAGCTGGCGCCGGTCCCTTCGGAGTTCACCCAGCACCCCTGCTGGCCCTCGGGCTGTGCAGAGTGAGCCCTCCAGAGGGACGGGGTGGACTCCCCCCTCCTGCCCCTCCCTCTCCCCCTCCCTCCGGTGCACACACCCTGGCATATCTGCCTGGAGCTGCGGCTGCTGGAGCCCGTCCGGTGAAGGGCCACACCCACTGCCTTCAGGGCCCCGCGTGCACCGCTCCGAGGGGTGTCTGTGTCCTCCTCACCCCTGTGGCCTTCCCCCAAACGTACCCCAAGACCCCGGCTGCCGCTCATTGGCGGTAAGGCGCCGAGGTCCCGGCGCCAGCGGACGGACCGGTGCTGACCCGGGGCGCTCCCCTCACACCCAGAGCGCCCTCTGCACCGGAGCGCCAGCCGCCCGGCTGCGGAAATGCTATCTGGCCTGGGATCAGGCTGGCATGTGAACTTGGCATTCCAGACAGCCCTCCGTCATGCTTGTGTGTGGGATTCTGCCCCCGCGGTGCGGGTTGCCGCCCGGCCTCGGTGGGGGGTTAGGTGCCGTTCGCTGGGTGGTGGCACCTGATGCCGCGGTGCCGGGAAGGAGGCTGTCCTGGCCCCGCCGGGACGCACCGCCCGCCTGCCCGCTCCCTCGCCCGCTCCCTCGCTCCCTCCCTGGGCTTCCTTCGTGTGTCACGCCCGTGCACCAGCAGGCACAGCCGGGCCTCTCATGTGGCCGCGGGGTTGGGTTTCTGATCAGGGGATGACAGAGGGTAATTGTATACGAGACGCAGGGCGGCCTTGGCCGTCGCTCGGTGCCACCTGCCCGCGGGGAGATGGTTCCCGTTGAACCCCCGCCAGTGCGAGTCTCGAGGCAGGAGGCCGGAGCTGAGGCTGGGTCCCCGAGGAGCAAGGAGCCGTCTAAGGAATTCTGCTCCAGTCGCCCCAAAAGCACAGTGAGTCCTTCCCGGAGGCCACCCTGCCATGTTCTTCCAGGCCTAAGGACGCCCTGAGGCCTGCGCCCACGGCCGCCCCCCAGAGCGGGCTCCCCCTGCAGCCCCCCCGCCCCCCAGGGCCGCGGAGGTGTCATGGGGGGGCTCTGTTCACCCCCCACTTGCTCGCCCAGGGCTGCGCCTTCCCTGTGTTGTTTCTTTTGCACCCAGAGGTGCAGCCGGGGTGGTGGGAGCTGAGGTGGGGTCCCTGCCCGCACAGCCCCCCTGCCTCCTGGCCAGAAGTGAGGGGGAGGGGGAGTCTCCGGCCTCGGGCTAAGAGACACTCAGGACTGCTAAGTGCCTACTCCGTGGACTGAGCTGCGTGTTCCCGCAGACAGGAAGAAGGCTCTGGGGCTCCGGCTCCCCTCCGCAAGTCTCCCCTGATCGCTCTGCACCCTGCCGCCCGCCAGACCCTCTTCTTGCTCTGTGCGCCCCTGAGCAAGGGGGTGCCCCTGCGGGGGGCTGTGCTGAGCCAGGAGAGCAAGCTGAGCTGTCCCAACGCTCAGACCCAACGCAGCCCCGTCCTCCGGGCAGACCATCTCCTGCTTGTTAGGGCCGGCTCTCAGCTCTCCCAGCTGGAGGTCTCCGTGTCTGTGCTCTTCCCCGTGTCTAACGGGTCAGCCCTCCGTGGCGCAGCCCCCTCCCCTCCCCACGCCTCCCCTCCCGGAGCAGAGCCTCCGCACCCTGCGCTGCTGCGGTTGGTCAGTGTTTCTCATCTCGCTCTCTGCCCGCCACCCCCAGTTCACGCTGCTCCTCTGAGCCCGGCTCTGTGCCTGCTCCTCCCGGGCCTCCTCCCTCTGAGCTGGGGCGGGAGAGCATCCCACAGCCGGGAGGAGCACGGGCCAGGCTGACCCCCAGGGTGAGACAGGCGAGTGGAGGGAGCGGGGCGGGCTTGGCGGCATGCCTCCCCCTCCCAGAGTCATCTGTCAGCCTCCTGCTCACCCCCCAGCACGCGTGTTTCATCGGCAGCAGCGCCAGGCGTGCGGGCTGAGTGGGTGTGCCAGGCTCCTGGGAGGGTGCCAGTGGGGGGGGGCGCGATTTGGAGTTTGGGGAGCTGCTGTTTGGGTTGTCCCGGCTCATGTCTTCTGAGCAGCCTCTCGGGGTCCTTGAAGAAGCCACGGTGACCGTGAACATGGGGGCGGGGCGTGCACAGAGAGGTCAGGCTTAGGGAGGCCCGACCCCCCCCTCCCCCCGGAGTGCCTGGGAAGTGTCTGTGGGGTTTGGGTGCCCGTGTGCCGGGGCGCCTGGGCGGTGGGGGCTCCTGGGGGCGCCGGCAGAATTCCGGTTCGTGCAGCGGCCATAGATCACCGTGTCTCCCCCCCCCCCCCCCCTTCCTGGGGCAGCTAAGTGCTCAGGGTTCGGCTTCCTTCCTGAGCATTTTCCAGAAAATGGAATCGAGCACAGCTCCCGCCCTTCCCGGCCACGCCCGTCCTCGCTCCGTTCGTTCGGAGGGAAGTGAGAGTCTCCGTCCCTCCCAGGGCTTTAACTGCGTCCCTTTCCACTCGGTGCCGCTCGGTGCTTCCGTGTGCGGCTGCACAGTCGCTCCGGCAGAGTGAGCGTGGACGTCCGGGACCGAGGGCTGGGCTGGTGACTCCTCTCCCCTCGCCGGGGCGGGAGGGGGGGGTGGGGGGTGGCGGTGGCTGAGCCAGGCTTTCTTACAAACCCTCAGCCAGGCGGTGCCAGTCTCATGCCCGGCGCAGCCTGGACAGCCTGGCTCAGCCACCAGGGGCGGAGACACGCAGCGGCCGCTTGGACTCTTTCTTCTTCCCAGTCAGTAAAGAAGGCCCAGCCCTGGCCGGTGTGGCTCAGTGGATAGAGCGTCCGCCTGCAGACTGAAGGGTCCTGGGTTCGATTCCAGTCACGGGCACGTGCCTCGGCTGCAGGCTCCCGGCCCTGATCAGGGCATGGGCATGTGGGAGGCAGCCAGTTGACGTGTCTCTCTCATATCGATGTTTCTCTCCGTCTCTTCCTCTCCCTTCCTCTCTAAAAGTCAGTGGAGAAAACACCTCCCTGAGGATCAGAAAGGAAAAGAAGGAGAAGAAGGCCTCAGACGGAAGCCGAGGCGGGCCGTGGGCATGTGACCGGCTCACTCTGGGGAGGGCTTCTCCTTCGTCCTCTGAAGGAGAAGGATTGCTATCGCTCTTGCATAGGGTCTTGGTGATGTGCTCTCGCCTGACCTACAAGTAGGAAGGCCGGGCCGGCTGTCCCCGGAGCTGCTGTGGGGTGCATGCTTCTGCGTTGGGGCGCTGTTGTCACCAGTGTGGGTGCGAGTGGGAGGGGAGATGGAGCACAGGCCGAGATTTCCAGTTCTCTCTGCAGGGACCCCACGCCGAGCAGCAGTCTCCCTGGCCCATAGCTCCTACCCCTGTGTCTTGTTGTGGCCAGCTGCTGGCTTCCCCGTACAACCACATCCTCACCTTCAGCCTTATTCTCATCAGCACCATCACCGTTACTATCAGTACCAGCACCATCTCCATCGTCCCTTCACAACCATAATCATCACCACCATCATCACTCACAGTCATCACAATCATCACCATCCCCAACTGCTGTCACCATTACCATCAACTACTGTCACCCTCCCCAAATACTGTCACCATCACCATTACCATCACTTCTATTGCCATCATCACCATAACAACCATAATCATCACCACCATCATTACATCACAGTCATCACCATCATCACCATCACCACCACCATCTCCATTACCAACTGCTGTCACCATCCCAACTGCTGTCACCATTACCATCATCTACTGTCACCATCACCATTACCATCACCTCTATTGCCATCATCACCATCATTACATCACAGTCATCACCATCATCACTATCATTACCATCACCATCACCAATTACTGTCACCATTACCATAATCTCTGTCAGCGCCATCAGTACCATCAGCACCACTACCATCATCATGGTCACTATTATATCACCATCGCCAACTACTGTCACCATTACCGTCACCTCTTTCGCCATTATCACCATCAGCACCACTGCCATCGTCATCACCAAGTCTAGCATTCCTTCCCAGCCTTTGGGTGTGGCGTCACAGAGCCCGTTGATGCTGGATTAGCTCAGGGTGCCAGGGTGGGAGGGTGCAGGGCACTGCTGTTAGGGGGTAACGAGGGGATGACCAGTCGGGCCAGGGAACACGAATGGGTAGACGATAGAATGTTGCTCTGAAAGGTGGCCTCATGGGAATGATCTGGAAGGTTCTGGAGAACCCGGTGGGGGCCGGTAGTTTTTTGTCATGGACTGGGCTCAGGGATGCCCGGTCCGTCCATGAGGGCCTCCCGGGGAGGAGAGCATTTGGAGCAGTAGCTTGAGTCGGGGTCATTGTGACCAGCGCGGTGCCCCCCTCGGTCTGGTGGGGGCCTGAGCAGAACAGAAAGACAGAGGGAGGAGGACTGGGCTTGTCTGCCTGGGCCTGGCCCCGGGGCAGAGGGGCTTTGCAGACCCGGGGCTGGGGGCCAGCGCAGTGGGCTGCTCTGTGCTCGTGCTGATCGGCGGTGTTTTACAGTTAGACGGCGGACGGCGGTTGGGAAGGTTGGGAAGCCACGCGGGCGCATGACCTCTTCATGCCTGGCTGTCACGTGGCCCGGCGTCTTTATCTCCACATCTCCGTTTCCGTCTGTCAGATGGCGCTCGGGGCCAGATCGCTCCCGTCTGTCCGCCCCCAGCGCGTGCGGGACAGATGGTTAACTGTGCACCCGGGTGGGAGGGTGCGCCCCCTGCAGCACAGAGAGCATGGTCACGGCATCGCTGACGCAGGAAAAGGAACCTCCTAGAAAGCACAGATGCCTTGGCACCTGCCGTCTGAAGAGCAGGCTTCCTAGTGCAGAAGGAACGGATCACGTGGGAGACACCTTGTGGGCTCGGATTAGACGGGAGGGGCCGGTCCTGGAGCCGTGGGGTGCGCTCCAGGCATGTCACCCGCCCACCCGTCCACGCAGCACCTTCTGGTCATTCCGCGGGCCGGGAAGGGTGCTGTGTGCACAGAGGGCTCCGGGCACCGTGTAGGTGGGTGCTGTGGGCGGGGCGTGCGCGGCGGGGGCCCAGAGGCTGGGGGGGGGCTCACGTCGCAGGCCGGAGAGCCGGGCTCTCTGCGGGAGCCGCCTGCAGCCTCAGAGGGGACACGGGCCAGAAGCACCAGCCCGGAGGGAGGCGCGGCCCTCCTCCCCCGATGATGCAATCCTGTTCCTCCTGATGCAATCCTGCTCTTCCTGGGCGGGCTCAGCGCGGCCGACCTCGGGCGCCGACCTCAGGAACCGGGGACTGAGCGTCTGGTTCGGGCTCCGTGTGGATTGGGGAAAAGCCGTGTGGATTGGGGAAAAGCCGGAACCGGGAGTCTTGTAGAAGACACGCCCTGCACGGTTTTCGGGCAGAAGTGTAGGTTTCCGTGCCGACTCCGCCCCCCGTGGGCCTCTTTCCTAACTCGCTGAGGGTTCCTTGACGTGAGGCCCGGGTCAGAGTAGGCTGGTTGGAACTTGCTAAAGGGGCTGAACATAAGCAATTTAAACATTTCTCCAAAGCAGGGAGCTGCGGAGCAGATGCAGTGTCATGTCAGTTCTGTTGGGGAGCGGATGGGCGGGGACTGAACGGCTGGCCGTGGGGCCGGGAGCGGTGTCCCTGCCCTGCTTTTCCGTGTTCCTCCGAGTCCTCGGTGCTCGCCGATGGGTGTGGACGCCGCAGGCACTTAGGGAAAGAGGCTTTTAAAAGGAATCCGAGCGCATTCCTCTGATAATCTCGTCTCCTCCCTCTATTTGCTCAGCTCCGTCTGCAGTCCGACTGGCGGGGACCGCACACTCCTCACGGTGGGGGTGGGAGGGAGGGAGGTTTGCCTTAATGCATCGTTAGCGCTGCTTTGTGCCACGTGGCAGCTTGTTCATCTCCGAGCTCAGCACAGAGCAGCTCCACGAACAGGGACCGGAAGGACAAGGCTCCGTGTCTCCGGAGACCCCCGTGTCACCGTGGCCGAGGGAGGGTCAGTGTGCGGGCCGACCGTGTGCCTCTTTCCTCCGTGCGGGAACTGGGGCGTGTTCCTGGCTCTCGCTGGGTCAGCCTTGGGGGTGTCCGTGAGGGACTGGGGGTCACAGGACAGGGCGGGTCACAGAGGGTGTGTGAACTGGGGGTGTGTGACTCCTTTAGAACGGAGTCCGATCCCTGCCCGCAGACAGTGCATAGTCAGCCTGCACCTGTATGCAACCTGGGCCTGTGCCCTGACCCGCCCCTGTCCTGCCCCCCTCCCTGTCCTGCCCCCCTCCCTGTCCTGCCCCCTCCCTGTCCTGCCCCCTCCCTGTCCTGCCCCCGCTTCCCTCTGTCCTCAGCACAGTGTCCACGCCGTGGCCCTCGTCCGGGAGCCTCTCTGTGTGGTTTGTCCACCAGGACGGTGCTTCAGCTCCCTTTCACTTACTGATGGGTCTGCAGGGGAGGGGGGAGAAGGAGGGAGGGGGAGGGAAGCGTCCATTTGCTGTTCTGGTTACGCATGCGCTCACTGATGGACTCCTGTCTGTCCTGACCGGTCAGACCTGCAGCCTCGGTGCATCGGGAGAACGCTCCGGCCACGGAGCTGCCGGCTGGGCCTTGGCTCCCTTTCCGAAAGTGCCATTTCCGCTCCCCGCCCCTGCCCTTCCTCCCCGCCCCTGAGCGCAGGGCGGCTGGGCCTCGGCTCCTGTGCGCTGAGGAGCCCCTGGGGGAGGCCCTTCTCCATCCCTCTGCTGCTGCTGCTGCTGACCTGGAGCGGATGTCGGGCGGCATGGAGCTGACCTTTGGGCTGACCACGGGGCGGACGGCCTTGTTTCCTGGCTGGGAAGCAGGCCCTCTGAGCTCTCGGGAGCCATTCCGGCCCGGCGGCGCCCCTCGCACCCTCCCAGGGCCCCGGGGGCTGTCACCGCCGTTGGCCAGAGCTTAGCCTGCCTGGGTCCGGGCGGGACTAACGAGGCGCCGTCAGAGAGGCTGGCTAATGGGGAAGATGAAGTTCTGGGGAAGGAAGGAGAACGCTGCGTGGGGACCGCTGTCCCTCCAGGCCAATAATTCCGCTATAAACTGGAGCACCCAAGGCCGAGGCCGCCTGTGCTGCTGGCTCAGCGACGGCTTCCAGGTGCTTGGATGAGATTTTTTAATTTTTTTTAACCACATCGTCACAGCCTGCCGTCTGTCGTATGGTCTTCAGAGCGTCCGCTGCGCACGGACGGGTCTCGGGTTCGATCCCCAGTTGCCGTTTGTGGGCGCCTGGGCGAGGCCCCCAGTGGATGTGCTTCTCTCTCATTCCTCCGTATTCCTCCCTCCCTCCCTCCGAACAGCCACGGGAGAAGATACCCTCCCGTGAGGATTCACAAAGCAAATAAACGAGGAAAAGGAAGAAAGCAGCAGGATGTCCGAAGCCCCACACATCCCGCCATTCCCTCCGGAGCCTCATCCCCGGAAGCCATGTCTCAGACGCTGCGTGGCTCCATGTTCACACTCCGTCATCCCCGGAGCCACTCCCCGGGGCTCGCAGGGTCCCCCGAGGAGGCGGCGCCGCTGCTGCCAACAGGTGGTTGCCATGGTGCCCCGGTGTCCCCGGGGAGCGTCCCAGTGCGGGGCTGCCGGGCCTGCGGGTGACAGGCTGTGGGAAAAGGAATTAGTGAAGGCTGGGAGTCGCTAGTGGGGTGGGTGAGGATGGATCATAGACAGGGGGGTCAGAGAACGCCTCACAAGACGGGCATTTGAGCAAAAAAAGGCTGGACAGAAACGGGTCAGCCACGTGGACGTGGGGTAGGACAGCGCGATGGGGAACAGCAAGTCGTGGTCCCCTGTAGTCCGAGGCGGACAGCTGATGGCTTCGCCCGCCTCCCTCGGTCGGGAGAACCCAGTAATGCGTTCAAGTCAGTGTCCAGGGGTCTCCCCTCCCCCCACCCCCCTCTCGGACCCAGCAGGAGCCTTCTCCCATGTCCTCCTCACACTGCCCAAGGCTCTCAGGCCCTCGCTGCCAGCAGAGTCCACAGGCTACGCGTGGCCTGAAAGCCCTCCTCCATGTGATGCCCTCCACGTGACCCTCACTGCTCGTCCCACCCCCACCCCCATCCCGACAGCTGAACCCCGCTGACTGGCAGTCCCTCCTTACCCTGTGTGTCCTCTGGGCCTTTGCACATGCTGTTCCTCTGGGCTGTTCCCCGCTGCCCGCTCCCCCACACCTGTGAGCACCCACACCGCCTTCTAGAAGCCGCCAGCGGACCCCTGGTCCCTGCCCGTGCCCGCGCACCTGACGTGGCGTCCGTGGCACAGCCGTTCTGGGGGGAGGGGGAGAGCATTAAAAAACACACCTTTCTTCTCAGAGACCAGCCACGTTCCTGTTGGTCCTCTGTCCTGTCCACGTGGGTCTTTGCCTCAGGACTGGGACTGGCCCAGCAGCGGGGGGAAGTTCAGTGGAATTGGGGGGTGCACCTGACACAGTGACACAGTGACAGGGCCAGACCCCTCCCCTCCCACTGGCACCCCTTATCCTTTCTGAGAGATGAAATAGAGAAGGGCTGGAGACCGGGATGGCAGGACACAGGCTTTTATGGAGAGAAGGGTACCCCTGCCGGCTGCTTCCAGAGAGAGGGGCGGAAGAGAGGGAGGGCCAGGGTACAAGCACCTTTAAGGATAGGGGCGGGGCTTAGGGCACTCAGCACACGCTGATTGGTGATTAGGGACCTAGGGACTTGGGAATGGGGGTTTAGGGTATTTGGCAGGTGCTGATGGGTGGTTCAGAGCTCAGGAATGTCTGGCCGCAGGTGGGGTTTACAGCTGCCCACCAACTGGAGGAAGGGAGGATCTGTCACTTTCCAGCCCAGAAATGAGCCCCCTCTGAGGCAGGAGCACTCCTCATTGTGGGGGGGAATAGGGAGCACTCAGAGCACTGTCCGCGGTGCTGTCCCACGGGAGCCCGATGGAGCGTCAGTCCCGTGGGTCCCGCAGCCCACACGTGTCCGCTCAGCAGGCGGGTGGGTGCTTACTCTCTGCCAGTGCTTCTCCTGGGCACGAGAGCGTCCCAGGAGAACCGACCCCAAACCAAACCCCGCGTCCCCCTCCGCTCAGCCTGTGCTCACGCCCGAAGCACCGCCTCACTCATTTTAAAACGCGAACGGCGTCCTAACAGTGGCCCTCAGCAGCACAAGGGCTGCTGTCTTCTCAGATAAAAGAGAATTCACCAGGCTGCTTCCCAGAAGTCAGTGAAGAATTCCCCAAACAGGAGAACTTTATTAGCTTTCACCTCGCCGTGAAGGGCCCCCCCCCCACCTCGCTCCGTTGTTATGTAAAAGCCAATTAAGATAAATCGGAATGCAAACACCACTTCATTGTGATGTTAATGCCGAGGAGATAGGTTCGGGCTGTGGAAATGCCAGAGTTGTGAAGACATCGGTTGCCTTGGGGACTGTACTCTCCCGTGAGTGGTCTGTGATTCAGAAATTCCTCCGGGCCTGGCTCGGCTCCTGCTGCCCCTGTCTGGCTGGGCTGGGACTCTGCCGTCTGGCGTGGGTTCCGAAGAGCCACTGCCTCCCTGCCTCGGTTTCCCACGAGTGCCACCGACCGCCAGCACATCCCAGAAATCGCTAGAAAATCCTGCGGGTTTGTGGCCGGCATGGTCCTGCCTTCCCTGTCACTGACCTGGTGAAAACGGAGTTCTTTATCTATCGTCTTGGCTCACAGCCAGTGAATAACCAGTCCAGTCTCGCTTGTTTTCTTTGGTGTGTGTGTGTGTGTGTGTGTGTGTGTGTGTGTGAGAGTCTCTGTGTGTGTCTTTGTGTGTGTGTGTGAGTGTGTGTCTGTGTGTGTGTCTGTGTCTGTGTGTGTGTGTCTCTGTGTGTGTGTGTGTGAGTGTGTGTGTGTGAGTGTGTGTGTGTGAGTGTGTGTGTCTCTCTGTGTGTGTGTGTGTGAGTGTGTGTGTGTGTCTGTGTGTGTGTCTGTGTGTGTGTGTGTCTGTGTGTGTGTCTCTGTGAGTGTGTGTGTGTGAGTGTGTGTGTGTGAGTGTGTGTGTGTGTGAGTGTGTGTGTGTCTCTGTGTGAGTGTGTCTCTCTCTGTGTGTGTGTGAGTGTGTGTCTCTGTGTGTGTGTGTGTCTCTGTGTGTGTGTGTCTCTGTGTGTGTGTGAGTGTGTGTGTGTGTGTGTGAGTGTGTGTGTGTGTGTGTGTGTGAGTGTGTGTGTGAGTGTGTGTGAGTGTGTGTGAGTGTGTGTGTCTCTGTGTGTGAGTGTGTGTGTCTCTGTGTGAGTGTGTGTGAGTGTGTGAGTGTGTGTGTGCAGGGGGTCGTTAGGTGACCTCTGAGCGTTAATGATACCGTGTGGTTGGCTAGTTATTGATGACAGGAAGGAGCACGGGGGAGGGAGGCATTGGAGACCTGCCGTGGGCCCCCACCAGGAAGCTGCGTGTCCTTCTCCCCCCGGAATCAAAGAGGGGGGTGGGAGAGCGCCCAGTGAAGCTGGGGACCAGGGAGGGTGCTTGTGGCCAGTCACACCTGGGCACAGAGGTCCGTGGCCAGGATGGGGTGGCCGCTGTGTGCCCGGGGAAACGGGGATACATCACCCCCTAAGCAAGGGATTCACTCGGTCCCTCTGGGACGCGGGACTTGTGGCTCGGGGCGCGCTCTCGCTTTGGCCCCTCAGCCCACGGCCTTCGGGCCGCACAGGGAGCTCACGGCCTGCAGGGGCCGGGCGCGGGCCTGGACCGGCTCCACCGCGGACGCTCCGGACACCGGCTCCGGTTTAGCCGCACCGAAGCCCCAGCTCCGCGTCGTCTGACTGCACTGAGGGACTGGGGGCCTGGGACACCCAGGGGTGTAACTCCATGGAAACAAAGCTTCCTCCTGAGCCTCATCCTCTGGTGCGAGTCTGAGAATCCTCTCCCGCCCAGCAGCCAGGCGAGGCCGCCCGCTCCCTCCGACGACACTGCTGACCGCCAGCTGCCACGCCACATTCTCTCCGAGGTTTCCCCGGGGCCACCCTTTCTTACAGGCGCGGACACTGGGGTCCCACGGGACCTGCCCGGGGTCTCAGGCTCTGGGGTGGCGCCCGGGGCGGGTGCAGGCTCCTGAGCTGGGCTGAGCTGGCCTTCCTGCACCCGCTTCCTCAGAGGCTGCTCAGAGCCGGGCAGAGACCCCGCTGGCCAGCGCCTGGTGCCCAGGCCTCAGTTCCTGCCGGGCCCGGAGCCGGGAGGCACCATGCAGTCCTGGGATGTCTGTGCGGAGGAACTTCCTAAGTAACACGGGCTTTGGGGTGCCCCCCGCCCCCGCTCCCTCCCCAGCTGGGGCTGCAGTGCATCTGCCCTCCTACCTGGGAGGAAGTCCAGGACTGGCTGTGCAGTCCACCTGCCCCTGCCCCTGCCCCTGGTGCTGCCGAATTGGGGCTAATTAGTGCCTCTGTGGGACAGCACTCGAGATCCCACTGCCTTTTTCCACTCGGGGAGGTGTGGGGGTGGGGGACAAGAGGGGGTGGGGGTTGGGCACGATGAAGCAGATGGGGAGCTTTGTGCAAGAAGTAGGTCATTGCCCTGACCTTTAACCCCTGGCAGAGCCAGCATCATGTCTGCCTGGGCTTGGACGGGAGGCCCCGGGGAACGCAGAGCACTGCCGTCGGAGACGGAGCCGAATGTCGCCAGGGCGCTGTCTGCCCTCTGCAATGGCCGGGCCCCTGGTGGTCCCGTCCCCCGCCAGGGGCTCCCCGGATGGCTCTGAGCGGAGGGGGGCTGCTCTCACGGAGGACAGTTCGCAGCACAGGGCACACTCTCTCTTAGGGTCGCTCCTCAAGGCAGAGGGGGTCTCCCTCGCCTCCCAGGGCCCGGGCTCAGGGTCAGGGGCGGGCACTGGCGGTCGGCCCAGCTGGGCGCTGGGAGGGGGCGCTGGTCTCAGGGTGTGTTGGAAGAGGCCACCCCGCGGCCTCCTCCTCGTCACCCCCGGGCTCCTGAGCAGGTGGGGGGACCTGAGGGGGGGTGCTGCTTTGAGAACTGTGACTGGCACTCTCTGGGGCGGGGTCCCGGTCCGGTGCCGCTGGCTGGACACTGGGGCCGAGAATCGGGTGTGTGCCGAGCCCGGGCGTCCGCACCTGTGCAGGGCGGGGAGGGGAGGGGAGGGGAGGCGGGCCCCGGTTCAGGTGGGTCAGGGTGGCCAGAGGGGAGGATGGACGGGAGGCTGGCGACGCGCTGGGCCTGCGTGGGGCTCATGTCCCCCAGCAGCGGCTCCCCTACATACGAGACGGGAGGCCCCTCCCACGGGGAAGCTGGAGCAGTGCCACTCGACACAGATCGGGCTTTTCCAGAACGCTGCCCTCGCCCTGTCCCGCACTCAGCAGTTGGCCGGGGCTGCGGACAGGCGCTGCCGGCTCCAGCCTGGCCGCCAGCCACCGCGGCGGCCCCCGCATGCACCCCGTGCCCGGCTGGCCTGGACGGCCGCCCGGCGCTGCTCCGGCCGCCCGCCCTTCGTCTCAGCGGCTCCTCGCTCAGCCCAGGCCGGCTCCTCTCCCAGTGGCCGGGGCACTGACCCTACTTTAACCAGGGACCCCATGTCTTGCGGATCCTCCAAGGGCTGAGCTTGCCCAGGGCACGAGCCAGGCACATCCTCTGGGGGCCCCGCGCCCCTCGGCCGGGGCAGCCTCCTGGCCGTGGCCTGTGTGACCTGGTGTCCCGCCCACTTTCTCCGCGAACCTCGGGGCTGCCACCGTCTGCGTTAGAACTTGTCAGGTCCTTGTGGGGGTGCTCGTTCTGTCCCCCACATGCTCAGGGCTGCCCCCCAGGGGCTGCTGTGGGCGATGCCGGCGAGGTCGGAGAGACTCTCCCGCTGCCTCTCCCTCCCCGAGTGGCGGCTGGGGTGGGTCGGACCCTGGCTCTCGGCTCGTGGCCTGTGAGCTCACGCAGGCCCCTCGGCGTCCTCCGGGGAAGTTCTGCCGCCCGTCAGGCTGTCGCCGGGATCCTACGCGTTCGGCGTTTATGCTTCTGATCCACGTCCGCTCTCCTGCTAGTGCTGGGGCTGGAGGTGTGTTTTCCGGCTTGTCTTTATTTTGAGACCATGTGGGAGCCAGCCTGCCAGCCCGCCCCCGGGCGTGGGCGCCCTCACCTGCCCGGACGGTTTGGCCGCGCGCCCCGCCCGGTGCTGCGGAGAACGGCGCCGCGCCCTCGGCGGCCTCTGCAGGTGGCGTGGCCGCTGATGACCGGCTGTATCTGTGTGCACGTGGGTGATGGACGGTTCGCACCAGACCCGGAGCTCTTGGTGGCCCGCCCGGTGTCTCAGCGGCTTCATTCGTGATGGCTGCGAGACTCAGGAAGCGGAGGCTCCGGCCGAGGCCGTGTCTGTCCCCGCCTGTCCGTCCGCTCTGGCCCGGCCACGTGCTGTGCCGCCAGGGTCCGCAGCCCCGAGGACGCCTGCGTGGGGCTCGGGTGCCTGGCCCAGCCTGGCACAGCTTGGCAGGGACACGTGTTGCGCAAGATCCGGCTGCTCCCCCGCCCGCTCACTCTGCACCCGGGACGCGGGGAGTGTGTGTGTGTGTGTGTGAGGGTGGGGGCTGCCCGCTCCGGCTTGTGTGTGCATCTCCGCCCGTGGCTGCGTGGCAGCTGACTGGCCCCAGGAGGGGTCCGTGGCCGACCCCGGGTCCTGTGACGATGTGCCCTTGCGTGGTGAAGGGCTTTGCCACGGAAGATTCAGACCTTGACGTGGGGAGTGGCCTGGGCACCTGGGTGGGCGCGGAGCCGTGGCCTGAGTCCTAAAAAAGGCAAGTGCCACCCCCGCCGCCCACCCCTACGCAGGCTGGCCCTCCTCCGCGTCCTCTGTGGCCCCCGCCCCGGTCCTGAAGCCGCACACTCGGGGATTCTTGGTGGCCGAAATGATGCAGACGTGACTTTCACGGCTTGCTCCGGCCACAGGCTGGGCCATGGCTCCCTGTCCCTCCCTGGACGGACTAGCTTTAGGAGGACAACCACCGCTTTGGGGGAGCAAGATGACGGGCATGTGAGCTGACGGGAGGGGGCAGGTGCCGGAGGCTGAGGCTCCTGGGGTTCGCTCAGCCGTCAGCCCTGGTCCCCGTGGTGAGGACGCCCCGTCACCCCGCGGACCAGCCCTGAGAGTGGGGCTGCGTGAGCTGGACGGGCGGTGAGACGGCCTGGGTCCGGCAGAGCCGGTGAGCTCGGTGTTCTGCGTGTGGTCTGGCCCCGGTGCGGGAGCCGGCGTGCTGTGGGTGTCCCTGGCTTTGTCACCGCCAGAGCCCGCTTCCTCTCCCCTCCCCTCCCCGCCCTTCCCGCTGTGAGGAGGGCGGCAGGGCGGCTCCGGGCAGTGGCCTGGCCGAGGCCACCGTTGGAGGCAGCGCTGGCCCCGAGCCTGGCGCCTCCCTGCTTCCCGGTGCCCTGCAGCTGACCCTCTGCTCCTCTTGGCTTCTCATCTCCGAGCACCGGCCTCCCGCTCCGGCTAAGGCCGCCTCACCGGAGCCTGAAGCCCATCGAGTCCCCTGACCTTCGACCTTCATTTAAGTGCGTGTTCAAGCCCCATCGGCCCGCAGGCATCTGTCTCCTCTGCAGCCGCCCTCCCTCCAGCCCTGTCCCACCCACCCCCCGAGACCCCTCTTACCCCCCTCCCGCCCTTCCTCGGGAGCTCCTGCTGGGTGGGCCGTGGCCCCTGTGCCCCCTTGTTACCCTGGCACTTGTTCAGTGGTGGGGGCACTTCCTTCGGGGTGATTTCCACAGGGGGGAGGGCATGGCAGGCCAAGTGGGGGCGTCAGTGGTGGGAAGTCACCGAGGGGCCATCGGGGGTTGGGGGTTGAGGGCTGTTGCTAGAGGAGGCCAAGGACCTCTGCCTCACGGGTGGGGGATGAGGACGGGACCCGGGACTTGTGATTCTTGCTAAGCTGACCGGGCTGGGCAGGCTGGAGCCAGGATGGAGGCCGAGGGCAAGGTCTGGTGGAGAGGAGGGCTCTGTGGGAGGGCTGAATGGTGACTGGATACAAGGACCATGAAGGTCCCTGATGAGCTGGGTCCCGCTGGGCTTGGGCACCGTGGGTGTGGACAAAGGTGCTTCTTTTTAAAAAAAATTAAAAAATTTTTATTTCAGAGGGGAAGGGAGAGGGAGAGAGAGAGAGAGAGAGAGAGAGAGAGAGTGGCTGCCTCCTGCAGGCCCCACACTGGGGATCGAGCCCACAGCCCAGTCGTGTGCCCTGACCGGGAATTGAACTCTGACCTCCTGGTTCCTAGGTCAACGCCTAACCACAGAGCCCCGCCGCTGGGCCAGGTACTTCTCCTTTTAAAGTGCATTTGTTCTCTGGTGGCAGAAGCGGTGCAGGTTCCCAGGAGACCCTGGGGCCGCGGGGAAGAGCTGGGATCTGTGGTCACAATGAATGGTAGATGCTGGTGCCTGAGCTCCGGGAGCTGGGGTGGGTGTCTGCTTCCCACCCTGCTCGCTGTGCTCCCTGGGTGGGGTGGGGGGAGGGGAGGACCTGCCTGCGCTGGAGGTCCAGGGAGCCAGCACATCAGTCTCGGCAGCCTCCCTCCTTCAGCTCCCGGGCCTGGTGCAGGCGCGCCTTCCCCCGGCACACAGGGCCAGGGGGGCCTCCCAGGCCCCGTGTCCCGTCTCCTTAAGGAGGCAGGTGCTCCTCCCTGCACCCCAACCTCCCCCGGGGGTCAGCCATGCCCAGTGTGCTTTTGAGCTTGGCTTGGTTTTTGAAGACGTTCTTTATTTGTGCTCACACAGAGATTTTGCATCACTTCCGTAAGATTAGAGAACACAGAGGAGCAAAGGAGGAAAAAGTGCCCCCTCCCAACCTGCCCCCCACATTTCTCCTGCCAGCCTTCTGTGGGGCACCCCTGAGGCTCCCTCTGTCCACCCCTCGGTGTCCCTGAGGTCCGGACACCCAGCTAACGCCCAGAGCATCCTCAGCCTGCAGAGGAACAGGACATGGTCCTCTGTGTCTGGGCTGCAGATTCCTGGAAGAGAAGTGTGTCTGGTTGGTAAAATAAGACCATAGGTCCATTTGGTTTTGATCGATGGTTCTATGCAGACGTGGGAACATGACAGACCCAGGCCACCTCTCCTTCCCTCCGCTCTCCGCCCAGGGAGTGGGGTTCACCCCGGGCCTGTTGTGTTCCTGCCAGCACGGCATAGCCTGAGACAGACGGCTCCTTCTTCAGTGTTGGACGTGCTCATCAAATACAGTGATGCTTGCTGTTCCTATCGTTTGCCTCTGACACCGCGTTCAGCATGGAGTTGAGCTTTATTGTGTCGGTCGGCAGGCATGGCTCTCTTCCTCTCTCGCTGTGGGGACTGCTCACACAGTTTCATTATGTCCCCATTTCCTGAGTTACACACGCAGTCGGGGCGTTTCCTTGTTCTCGGCACTACACAATGCTCTCATGACACGGGGTTCTCCGTGGAAGGCAGCCTGGGGGAGGGTGCCCAGGGTTCCTGCTTCCTAGCTTTGCTACCCTTGTGCCATCCCTGCCCTGGGGTGTGGCTGGACATGTTGATGTGATTCCAGCCAACAGGAATCAGCAGGAGGATGGGCCATCCTTGGCTACTAGGCGATGAGAAGACGGTGGCTCCCATCCTGGGCGTTCTCGCTCACTCGCTGCCCCTTGGGTCCCCTGCCCTGGAGGAAGCTGCTGAGGTGCAGTGAGGCCGCCGACAACGTGTGCGTGAGCTTTGGAGCAGATCTGCACAGACCCATCCCAGCCGAGCCATCAGATGAGACCGCATCCCCCCGGACAGCAGCCCAAACAGGACCTCAGGAGAAGCCCTGAACCAGAGGCACCCACTCGGCTGCAGTAGGTCCGTGGCCCAAAGGACCTGCTGTTTTCCCGGCTGAGTGTCCACAACTTGCTAACCAACACAAGTGCACCGGAGTCCCTGCACAGAGACTGTCCACAGTGGCATTGCTGGCTCCTACCTCACGCTCATGCTCACAGTCACTGCTGGACACTAAGTTCATCTCCAGATTCATTCTTCCTGCTACAAGGACAAACCAGTTCCTTTCCCGCACTTACACCGTCAGACGTTACCATTTATTTTCCTTTTGTTAATCCTCACCCGAGGTTATTTTCCCATTGATTTTTAGAAAGAGTGGAAGGGACTGGGAGAGACACACTGAGAGAAACATGCATGTGAGAGGGACACATCCATGTGAGAGAGACACGCCCGACCAGGGCCAGAGACCCAGCCCGCAGCGGACATACGTGCCCTTGACCGGAGTTCACCCTGGGACCCTTCAGTCTGCAGGCTGACACTCTACCCACTGATTCAAACCGGCCAGGGCCAGCCGTTACCATCCCCCCGCCTTTATCTGATGAGAGTGAAACAGTATCTCGTGGTTGTTTCGATTTGTACTTTCCTGCGTTCTCGCCAGGGGAACACCTTGTCGGCGTCTGTTGTCTTTTCTGGTTTCCTCCGCGGTGAATTGCAGGTTTCTTCCCTTTGCCTGATTATTTTTGGTGGTGTGGAGGGGTGGTGGTGTAGATTATCTTTTTCTTATTGGTTTATAGTCTTTTAATGTCTTGGAGAGACTAATCCTTTATCAGCAATACTAACTTTACATTCTGCTTTTTAAAGTTAACAGCATATTGAGAATGCTTTGCTATGCCAACATATACATCATTTTGTTGGCATTCTATTGTAGAGGTGCATACATATGTGTATCTGTGTTATAACAAACACATGCACTTCTGTTTAGCTAAGTGTGTGGGCTGTTCGCAGGGTTGCGTTTTTAGGAACATGGCTGTGTATCAGTCAGCTAGGTTATGCTCCAGTAACAAATGACCCCTCTATCCCCCCCCCCCCCCCCCCCGCATCTTCATGGTTTGCAACTTCGTAGGTTTCTTTCTCACTCGAGTCATTGACTGTTAGACTGTTGGCTGTGGCGCTGCTCTGTGTTCTGATCCCTGTGGGGTCCAGGCTGACCGCAGCCCTGGTGACCTTGCTGGTCTCGTGGCAGGAAGAAAAATGATGGTGGCATGACAGGATGTCCCTTTGCCCTTCTGCTCAGAAGCGGGAGTGGCGTCACCACTGTCCACCCCCGTGAATGTTATCGTTTTATCGGCCGAGGCAGACCTGCGGCCAGGCCTGCGGGGGTGCGGTGGGCAGGGTCTCTGGTCTCCCCCCGCCCAGGACAGTGCTGTTCTGAGCCCACAGTTTACCGTGCCCTGTGACGAACATGCTCGTGGTCTCCCGCCCTCCTGACCTGAGTGGTTTTGCCTCAGGTTAAATTCTTAGGATCGCCCAGAGGTTAGGAATATGCGCATCTGTAAAGCTCCTGCTGTTTGTTATAAAAGGAGAGGCCGATGCAGGAAATTCCCTCTCAGCCTGGCTGCCCTGCCCACTGGCCCTTCTGGGAGGTCGTTCTGCTGTCTGGTCTAATTAGCGTATCAGCCCTTTATTAATAGGATTGTACCATTTTTATTTTACTTATCTTTATTTTTTTTTTATTGATTTCAGAGAGAGGAAGGGAGAGGGAGAGCTAGAAACATCAATGATGAAAGAATCATGGATCGGCTGCCTCCTGCTGCACGCCCCCTTCTGGGGATCGAGCCCACAATCGGGCATGTGCCTTTGACTGGAATCGAACTCGGGACCCTTCAGTCCGCAGGCCAACACTCTATCCACTGAGCCACACCGGCCAGGGCTGAATTGTACCATTTTAAAGGACAAAAGACTGTCACCCCACTGCACCGCCCGGCCCCAAGGACCACACAGCGTGCCAGGCCTGATGGTTTTCAGGTGGCTCCTGTTCCGCGCTCTCCTCCCAGCGCCCGGTGAGGCCGGGGTGCCGGCGGCTCTTGGCTGATGTACAGCCGCGGTGCCCGGGGCTCAGAGAGGCTGAGACGTGCGCTCAGGGCTGCACAGCTGGGATGAGGGGAGGAGCCGGGACCGGACTGTCCCTCGTGCTGCACGTCCAGTCGTGCCCAGTGCTGGTCAGGCCGCCCTCTGAGGGGACAGGCCAGCCCCCGCGGCGGCAGCGCTGTCTGTGTCCGGGGCCGCTGCCCTCCCAGGGGAGGAGGGGTCTGCTGTTTCAGGGGGGAGGGAGCATGTAATCCCGTCCATGCAGGCGGCGTGGACGGTGGTCTTCAGAGGCGCGTTTCAGACCCGTCGGGTCGGAGTGATGTCGGTTCATGTGCTGACCTCCGAGTGACCCTCCCCTCGGGCAGGTGGGAGGTCAGGGCTCCTCCCGCCATCCCTCGTAGGACAGACACCCAGCGTGGGGCCGGCCGGAGCAGAGGCCAGGCTGAGCCGGCACTGCCCCATGTGCTCCTGGTTTCTCTGGGACTGAGGGGCCTTGCTGGCGGGTTATTTGTTCCTCCGAGCCCACCGGTCACTCACCTGCGACATGTACGCCCCCCAAACATGCACAAACACACACACACACACACACACACACACACACACACTATGGGGAGCTGTGATTGCCCGTGAGAGTCGCAGGAGGACGGGCTGAGGTAGGGACGGGGCACTCCCGCGCCGGGGGTGGCCAGGATGAACAGGATGGGCGTAGCAGTGCTGGCCAGGAGGGGGAGGAACCAGAGCCTGCAATGAGGACGCAGAGGGTGCCGCCTCCCGGGGACGCCAGCGTGGCAGTTCCTGAACAACCAAGCAGAGTTTCCCCCCGGCCCAGCGGTTCCATCGCCAGGCACAGGCCCGGGGAACAGAGAGCATGTCCGTGCAGAGGCGTGTTCCCCGGTGTCCGCAGCAGCAGGATGCGTGTGGGCGAAGCATGGGCGTCCCGTGTCCGTCCCTGGCAGAGGGACACACGGACGCGGTCCGTCCCCGCGGTGGATGGTCCCTCACCCACGGAGGGGCTGAGGTGCTGGCTCAGCTTCGGTGTGGGGAGCCGCGGCCACGGGGCGCTCGGGGACGGAGGCCTGGGTACAGGGCGGCCCGAGAGCGCCGCCTGCCGAGACAGGCAGTGGGTCTGGGTGCCGGGATGGTGGTGCGGGGGACGGAGCTCCTGATGGGGGCGGGGGTTCTTTGGGGTGATGGGACTCTGGCTTAGACAGCGGCGATGGCTGTACGGCCCTGAGCGTGCACGGGCACCGGAAGCCGCGGACTTGCACGCTTTAAAACCGAGAAGAGAGAACAGATGACGGTGGGCAGTATTCCGCCCCTCTCTTGGGGGCTGCACGGGCCGGGCGTGGGGACGGTGGAGTCGGACAGGTCGGCGGTTGGTTTGTTTTAGAAAATGGGTTGCTTTCTCGTTTTGAGGCTCGGTTTCCCCATCTGTCAAGTGGGTATAATTTGCACTTTGGAGGGTTGGGTGCAGACTCAGGAGGTGACGCTGCTGTCGGTGGGCACGGGCGGGGCCCTCGGAGCAGTGCTGTGGTGGTCGGCCACCGCCGGCGTGTTTCCCGGAGACACGGGCGGGCCGTGAGCGAGGCCAGAGGGACCAGGTGTGGGCGCCGGAAGCTGGGACGGCACCGTCATGCACCTGACTCGTCTCTGTGTCCACGTTGGAATTTTTTTTTTTTTTGCAAGAAAGTTCAGAGACGGGCAGCACGTGAGACGGGCTGTTATCCGTGCTTTCAGGGGGGAATCGAGGTCCGGGGTGTGCCGGGTCCAGCTCGCTACGCTCTTATGGATGGGGTGAGGGTAGGGGGGCGGGGGGAGGGGGCACCAGGGGGCTCAGCAGCCGGTGAAACAGGAGCCAGAACCGTTGAGGGCCTGGGTCTCCTTGCACCCCACCATGGCTAGATTGCTCCCCTCTTTAAAAAAAAAATATATTTTTTTTATTGATTTTTCACAGAGAGGAAGGGAGAGGGATTGAGAGCTAGAAACATTGATGAGAGAAACATCAATGAGCTGCCTCCTGCACACCTCCTACTGGGGATTGAGCCTCTGACTGGGACTCGAACCTGGGACCCTTCAGTCTGCAGGCCGACGCTCTATCCACTGAGCCAAACCGGTTAGGGCTGCCTCTCTCTTTCTCTGCCCTAAGAGGTGTGGCTTGACAGGTGCGGGGGGATTAAGGGCTGGGGATTAGAGAGGGAAGACATCCCGTCCCCCCCACCCCCCCACCCCCCCCCCCCCCCGCCTGGTGCAGGGGTTCTTGGGTAATCGGCTTCCTGGTGCCGGGTCGAAGCTCTTTCCTTGATGATGTCGATCTGGTGACATCGTGGGCGTGTGGCTCTGCTTCTCCTCCACGGCCTCTGGGAAAGTTGGGGATGATATGTTGGGGGGGCACCTGCACTGCTCCTGCCCCCCGACCCCCCGTGAGATCCCCCTAGCCGCTGTGTGGCTTTGGAGAGTGGTTACCCTCTCTGAGCCGTTCCCTCCCCCGAGCAGGGCGGTGTTCACACTTCCTTGGCGGCCTCGTGTGGTCTGCAGGTGCTGCGGCCACGGCAGGAGGCCCGGCTGTCCGTGTGCGTGTGTGTGTGCGTGTGTGCGTGTGTCCCGGCCTGCGGCGAGGCCCCCGCTGCTGTCTGATAAGGAAAATGTTCTCCGTGTTCTGTGAACGCCCTTCAGCGGCAGATAACAGCGTCCCGGCCGCCGGGCAGGAGGTGCCTGTAGGAGGCCTGGGCAGGCCTTTGGGGGGGCAGCACGGCACCCCTTTGTCCACGGAGATGGGGCTGGCAGGGGCCACGCAGGGGCCATGCAGCCTGTCCGTGGCAGGGCTGGCTCCAGCCTCCAGCCCGTCCCTCCCGAAGCTCGACTGTGACGCTGTCACTCAGGGAGCGGCCGCGGGGCCTTCCCTGCTGCACCGAGCACCCCCCCTGCCCCCACCCCGGGCGCTGCCTGTGCACGGCCTCCGGGGGCGGGGGAAGGAGCCCTATAATCCGGGGGTTTCATGCAGTTAACCCTCAGCCTGCTCTTCTCTGGGCCCAATACCACCCCCGACACACACACACACACACACACACACACACACACACACACCTGCGTGAGCGCTGAGCCGTGCTGGGTGTGAGACTCTGCAAACACAGAGCAGCATCCTCGCCCCGAGGCCGGTGCCAGCCGCAGCCGGTGCGGGCGGGCTCCTACAGCGGACTCCACGCCCCGGGGCGCAGGCTGGTGCCGCGGCCAGTGCCAGACCGACTCCGCGCGGCCTGCTCCGCTGTAGCCGCGGGGCGGGGTGCATGGAAGGTGCCGGAAGCCGCAGACACGGACCAGGGGGCAGGCGGCCTGTGCTGAGTGAGGGGTGGGGAGGCAGAGAGAGCACAGGCGGTTACCCGGGACGACCCTCACATTGGAAAAGTCCAGAAGCTTAGTGTTCGGGTCCGTTGTTTCCAGGTTGCGCTGTCTTTGGTTTCGGCGGGAGTTGGAAGGATCTGGACGGAATTTTTCGTTGCCGGTGAGGAGCCAGTTACTCCCTGTGCCCCGCCCGGGTTCGGGGGCTCCCTGCCTTCTCTGGAAGGCGCCCCTGGATGCCACGGCCCTGCCTGTGTGTGCCTGGCCAGGCAGCCGGGGGGCCGGGGCCCTGTGAGCTAGTCGCTGGCCCACAGCCTGGCGGGGCGGGCAGACGTACATAATAGAGCCACCAGGCCAGTGCGGCTCAGTGGTTGAGCACTGGCCCATGAACCAGGAGGTCACGGTATGATTCCCCGGTTGAGGGCGCCATCCCCAGTGCGGGGCATGCAGGAGGCGGCCGATTCACAATTCTCTCTCATCATTGGATACTTCTGTCTCTCCCTCTTCCTTCCTCTCAAAATCAAGAAAAAATATGTTGTAAAAACATAACAGAGCCCAGGGGACAGGCACCCAGGGGGTCGCAGGAGGGACTAGGACCCCAGCCCGGCAGGTGCGGGAAGGAACCGAGGAACAGCATGGCTAAGCCTCTGGCTGTCAGAGCCGGCCGCGCTGAGGTCTTCTGTGGCTGAGTCCTGTGCTGTCACCAGGCACCGGGAGGCACACAGTGTTCCCGGCCTCCCGGCCCCGCCCAGGCAGCCGGGCCGCCTGGCCCCGCCCCGGCCCTGCCCCGGCCCTGCCCCTGCCTCTGCCTCTGCCTCTGCCGGGCCCTCCGTCTGTCCCCCCCGCGGCCTCGTGGCCCGAATCCAAGGCTATGGGTGGAAGTGGCCCTTTGTGTCTCTCCCCACCCACACCCCTACCCCCACCCTCCACCCCCACCCCCACCCCCCACCCACACCTCCACCCCCACCCCCACCCCCCACCCCCACCCCAGGGTGTGGCTGAGCACGAAGCAGAAACGTGGGCTCCCCACCAGGGCCCACGAGGGTCGGGGAGGAGGACCGGGTTCCTTCTCCCTGACGGGGCTGGGGGGGGGGGGAGGCTGAGCGGGCAGAGTTTTAGGACAAAGGAAACATTTGCCCTTTTTGCTGCTCTTTACACCCCCTTCCTGCCAAAGACCGCTGTTCCCTACGATGCCACTCCGGCACCCCACGAAGGCCTGTCCCCCCCCCCCCCACACACACACACACACTGTATCTTACTGTATTCCTTCTCACCCTGCCCCTCCGCCAGGAAGGCCCATAAGGCCCATCCCGGCAGCCGGGGGGCTCTAGTGGGGCGATGAGTGCGGCCGGTGCTGATTCGCACTAGTGTGTGAAGGGCTGACGGCCTCGGAGGGTGGGCCGGCGTAGCCTTTGCCCGCAGACTTCCATGTCAGCTCTTCCCGTTGTTCTCCGGGCTGTCCCGTCTTTGGCTCCGGCTCAGGGGGTTTCTGGGCGTCCGTGGCATTCTCAGGGCGAGGGGTGGCGTGGGTGGGGCCTCTGGTGCGTGGGCTTGCCAGCCGCAGCCGCCTGGGACGGCAGACCTCGGGGGGAGCGTGGGCCCTGCCAGCTCAGCGTGGCCTGGCTGCAGCGGACACACCCTGGCCGAGGGACACGGATTGGCCACGGAGGGCACGGAGGTCTTTCTTGTTGGGTCAGAGGTCAGAGGACAGAGAGCGACCAGGGTCAGAGGTCAGAGGACAGGAGGAGAGACGTGGGTGTCCCCGTGTCACGGGGTGGGCTGGACGCCTGGTCTGTGGCTGCCTTTTTTTTTTTTTTTTTTTTTTAATTGATTTCAGAGAGGAAGGAAGGGGGCAGAGAGAAATAGGAACATCTATGATGAGAGAGAATCATGGATCTGGTGCCTCCTGCATGCCCCACACTGGGGATCCTGTGCCCTGACCGGAATCGAACCTGGGACCCTTCCGTCTGCAGGCGGATGCTCTGGCCACTGATTCACACCAGCTAGAGCCTGTTGCTGCCTTTTGACGAGGAGGCGGCTGAGCTGTCGACGACCAGGGCGAAGGGCCCTCGTTAAAAAGTAAACAAACCCGAGCGGCAGAGCCAGCCGTGGGCAGAGCCAGCCGTGGCAGAGCCAGCCGTGGGCAGAGCCAGCCGTGGGCAGAGCCAGCCGTGGGCGGGAAGACGGAGAGCGTGAACCGTCCGCCCCGGCTCTGATCTGGGAGGCCGGAGCCGGCTTGGGTGTCCGCTCCCCCACAGCCGCCGGTGGGGTCTGAGGGGGGCTGTGCCTCTGAGCCCGGGACGAAGTATGTAACGGAGCCCGGCTCCCGGGCAGGCGCTGCTGGCTGGCTGGCCGGGCCCGGGCTCCGCCTGAGGCCGCTCTCCTCTCGGGAGCGCAAATGAGGGCGCGTCTTCGGAACTGAAAGGCACGGTCGCCGTCTCCATGGGACTCAGAGCGGTTCTGGGGGTCCCTCACCGGGGCCCTGGAATGGAGCCCCGCACCGACAGAGGGCGGGCGTCTGCGCCGCTGTGTCCCTCTGCCGGCTCAGAGAGGGTTTATAGTCCGCGCCGCTGCACACGCTCCCCGGCCCGCTCCCCGGCCTCCCCTCTCCCCGGCCTCCCCTCTCCCCCGGCCTCCCCTCTCCCCCGGCCTCCCCGCTCCCCGGCCTCCCCTCTCCCCCGGCCTCCCCTCTCCCCGGCCTCCCCTCTCCCCGGCCCCCCCTCTCCCCGGCCTCCCCTCTCCCCGGCCCCCCCTCTCCCCGGCCTCCCCTCTCCCCGGCCTCCCCTCTCCCCGGCCTCCTCTCTCCCCGGCCTCCCCTCTCCCCCGGCCCCCCCTCCCCCGGCCTCCCCTCTCCCCGGCCTCCCCTCTCCCCGGCCTCCCCTCTCCCCGGCCTCCCCTCTCCCCCGGCCCCCCCTCTCCCCCGGGCCCCCCGCTCCCCCGGCCTCCCCTCTCCCTGGCCTCCCCTCTCCCCCGGCCTCCCCTCTCCCCGGCCTCCCCTCTCCCCGGCCTCCCCTCTCCCCCGGCCCCCCCTCTCCCCCGGGCCCCCCGCTCCCCCGGCCTCCCCTCTCCCCGGCCTCCCCTCCCCCGGCCTCCCCTCTCCCCCGGCCTCCCCGCTCCCCGGCCTCCCCTCTCCCCCAGCCTCCCCCCCCCTTCTGGGAGATGCCAGAGGAGTCTGTTCCCGGGGTGAAGAGCCGTGTTGGGTTGGGGGCATGGAGCTGCGACCTGGGGCAGCTGTGTCATCTCCTCCTGGGCTTGTTCCGTGTGACACGGAGGCCCGTGCCCAGGGCTATGAACACAGACCGAATGTGTACCTCTCAGAGGCTGCTGCCGCCTGCCTTGGACATGTGGACAGCGTGTGCTGGGCTGTCTCTGGGACATGCGTGTTCCCTGCAGAACATTGAGGAAATACAAAGACAGAACACAAACGACTGACCCGGAACCCTCCCTCCCCCCCGAGGGGCGACCACGGAGAACGCGTGGCCCACAGGTGGCTTGTGTGCACGCGAGTGTGAGTCCGTGGGCAAGTCTGAGTGTGTGCTCCGAAGGGGGCGTGTGTGCCATGTGTGTGTGCGTATGTGCGCGGTGCCGGGGGCCTGAGCCCTCCCGGGGTCAGAGCAGGGCCACGGCTTCCTGGGCAGGGCACAGGCTCCGTTCCATCTGCCTTTCTCCAGAGGAGGCGGGTGCTGGGGGCAAGGGGTGTGGGGGCGAGGCTGGCCGCCCAGGTCTCAGGGGTGCTGCAGACAGGGTGGGGGTGAGGGTGGAGGTGGGTGGGGGTGGGGGTGGGTGAGAGTTGGGGGGGTTGAGGTGGGTGGGGGGTGAGGGTGGAGGTGGGTGGGGGTGGGGGTGGGTGGGGGTGGAGGTGGGTGGGGGTGGGGTGGGTGAGGGTGGAGGTGGGTGGGGGTGGGGTGGGTGAGAGTGGGGGGGTTGAGGTGGGTGGGGGTGGGGTGGGTGAGGGGGGGTGGGGGGTGGGGGTGGAGGTGGGTGGGGGTGGGGGTGGGTGGGTGAGGGGGGGTGGGGGGTGGGGGTGGAGGTGGGTGGGGGTGGGGGTGGGTGGGGGTGGAGGTGGGTGGGGGTAGGGGGGTGTGTGTGTGTGTCGGGGGGGTATACGGGGCAGAGGCAGCCGGAGCTCTGGGGTACGGCGGCTGCACGGATCCTCGCTGGGCTTGCCGGGAGGCAGAAGGGGACACGGAGCTTGTCCTCAGCCCGTTGGCCTCTGGAGTCTGTCCGGAGGGAGGGTCCCTCTCCACCACTGGCCTGTCCCCGCCCCCCCCCCCCCCCGGTTTTTTCCCTTTTGGACCGGAGGCAGTCCCGTCTCCCAGAGACAGTCAAACAGCACGCCCTCCAGAACCTCCAGATGCCCTTGGGTGCCGTGTCAGGAGCAGGTGCGTGGGGGTGACCGTCAGGAGTGTCCGCGCGGGGCCAGGACCGGCTCCGCCCTGCTCCTCCTCCAGGCGTGGGGGCCGCCCCTCCACCCAGCAGGCCTCCCGGACTGTCCTCAGCGCTGTGCCCCCGCCGCCCCCAGCTGCTCTGTAGCCCCGGCCCCCCTCCTCTCCCTCCCCCATCCGTGGGGTCGTTGGGTCGGACCCGCTGCGGACACTCCCACATTCCGTTTCCGCACGTGTTCCTCCCGCCCCCTCCGCCCCCAGCCTATTTCTGAGGATGTTATCTGCCCTGGAGCCGGGCAGGCTGCTTCCGTCCCCGGAGGAACAGCGTGTCCGAGATAAGGGGGCGCTGCGCCAGGCCCCCGCCTCCGTAGCCCAGTGCCTGCCCAGGTGCCGCCGCGGGGGAGGGGGTGGGGGGGCCTGGCTGGTCCGGGGCAGCCTGCCCCCAGTGCATGGCCATGTCCCCCGCCCTGGAGCCTGCCCTGTGCCAGGCTCCGCCGGGTCAGGACCAGACGGGGCGGGGGGTGGGGTGGGCAGGACCGGGACGGGGCGGGGACGGCCTCTCAGGGAAGCTGCCCAGCCGGGGATGGCTGGGGCCACCGCCACCTGCTGGGAATGCAGGGTGCTCAGCCACCTGCGGTGAGGCGGGCAGACGGCAGCAGGCACCCAGCGGCCACGCCCACTCCCCCTCAGCCTCCCCCGGGGCTCCAGGGCTGAGGAGGGGTGTCCGCCCCAAACAGCCTCTCTTCCGGGGAGCGCCTGCACGCTGGGCCTCTGGCCTGGGTGTCCCACGCGAGGTCGGAGCACCCCGTGGCCATGGCCTTCCCCGGGGCTGTGGGTCAGCCCTGTCTGGGGCGGATGGGCATTCCCGGGGGCCTGCCCCGGGCCCTGGGACCTGGGGTGCCGCCTGGCACCGCGCACGGCCCCCTCCACGTGCGTTCAGCTCCCCACCCCGTCTGCTGTGTCCCCCCGATTCAGGCAGGGCCCTGGCTGAGGAGGAACTGAGCTGCAGAGACAGGTGTGTACCTCAGAGCGGGAGGAAAAGGAGAGAGAGAAACATCATGGTGAGAGAGCCATGAACCAGCCGCCCCCTGCTCGCCCCACACTGGGGATCGAGCCCGAACCCAGGGCCTGTGCTCTGACCCGGAACCGAACCGCGACCGCACGCGGGCTCCCAGCTTCACAGGTGGACGCTCCGCGCTGAGCCCCGCCAGCGGCGAGAGGGGCCTCTGAGCCCTCTCAGTTCGCACCTGTCGGAGCAGAAACCCGGTGTCTCTTTAGAATGCTCCGAACGCTGGCTGGCTCCCCCGGAAACCTGGCCTTCGTGGTGGGAGGCTTCGGGCTGCGGGGCTGGCAGCCTGGCCTTCCCCCGCAGCGAGCCGGCCTCAGGGCGCACCGGGAGCTGCCAGGAGCGGCGTCGTTTCCGCCAAATTAAGGAATCGATTCCGGCGTTTATTAACCTCCGTGGAGGCAAGACGTCCTCATTGGCCTGTCACCGGCTGCTCTTGTTCCCTCTCCTCCGCTCACCTCGGCCCCGGGGCCCGGGGCCCTCACTCACCCCCGGCCCCGGCCCCGGGCTCACCTCCCGCCCGGGGCCCGCCGAGCGCGGCTGAGCCTCATTCGGAGACGGAGCCCCTGGCCGAGGCCCGGATTCCGCCTGGCGGGCGCGGTCTCCTCCGGGAGCATTAGGCGGGAATGGTAACTCACCCAGGAGCGGCCTGGCACGGGATGGGGAACCAGGGGAGCCAGGGCCTGGGCCACAGGGTGAGCCAGGAGGACTGCTGGGCTTTGGAGGAGCAGCAGCCTGTGGGCAGGAAGCCTGACTCCGCACCCGAGGCCCTGCCCTGCTCTCCGTGTGTGTGTGTGTGTGTGTGTGTGTGTGTGTGTGTGTGTGGAGGGGGGAGGGGGAGAGGTGGAGGGAGAGGGAGCGGGAGAGACACCGAGAGAGATGTGCAGGGGGAGACGGGCAAAGGCGAGGCGGGACAGACACGGACAGGGAGCAGACGGACCCAGAGAAGCGGGAGCAGGGGGAGCGAGGATGTAGCGTGGAGACACTCGCATCCCCGGCCCTCCTCTCCGGGAACCCAGGCTGGCGTGGGCCCTGGGCCTGGGGAAGGCAGCGGGGCCCCGGGCCTGTGAGACGGGGAGGGCGGCTCCCGCTCCCGCTCCCGCCCTCACTGGCGTGCGCCCTGCAGCGAGCCCCTTGGCCGGGCTGTGAGGGCGAACGCACCGTGACCCCCTGGTTCCTGGGTGGACGCTCAGCCCCTGAGCCCCCGGCCGGCTCCTTCCTTCCTCTCCTCACGGTGTGAGTGACTGAGCCCCCCTGTGGGGCGATACCGACCGGCCGACCGGGTGGTGGAGGGAGGGAGCCCGTGGGCGCAGCCGCAGGCTCTGCAGGTCTCCTCCCTGGGGAGGAGCGGGGGGCGGGGAGCTGGCCTGGGAGGAGCCGGGCCGCTGGCATCTGTATTAGCTCCCCCCCGGGACCGGCCCAGAGCCGGCTGCCCGGAAGCAGCACCACCTGCCCTCCCCCAGGAGCCCTTTGCCATTTACGTTTGCTGCTTCCCCACCTGCGTGTCGGGAAGAAAACTGGGAAATGGTGTTTGTCCCACAGCCCGTCCCCGGGGCGCCCGGCTTCCTGGGACCACATAGGCCGGGCTGAGGGAGTGGGTGCTGCGGGCGAAGGGGAAGGCTGGCCCCCTTCCGCCCACGGCCCTGGGTCCTGCCTGGGAGGGCTGGCGGTGACCTTGGAGGCGGCCCCGCCCACAGCCTCGCCCACACCCCTCGCCCACAGCCTTCCCCTGCCCGCCCATCCCTGCTCGGTGCTCCTCGTGGGGAGGAGACGTGTTTGGCTCAGTTTCCGGCTGCGGGAGGGAGGCCTCGGCCGCCTGACCGGTCCCTCTGTGGACAGGATGTGAGTGTCACGTTGCCCAGAACTGCGAGGAGAGGAGGGCAGGGCAGCTGTCTGAAAGCCGCCCGTGTCCCGTCCCCCGGGGACTGCGGCGGTGGCCACGGGGCGGAGGTGCGGGCTGGCGGGGGGGAGGGGGCAGCCCCCCGCGGGTGCTGGGTGCCCGGGCCTCTGCAGTAGTCGGTGGGGCTGCCCGTGCCTGCTTTCCCTGCGGCCGCACGTCCATCTGTCCGCCGTCACGCAGCAGCAGCAGCAGCGAGGGCAGGAGCCGCAGGGCACGCTCTCCCGCCGTGCCCCGGGGAGCCCCTGAGCTGCAGCCGCGGGGCACCTCCCCTGGCCCCTCCCCGGGCGGACTGACTCCCTCCAGCGAGGGCAGAGCAGAGGGAAGGAAGGAAGCCACGGGCCAAACCACACCCTGCCCTGGCCCGTGCTGGCGGTGGCTGTGGCCTCGCCCTCCAAACCACAGGAACCGCAGCCCCACCTCCCTCCCCTGGCGGGACCCCGAGTCCGCCCCTCTGCCGCCCAGCTCCTCCCGAGTCCTGGGACCTCCGCGGCGGGGGCGGATGGAAGGTTTATAGACCATGAGTCCGCGGTGGTCGGCAAACTCCTCCGTCCGCAGAGCCAAACACCAACAGGACGACGACTGACATTCCTTCGGAGAGCCACGTTTTTTAAACTTCAACTTCTTCTAGCGCCACTTCTTCCACACAGACTCGGCCAGGCCGTGGTGTTTTGTGGAAGAGCCACACTCAAGGGGCCAAAGAGCCGCATGTGTGGCTTGAGAGCCGCCGTTTGCCAACCACTGCGTTAGCTCCCTCGATCCTCAGGAGAACCCCAGGAACGGGTGTCGCCTCTTGTGACGGGGAAACTGAGGCTCAGAGAGGCGACGTCAGGTGCCCCAGGACCAGGTCACCCGGCTGGTGGGGCCGGTCGGGGCCTCTGCTGCCACTCGCGTGGGGTGAGCTCCGGCTGGGTGCCGCCCGGGGGAAGAGCAGGCTGGCACGGTGCCCGCGGTGGCTGGGAGGGAGGACCCGGCGGGAAGGAGCCGGGCAGGTGGCTGGGCGGGCACTTGGGCGATGGGGCGGGGCCAGCACCTGGGGCGGCAGGGCTTCAGTGCCAGGTCCTGCTCCGCAGAGGGGCAGACCGGGTTCTCGAGGTTGGCCTTGCGGGGAGACACCAGGGCGTGCAGCCGGGCGCCCGGCGGGAGGACAGCAGAGGGCCGCTCTGGGCCTCTGCCTCCTCACAGGAGCCGCGCTCCTCGGGAGGGAAAGGTGAGCCGCGGGTGGGGGCGAGGCTGCGCCACGTTCTCCTGTGACGCCCTGCCCGCCCGCAGCCTGGCGGGGCACACCCGTCCGCTTATCTGCACCGGGATCCCCTTTCCGAGCTGGAGAGGCGGCCAGGCCGTGCGCTGGGGCCCGCTGTCCTCGCCACCCTCCTCCCCGCCCCGTCCTGCAGCGCAGCTGGGACTCTGTGTGTGCACACATATACATGCACATGTGTGTGTCCGGGTGCACACTTGTATGTATGTACGTGGATGCTCTTGTGTATACGGATGGACACATGTGTTCGCACATTTGTGTGTGTCTGTGCACACATGCATCTGTGTCAGGGCACGTTGTGTGCACGCGTGTGTCGTGTGTATGTGCATGTGCCCACAGGTGCACATTCATTAGACCCGTGGTCGGCAAACTGCACCTCGCAAGCCACATGCGGCTCTCGAGCCGCGGTTTGCTGCTCTGTTGACCGAGTTTGCCGACCCCTGGGACAGGGGCTTCATCACAAGGAACAGTAACAGCCGCATTTATTGGAATCGGGAGTCTAGGTCAGTGGCCGGCAAACCCATTAGTCAGCAGAGTGGAAGCCGTGGCTGGAGAGCTGCGTGTGGCTCTCGGGCAGCCGTTTGCTGACCTGGACGAAAGCTCTCCCTCCGCGCCCAGGGCTCGGCACAGGCCTGGCGTGTAGCCCAGCCGGCAGGGCGCGGTGAGACGCCTGGGGGCCCCCGGAGCCTCTGACCCCCAGACGCCGGAGCCTCCCCTCGAGCTCGGCGGCCCTCCCCTCCCCGCCGGCCCCCCGGCCTGGTCAGGCTGGCTCCTCGTGCTCCCAGGACCGCAGCCTGGCCCCGCCCGCCGTGGAGGCCTGCCTGGGGCGGCCTCGGCCAGCCGGGCCGGGGCTCGGGGTCGGGTGCCGCCGTGAGTGATGGTGTGTTTGCTGAGCGCCGCGCCGCCCGCACCGGCGGCTCCAAATGACATTTCAGGAATCGCATTACAGCCCCGCGCTCGCAGGGTTCAGAAACGGGTAATTCGATTGTGTCTGCTGGAAGCCATCGGCACAACCGGCCTCGCTTCCCAGCCAGCATCTGCCCGTGTGTGTGTGTGTGTGTGGGGGGGGGGGGGGGTGGGGTGGGGGGGAGGCGGCGTGAGGTCCGAGGCTGGACTCCCAAGCACGTCCCGAGCTGGCCGCCGCTCCTGGACGGCGAGGCCGAGGCCCGAGGCCGCCGGCCGCCACCTCTCACCAAGGACCCCCTGCCGTGGCGGCTCCGCAGGGGCCCTTCCCCCAGCTCCCGGGCCGGGAAGGGGAGCCTCTCCTTCAGCTTCCGGAGCCACTGACCTCCCGCCAGGGCTGTTTCCTCGGGGCTCACGCTGCGCCTCAGCAGCCCGGAGCAGCCCGGAGCCGCTGCTCTGTCTCTCCCCGGGCCATTCTCCCGGGTTTGGGGGCACAGTCTCAGGAGGCGCTCGGGCCTCAGGATGCCCTCAGCCCCGCAGCGCCTGCCTTCCTGCTCCCCAGTCCCTGGGGCCATGGGGGGCCGGTGAGGGGCTGCTTGCCCTGTGTGTCCGGTGCCTCTGCCTGGAGCTGTGCTCCGGCACCGAGACCAGGCAGGTGTGAGCCCGGGGCCGCCCCCGCTGCCCAGGAAGCGAGCTCTCCCCTGAGGCCCTCGGGGAGGGGATCCTGCAGAAAGAGGGTGCTCGGCCCCCTGCCTCACCACCCCTGGAGGCCGGCTGGAGGAGGAGGCCAGCTCGCCTCTGGTCTGGGTGATCGCTGTGGGGATGAGGTGCAGCAGATCTGGGCCTGCACGGGGCCATGGGTTTTGTGTCCCACCCGACGCCGGGCCGGGCTGTTTCTGTCTGAAGGCTCGGAGGCGCGGGAATCCGCCCGGCATACGAGGCGGGCAGTGCGTGGATAAAACGCTCCCACTCCAGGCCTCCAGCCGGTCCTCAGAGCGCTGCTCCCGGAAGCCGAGATTGGGTCCGAGCGGAGCCGGTGGGGGTGCGTCAGACCCGAGCCCCGGCGTCGATGGGTTTTCTGATTCTGACTCCCACGCCAAGGACAGAGGGTGCCTTCATTCTGGGGAAGGTGGGGCGGGGGAGGGGGTTCCCTCAGTCTTCCCGCCCGGCCCCAGGCCCCAGGCCCCAGGCTGGGGGCCCCTGTCACTCAGACCGCCCGCCCGGCTCTGAGATGGGCGCTTTCTCCCCGCCCGGCCTCAGCCCTGGCTGCCCGGGGAGCTGGGGGCCTGGCCGGCGGCAGCACCGCGGGGGTTAGTGGGGGCCTCACTCCGTGGCAGGCCCCCTTCCTTCCTTCCTTCAGGGTGACCTGGCCTCCCTGAGCCACCGCGTGTCCTCGGGTCAGTGGGAGGTGCCGGGCCCGGGGACCGCTGCCCAGGCGGCGTTTATCGGCGGTGACGCAACACCCATGGGGACGCGGCGAGATACGGGGCAGAAAATAGAAGATGGGATGGAAAAGCCCCCGCCCCCCCCCACGCGGGCGCGCCCCCGGCTGCCCCGGCCGCGCTGTCTGCCGGCCAGGCTGAGTCTGGGCCCACCTGGCGGCTCGGCTTCTGGCAGGGCTGCAGGAGGAGCGGTTTCCGTCAGCTCTGTGGGGTGCGGGATGCTGGCCTAGGGACCCTTCCCTGCCCCGGAGCTGCCCCAGCAGCCGTGCTGAGGGCGGGAGGGGTGCCTCTGACCAGGCTGCCCTCCGGGGCGCAGGGAGGCGAGCGCCGGGTTTCAGGGAGAGGTGAAGTGAGCATCGACCTGGGAACCAGGAGGTCACGGTTCGATTCCCGGTCAGGGCACAGGCCTGGGCTGTGGGCTCCATCCCCGTGTGGGGCATGCAGGAGGCAGCCGATCCATGATTCTCTCTCCTCATTGGTGTTTCTCTCTCTCCCTCCCCCTTATTCTCTGAAACCAATAAAAATATATTAAAACACAGACAAACCCGTTGGAGAGGCCCAGACGCTGACCTGGCGCCCGCGGTGGAGCTGGCTGAGCTGGGGTTGAGCGGGGGGACCCTGGGCCTGAGCCTCAGCTCTGGCACCACCAGGCACGCTGTGTCCCGGCGCCAGGCTGGTGTCCTGGCCCCGGAGGGAGCCCTGGGGAGGCTGCGGTGGACGGCGGCTCCGGGGGCCAGCCTCTCGGGGTCCATGTGCCTTGCTCGAGCCGTGCTCCCGCCGCTGCCGGGCGGCTGTGATTTTCCATCTGACGCTGAGCCGGTTCCCGAGCTGCAGGATGGGGGCAGGGCAGGTCACGGCCAGCGCTGTCCCCCCCGTGTCTGCCCCCTCCCCTCAGCCTGGGGCTGATAGCACTCACCCGGCCTGTGGGCGGTGGTGGTGCGGGAAGCGGGAAGCGGCTGCTGCTCCTTTGTGGGGAATGAATAATTTATCTGTTTCCATCTCGGTCGGCAGCTGGGCTCCGAGCTGAGGCTCCTGAGAAAGGGGTTCAGGCAGGAGAGCCTTCACCCCCCCCCCCCGCCCCAGCCCCGGACGACCACCTTGGACGCCCACCTTCACCCCCCCAGCCCCCCACCTTTCTGAAATCATTAGATATACACATATACGTATCTGTAAAGAGTTCTTTACAAAGTATACTCTAGATACAAGCCCCTTGTTGGGTACATTTTCACTCATCTTGTATTTGTGTTTTCACATTCTTGACTGTGTTCTTGGAAGCGTAAGTTTTAAATTTTAATGGAGTCTGGTTTATCTTCTCTTTGGTGGTTTGGGCTTTGGGTGTCAGGCCTAAGAGTCCACTGCCAACTCCAAGGCCACGGAGGTTTGTCCGTTTCCTTCTAAGAGTTTTTACAGTCTTAGGTGGTTGTTGTTTTTAAATCTATCTATAATAATAAAAGTGTAAGATGAGGGGCAACCAGGCAGGCAGGCAGAGGCAATTAGGGGTGATCAGGCAGGTGAGCAGTTGGGGCGATCAGGCAGTTAGGTGAGCAGTTAGGGGCAATCAGGCAGGCCAGCAAGCAAGCGGTGAAGAGCCAGCAGTCCTGGATTGTTAGAGGGTGCAAGCAGGACTGAAGCCCCCCCCCCCCCCATATATGAATTTTGTGCACCGGCCTCTAGTATAATTTTAAATAGATATTTTATGGATTTCAGAGAGGAAGGAAGAGGGAGAGAGAGACATCCATGATGAGAGAGAATCACGGACCGGCCGCCTCCTGCACATGCTCTTCTGAGGATCGAGCCCACAGCGCCCGGGCCTGTGCCTGACCGGGAATCGAACCGTGACCTCCCGGTTCACAGGTCGGTGCTCAGCCCCGGAGCCCGGGGCCGGGCATCGGCTGTGTTTCTTTATCGTGGGTGGCCTGTTGCTTCTCGCGCCGCGTGGGCGGCTGTGTCTGGGGCGGCTCGGCCCCGCAGCCGCTCTGGAGGCCTGCCTCCGTGTTCGGTCGCTGCTGACATGTCTTGAGCTGGAGGGGCCGAGCGCTTTTTGTGCGTGAGCTCATTGAATCTTGACAGGAACGCGATGAGGTGGCAGGGCTAACATCTCCGTTTGTGTGCGGGGAAGTGAGATAATGCCAGCTGGGAAGCCGTGGAGCCAGGCTCTGGGCCCGGGCAGTCGGCCACACGGCCCCTATGCTCCTGTCCTGCTCTCCCAGGGCCCTGCGCTGGGCTGGGGCGGAAGTACAGAGCCCCCGAACCTGGGAGGGGACGGGCCTTCGGCCTGACGTGAACAAAGGCGGGGGTGGGAGGGGGTGAAGGAAGGACCCCAGGAGAAAAGACGTGTGCGGTGGGCCTCCGAGGCGGGTCCAGGGCAGGCCCCGGGGTGATTTGGGGGGATGGCCCTCCCAGGGCCTTGTCTCCCTCCCCGAGAGCCCCCAGTGCCCGGCAGGCAGGTCTGTGTGCCTGGCGGGGCCTCCTCTCAGCGTGCTCTCCTGGACAGAGGCCGGGAGCAGCCGGCTGTAACTCACGTAATTATTTCTGCATAATGACTTCTGCTCTTGATGCAGTGACTGTCATCTTTATCTGCCACTGGTGGCGGAGCCCCTGGGGCTTAGCAGGGAGCCAGGGGGGCATTTGCAATTCGAGTTAATGGCCCGTCCCACGCCGCCTGGGAGCCAGGGCCTGGGGGCCAGGGCCTGGGGGCCCCTCCTCCCTCCGCGTCCTGGTGTCCGGCCTGCCGGCCTCCTCCAGAGGGGTGGGGGGCGCCCCTGCTTTGTCGCGGATGGGAACCTGAGCCGGTGGCGGGCAGAGCGCTGTGCGGCCAGGGAGGCAGGTGGTCGGGGTAGACAGTGTCCACGTGGCTACCGGTGCTGTGGTGTCACGGAGCCGGTCACTGGGCGTGCTGGTGGTCATGCCTGCTGGGCGTTCGCTGCATGGGGGGCCGCAGCTGGCGTGCTCCCGCACCCCGCCCTGTGCCAGGCCCTGACGGTGCTGCCGAGGGCCGGACGGTGAGGTGTGGCCGCAGGCGCCCGGCTCTCAGTGCTGCCGCAGCTCCTGGGCCTGGGAGGCCACAGAGGCCGCGGCCACACCCAGCACTGGCCCCAGCCCCGCCCCGGGGGGCCCCGCTGTCCGGGGGACTTCTCCCTCAGCACCGGGGTGGCGCCCCCCTCCTGAGGCAGGAGGTGCCAGGTGTCCTGCACTGCACGTGGGGCCTGTGAAAGCCGTGGTCCCCCCACCGGCTCAGGAGCCACGGGAGGGAGCGGCATGGCTCTGGCCGGGTCCGCCCCGAGTGACCTGTGGGCTCTCCCTTCCAGGGCATGGTCTAGTGGCCCCGGCGAGGACCGAACCGGCCCCGAGGCTCTGAGCTGCTGTCTGCACCTCCGCTCGCCTTGGGTAAGTTTCTCTGGGAGCTGGCCGGGCTGGGGGCGGTGCTCTGAGGGTGACTCAGGCTGACTGTGGGCGCCCAGGCAGCCCTCGGCCCCCGGGGCAGGTCCTGCGTGACGGGCACTGTGGGCAGACGGCCGGTGCACACACATGCGCCATGTGTGACCTGGCTTGGCGTTCTCACTTGTCACTGCCAGCCGGTCTGGGCTCAGTGCCCAGGGGCGGGGACAGAGGGAGGCTGCACATGAATGAGTGAATGAATGAATGGATGAATGGATGAATGAGTGATAAAGAGACGTCCCCGTGGTCGAGCTGCTGGCTGGCGCCTGGGTCAGGGCCCCTCAGTCTAGCCCAGGCCGACCCTTCTCCCTTCCCAAGGCCGCCAGCACGGCCCCAGGTGCAGGGCCCGGGTTTGGGGAGGCCCAGATCCCGCACGTTCTGTCTTGCGGGCCCCTCGCATGTTCTTGGGCTTGTCAGACCCCCGTTCAGTTCAGTTAGGACCGGGAGCACGCTCCACAGATAGACATCCGCACTGCGGGCTGTGCTCGGACCGTGGAGGGCGAGGTGGGGGGCAGGGGGTGCGGTCTCCGGGAAACCTGTGAAGGGAGGGGCCATCGGGGCCAGGAAGTCTCCATGGAGCTCGGAGACCTGGGCCCGGCGAGGGATGGGGGCTCAGCAGGTGGGGCTCCGCGGGCCCGGTCCCCGTGACGCTGCTGGGCCTGGAGGCTCTGGGCCTGGGGTTTGTCTGGAAGGAGCCCCACAGCAGCCAGACCCTCCTCCTCCCCCCGACTTCCTCCCTGTTGTCAGTTCCTGTGTCCATCCCGTGCTTTCCTGTGCTTTCCCGTGTCCTTCCTGTGTCCTTCCCGTGTCCTTCCCAAGTTGCAGGCGCCGGCTCCTCGGTGTGGGATTATTCCTCTCTGGGCCTGGAGCTCAGCGCCAGGTCCTGGGGGAGAGGGGATTGGGGAGAGGGGTGACCTGGCCGCAGCCTGAACGCCGGAGTCTGTCGGTTTGCCCCAGCACGGAGCCAGCTCCGAGAAGAGGAAGTCCAGGCCGGGCTTCCCAGCCTGACCGCAGCGCTCGGAGGGCCTCACGCCTGTGTCCCCGCTCCGCGCTGTGGGTGCGCGTAGTAGGTGCTCGGGAAGGCGGAGTCTGTGCCGCCGCTCACTGTCCTGCTGCACCGTGTGCTGTGCTTCCTCCAAGCGGCACAGGCTTTTATGAACCGTCTTCCTCCCGGCAAAAGCGCCTGTAACGACGCTGAGGACTGTGGCTGCCGTGGCCCCGGGGCGGCTGGCCTGTGGCCTTCCCGCCTGCTGATGCCTTTTATTGGGAATGACTGACTGTCTATTTCCTCCCGAAGACATGACACATGAATCAAACGCAGGAGGTGACACGTGTGAAACACAAGGGGACTGTGTCTGGGTTCGCGTGCTGAGCCGTACGCCATACCAGGCAGGCACTGGAGCAGCCGCCCTCCGGGGAGAGGACCTGGCCCGGCGGACACAGGACCCAGGGGGCCAGGCGTGTCTGTAAAACACTCTTCAGTCTCACATTCATCACTAGAGGCCGGACGCACAGATTTGGGCAGGAGCAGCCCTCCTACGCCCAGCCGCCGGCCCGGGGACCGGGCTTCCCTCCGGCCCCTCTTCGTCAGAAGGACATCGGGATGATGTCGGTCTAATTAGCATGTCACCCCTTTATTATTGTAGATGCCGTTTCTTACAGATAGTTTCCCCCCGAGATATCTTAGAATGCGCCAGCCTCAGCGGCTCGTTGGGGCATGAACTGGAGCTGCCGTCGCCGCGGAAGCGGGAGCCTGGCAGCTCCGCGCTCCGCTGTCCACTGGGACGCACGCTCCGCGGCTGCCCTGCCGGCGAGGTGGGGGAGGGAGCCCTGCTGAGCGGGCAAACTCCCAGCCGGTGGGAGCCGCCCTGGGGTCCACGCAGAGACCCCGAGACCGTGTGGAACTGAGGGCGCCTTGGGTCTCGTTGTCCGGAGGTGACGGCCGAGATGGCCCAGGCTCAGCTCCGTTCAGAGGGGGGAGCGGCAGATGTAACAGCCGATTCTTACCCGCTCTCCAGATGCCCACTGCGCCCCCTGCCTCACGCGCTGTCCTTCCGCCCTTCCCTTCCCTTCCCTTCTCTTCCCTTCCCTTCCCCTAAAAAAGAGCTCACAGGCGCTTAAGAAATATGTTTTTATTGATTTCAGAGAGAGGAAGGAAGAGAGAGAAACATCAATGATGAGACACACTGATCAGCTGCCTCCTGCAGGTCCCACACTGGGGATGGAGCCCGCCACCTGGACATGTGTCCTGACCGGGAATCAGACTGTGACCTCCTGGCTCTTAGGTCAACACTCAGCCCCTGAGCCACACTGGCCAGGCTCACAGGCACTTTTCCGGGTGTTTTTGGGCTAAGACTTGACCAGTTGGAACTGCCCTTCGAGGGATGGGTGGAGTCCCTGGGTTGGAGGGCATCTTCCCTCGCCCTGTCCCTTGCTAATCCACGTGTCCGTCCACCCATCTGCTCCTGCGGGCCGTCCTGCCGCTGCTCAGAGGATGCTGGGAGGCGACAGGCCCAGAGCTGTGGCAGGGACCGGCGTCCGCTGGGAGGGGCCCCCGGAAACTCCGGCCTGAGAATCACTGAGGCCACGACGCTGTCCTGCGCTCCCTGCACCCCCAGGAGAAGTCCGGAGGCTGGCCCTGCCCCCTCCAGCCAGGGCCCCCTCCCCCAGCCTGCCAGCCACGCTGCTCCTCCACCTCACACCTCCCCTGGGCGTGCCCTTGTCCACGTTAAAATGCCCCCCCCCCTCCCCGACAGCTCCAGCTCCTCCCCGCCTTCTTCCCACCAGACCCCAGCGGTCCCTTTACACCTCACGGTCCTCATGCGAGCTCAGGGAGTGTGTGCAGTGGCTGTGGATGAATGAGTGAGTGTGGGAGGTGGCTGTGGATGAATGAGTGAGTGTGGGAGGTGGCTGTGGATGAATGAGTGAGTGTGTGCGGTGACTGTGGATGAATGAGTGTGGGAAGCAGCTGTGGATGAATGAGTGAGTGTGGGAAGTGGCTGTGGATGAATGAGTGTGCAGTGGCTGTGGATGAATGAGTGAGTGTGTGAGGTGGCTGTGGATGGATGAGTGTGGGAAGCAGCTATGGAATGAATGAGTGTGCAGTGGCTGTGGATGAATGAGTGAGTGTGTGCAGTGGCTGTGGATGAATGAGTGAGTGTGTGAGGTGACTGTGGATGAATGAGTGTGGGAAGTAGCTGTGGAATGAATGAGTGTGCAGTGGCTGTGGATGAATGAGTGAGTGTGGGAAGTGGCTGTGGAATGAATGAGTGTGCAGTGGCTGTGGGTGAATGAGTGAGTGTGTGCAGTGGCTGTGGATGAATGAGTGAGTGTGGGAAGTGGCTGTGGATGAATGAGTGAGTGTGGGAAGTAGTTGTGGAATGAATGAGTGTGCAGTGGCTGTGGGTGAATGAGTGAGTGTGCTTCCCGAGAGCGCTGTCGCCTGCCTGCCCCTCAGTCCGCTGGGCCGCCCTGGGCACACACAGCCGCTGTCACGTGGGCTTGCTGAGCCCTGAGTGCCAGGCCCTGCCCTGGGAACGGCGGGGGCACAGCCAGCACAGGAGGCAGGCGGCCAACAGACCCATCGGCTGGGTGCCAGGGAGACCTCTGACAGGGCCAAGGGCCAGGGGCCTGCACGAGGGCTGGGTGCCCTTAGAGGTGGTCCGCAGGGGGCCTCCCCGGAGGGCTCCGGGCCTGAAGTGGAGGCGTGCAGGCCTCGGGGGAAGAAACCGGTGGAGGAGCGGCCAGGTGAGGGCCGGGCTGGAGCAGGCCCAGCAGGTTCTGCTGGTGGCGGATGGTGTATTACTCCTCCGGGGCTTTGATGGAAACGGCCAAGAAGGTGCCACTGGGATGCCAGGCCAGAGCTGGTGCAGGGGGCGGTGCCTCCCCAGGAGGGGACTCGAGTGGGCTCTGGCGGGCGAGTAGGAGGAGCCGGGGCCTGAGGCCTGGGGCCGGGGCCAGAGCTGGAGTCTCCGGAGGCAGAGGCGTGTGGGAAAGCAGCCACAGGCCCTTCCTGCGGCTCAGCCCTTCCCGCAGGGAAAGAGCCTTCTCAGGGCTCCTTTCCTTTCTCCGCCTCTTCCTTTCCCGCCTCCGAGGGCACTTCCGCCCGCGGGCGGGGAGGAGGGTGGCTGGGAGGGGAGGGTTCTGTGCCCCGCTGGACCTGTATCCTCCCTCCCCCTCCCCCTCCTCTCCTCGTTCCCCCCCCCCCTCCTTTTATTTATTTTCTGAACGTTGGGAGTCGTGGGTTTTAGCTCCTGGGATGCGCACATAGTCAGAGGGTTTTCCGTGGGATTTCTCCGCCCGGGCCCCTGGCCTGGCGTCCATCCCGCGGGGGACTGTGAGGGTGCGACAGGGTCTCAGGGCCCTGGGCAGAGGCTCCCGGTCACGGGGACCTGGTCTGGGCACACCCTGCACTGCGGGCACAGAGGCCTCTGAGCTCCGCTTTGCCAGTTCACCCTCGGGGAGGGGCAGGGGCGGGCCTTCCTGCAGCCCCCGCCCCACAGCCCCACGCCCCACGCCTTAGCCAGGGTCAGACCCAGGTCCCCAGGCCGCTGGCCTGGCAGAGTCCTCGGAGCGGCTGAAAATAGGAACCGGTGGGACCGCATGGTTGCGAAATGCAAACACCGTTATCTCCCACTCAAGGGCACTGAGGAGGGAAGTCAACAAGGGCTGCCGCTGCGTCAGGCTGCTGACGACCCAAGAACTAGAAGGTTCCGCTGGGTGGCCCAGGTCCACACAGTGTGTCCCAGGGTCACCCAGGGCCTAGCGGCCACCGCCTACAGACGTGAGGCCACCTGGCCCCGTAGACACAGTTAGACACGGAGGAAGAAACAGGTGAGACGGACTGACCAGCAGGAGTCGCTGACCCCTGTGCTCAGATGCTGTCGGTCTCGTTTCACACGCAGTCAGGATGCAGGGTCCGCGGACGTGGTCCAGTCTCCCTCTCACAGCGCCGGCCTCCCGTGTGTACCTTCCCCTTAGGCACAGGCACGGGTTCGGGTGGGCCGCATGGGCGTGGCGGTGACTGAGCTGGACAGATTAGCTCACAGATGGGGAAACTGAGGCAGCCCCTGGGCGGAGGGGGCGTGCCCGGGCGGGGTCCGGGAGCGGAGTGGGGCCTCCCGCTGGGGCTCTGGGGAGCCTGTCCCCGCTCCGCCCTCTGGTGTCCGCCGAGCGTCACTGCAGCCGAGCCTCCCCAGGCGCCGCTCCGCACTGGGCTGGGCCTTCCTCCCAGCGGCTGGGCTGGCCCCACGCTGGGCGGGCAGCGCCTCCCCTGCCCACCTGGAGGGAGGCCGCGTGCAGCCAGCCCTCCTCCTCCCCAGGAGCAGGCCCAGGGCGCCACTTCTGTGGGTAACGGGTGACGGCGCCGTCTTTGTAGAAAAGCTTGCTTTGTGTCTGCTGTCGGCACCGCCAGCCAGGCCGTCCCTGCAGCTGGCTCCCTGGCTTCATGGGAGGCAGGGTCACCGGGCAGGCCGGTCCCACCGTCCCCGCCAGGCCGCCCGCTGCGGTGAGCCTCAGGAGAGCCCGGCAGGGATTCTTAGGACCTGTCCCAGCCAGCCGCTGGCCAGCACCGCACCGCACCGGCCAGCGATGCCCGGCGCCTGGCTGTGCCGGGCACACGTGGGCTCCGTCAGGTGGGAAGGCCAGCGTGGGCCCGTCCCGGGAGCACTCTGACGGCGAGGGAGCCCGGTGGGACCGTGGTGGAGCCCGTGAGAGCCGGGCACAGCCTTCCCTCTGCCCAGGGACCCTCCCCTTCCCAGCCCACCAAGCCGAGATGGCACTGCCTCCCCCAGCCTGGCCAAGCATGGCGCCCGCCTCCCCGCGCTGGGATCTGCCATGTACCTGCCCCCTGGGGGGGGGGGTGTCAAACCTCCAGAGGCCTTTTAAAGTCCTCATCATCCAGTTGTTTTTTAAATAAATATATACATAGCCAAAACCGGTGTGGCTCAGTGGATAGAGCATCAGCCTGCGGACTGTAAGGTCCCAGGTTCGATTCCAGTCAAGGGAATGTATTGTACCTTGGTTGCAGGCACATCCCCAGTAGGGGGTGTGCAGGAGGCAGCTGGTCGATGTTTCTGACTCTCTACCCCTCTTCCTTCCTCTCTGTAAAAAATCAATAAAATATATTTTAAAAATACGTATACATATATATTGTTTTTTTATTTCAGAGAGGAAGGGGGAGAGAGAGAGAGATGAAATATCAATGAGAGAGAATCATTGATTGGCTGCCTTCTGCACGTCCCCTACTGGGCCTGCCCACAACCTGGGCATGTGCCCTGACCAGGCATCGAACCGTGGCCTCCTGCGTCCTAGGTCGATGCTCAGCCTCTGAGGACGCAGCAGGCCTGACCCTCCTAACAGAGCGAATGTCACCGGCTGTGAAAGGGGCTCTGAACGGGCAGCCCAGACCTCACCAGGCGGGGTGGTGCCCGCGCGGGGCGGCAGGTCTCCGTGCGGTCCGGAATCTCTTGGTCGTTTTTCTCCAAAACGAAATATACCCTTTTTGTTCCCAGAACACGTCCGTCATCGTCTCCTTGGCCCGTGGTCCAGGGTAGAGCTCTGGCCACGTGCAGACCGGCCAGTGCTCACCTCCCAGCGGCATGAGCTGTGGGGCCTGAGCAGGCGGCCTGCACCCCGGGCGCCAGTGTCTCCGGCCGTAAGGGGTCTGCCTCGCCCGCCCGCACCGCGTGAGCCCGGCCCATGGCGGCTGCGGCTCCTGTGCTGTGGTAGTTCAGTTGCTGCCGGAGCAGACCGGCGTGAGACCTGCCGTGGGCTCGGGCCTGATGATGCTTTGAAACAGGACTCGGGCCGATGCCTCTGTTCCTGAAGCTCTTGATGGCGGTGGTTTTGAAATGCGTTCTTAGTAAACAGCAGAGGCCTGGTGCGGGGCATTCGAGCCCTCGGGGAGGGGTGGTCCGCAGTCCGGGAGCCTCGGGATGTCCGGCTGATGGCTTAGGCCCGCTCCCCGCAGTCAGACATCCTTAGGGTCCGTGTGTGTCATAGCGACTGGTGGTTCTGCCGTTTGGTTGGTTTGCATGTTAGCCTTTTATTATATAGGACTTGTTCAGGGTTTATTCAAGTTTCCAATGACAATCCACACTGGATTGCATCCATGCTCTGTGACTATACCTTATCGTTTTTATAACAAACAGCAGCAGCTGACAGGGCGCCCAGCTTTTGGAGGACCCACGTGTAGTGCAGTTACAGGTCTTGTCATGGCAGGGGGTGTAAGGGGGGGTCAGTTTCTCCAGAGAAAGACCCTCCAGCGGTTGGCCCGGGGCCTGTGGGCCGGGGAGCGGGCCTCCCCGTAACTCCATGCTGGCTCTGCACCCACTTCCTCTGGGCCTGTCGCTCCCCTGCCAGACCCCACAGGCCCTTCTGGGGATGGGGTGTAGTCCCCTGCCAGCTTTAAGGCTGGCTCAAACGCCCGAGTCTTCCCGCTTCCCGCGGCCCAGGGGTTTCCAGGCGCCCAGGGCCAGGTGGTTGGGGTGCTGAGCTCTGCTCCCAGTCATCCAGGCTCCAGCGGCTCCTTCCATCCGCTCAGGGGAGTCCTGGGAGGAACGGGTGCTGCTGGGAGCAGAGGGTGCCCCCCCCATGCACCCCAAACGGCGGTCATCAGGAGCCTTCTCAGGAGATGGGGAAAGGGGCGTGGGCGGGTGAGGAAGCCTGGCTGAGCCCACGGGCCCCGTCCTCCGGGGAGAGTGGCCGAGAGCCAGGCCCGGAAGCGGAGGGCCACTCCCCCCCCATCACCGGAACGCAGTCATGCCCGCGTGTGCCAGGAAGAGAAGGAGCAGTGCCCCGCAGGCGCCCCTCCCCCAGGGGCCCGGAGGGGCCGAGGCGGCGGGCACAGGGACCGGACACAGGGCCGGGGCGGCCGGGCACAGGGCCAGGGCGGCCGGGCACAGGGCCGGGGCGGCCGGGCACAGGGACTGGGCATAAGGACCGGGCACAGGGACTGGGCATAAGGACCGGGCACAGGGACTGGGCATAAGGACCGGGCACAGGGACTGGGCATAAGGACCGGGCACAGGGCCGGGGCGGCGGGCACAGGGCCGGGCACAGGGCCGGGGCGGCGGGCACAGGGACGGCCGGTGCAGGCCCACAGGGCGGCCCGGCCCGCTGGGTGGCCATGGGGCCAGCCGGAGGGTCCCACGGAGCCTGTCCCGCAGGGCGCCGCCGGCCATGGGCAAGCAGAACAGCAAGCTGCGGCCCGAGGCGCTGCAGGACCTGCGGGAGAACACGGAGTTCACGGACCACGAGCTGCAGGAGTGGTACAAGGGCTTCCTCAAGGACTGCCCCACCGGCCACCTCACCGTGGACGAGTTCAAGAAGATCTACGCCAACTTCTTCCCCTACGGCGACGCCTCCAAGTTCGCCGAGCACGTGTTCCGCACCTTCGACACCAACGGCGACGGCACCATCGACTTCCGGGAGTTCATCATCGCGCTGAGCGTCACCTCGCGCGGCAAGCTGGAGCAGAAGCTGCGCTGGGCCTTCAGCATGTACGACCTGGACGGCAACGGCTACATCAGCCGCGGCGAGATGCTGGAGATCGTGCAGGTGCGTGTGGGGGGGGGGAGGAGGGGGGAGGGTGCAGGGGGGAGGGCGGGGGAGAGGGTGCAGGGGGGAGGGCGGGGGAGAGGGTGCAGGGGGGAGGGCGGGGGAGAGGGTGCAGGGGGAGGGCGGGGGAGAGGGGGCAGGGGGAGGGGCGGGGGAGAGGGTGCAGGGGGGAGGGCGGGGGAGAGGGGGCAGGGGGGAGGGGCGGGGGGAGATGCTGGAGATCGTGCAGGTGTGTGTGCGTGTGTGTGTGTGGGGGGGGGGTGCAGGAGGAGGGGGGGAGGGTGCAGGGGGGAGGGCGGGGGAGAGGGTGCAGGGGGGAGGGCGGGGGAGAGGGTGCAGGGGGGAGGGGCGGGGGGAGATGCTGGAGATCGTGCAGGTGTGTGGGGGGGGGAGGGTGCAGGGGGAGGGGCCTGGGGGCCCAAGAGCATCCCCCTCCCGGTGCCGTGGTGGGGCTGGAGGAAGCTCAGGAACCTGCTGGAATCCGAGCTCAGGCCCCGCGTGCCCTGCAGGCCATTTACAAGATGGTGTCCTCGGTGATGAAGATGCCGGAGGACGAGTCCACCCCGGAGAAGCGGACGGACAAGATCTTCAGGCAGATGGACACCAACAACGACGGTAGGCGCCGGCCCTGCCCCGCAGCGAGTCCCCCCACCACTCACCCCGCACCACCCCCCACTGCCCCCCCCACCACACACTCACCCTGCCCCGCCCCCCCCACTCACCCGCACCACCCCCCCACTCACCCCGCACCGCCCCCCCCACTCACCCTGCACCGCCCCCCCCCTCACACCCGCACCGCCCCCCCCCACTCACCCGCACCGCCCCCCCACTCACCCCGCACCGCCCCCCCACTCACAGCCCCCCCCCACTCACCCCGCCCCGCCCCCCACCTCACCGCACCGCCCCCCCACTCACCCCGCACCGCCCCCCCACTCACCCCGCACCGCCCCCCCCACTCACCCGCACCGGCCCCCCCACTCACCCCGCACCGCCCCCCCCACTCACCCGCACCGCCCCCCCCACTCACCCCGCACCACCCCCCACAACTCCACCCCGCACCGCCCCCCCACTCACCCCGCACCGCCCCCCCCACCTCACCCCGCACCGCCCCCCCCACTCACCCCGCACCGCCCCCCACACTCACCCCGCACCGCCCCCCCCACTCACCCGCACCGCCCCCCCCACTCACCCCGCACGCCCCCCCCACACTCACCCCGCACCGCCCCCCACTCACCCCGCACCGCCCCCCCCACTCACCCCGCACCGCCCCCCCCACTCACCCCGCACCGCCCCCCCCACTCACCCCGCACCGCCCCCCCCACACTCACCCCGCACCGCCCCCCCACTCACCCCGCACCGCCCCCCCCACTCACCCCGCACCGCCCCCCCAACTCACCCCGCACCGCCCCCCCCAACTCACCCCGCACCGCCCCCCCCACTCACCCCGCACCGCCCCCCCCACTCACCCCGCACCGCCCCCCACTCACCCCGCCCCGCCCCCCCCACACTCACCCCGCACCGCCCCCCACTCACCCCGCACCGCCCCCCCCACTCACCCCGCACCGCCCCCCCCACTCACCCCGCACCGCCCCCCCCACACTCACCCCGCACCGCCCCCCCACACTCACCCCGCACCGCCCCCGCACTACCCCCCCCTGCTGTGCACTGAGGTCCCTGAGGCAGGAGGTTGGCGGCTGACCACACCTCAGCGCCGGGCACACACATGGCACCGGCCGAGCTCCTACTGCGCGCGCCCCCCTCCCCCCCCCCCGTGGGCAGTCCCTGGGCCGCACCCCTGTGGGCAGTGACCCTGGGCCAGCTGCTTTGGGCCCAGGCCTGGCTGGTCAGGGTCAGAGGCAGAGGCCACGTCTTCCTCAGGGAAAGCGTGGAGTGACTTAAAGGACCGACATGGCCCACTGGCCACGCGTGTGGCCTCACTGGGGTGGCCCGGCCCAGGGTGACCACCCCCGGGGGGGGAGGGGCAGGGCCAGGGGCAGGGAACGCACAGGGTTTCCCCGAAAGCCCACGAAGCAAGCGGCACCGGACGGGTCCGCCGGCCTCCTGAGGGCCCAGCCGGCCCGGGGGCAGCGGGGTCCCCGTGCCCGGGAGGGAAGCTGCCCGGGAGGGAGCCTGCGGGCACCGCTGACCCCCCCCCCGCCCCCCGCAGGCAAGCTGTCCCTGGAGGAGTTCATCAAAGGTGCCAAGAGCGACCCGTCCATCGTGCGGCTGCTGCAGTGCGACCCCAGCAGCGCCTCCCAGTTCTGAGCGGAGCTCCGGTGGGCGCGGCTGCCGCCGGAACGCTTTGCTCGCAGCAGCCATGCCTCCTCCATCGCCCCCCTCCCCGCCGGCCAGGGACCCCTCCCTCCGCCTGCAGCCGCCCCGCCCGCCTCCCTCCCGCCGGCCAGGGCTCTGGGTGGCGCCGGCGGGGTGTCTGGCTGCAGGGGCGGAGGGGGACGGGGCGGCGGGGGGGCCCCGTGCATGGCAGCGCCCAGCCCGTCTCCCCGCCAGAGCCACGCGTGTCCGTGCGCTGCGGCCCCCGTCCTGTGTAAACTGCCGTGTGTGATGTGCAGTGTCACGTGTAGGCCCCTCTGAAGCGTGGTCCCTCGTGGCCCTGACCCAGCCGGCTCTCTGTGGTGTGTGTGCCGGCCGCCGCGGCCCAGGACCTGCATGCGTGTCCCCCGCGGGCCCCCCGGAAGGCGGTCTGTGTGGGGCCCGCGGCCGCCGCGTCTCCTGTATAAAGCGATCAAGTAAACAGCATCCTCCAGGCGCGTGTCTCCCTGAGCCCCCCCCGCGCCCTGGGGAGGGTGGGCCCCGCAGTCTCACCGCCCCCCCCCCCCCCGCGCCCCGGGCCCCCGTGTTTGTAACCGCGCCCCGGGGCCCCTCCGGGTCACTGTGTCTGTCTCCAGCGCCTGCGGGGAGCACTGGGGAGCAGGGGACTGCCCTCCCGGGTTAGCGGGGACCCCGCCCCCCCCGGGTGTGATCAGCCAGGCGGCCATGTCTCCGGCACACGCGTGGCCCCCGCCCTGGCCGCCCGCACCTTGCCCCGCGTGGGGACCTGCTCCCGCCCCTCACACTGCACAGGGGCTGGAAGTGACGGAACCGGCAGGAAGGGCTGCCCCACGGCGTCACCCACGCCAGCCGGGCCCTGCCCCTCCTCCCCCCGCCCCGCCCCCGCCCCCCGGGCTCACCCCGTCCCTGGGCGTGTGCCGGTCTGTGGTTGGGGTGTCTGTGTTGGGAGGGACGGGAGGCGTGGTCTGTGGCTGAGTCGGGTGCGGCTGTGGGGGGCCCAGTGTGAAGTGTGTGTGTCCTCCCTCCACACCCTGCACCCCGGCCGCCACGGCTGCTCCGGCCTGGCCGGCAGAGCCAGCTGCTCGGCAGAGGGAGTGAATGAAGAATGAGTGTGTGGCCCACCACCGGCCCAGCTCGGACACGCCCGGACACGCCCCCACACGCCTGGCACACGTCCCAGCCCGGCTCCTGACCCTGGACCAGGCCCTCCCTGTCCCAGCAGCCAGACAGGACTGGGGAGTCGGGGCCCTGACCGGGGCCCTGCATGTCAGCGGGCAGAGGGCCGAGGGCTTTGGGGCGGCCCCGCCCTCTGGGTGTGGGGTCAGCGGGGCTGGGGCCAGGCCCCTGGGGCAGCCCATGTGGGCAGTGCTCAGATGGAGACGCAGAGACAGGAAGCAGGCGACACTGGTCATGGGGGCGGCCTGGACCCTGCCTCAGGGCTGCCCCGTGGGTGGGGGGTGGGGGGAGAGGGGGCGGGGGATGGGCGAGGACAGCACCCTCTCTTCCCCCAGCACCCACCTGCGCCCGGCCGGGCGGGCGGCTGTGAGCGGAGCCCAGGGCTGCGGGGCCTGAGGGCACTCCAGGGGGTGGCTGGGCCTCACCCACGCCCACAGGCGGGGCCGCAGGCACAGGCTGCGGGGCCCCAGGAGCTGTTCCCTGGCCAGGCAGGAGGCCAGGGCGGGGCTGGGGGCTTCCCCGTGGGGCTCAGGGAGTTTCGGGGAGCAGCCTGGTGTGGGGACGAGGCTGCTGGAGCCCCTTCCTCCAGCCCTGGCTCTCCCTGAGCCAGGCCACCCCATCCCCACAGCCCCGTCCCCACAGCCCCGTCCCCACAGCCGCAGGCCCATTGGCTCCTGTGCTGAGCTGGGACCGGGGTCAGGCCCCCACCTGCAGAGGAGCCCGGGCGCTGGGCGCTGCTGCCCCCTGGTGGCGGTGGCCGGGAGGGCCTCCGGGTTGGGATGTCTGCATCCCTCAGGCGCCCAGAGCCTGGTGTTGGGTGAGTGGGTGACGGAGAATCAGGCTGGGCGCCTGGCACCTGCGCTCAGAGGCCTGGCAACGGCGCCGATTAGACTGAATTTCAGATAAACCAGCCGGTCTTCAGCGGGCACAGTCTCACCGGTATCTCACGTGCTGACTGGCTGTGCCCAGCAGCCCCCGTGTCAGCCAGGGGCCGAGCCTGCACAGCCTGGGCCGGTCAGATGTGGAGGGGCCGCTCCCAGGCCCCCCCAGGGCCGGGCACGTGAGGGTCATGCCAGTGACTGGCCTCAGTCCGGCTCCGGCCCCTGAGCTTGACCCCCGCTCAGCCCTCACCACGGGGACCACAGGCCGGGGAGGGTCACCTGGACTCAGGCTCCACCTCGGTGACCCCAGAGGCACGGACTGACCCTCACGACCTGACCCTCCTCATCCTGGAATCAGGGTGGGAAAACCCGCCCATCGCCCGGGGCCGCACAAGGATCCCCAGGTGTGCTCCCTGCCGGGCCCGGAGCTCCCTGCCTCCCCTAATGACCAGGGGCACGCGCCCAGCCTCCAGCTCGGGCTGGGAGCGTGGGGGCCTGGTCACTGCCAGGCTGGACTCGGCGGGGCCACTGCAGCCCGCCCACACATGACTGCAGCGCAGGGTGCCATCCCGCAGGGCTGGAGCCCCAGGTGCCTGGCACCCGCGGCTGCGTGGGCTGGATGAGGCTGGGGCGGGCAGAGAAAGGGGCTCATTCCAGCCTCGGTGCTTCTCCTTCGGCGAGAGGCCAGGGCAGCAGGGCCTGCTTCCTCCCAGGCCCTCCTAATTGGCTCGCTCTCCTGGGATCACTTGGCCTCTTTGCCCTGCATCCCATCTGTGAAACCAGAGGCCGAGAGCCCGGCTGGCGTGGCTCAGGGGCTGAGCATCAACCTAGGAACCAGGAGGCCACGGTTCGATTCCTGGGCAGGGCACAGGCCTGGGTTGTGGGCTTGACTGCCACAGTGAGGGGTGTGCAGGAGGCAGCAAATCAATGATTCTCTTTCATCGTTGATGTTTCTATGTCTCCCTCTGTCTTCCTCTCTGAAATCAATAAAAATGTGTGTGTGTATATATATATATATATATAAATTTTTTAATTAATTTTTTAATGTATATATTTTAAAAGCAATGGATTTAGTCCTAGACGGTTGGGCTCAGTGGATAGAGTGTCAGCCTGCAGACTGAAGGGTCCCAGATTCGATTCCAGGCAAGGACACATGCCCAGGTTGCAGGCTAGATCCTCAGTGGGGAGCGTGCAGGAGGCAGCTGATCATGATTCTCATCATTGATGTTTCTATCTCACTCCTCCTCCCTTCACCTGAAATCAATAAAAACATATTTAGAAAAGAAAGAAAAATAATTAAAAAAAAATAAAATCGAAGCGATGGATCTGGCCCTGGCCAGTTTGGCTCAGTGGATAGAGCATTGGACTTCAGACCAAAGGGTCCTGGGTTCGATTCCAGCCAAGGGCACGTACCTCGGGGCCTGGTTAGGGTGCATGCAGGAGGCAGCCAACAGATGTGTTTCCCCTCTCTAAAAATCACTGGGGAAAGATCCTCGGGTGAGGATTTAAGAAGAGGGATGGGTTTGGGGCCGTGGGGCTGAGGGGTTAGGCCATCGGCCCACAGCGGGCTCCGGGCTCAAAGCCAGCTCCCCGCTGGCCAGCTTCCCGCTGGCTTCCCTGTGAGCTCCGCCTGCCAGCCCGCGCTCTCCCTGCTCAGAGAACGGGAATCGCGCCTGCAGGGCCGCGGGTGGGCGGTCCCCGCGGAGGCTCCGCTCGGGCTGCCCGCTGAGCTCATCGAGTGCCGGCTCCGTTACAGTGACCCCGTGCACCTGCGAGCGGAGGCGGCGGGAAGGCAGGAGAGCCACCAGGTGGAAGTGGCTGCACACGGCCCGGCCACAGGTGCTGCTGGAGGTGCCCCCGGAGCGGACCCGCCGCTCCACAGCCCAGCGGAGGGAGCCGCTCCCGGGGCACAGGGCCCTGCTGCGGCGAGTGCCGGGCGGCACACCACACGCCTGGGGCGTTCTGGCAAGCCACCTGCAACCGGTGTTTTTCTTTTTAAAAATTGGAGCCCAGCGAAACGGGTTTGGCTCAGCAGATAGAGCGTCGGCCTGTGGACTGGAAGGTCGGGGTTTGATTCCGGTCAAGGGCGTGTATATATATATATATATATGAGCCCAAAGTGAGGGACCCACACCCACAGGAGAATCCGACGTTGTAAGCTAGTAGGAGCGCTGGGCCCACGGGGATGCTGCCTCCTTTTCCTACTGGGACACCAGTCAGTGGACAAGGGCCCAGCCGGCAGCCTCTCTGAACCCAGCCCCAGCCAAACCCATGGGGAGGGTGGAGGCAAGGATCGTGGCCAGAGGGAGGTGAAGCTGCTGTTTCTGCGTGGCCATGGGTGCCTGCTGGGTGCAGCCACCTGTGCATGGTCTTGGGTGCCTGCTAATTGCAGCTGCCCATGCACAGGCATGGGTGCTGGGTGCAGCCGCCTGGGCATGGGCCTGCTACTCTGGGGTGCTGCCAGATGGGCAGGGAATGCCCCGGTCTGCGGGCAGGGCTCCGAGGCCTCCTGCGCCTCCCCTGGCACTGGCTGGGAGGGAGCAGGCCAGTAGGTCACCAGGGGGCTTTGGGCATTGCAGTCCCGGCACTGGGGCCCTTTGGGAGGCTGAGCCACCAGGGCAGACGTGGTCTTGCTCATCCATCCTGTTCCCTCCTGCTACCTGGGGCTAGACCCTCCCCTTCGAGGACTCCCGGCTAACGTCATGCAGACTCATGGACTTGACATAGAAATGCCCAACAGAAAAGTCATCTGGGGAGACCAGTTTGGCTCCATGGATAGAACATCGGCTTGGGGACTGAAGGGTCCCGGGTTCAATTCCGGTCAAGGGCATGTACCTTGGTTGCGGGCACATCCCCAGTAGGGGGTGTGCAAGAGGCAGCTGATCGATGACTCTCTCTCATCGATGTTTCTAACTCTCTCTCCCTTCCGCTCTGTACAAAATCAATAAAATAGATATTAAAAAAAGAAGTCCTCTGGGGAGATGAAAACACGATTCCCACGTGTGGAAACAGAAGGCGGGCGTGTGGACGGACACACTGAAGACCTCTCAGAGCCTCGTTTCCAAGGAACTTTATTGGTAAAACAGGTCACAGCACTCAGCCTCGGCTGGTTCTGCCAACACAAGCTACAAATGCTTGCCTGGCAGCTGAGGGGCGCTCTGCAGTAGCATATTTGAGAATTGAGTAAAAATCCATATAAAACAAATAGTCAAATAGTTTCCATAGGAACACGTAAGTGTGACCCTGTCGCCTAGGCCTTCCACCTTGTTCCATCTGTCATCCGCGTACAAAGACATTCCAAACTAGCACTCATTAAGTTAAGTGGTCCCCCATCCTGAAGTCAAGCTACACCCGCGTAACAGCTACGGAATGGCGCCTACACGTTCACGCGGGCGGACGCGCAGGCTGCGGGGAGCAGCTCCAGCCCGCTCTCCCAGGCGCAGGACACGGGCAGGGCGCCGGCCTCCTCCTCCGCCTCCGCCCCGGGCGGGAAGCCGCGGGTCTGGACCTGCTGCATCAGTTGCCTGCGAGAGAGGAGGGCACACTGAGGACCCGCGTCACCCACACCGAGCGGCTCCCACTGGCTTACTCATGGGCCGCTCACTCCCTGTCACCGCCGTGAGGACGCGCCTAGCATTTCTCCAGAACCAGCGTTTGGGTAAAAGGAAACCACCGGTCACATGCACTCATTAACATACTCCCGCCACACAATTTAGAAAATATCTTAACCAGACTTCTCTAAAAGGAGAAGGGAAAATCTGAAAATACAAATCAGTTATTGGAGAGATTTTCCTATCCATTTGTATTCTCCAAGTTTTCTAGAGCATTTAATCGAGCAGCATCATTCCTTCAATTAGAGTAAGGTGAGAGCATAAACCAAAGAAGGTATCTATTCCCTTCCCCCCTAAAAAGTCCATTTGCTACAGCCGGGGACACCTAACCAGGAAGGGCTTCGGAGACAGGCTCAGGGTTAGTCCAGGACGAGCTGCCCCTGCCGCCCTGCTCCTAAGTCCCGTGGGAGCCCTCAGCGTTTAGGGGCCGCCCGCCTGTAGGGGAAGGGGGGGGGGGGGGGCAGGTGCGGGGCTCCAGGGAGGGAGCGCCCAAGTCTCTTATCAGGCCCGCACACGCGCCGGCACTAACCATGCGGGCCCTGACATGACGTAGTAGATGGTGGGCCGCTGGAAGCCGTTGAAGGTGGAGGCGGCAGCCACGGTGTAGGCGCCCATGTTCTCGAAGAGCATCCAGTCGCCCACGTGCATCTCGGGCAGGCCGCAGCGCTCCACGATGCGGTCCAGGCCGTCGCAGGTGGGGCCCCAGATGCTGGAGGAGTAGTACTTCTCGTCCGGTTTGGGCCTCTGCGCGGAGAAACGTGCCGTCACCCTCACCACGGCACCTCTTCCCTCGCGCGCAGCACACAGGTCACACACACAGCACACGGGTCGCACACACAGCACACGGACCGCGCACACAACACGTGGACTGCACACACAGCACGCGGACCGCGCCCACAGCACTCGGACGGCAGGTACCTTCTGCAGAAGGGGCTTCACGTGCGCGTGATCGTAGAGGATGCAGTTAAAGGACCCATACACGCCATCATTCACGTAATACATGAAGGTCTTCTCGCTCGACTCGTCTTCATCTGGAAAGCAGAGCAGTCAGTGACCATCTCTGTACCAGCTCCCACTCACACGTGCCCAGATGCTCCCCTTCACACCTACCGTCAGAGCCCGTCTGTTCCTTTAAGACCAGTTTCTTGGCAATGATGTTGACTGCAAGCGTGAAAGCTGATGCAACGTAGTATCTGCCGGGCTCAGCTATGAGTGTCACTCCCGAGTCTGAGGGAAAATACTTGTCCAGGGCTGGGTTGATTACACTGGTGATCTACGGAGTGAGACAGACAGACAGACAAGAGCAGTCAGCTATCAGGGGAGCCAGGCGGCGGAGAGCAGTGCTGCGATGTGATAGAAACGTTTCACAGCCTCACAAGGTTATCACCAGGCAACAGCCAAAAATAAACACTGCCCTCAACACCGGCCTGTTTCACTCGGATTCCCCCCCTGATACCTTTCTATCATCTTAAGATGTTATAGGGACAATTTTATCAAACAATAAACAAATGTATTACTTACTGAGGGATCAGAGTGTCCCCAAACATTTTTATGTAGCAAATACATGCCAACAGGATAAACTATTCTGTCAGCCTCACAGAATTTGAACAAGTAACAATGTGGATATTTTATAAACTTCAACACCATTTAATGGGGCTGAATTTCCTAAGTGACTAGACACAATGTTTTAAGAGGAAATGCGAGTCCTGGCAAAGCACGTCTGGTACAGAGATGCACAGCAGGTCCATCATGGCGCCTGTTCAGATGCTGTCACACCGATGAGCAGCCACGGGAGCGGAACCTCAGGTCTATTGCTCAGCCAAGGGAAAAGCAGCTGTTTTGTTACCAGCCGTCTCATTTAAAGTCACAGGACCCGTTAATGACATAAGTGAGCACTAGAGTCAGTGTGTTCTCTCATCACCACAGCAACATTTCTTAATTGTTTCCCAAGACATTGTAGAAACTGACTCACGCTTTAGAAAACCAAAGAGTATTAAGTACAATTTTAAACAGCACAAAAGTTGCTCAGGACATTTATTTTCCTGTTTGTTAGTCCCTCTGATTATCAGCTAACACGTAGGTTGTAAAGTACCCCACCAGGGACTTGTTAAAGCAGCTACCACATGTCTGTTTTGCCATGATTTACCTCCTCAAATTTAAGCTTTGCATCCTCAGATCCAGGAAAGCCACCACCGATATCCAGCAGGTACATGTTGAAGCCAACCTCAGCCTAGAGGCAAGAAAACCGGTCAAACAGTGAATGTGTAACAGGCCACGGAGAACGGAGGAGGCTGAGGACTCGCAGTGTGGACTCCTACTAGACCTGCTGCCCTGCCCAGCGCACAGAGGGTCCCGTACTCACCCCCATGTCGAAGACACAGCGGGCATCGGAGATGGCCTGCACGAAGGTCTCCGGGTCCGTGCAGCCACTGCCCACGTGAAAGCTGGGGGACAAAGGAGAAGAGGCTCTATCACCCCGGGGACTGTTCACAGCGGGACGGACTGTGAAACGCACACTGTCTGTCCTTATCTTAGCCTCTAAACCCCCCCCCCCCCCCCCCACACACACACGTGCCCTCACCTCACGCCGATGACCTCGATGTTCAGCTCCTTGGCCCGCTCCAAGAGAAGCCTGCTGGTCCTGAGTGTGGCACCAAACTTAACGCTGAGACGACACACTGCTTTGGAGTCATCTGTGGCGATCCGCAGAACCAGCCTGGAAGCAAGAGGAGCGCCGACTGTACCGGGCCGCCCGGGCACATGCTAACCACAGGCTCCTCGGCTTGGGGTGACCCAACACTGCTTTCTAACCAAGGGGTGTACGCCATTCCCCACGCTGCCTCTGCCAGCACAGGAACTCACGGAGCACAGACAGCACCTGGCCATCAGAGCGTGCGGGACAACATGCAGGTCCCACGTCCCACCCGCCCTCTCCTGCAGGAACTCACTTTGCCTTGGGATGTGCCCTGGCAACCTTCATCAGCTCCACTTCGCTATCGAAAGTCATCATCTGGACTCCGTTACTGGCGGCGTATTTGATCTGAGACACTTGTTTACAGGGGTTTGCGTAGATGATCCTCTCGGGAGGCACCCCGAGACTCTGCACCAGCTGTATCTCAGTCTGAGGAGGAAGAGAGGGTGCTGTACAGAGGCAGCCGATCGTGCCAGAAACCGACATGGGCGTTGTCCCTTCACGCCCGGCCCCTCTACGGCCCAGGAGACAACGCTCACCTTGCTGGCACAGTCAAAGCCCGTCCCGATGGCAGCCAGGGTCTTCACGATGGTCCTGCTGTCGTTGCATTTGACTGCGTAGAAGGGGGTGACCCTCGGGAGAGCCTTCAGCCACCGCAGGTGTTTCTTTATAACGTCCCCCAGGTCCGCGACGTAGAAGGCGTCCTTATCGTCCTGCAGGAGGGGCACCGAGCTCATTAGCTGCACATGTGCGCCCTCGGCCTCATCTCCCAGCACCCTCAATCCACGCACCGACGTGACTGTCACTATTATCCGGGACCAGCGGTTGGCAAAGTCATTAGTGAACAGAACCAGATATCAACAGGACGACAACTGAAATTTATTTTGAGAGCCGAAAACCAACTTCTGCGCATGGGCCCTGAAGTTTCAATGGCCTGTACATGTGCACCTGCACCTGGTGTTTTGTGGAAGAGCCACACTCCCGGGGCCTAAGAGCCGCATGTTTGCCAACCACTATTCTGGATGACCCACAGCCAATTAAGCTCTCCATTCCCCAACAAGACACTGAGTGCCCTCACACAGACCCCACGGAAGCCCCCGGGGCCGCACCACGGCCCTCATACACTTACTGAAGAGGAGACTTCATTGATTTTCTGGTCCAGGATGTCCTTGGCAGTAAAGCCCTCATCGAGGAAATGGCAGTCAAACTCTTCATTCCTAACGGTGTTCATGTTCCCGGTTTCTGGACGTTCCCAAACGCTACACGCTGCGAAAGGGCGGAGACACTCGCTCGTTAAATTACACTAAATACTTAGTCATTCTGAACAAGACGGACGTGCAGCGGCCAAGAACACTTACAAGGAAAATGAGGAGCCGGGACTCGGGAAGCACTGCCAGCTGTTCAGGCGCTCTCCAGGAACTCCCGGTCCAGGACGGTCCTCCCCTGCAGCCGCGGGAACGCCTGGAACACAGATGCGCTGCCCCTTAGGACACATCGAGTGGACACACCGGGCCCTAACAGCGCCCACCCAGGAAGCAGGGCTGTTCAGACACCTCACAGCTCCTCTGGGTTTGGGAATCCCTCACTCCTGGGAATAAGTTACCAACCCACAAACCTCTACAGCATCCGAGGACACCAGACTCAACACCTCCGATTATTTTTAAGCAGCATTGAAATCCCATACAGAGGATTTTAAATTTAAAATAAACATTTTGAATTATACAGAATCACATCATGGAAACATCTAGGGCTCAGCTTACAGAGTGAGCTCAAGTTTTCTGGGAATTTTATGAGCTAATTTTATTTGCAGGATGGGCATGTATTTTTAAAAACTGCATCTTCAAATCAATAATATAGTGGCTGTATCTGGTCAGAAAAACCAGCGTTCTTGGACTAGTGCTGCCTCCTAAATTAGCAATTCCGGGAATCCCCACAGGCACAATGATATCTGCATATTTGCTTAAGTAAGCAGCATAACGACTTATGGGTAAGCAAAAGCTGCTAACAATCAGAGCCACTGTCCTTGGACTTCATCGACTATGACCGGGTGAACGAAGCTGCTCTGAATGTCACTTATTTACTTATTTATTTTTTAATACATTTTATTGATTTTTTACAGAGAGGAAGGGAAAGAGATAGAGAGCTAGAAATGTCGATGAGAGAGAAACACTGACCAGCTGCCTCTTGCACACCCCCTATGCAACCAACGTACATGCCCCTGACCGGAATAGAACCTGGGACCTTTCAGTCCGCAGACCGATGCTCTACCACTGAGCCACACCGGTTTCGGCTGAATGTCACTTATTTAAACCGCCGCACTTCCTGCCGGTACAGCCTGCTTTCCCTGTGCAGCCCGCGGGCAGAGGCCGGGCACTGGTCCGAGGCCGCAGTTCGCTCTGGCACGGGGCACATGACCCAGGGGGACGGGCCTGCCATCCATCCGGACCCGTGCCCGGCAGAGCCGGTTCCAGCTTCCACCGAGCGTGACCACCTCCATCTCACCCCAGCGGCCGGCCAGAGCGCAGAGCACCAGGGGGGAAGCGGTGAGGCCGGGCCAGCTGGGGTCGTTAACCGTCTATCGTCCGGGCAATGCTCAGGCTTAACCCGGCCGTTTCCTCCTAAACACACGCTGCCTCCGGCCTCTGGGGAGCGAGCACCTCCCGGGCGCTCGGGCAGCCAGTTCCCAGAGGACAGACCCGTTAGCGGCAGGCGGCACCTCCCCGCCAGCCCAGTGGGCTCCGTTATGGAGCGGGGCCGATGCCAACCGGACCGAGAACAGCACACCGCCAGCATCGGCCGCCGATCGCAGGTTGGATCCAGTCCGCCTTCTTTGTGCTCCCCCGGCGGCCCGGTCTGAGCGCCTCGGGGCGGGCTCCTGCGTCCGACCAGCGCCGGCCCTGCGCCCGGACCGCCCCGCTGGTCTGGGGTCCCTGTCACTCAGGTTCCTAAACCGGCCTCCGGGCCGGCGGGGATCTCCGCCCCGGCAGCGCGCGGGGTTCTCTACCGGGTCCTCTGCTCGGGCCCGAGAGCAGCACCCGCCGGCCGGCCGACCGACCGACCGGCAAACCCCGCCCGACGCCGCGCCCGGCGCAGGCAGCCCGGCCTCGGCCTCCGCACCCGGCACCTGCGCCACGTGGGTCTGGGGAGGAAAACAGCGGCTGGAGGAACCGCCGGGCCCCCCGCAGCTTCCGGCTCGGAGACACCGTCCGCGGGGCCCGGACGCCCAGGCCCGGACCGCCGCGCCGCGGGGAGCGCACGGCCGCACCGTCACCGGGACCCCGATCCCGCGGGACCGGCCCGCAAGGTCAGGGGCCGGCGGCCGGCTCTGCGGACACGTATCCCCGCGGGTCTGTCCGGGCCGCGGGCCCGGGGCGCAGGGACACGTGGCCGCCCCGCCCGCCCCTCGGTCCCGGCCCCGGCCCCGGCCCCGGCCCCGGCCCCGGCCCCGGCCCCGGCCCCGGCGCCCCTCTCACCTCGCAGCGCCGCCGCCTCACGCCGACCCCATGGAGCCGCCGCCGCCGCCGAGCGCGCAGGACCGCGGCCGCCCCGTCAGCCGCCCGCCGGCCGCCCGCCGCCTCGCTCCTCCCGCGGAGACCGCCGGCCGAGTGGCGCCGGAGCTGCAGAGGGGCGGCGGCGGCGGAGGCGGAGGCGGAGGGACTGACAAAGCCGGCGGCCGCGGCGCCGCTACTTATAGCGCCGCGCGTGTCGTCATGGAGACGCACCAGCTCAAACCAGCCGCGATCGGTTCCGGCCGGGCGTCCTCCCAGGGAGGGCGGAGCGCGGCGGCGGCCAACCGGGGCCCGGACGCCCCCGGCCTCCCGCCGCTCTGGGCCCCGAGGCAGGTCCGCGCACGCGCACGCCCCCGCAGGCCCCGCCCCTCCCCCGCCGGCGGCCTCGCGCCCTCTGCCAGGTCCGCGCACGCGCACGCCCCCGCAGGCCCCGCCCCGCCGGCCCCGCCCCCGCCGGCGGCCTCGCTCTCTGGCCCTGCGACCCTGAGGCGGGTCCGCGCACGCGCAGAGGCCGCCGTGCCCCGCGGCGCCGCCTCGGTGCTGCGCGGTGCGGCCCGCCCGCCGCTCGCCGGGCCGTCAGCCTTGGGCCCCACCCGCGCCCCGCGACACTGCGCTTCCCCTTGGCAGCCACCGCCTCCGGTGCCCTGGGCGGAGAGAGGAGATGGGACGCGGGCGGCCGCGCGGACCCCGCCGCCTCCATCCCCGTGGAAGGGCCTGGCGCGGCCTCGGCCGCCGCGGTGGCCACCAGCAGGGCCGGGCGTGCCTTCCAGCCCGGGGGCCGCAGCGGGGGCGCGCCGAGTGCACGCCGGCTGCTTCCGCCGAGCCGCGGCCAGGCCAGGCGTCCGGAGGAGGGGGAGGAGGTCCGCAGGCCGCCGGCGCCCCTGCCCGCCGCCCGCCGCCCGCCGCCCGCCGCCCGCCGCCCGCCGCCCGCCGCCCGCCGCCCGCCGCCCGCCGCCCGCGTGGACGGGCGCTGAGGGCCCGCACCCGGGGCCCGGCAGTGCGCACCGGGCAGAGGCCTGGGAGGGACTCCTGGGCCGGGAGCGGAGCCAGGGCCGCCAGGCAGCACCGCAGTCCCAGGGTCTGGGCGGCCTCGCTGAATATTCGTTAAAATGTGGCCCAGCGTCTGCAGATCGGCCGCGAACTGGGTCAGCGTGACAGGAACCAGCTGGGTTAAGTGTAGCCGAGTGTAGCCAGCTGCAGAGAAGACACCAACGGGCGTTAGACCAAACGGCGTCCCTCCCACAAACGCACGGACA